>NC_070610.1:56657500-57257500 GCF_027172205.1 Podarcis raffonei
GACAAGCGTGTGAGCCCTAGGCAACTCATCCTCATAAATCAAATGAAACCACTGTGATTTGGCATAGCATTTCAGTAGTCCTTGGAGCCTTTAAATGTCATAAACACATGACTTTATTAACAAATGAAACTAATTTGATTTCTGTTAGAAAAAGACCTTGTAAGTTTAAAATTCTCTTTAGGATCATTTAACAACAACAAGAAATTACTTTAGTTAACTACACAATAAAATCACATTGTTAAAAATGAAAGTCTGACTATATTTAAAGCAAACTTCAAGGACAGCTGTTGCTATTATGTGCCCCCTTTGCAACATACTTGAGTCAGAAGAAAAAGGGAAGCATAAAAGCTAATGAAAAGTCATTGATTTGATGGCTACAGCTGCTCCTGAAAGAAATATTAGATGTGATTTGCAGACCTCTGATCATGTTCTCTAGAACATTTGTACAAAAAGCTTTTGAGTGTAAATAATTGGAAAAATGTGCTAATATTGCTTCAGAAAGTGTGACATTTTTAATGGGGAACATTTTATAAGTAGGCCTTGAAAGGAGTTGATTATAAAAGAAAGTTTGCCTGTCTTAGGAAAAGTAGAAGGAGTAACTGTAGATTCAAGCAATTCTGCCTTGGTGTTAAGGTTAAATCCAAGAGGAGAAAGGGAGGGAGTTCCTGAGTCAGACTACAAGGGTTGTAGAACTGTATGTTTAAGAAAAATTCTGTAGTCAGAGATGTACTTGTGAACACAAAGTATTTTGTACATGAGATGGCTTGGCACTCGCAGCAAACTAATAATCTTTAATGCTGGGTGAGAAGAATGAAAATGCCACTACTTTCATCAAAAAAAAAATCTATATGGACACTCTATATGAATACCTTTCAAGTTTTCATAAACTTACATATATTTGTCTTTCTTTCCTTGTCTTTTCTTTTCGTAGGACCTCCTGTAAGTACAACTGATATACTATTGGATCATCTATGGTTATCATGAATGAGTCAGAAAGTGCTTTTGAAAACTGGTAAAAATGATGTTAAATGTACCAACTATCATCCTAAATACATTCTCAGTTATTAACATGTTTTAAACATCAAATGGTTTTTCAATATTATTTTTTATCTTGTTTTGGGTTTTGTCTTTTACATTTTGAAGCAGAACAGTATACATGAACGCTGGAAGCAGGTTATTATTATTACTATTTGTTTGTATACTACATTTCAGCCAAAAAAGCCCCCCATGCAGTGAACAGCACATTAAAACAGAATATACAGCAGAGTACAATAAAAAGCCATAAATCAATAAGCAAGCAAAACAATATAAAACTGCTAAGTCACAACACAGAATGGCAAGAAGAAAGCCTTTCCAAACTAGTGGCTGAAAAGATGCTGTTACCATCCTGCACACTTAGAGGCTAGAAACCTGAACAGACAATGGGGGAAAGCTCATTCCATCTAAAAGAATGCTCTTACCACCAACCCCATTCTAGCAATTCAGGGTTAGAATGTTTTAGAACAGAACAGAAAGTAATATGCTGACTTTTTTCTGGTGGCGTCTCTTTCTGGCTTCCCTTCCTGTAGTGGAACCTCTCTCCAACGCACCTCACATGTGGCCAAAGGGCTTTGAGATATATCCAATTTAATCTGTGATTAAAAGGTGAGATCAGAGAAACCAAATCACGCTTTGCCAACAGCCCATGAAATTCACTTTTATGGTAGAGAAATGAGCAGCAGCAACAGTGGCAAGAAGAGGAACAAAGTCCATCTTGTCCATTGGTATCCCATTCTTCATATGTAACAGGCCACACATATATACTATTAAGAGTGAACAAGCCTTACACGAGACCAGTGGTTCAACTTTGTAATATGACTAGTCATATCTAAGTAAAACCAGGTTGTTTTGCAGTCAGTAGATCATGTGAAAATTGTTATTATTTTCTTACGACAGTTAATAGTAATGAGAATTGCTTTGTTATAACTGGAGCTTCTGTTTGTCAGAATTTACTCCAGTAGGGTTTTTGTATGATTAAGAAAGGGGTGGGGCCCTCCACTGTTGTTGAGTTACAACTCCCATTATACTTAACATTAGCCACGCTCGCTAAAGCGGATGGGGGTTGAAATCCAGCAATATCTCAAGAGCCACTGGTTCCCCTTCCTTTGGATAAAGAGTACCATGAATCTGGAAACCTCCTGCTCCATCTGATAGATCCTTCCTTCTCAACATACAACACTTGTTCAGTGGCCTTTTCATTAATTCATATCCTTATTTAAAGCTGGGGGATTTTGGCTCAAGCTCTGCCCTACAGAGGGAAGAGCAGAGATAGGTAGATTTGGGCACAGCAAAATTACAGCAAATGTGGCAGAAGCTTCCTTCAAGCCACCAGAGCCCATTCATTGGAAAAATCAGTCCACCATATGGAAACATTTTGGCACTGTTGCAATACAACAATAGTAGCAAACAGGAATAGCAACTGTGGCGTATTGGGCCCTAGATTTGTTAACCCCCAAAATAGTTTCAGGTTATCTTTTTTCCTTCTGTTCTCACATTATAGATAAAAGACACATTAATTGCTGGTTCTTTATGATGGTTCATGATGTGTAACTAAAGTGTTTGTTTGACTTACTGGGTTTTCTGTCATCTGCAAAGCACCTGCTGCAACCTAAGTCCAGTGAAGGAGAGCACATATATTAGGTTTACCAGACATCCCCGGTTCCCGGGGACAGTCCCTAGATTTGCAAATCTATCCCCAGACAAATTCCATCCCCGGAATGTCCCCAGATTTGCAAATCTGTCGCTGGGAAATGTGGCAGTGGCAGCCTCAGCAGCCCGGAGCCAGCCTGGTAGCACAGTTGGCTCTGGCTGGCTTCAGCAGCTGCTCACTGCTGCTGCCGCCGCCACTGCCAAAGGGGAACCAAGGACATCCGGTGGCACAGATCTCCTGCCCCCTCCCCCCTTTGTTTTGACAGATCAGGGGAGGCTCAGGAGTCATGGACGGGTGGGTGTTGCCCAGGAGGGGCGCAAGTTGTGTGGTTTCTCTGCCAGGCAAGGTGCAAAGCCCTTCTCTTGCACCCTGTGAAGCATAAATGTGCAGAGTTTTTTAAAAAAAACTGTGCAACAGCCGCCCGCCTGTGACTTCCGAGCCTCCCCCGATCAGTCAAAACAAAGGAGGAAGGGGGCAGGAGATCAGGGGAAGCTTGGGAGTCATGGGCGGGTGGCGCGCTGTTGCCCAGTTTTTAAAAATCTTCACATTTATGTTTCACAGCATGCAAAAGAAGGGCTTTGCATGTGTGCTTGGGCCCAGGGTCTTTTGCCTCACCATCCCCACTACTGACTCTCTGTGGCTACTCAGCTTAAAAAAAAAGTGTCCCCGGATAGATTGAAGAAAATCTGGTAACCATAACATATATGGACTTTGGTTGACCCCACCTCCTGGTCCATGCTGCAGTCCTATTTAGATGAACCTGGGCTACCACAGGTGCTTTGCATATGTATGTGAAACCACCAAAGTGTTTGGTAATAGTCTTGAAGATAGCATCTTGACGGAGAGAGATAAGCTTTCTTTGCTTCTTTCACATTTCCTGTTTTTAAAATAAGGCTCTCTGTTTTAAGTTCATTTATTTGAGAGAAAGCCCCTTTGAAATTCAGTGGGACTTTCTTCTAACATGACACAAATTCTTAAATAGGGATTTTTAATTGAATGATATAAAAGTTTTTTCAATTATAAAAGTAAGTGAAGTCTTGGATTTTCATGTGTTGTTATGCTGCCTATTCACAACCTTGGATTTTTAAATGGGATTATATAATCTGAGTGTGTTTTTATACATTCAGAAATATAAACACTGCTTTTTCGCCTTCCCTGGGTGACTACATGCTCGGAGGGAAGGCAGAAGCAAGGGAACCCAGGCCAGGGAACACACATTTGATCAGCTGTTATGAGAAAATTCTGTCAGTTTTCATTTTATATAGTGTACATTGTACACCAACCTGGGTGCCTTGGCAGAAAGGCATTACATAAATCCAGTAAATAAATAAATAAATAAATAAATAAAGCATCATGCTTTAGGAATGTGATTATGGCTACTAAACAAAACAACAAAACAGATAACTGATTTTAGCACATAAAGTAAATCACAAATGAATTTGTCTCTTTTTGCTTTTGAAATTTGCACCTCTTTAAATATATAGTAGTGTTCCTGAATACCATAAACACATTTAAGCGATCTTGAGTATAGAAAGAGCAATTTGATATACCGTGGTACCTCGGTTTTTGAACGTCTCTGTTGATGAACATTTTGGAACTCAAATGCCTTAAACCCAGCAGTAAATGGTTTGGTTTTCGAAGTCAAACAGGAAATGCAGCTTCCGCTGAGTGCAAAACCCTGAAGCCTAGCTGTCGGCTATTGAGTTTTGGTTTTCTAAAGTTTCAGAACTCAAACAGTCTTCCAGAATGGATTACATTCGAAAACCGAGGTACCACTGTACTTTAGGTGCAACTGAAATCCTGCAATGAGTTCATTGCATGCATGAATCCCACTGAAACCAGTGTTACTTACTCGTGAGCAACTCAGCTGTAATCCTATGCACACTGTAAACCCCTTTAGATTCAGTGGGATTTAGTTCTAAGTAAGCATGCATATTCTGCTACCCTTGACTGAAAAAACAAATACTGAATTTAAAACGGCATTTTTGTTCCTATAAATGCACTTTTCAGGGCAAGAGAATATAAATAATTGTAAAAAAAGACAGTAGTGATACAAAGTTACATTTCCTGTTAATGTACAAAGCAGGTGTGTAGCCTCACATATCACTGTATGTATTCCTAATGAGTATCATTCCATTTCATTTCATTCAACCAGGGTCAACCAGGGCGAAATGGCTACCCGGTAACTGTCCTACTGTATATTAATGGAATGCATGTATCACTTTCAAAACCATTATTTTCTTAACTATATTTGTGCTTTTCTATGGCTGAATAAGGAAATTTAACCTTCCCTGGTGTATTCTGCTGAATTCAGAATGAGACATTTTCTATATTTCTCTTAGCAAATCTTTACATAGGATCTAGCAAGTAAGACTAATTCCATGATATATACATGGAAGACAATATAGCAATTGTTTGAATTTCTGTTTATTGAACTTTCACATTCTAGAATGGTGACATCATTTTTTAAACCATAATTTAAAACATTACTTAAAGTACATCCATCTTGTATATTAGTTTTCTTCATTCAAATGCTATTTGTTCGGATACTAAATCTACAGTTCTACAGTTGCAAAAAAAAAAGTGACTTAATTTTACACATCTCCAGCAAAGATAATTCCAGTGGTATTTGAAAATTCATAAAATCTCTTAGAATAGCAGTTTTTTAGCAGCATATATAACCCACTTCTGTACCATTTGCATGTTTACAACTTTATCTGAGAAATTTAAATATATGAAATAATGCATCCATCATAATTAAGACTGTTATGGAACTACTAACCAAATATATACTTTTGTGTATGTGACATGTCCCTTTTTGACAGAAAGACATACACAAAAAGATGGCTTACCATAATTTTCACGGGGCAGTAGTTGCGGCCTGGCATCACTGCTGGGGTGTCAAGGTTGCGGTGCTGGAGGTCTTCAATGGTCAGCTGACATCAGCTGTGGTCTTGGCCATTGGCAGGGAAGGGGGAGAAAATGCTAGTGGGGTTGCCCACCAATAAATTTGAAATGTAAACTGCCCAGCCATTGGCCATTGGGGTATGTGATGTCCCTCTTGTGGACCTGATTATGCCTGTTCTAGGTTGAGTCCACTTATAGGGCATAAAAGATGACTGCATTGAAGGCTCATGGCACAGTCCAAAGCGGTTGTCCCACCCACCCACTGTTTATCTGGTGTCTCTGTCCACTGGTAAGTGGGCAGTGCTTTTATTTGCCTTTGCTGTAGAATTGTTTAGTCACCATATTTGGGGCCAGGAAGGAATTTGTCTGCAGACAAGTTGCTCCTGTATGTAGGTATTTTTTGGACATGATTTCGTGATTCTAAAAAGTGAAAAACAGGAAGCTGCCTTATAATGAGATAGACCACTAGTTCAGTGCTGTCTGTAGGTCTGATGAAGGTTTCAGGGGCATCGTCAAGCCTGTTTAATTGGGATTCATTTCAGTTATTGAGGCCTAAAGAAGAGAGAACAAGATGCTTGTACATATTCATGTAATCTCAACCTTTGCCCATTGTGGCTTATAAAAGCTAGTTGGTGGGTATTGACTGGGTTGGTTCGGGGAATGAAAAATGTTTCCTTATAGGAAGGGGATTGTGCTAGCTGCTCTTAAAGAGGCATTGATATATCTCTCCTCATGAGGCTCTCCTTGGACTCAGTAGTGTGACATATACCAAGGTGCTTGAGAGAGAGATGAATGGCCAGCTTTGGATGTGCCTTATCTAGATTCATTTCAATCTGATTTAAGGCTTCGTTTTGGCACTGAAATAACTTTACTTGTATTACAGGAATGGGGGTATGATCCTGCTAACTCTCATTGATCTCTCAGAAGGTTTTGATACCATCAACCATAGTGTTTTTTCTGAACTAGATTTGTGGGTTAGGAATAGAAGGCACTGAGTTATGATGGTTCTGCACCATCCTGCCAGGCTGGTTCTAGAAAGTAGCAACGGGGGGCTTTTGTTTTGCTCCTTAACGCTTGTACTGTGGGCTCACCATTAAGTTAATGGCACCCAGTTCGGTCTTTCCTTTCCACTGGATGTTTATGAAGCACTACAGGTGCTTAATCCATGCCTGGAGGCAGAAATGGATGAGGGCCAATAAAATAAAGCTGAATCCTGACAAGATAGAGGTGATGTAGAGTGATAGTTCCTGGTGCCAGGAATTAGGGGAATGACTTACCGTATTTTTCGCCCTATAGGATGCACTTTTCCCCCTCCAAAAATGAAGGGGAAATGTGTGTGCGTCCTATGGGGCGAATATAGGCTTTCGCTGAAGCCTGGAGAGCGAAGGGGGTCGGTGCGCACCGACCCCTCTCGCTCTCCAGGGTTCAGGAAGCTATCCGCTAGCCGTGGGAGACGCAGCTCTCCCATGGCTAGCAGAGAGCTTGCCGGCACCCAGAAGCTTGGGGTGCGCTGAGCTCAGCATGCCCCAAGCTTCGGGCTTCGCGCAGCGCTCCGCTAGCCGTGGGAGAGCCGTGTGAAGTCGCACGGCTCTCCCACGGCTAGCGGATAGCAGCCTGTTCTGGGGGCTGGGGTCGGGGGAAGCTCTGGCTTCCCCCACCCCAGCCCCGTACCTGGGTGGTAAATAATTTTTTTTCTTTATTTCCCTCCCCCCCCAAAAACTAGGTGCATCCTATGGGCCGATGCGTCCTATGGGGCGAAAAATACGGTACTTTGGATGGAGTTGCACTTTCACTGACAGATCAGTTACCTTGTTAGACTTAGAGTTAGGCACTCCTAGCATAATGAAATAAAGATAGATACCTTGAAAAGCTGGATGCCTGGCAATTGTTGCTTGGTCTTTGTTCCGAAAGCAAAAGCAATTGCTTTTTCTTCATGGTCTTATTTACATTGGACCACTTTTCTTAAAAGCCTAATCCTGTGTATGCATATAAATGTAGGTTGTGTGTGTATGAGAATGAGAATGATTTCAGCATTAGAGCTTACACAAGAAAAAGTATTGAGTATGCATCTGAGACGTTGCTTTTGGAGTCAAGCCAATGGCCTGACAAGCTGTGCTTCTTGGTTTGAGGCAAGAGCCTTTCCTACAAATAGTCATTTGGACTGAAGTTACCAAATGAATGAAACTGCAAAGCAATGTGCTCTATCTGCTTCTGCGCATACTGCTGCACATACTGCTGAACAGCTGTAAAGTATGTCTTAGCGTTTCAAAAATTAAGGGTCATGTTCAGGGGTATGTTTTCATTTAACACAGGTATCGTGTCTCCTGATTGGCAGTTACCAGGATTATTTCAGCTTGCAGATTTTTCAGAGAATTAGAGCAATCATTTAAACTTTTCATAGGTGAGTGTGAATGGGTGGATTAGAGCATGTTGCAGACAGCTGTGGTCATTTGTAAGTTTTAATATCTTTCACCAGCATACCCTCTGAATATATTCCTAATCAATGCTTTAGTGCAAGACTGGGGTTTAATAGAAATTGTTTAAAAGGTCCCATTTGAATGGAACTAATTGGCGGTGGTTTCCTTCAGGTAGTCTAACCCATTAGCCATTCCACAGCATATCCCTAAATAGGAAATGACCTAAGCATTTCTACTTCCAGCTGTGTAGATCAATTATCCAGAGCTTTTCCTCCATGCTCAATGTGATAGAAGAGCACTTATTTTGAATTTTTGCGTTTCACGTGTGTAAAGTGTGATCTGGTATTTCTATCATGCTTTTCCAGATATGATTAAAAGCATATGTTGTTTTTTTATTCCACAGTGGGTATAAATAAGCTTAAAATGTAGTTAGAGAGTTGGAAAGCTTCTGGTGTTTGAGGTGGATTTAGGAGAGGCAAGAGTCTGGATTTCAAATAAGTAACTTTTTTATCAAGGCAGCACTCAAATGTGTGATTTGGCAATTTATTAAAACACTGGTCTTTTACATAAAGATTTTATCATAGCTTATTTTAGAAACTGCAGGACTGATGAAGAGACATCAATAGCTAGGATTGGCTAATAACACAGCCTTTATCAAGTTAACAATCAAAATTATGCCACACACACACACATACAATGTTAATGTGGACTTAAGTGAAAATTGCAGTTGTACAAACAATTTTAATATTGTGGAGGGGTTAATAAGGAAATTTGGAGTATTTAATGGAAGTGTTTTTGCAATTTCACCGGTTTCACGCAAACATTTCTAGATATAGTTTTTGCAGTGAGTTATGATTATTTGAACAAGTTTTTGTAGGAGAGGAGAATTATTGGATGCAGACAAACTGGAAAGGCACTGGCAAATGCTATTTTGGAAGAAGACTCAGTTATGTGTGCACTTTTAATCTGGGATCCAGTTTTTTAAGTTCACTCTTATTGCCCAAATATCTTGTGGTATGTATCCACCATGTATCTTCTAGAAAACCTTAAACTATAGCCCTGTTCAGATGTTCAGTACCCATGGGAATGCACAGGGTTAGCTTTGATGCTGATATCCTGCTGGTTAATAAATAAATGATAAAGAGGTCAGTGGAAAAGTTTCCATCCCTTTGGAAATCCTACTACATGAAGCCCCCTGACGCTGGTCATGTGTAGGCTGGGAGATGTGACGGATGCACATTTGAGCATTGAAATTTCCTCTGATCCCTTCAAAAATTAGGAGCTCACATGGGTAAAAAAAATGCCTTAATAAGTCTTGTAAAGACTTTTGCCATCCTCCTTGAATACACAGCACAATTTTGCCACAGATGAAGGTTATCTTCTGCAGGTGTACCCAAGTCTTAGCAGTAATGATCTGCACCTCTTTTTCTCCTGGCTGCTATAGTAAACTGAAATGCCCAGTGTTGTATTGGTCATCTATAGAAAATAGGTGAGTGTGGACACAAGCTCATTGTCAGGGTGGTTGATGGGTTTCAAACCCTTGGTGAGTTAGGGACTTCTCCT
Source organism: Podarcis raffonei (assembly GCF_027172205.1). Taxonomy (NCBI): domain Eukaryota; kingdom Metazoa; phylum Chordata; class Lepidosauria; order Squamata; family Lacertidae; genus Podarcis; species Podarcis raffonei. The sequence continues at coordinate 56,667,077 of NC_070610.1, forward strand.
GCACGCTAAGAAAGGCTCTGTCGGATTGAGTGAACAAGACCAATAGTGGGTCCAACAGTCAAGAAGGCAGTTTCTGAATGTGCTGTAGAGGAAAGTGAGGGGCAGATGTTGTTGTTGTTGTTTAGTCGTTTAGTCGTGTCCGACTCTTCGTGACCCCATGGACCAGAGAACGCCAGGCACCTCTGTCCTCCACTGCCTCCCGCAGTTTGGTCAAACTCATGCTGGTAACCTCGAAAACACTATCCAACCATCTCGTCCTCTGTCGCCCCCTTCTCCTTGTGCCCTCCATCTTTCCCAACATCAGGGTCTTCTCCAGGGAGTCTTCTCTTCTCATGAGGTGGCCAAAGTACTGGAGCCTCAGCTTCACAATCTGTCCTTCCAGTGAGCACTCAGGGCTTATTTCCTTCAGAATGGAGAGGTTTGATCTTCTTGCAGTCCATGGGACTCTCAAGAGTCTCCTCCAGCACCATATTTCAAAAGCATCAATTCTTCGGCGATCAGCCTTCTTTATGGTCCAGCTCTCACTTCCATACATCACTACTGGGAAAACCATAGCTTTAACTATACGAACCTTTGTTGGCAAGGTGATGTCTCTACTTCTCAAGATGCTGTCTAGGCCTGTCATTGCCCTTCTCCCAAGAAGCAGGCATCTTTTAATTTTAATCTGCAGTGATCATGGAGCCCAAGAAAGTAAAATCTCTCACTGCCTCCATTTCTTCCCCTTCTATTTGCCAGGAGGTGATGGGACCAGTGGCCATGATCTTCGTTTTTTTGATGTTGAGCTTCAGACCATATTTTGCACTCTCCTCTTTCACCCTCATTAAAAGGTTCTTTAATTCCTCCTCACTTTCTGCCATCAAGGTTGTGTCATCTGCATATCTGAGGTTGTTGATATTTCTTCCGGCAATCTTAATTCCGGCTAGGTATTCATCCAGCCCAGCCTTTCACATGATGAATTCTGCATATAAGTTAAATAAGATGGTGCTCATCAACTTGGGAAGGAGAAGAAGAAGGAAACTCTGATCCTAAACCTCTGCTGCCTTGTGAGATATCTTAAATCCTTCGAAGACAGAGGTCCTCTGGCTGGGACGGGACGATATGGGATTGAGGGGGCAACTCCCATCTCTTGTGGGGGTGCAATTAGTGCCAGCACTGTCTGTTAAGAGTTTGGATGTAATCTTAGATAGCTCCCTCTCCATAGAGGCGCAGATTACAGCTATAACAAAGGCGGCATTTTTTCATCTCCGCTAAGCTAAGCAGTTGGCTCCTTACCTCTCTCGCCCTGACCTAGCCACTGTGATCCACGCGACGGTCACCTCCAGACTGGATTATTGTAACACGCTCTACGTGGGGCTGCCCTTGAGACTGACCCAGAAACTCCAGCTGGTGCAGAATGCCATGGCGAGACTCCTTATGGGGTCTTCGCTGCGAGATCACATTCACCCAGTGCTATACCAGCTGCACTGGCTCCCGGTGGGGTACAGGATCAGGTTTAAGGTGCTGGTTTTAACCTTTAAAGCCCTATACGGCCTAGGACCCTCGTACCTACGGGGCCGCCTCGCCTGGTATGTCCCACAGAGGAACTTACGGTCTTCAAATAAAAACATCCTGAAGGTCCCAGGCCACAGAGAGGTTAGGCTAGCCTCAACTAGAACCAGGGCTTTTTCGGCTGCGGCTCCAATCTGGTGGAACACTCTGTCACAAGAGACTAGGGCCCTGCGGGATTTGACATCTTTCCGCAGGGCCTGCAAGACAGAGCTGTTCCACCAGGCCTATGGTCAGGGCGCAGTCTGACTCCCTCCTTTGGCAATCTTTACAGAACTTAAGCTTATGGTTGCCATCAATTTGATTTTAATTAATTTTTATAATGAAATGTTTTTAGAATGTTGCACTATTTTATTGTTGTTAGCCGCCCTGAGCCCGGCTTCGGCTGGGGAGGGCGGGATATAAATAAAATTTATTATTATTATTATTTGGGAGAAGAAAAGGCTAAGGAGTAGACCCAACACAAATTCACAGCAAAGTACCTAAGATGGTTGGATGGTGCCTTGTACACTCCTCCTGGCAACTCCTGCAGCCAAGCTTGTACCCAATATATTGCTCTGCTTTCCTTTGGACCACATCAGCAAGGCCAAGAGGGGTTCTTGTTGTCTGGGCAGCGGACCTACATACACATTGCCCAGGCTTGTGCCCCAGGGTGCTTGTAACACAGCAGTTGGACTTCACCCCTGGAGATTGTCTCTCGAGACAGATGGATGTCAACAACAAGTATACTTTTGTGAGATGCATACTTACTTGCTTTCTGCAACCATTTCAGTACCTAGAAATTTGATCTTGCTCTAAACCACCAGTGCCTGGCATAGGTACAAAGAGGAATAGAAAATTGGTTTGCTTCTTAAATTGAAGCAAGACAGCTCTGTTGCTGGAATAGAGTTCACATGCTGGCAGTGGTGGTGAACTGCCTGTGATTGTGGTCCTGCTGTGCCTTTCAAAGGAGCTCTCCCATAAAACGGAAAACAGGGGCACAGTCATGCCATTTTGAGTTATTTGGATAATTTCAGATCCGCAGTGAGAAATATGTTGTATCCTGTTCCAGATGCACAACCTGCAATCAATTACTTTGAACTCCAGTGATGAGGGTGCAATGCAGCACAGCAGCCCTTTTCATGAACAACAGAAAAAGAGGGTGAGGGGGACGAATCTCACAGGCAGCATTACAGATTAAGGGCAATGCTTTTACTCTGGAGCCCAAAGAGGAGTAACTCTGCTTGATTTCATAGGTAGTATAATTTGCCCATAGGGCTAAGCAATTACAGACTTCATTTGCTGATACTTTAAGATCCCTTAACCAGGGCAATAGTGCTAATATCTTTTTTTAAAAAACAACAACACCCACACACACCCTGGAATTTAATTTATTTTTACTTTTTTTAAAAAAAACTCTGGATCTTTTGAAACAGAATTGTGACCTGCAAGAAAAAAAAGACTTCTTTTTGGAACAAGAAGCAAGCTGCAGACTTGGTTGTTTAGAAAGGATTGTAGCTCAGTGGTAGATCATCCCGGGTCTAGTCCCTGGCACCTCTAGGTAGAGTTGGTAATGCCCCTAATCAAAAACCCTTGTAGAGCTGCTGCCAGTCAGTGTGGACAACACTGAACTAAATTAACCAATGCAGCTTCCTATTCTTGAATTAACGAAGAGTGAGAAACAATGAGGACCAAATGAAGAAATTATATGCTTTTATGTCAAAATGTCTTGGATGGCTTCTTCAGTCATCAACATTCCCTTCTACACTTCTGATCTGAAGACGTGGCTGTCCCATTATCCTCAGACAATGGGAATGCCTCTCCCGTGGTTTCTCCACACAGGAGCACGGGACTCCAAAATGAGCTATAGGCTCATTTTAAGGGTTGCATAAGTCTCCTGAGGAAGGGGGCAGAGCCACTGTAAGAGGAGATGACTGAGGCAACATATAATCACACAATTGTAGGGGTGTGGAAGAGACCCTAAGGGTCATCTAGTCCAACCCCCTACAATGCACCCCTTATCACCCAGTTCTGTGGCCTCTTCAAGTGCTTTCACCTGACTGCATAGGAGCCATCTCCCCCACAATAAAATACTTGAGGGGGCCAAGCCCCCACAAAGTTGATGGGCATTCCTATTCAAATGGTGTGTGTGCACTGTGTCATGTGATTGATTATGCAGGCCAGAGCTTACCTGGGCCCCCACAATATATTTTTTTCCAAGCTGGCACCCCTGCCTGACTGGAATGTCTTCTGGAACCATGATAATTCCTCTTGCTTGCCTGGATGGAAAGGTTTGTGTTTAGAATCCTATGGCTTTTGTGTGGCTGAAATTTCACCTCCTATACAAAAGTGAGAGTCATGTCCACTTTTGCCTCTGCTCCCCTCCCCCCACCACCAATGGCATGCAGCTTCCAGTAGGTTGCCCACAATTGAATGAGGCCCTTGAACAGAAAAGGGTTCTCCACCCACATCTTAAATGGAAGGACAAATCCTGCAGTTCACTGAGGTTTGTTCACTTTCCCCAGAGGTTACAATTAGGAAAAGCCTAGCCCAAAGGATACAACCCCTCCGTATATATTTGTAGGCTACCTTTCTGAGTAAAACTCTCACAAGGCAATTTACATAACAATCTAAAATTGTTTCAATCTAAAAGTTTCAATAATAATGTTTAAAAAGTACGATGCAGCTTCTGAAAACCTCCACAACATTAGTAAATCAGCAGCACTAAAAACACACATGTATGTGCCCGGCTCCAAATATAAACACAAATTTGAGCAAAGTCAACAGCTAAAAGAAGCACAAATGCCACTCATGCTTAGCCCACCTGGAAAGAAAAGGTGTTCAATGACTAGAGTGTGGTAGCTTTCTAGAAGTCTGCAGGCAATGAATACCAGAGTCATGGGGCCACCACAGAAAAACATATTGGCTCTTCCCCTTCTCTCACTTGCACACCTTGACATAATGGGTATGCCCAGTGGAAAACTGGTTGCTTATTAAGTGGGAGATAATGGAACAGATTGCTGTTTAGAATTGCTTTGGTATATTAATGATTTACATCATGCCAGGGTGGAGGGAGGGGGAGAGATAGCGTTTATTCAGAATTATACCAGGACAGAACAAAAATCTAATTCATCAAAGTCATCATGCCACAGCTGTTACAACAATCCATCTCCCGCTGAATTCCAGCCAGCTAATTTTTGAGAAGTGACATTTTTCACAGTTTATTGTTTTCTCATCAACAAGGCACTAGCCACATCAAATATATTCACAGAATGGCATTGGCATTGATGTATTGGCCATGTGCTTTCTATTTAAAGATATGAGGGCTGCAGTTTCTTCGAAAAGAAATTAGGCATTTAAGCATGGGGCAGAAGGCTTCTTTCTGCTTTATAAAAAAATGCTTCACACATGTTCACAGTGCCTAAGCATCCAACAAACAAAGCAAAACAAAAACAAACCAGTTTATGATATCGGGTAAATGATATTATGGATATCATTTACCAAATAAATTAAGAATAAGGATGATAGCCTAGTATATGCTTTCTATCCATCCTCTATGACATTCTTTTTAGGTATCTGGGGATACCAGTTTAATCACAGCCTGGAAGTGATTAAACATATCCATTCCATTTGGCCTTTGGAGATAGATGAGATGCTAGGCTATGGAATTGTGTATTGCTTAAATATGTGGAAGTCTATTTTGTTTATTGGTGATGTTTTGGTTTTAATGTCTTCAATTTTTGTGCTGTGTCTTGTTGTAATTTCTGTACTGCCCTAGGATCCTTGATTAAAGGACGTTTTTAAAAAATATAATAAATTAATTAATTGAAATAACAGTTGTTATAACACTGGCACTGTTTCTGGCAGCAAGGTTAGGCAAAGTTACAGCAGAGTTAGGCAAAACATTGTATTCTCAATGTGTAGGTGGCCACTTATCTCAGACGTTCCCTTCCCTTAACAGGGTTTCACAGAAACCTTGCTAGTCACTTGAATGTGGCTGCTGGAGTTTTGCCTGTTTGGTTCCCAAAGAAGTGGACAGTTCTTCACTTCCTAGTCTTAAGTATGGTGTGCTCTGCAGTCTTCATGGGCTATACCAAAGAGGATTTCCTGGAACTGCTGTACCTTTACACATTTCAGGCCAATTGGAACTACAGTGGTACCTCGGGTTACATACGCTTCAGGTTACATACGCTTCAGGTTACAGACTCTGCTAACCCAGAAATAGTGCTTCAGGTTAAGAACTTTGCTTCAGGATAAGAACAGAAATCATGCTCCGACGGCGCAGTGGCAGCAGGTGGCCCTATTAGCTAAAGTGGTGCTTCAGGTTAAGAACAGTTTCAGGTTAAGAACGGACCTCCGGAATGAATTAAGTACTTAAACCGAGGTACCACTGTACCATAATTGCTAGCCAGAAAGGTTGCTGCTGAAGCAAGGAAAGGAGATGTAATCCAAAGGTAGAGTACAGGCTGTGCCTACTGAAAGTCCCAGATTCAGTCACCAGCAGCTCTTAGGGTAGGCCTAAGGGAGATTACTCTTTGAAACCATGAAGAATCACTACCTGTTGATGTAGGCAGCACTGAAAAAATCAGGAAGGTGCTTTGCACTGTGTCAGAACCATGTAGGCCAGCATTGTCTACACCAGGCTTCCTCAACCTCAGCCCTCCAGATGTTTTGAGACTACAATTCCCACCATCCCTGACCACTAGTCCTGTTAGCTAGGGATCATGGGAGTTGTAGGCCTAAAACATCTGGAGGGCAAAGTTTGAGGAAGCCTGGTCTACACTGACTGGCAGTGGTTCTCCAGGGTTTCAAACAGGGCTTTCCCCAAACCTCCGTGGAGATCTTGGGAATTGAACTGGCACCTTCTGCAGGCAAAGCATGTGCTCTATCAGAACCTTTGATCATGTCCATACCATAAATTTAAAACTCACAACTTCCCCAAAATAATTTTGGGAACTTTACTTTGCTAAGAGTACTGAGACTTGGAGCTCTGTACTACAGTTTATCCTGTGAGGAAAACTATATACAGTGGTACCTCGGGTTACATGTGCTTCAGGTTACATACGCTTCAGGTTACCGCCTCCGCTAACCCAGAAATATTACCTCAGGTTAAGAACTTTGCTTCAGGATGAGAACAGAAATTGTGCTCCGGTGGCACGGCAGCAGCAGGAGGCCCCATTAGCTAAAGTGGTGCTTCAGGTTAAGAACAGTTTCAGGTTAAGAATGCACCTCTGGAACGAATTAAGTACTTAACCTGAGGTACCACTGTACTTCAAATGTTTAAGTATATGGTGTGGATCAATGCTATTTTTCCAGAAAAAGAGATGCCAGAATTCACCATGAACGCCTCCCTTGTTCTCTTATAATGGCAATGGTGCACACCTGAGGAGTGCCAGAACTGAGTTTTGGTGTGTTCTGGCTGAAAAAAAACCCCTGGTCTGGATATGTTTGAGATCCAGCACAGGACCTTGGGGTGGGTGAAAGTAGTTTCTTTCTATTGCTGCTTTTAACAACAGTCCACTTATACTCATTCCAACAGAAGCAGCAGCGAGTTTCATTACTAGAAAGGATTTAGCATGTAGAGTAACTCCTCTATGAAAGGGAAGGCAGCAGGGAGAAGCTTAGCAAGAACACATTAGCCTACCTACCTGAATTCCAAATTTCCTGTAACAAAGAAATCTCATCAGACTACTGGGGAATCACATAAGCACCCAATATAAAGCGACTATTGCTAAACATATAATTAACTTAGGTAGGAAGAAGAAATGGAGATCATTTATTTTTAATGGGTTTCATGATGAACAGCAGCAGAGTGAATCGTGAACCAACAGAGGAAAGGTTATCAGAAACATGTTCCATCTTTCATCTTACCTGAATCTAAACTGAATAATTTGCAAGTGCTGTTTAACACAAAGCTTTTTAAATTGGCATTTTAATATTAACCTCTTATTAATATTAACCTCTCTTATAAATACAAATCTCTATGTGGCTTTCTTTTATCCACTGATATATTTTCCATTCAGTGAATAAAATTGGTTTTGGTCAAGTGCTCAAGAGTTGTCACAGTACAATGTACAAATGATTTGCAGATTGAGATAATTCTTGTAGCTAGACTCCTTAAGCATTTACCCTAAAATAGACCTGTTGAATTGAGTAAAGTGAAGGATTTCTTTCCTGGTGAGAAGAGGACTATTTATTGTATTTGTGAGAAAATAAGCGAGATGGTGCAAGTATAATAACCAATTATATGGAAAGATAGCATTCCCATAATTTTTTTTCTTCAGTGCTTCTGCCATAAATTCAAAAGGCAAACATACAATGGCCTCCCCCCCCCAAAAGCTTCACCTGTGAATTTTTGCTTTTTCATGCAAAGGGATGTAGGAGGATTTCAGTTCATTATGCAGTTGGGAGCAAAGCTCCCCATTCCACATCTGCCACAACATGCTCAGAAACATAGACATGTGGCTCAGATCATGTCTACAAATCTTCCCATAGGAGATAAACAACTATCTGACTTTTAGAAGACATCTGAAGGCAGCCCTGTTTAGGGAATTTTTTAATGCTTGATGTTTTATTGTGTTTTTAATATTCTGTTGGAAGCTGCCCAGAGTGGCTGGGAAGGCCCAGCCAGATGGGTGGGGCATAAGTAATTTTTTATTATTATTATTATTATTATTATTATTATTATTATTATTATTCCCAGAGGACGGTTCATCACCAACCTACATTTGCATAAGGTAGCCCAATGAATTCTTGGGTTCTTTCCTTCTTTCTGGGATGCAGGTGGTGCTGTGGGTTAAACCACAGAGCCTAGGGCTTGGCAATCAGAAGGTCAGCGGTTCGAATCCCTGCGATGGGGTGAGCTCCCATTGCTCGGTCCCTGCCCCTGCCAACCTAGCAGTTCGAAAGCACGTCAAAGTGCAAGTAGATAAATAGGTACCGCTCCAGCGGGAAGGTAAACGGCGTTTCCGTGTGCTGCTCTGGTTCACCAGAAGCGGCTTAGTCATGCTGGCCACATGACTCAGAAGCTGTATGCCGGCTCCCTCGGCCAATAAAGTGAGATGAGCGCCGCAACCCCAGAGTTGGCCACGACTGGACCAAATGGTCAGGGGTCCCTTTACCTTTACCTTCCTTCTTTTAAACAACAAGCCCTAGCTGCCTGCAGTGGCTAGAAAGCATGGTGCTTGGCATACTTGTTAAAAACTTTTGACTAAAAAAACCCTGGAAATGGTGGTACTTTATGACGTGCCACCCCTTCCTGAGTGTATGGACAAAAAGAAGCCCTCTGACATCTCTTCAAAGCAATTTTAATAATAATAATAATAATAATAATAATAATAATAATAATAATAATATTATTATTATTATTATTATTATTTCTACCTGCAGCTTCCAACAAAATATTAAAATACAATAATTCATCAAACATTAAAAACTTCCCTAAACAGCGCTGCCTTCAGATGTCTTCTCAAAGTCATATAGTTGTTTATTTCTTTGACATCTGATGGGAGAGCCTTTTTAAAAAAATGTTTAAACGATTTCCCTCTCCGCCCTGTTAAAAAAATAAATAAATATCCAGATCAACTTGCAAGGCTTCTTGTGAGCAAGGGACATGGACAAGATCAATACTGTAAATTTTTTGTGTATTTTCTAGGGAGATCACAAATGGTGGTTCTTGCAATTGAAAGGTTGCAACTTCCTCAGGCACAGTTCATTTTCTATCCTGTCTGTTCCATACATGGTTGTCCATGCTCACAAAATTATTCAGGAGGAGAAAGCAGGTGAACAAACTCACAGATATGTGGAAAATAAATATACAAGATAAGGAGGTGATGGAGACAGCTGAAGAAAGGCCACTTTGATTGACATTGTGGTCCTTTACATCTTCTATTCAGAAGTAAGTCCCCTTGAATTTAATGGAACTGACTCCCAGGATAGTGGGTATAGGATTGTACTGTAAAATGTTTTATTCTGCTGTGGACCAAACTTGTTAAGCTTACTGCTGGCTGACAGAGCCCTAGAGGAGGCATTTTAAAGGATTTATCTCTCTATCCATTTGCACAACATACCTCACCACAGAGGTGAGGATTAGCTAGCAAATATTTATATAGCACTCTGTGGAAATAAGTCTTCTTTCCAGCCAAGAATCCCTCAGACACCCTCCTTTTCTGCCTGCACAATTGTCCACAGTGATAAACAGCCCGGTTCTAAATACATTCACAGTCATGTTTGAATACAGTGGAATGCACTTCATAGTAAATATGCTTCAAATGGCAGCCAATGTTTAATTATTGCATTAGTGTATATGGGACAGATTCCCAAAATCCCCCAGGGGTTTGATTTTCAAGTGTTCAACATCCAAATTTAGAGACATGCTTTCAAAAGAATACAGCCTCGATTCAAGGTCAGATTTTTCAAAAGTGCTTGGAGCACAGTAGCTTCCTTTGTGTCACCACTGGGCAGATTGTCAGAAATGTTTTGCGAGCCTGGGAGCTCTTTTGAATTCTAGCCCCAATTGTGGGTGCAAGTCTGTGAATGTAATTATCTGAGGGTGTTAACGAAACATCAACCCAAAGAAAAGGCCATTATTGTGCTGTTATGTATGAATATATGTATGGGGCTGACTTACGTTAAGGACATATAAATAAGCAGATAGAACTGAGAACTCATTTGAATAAACTTAAAACATATTGCTTTCATTTATAGAAAAAGCTTAAATGTTAATACCGAAGGGAAGTTGTTTTTCCATGAGGCATGTCCTTAAGGTTCTGTGGAACCCAAATCATACTGCTTCCATCTGTTAACTCCAGACTATTTCTTCCAGCTGTGAAATTTGATCACTTCATCTGCTTTATGATGGACTAAGACAATCTGCAGCAATATTTAAAAAGTTGACATTAAAGCTTTTCTTTCTTTTTTTTACAAAAACAACCAACCAACCAAAATATTTTCCCTGCATTTGTGAAGCCCCTTTGAATGTCAATTTCCATTACTATTGATTTAATCTCTGTAAATACTGTAATTTTTGATTTTCTTAAAACACAAAACCCTGCTCCCCCACCCCAAAAGCCAGAGAGACCATTCTGAGCTAAAAGTCTTGACCCTGTAGAAATAAATAAGCCAATCTTATTCTGAAAGTTAGTAAGGGAGACATATATTCAGAAGACAGTACATGATGTAAAACATCGTTCTAGAATCCATATTGGTGAATTTGTCGAAATCTAAAGAGATCGCCACAATACATGTTGGTACATGGGAAATCAAGATGCTCAAATATTTACAAAAAGGCTATTTAGGAAAGGGAAGTTTAGGAGAAAGAGAACTTAAACTGACTATTATTGATCCCTCTCCAATTAATCAACTGGCAGTAAATTAGTATAATACCCCAAATCTATGCAAATTTTATGCAAATCTGTGGCCTTTTCTGTGAGTGGTTTGAAGGGCTCAGTCAACATTCAGTACACAGGTCCAAGAAAACCCTGTTGGCGCCCGCTGGTTATTGGACAGTGCATCTTTCATAACGTAAATAAGTTTAGTTACCTCACCCTTGAATTGCATCCAACCTCCAAGAGACAAGTACCATATTTTTTGCTCTATAAGACTCACTTTTCCCCTCCAGAAAAGTAAGGGGAAATGTGTGTGCATCTTATGGAGCGAATGCAGGCTGCGCAGCTATCCCAGAAGCCAGAACAGCAAGAGGGATTGCTGCTTTCACTGCGCAGCGATCCCTCTTGCTGTTCTGGCTTCTGAGATTCAGAATATTTTTTTTCTTGTTTTCCTCCTCCAAAAACTAGGTGCATCTTGTGGTCTGGTGCGTCTTATAAAGCGAAAAATACGGTATTTACACTCAAAATATGTTTTTGAAGTTATAGTTGTGGTAGCAGCCTAATAGTACACAGTTCACCTCAGAAGGAAAAATAAAAGCCAGATGCATTATTTCATATATTGTGTTGCAAAATAACATTTCTGGCTTGCAAGTCTAGCTTTCACGAACTCCTCCTTGTCGAGCACCAACAACTGCCTGGTGACTTTCCAACATCCTGTTCTGATTAATACCTTTCTATATCTGCTTCCCCTGCTGTTGCTTTCTCTCAGCTTTGCTGACTGAGATGTCCTAAGGGCATTGCACCTAACTGCCGACAATCAGCAAATAATAGCCTAAACTTTTCCACAAGTTTGCATTTACCCTGACATCAGCATTCATTTGATTTAACAATTTTATGTCCTTTTGGCTTCTGATTATCCTAGGGTCCAATTGGTTTGGATGGAAAGCTGGTAGGTGACTCCTCTTCCTTCCCCCCCCCAAAAAACCAACAACTACTGAGCCTTTCAATGTACTTTACTTTTTTCTTCCTATCTTGAATCACTTATGAAGCTTGCATATTTTTGTCAACTTACAATTTACTATTTGTAGACAAAATTACGGAACTTTTATCAAATTGGTTTGCTTTAAGTACCTCGTGTCTTTTTCTTTTTATATAACCAAATTCACTTGAGAGTAGCCATTCAAAAGAGTTTTATAATTTATAAGGGAGTTGCTGTTTTTGTTTTAGATACTAACTTGTGTTTATAGTTTATGGGGGTGGTTATTGTTTTGATGTTTTTGTTTTAACTATTTACTTGTCTTTTATCCTGTGAACTGCTCAGAGATGAAGGGTGGTATATTAATCTAACAAATAAAATAAACATAAATAAATAATATTTTATTATTATTATTACTGTATGTTAAATTGAAACACCACCTTTTATTCAAAATGCAGTTCATAATAGATACCAATAAACAGGCTTCGGTATATTACTGCTCCCTGGCCTTGGATCCTAAATCTTTGGAAGCCAGTGGCACTTCAGATGTTGTTAAACTGTAATTCCCACCACCTCTGATCATTGCCTGGGCTGCAGGTTTCATACAACATCTGGAGGTCCAAAGTTTTCCCATCTCTGCTACAGCCCCTAACTTGGAGTTATCCATTATGAGATGCACGCAACCTCAAATAGTCAATTACATGGCAAATTATTGTATTTGTTTCCTATAGGTGCTATATGATATAGGAACTGGAATTTTATATATATTCAGTTAGTCAAAGGCTTTCTTCCTCAAGGAATTCAATATTCAGCCACATGTTAAAAGTCTAGTAAATGGAGTTATTCAGTGCCAGAATGTTTGTGGGACTGGGTCCTTCTGTGTAGAATTTATTATATCAGTAAAAGGCAAAATAATTACTGAAGCTCTACAAGTGATTTCCCCTTATTTGGTTTAATTTTTTGTTATTCACCATGTGATGGGAATCAATGAAAATTTATGGAGTCTGTTGTGCAGGGGAGGGGGGGAAACACTTTCTAAAGAACACTTCAGAGAGATGTACTGACACCAAAGGTGCATTTAACGTTCTCCCCCATTAATCAGATTGCAATCCTATTTTCAAACCTTCATCCTTTGAGTTATGGGTAAATGGGCTGCTATAGTCCACAAAAGTGGCAATATTAATAACTTAGAATATTGCCTGTCAGATAGCTGCAGCCCTCTTAGTGGATGCCATGAGTACTGCTCAGACTTGCAGTGCTAGATCTACCAGGGTAAACTGGATATTCACCACATTTCTAACATGAAATACTGCTTCTTGATACCTCCCACTTCTGTGTGGATGGTGCCATTTTGGCTATGTAGCGCATCAGGAATTGAGAGAATGATGATATGCCTGGATTCCTAGAATGTTTCCCATTTGACAACTTACCAGCAATATAACAAAGTGCTCAGAAGATCAAATCTTTTTATTAGTAAAAGACTAACAGAGGAAAATAATTATTTGATCTCATGATTATTTGTATTCCAGAAACAGGAAATATGTCCAATACAGTAGCGTCCACTTACCATGAGTCTGTTATGCTATTTTTAATAAAATGACTGCACAATTTTTGCAGCCTTAATAGCAGCTGTGTGCCACCTATAGCAGTATAGACTTGAAAATATCTTACCATATTCCATGTACATTGGTACCTTGGGTTACAGACACTTCAGGTTACAGACACTTCAGGTTACAGACTCCGCTAACCCAGAAATAGTACCTCAGGTTAAGAACTTTGCATCAGGATGAGAACAGAAATCCTGTAGCGGTGCGCTGGCAGCAGTGGGAGGCCCCATTAGCTAAAGTGGTGCTTCAGGTTAAGAACAGTTTCAGGTTAAGAACGGACCTCCAGAACGAATTAAATTCTTAACCTGAGGTACCACGAAGAAAGGGTTTTTCATATCCAAACTGGCCATGGGATGCTCTCTGTTCATTGCAACTGTTTCATAGTGTTGCATGCCACCCCAATCTCTGAGTGTCCTAGACACTTAACCAGTGTTTCCTTTTGGAATGAGACTCTTGTGTCTTTATGATATATGGCTTATTCACACAAATATACAACCTGAACCTGCAGTGGAGGGGTTCACAGTATCAGTACCCCAAAGGGGTCTTGCTTCTTCCATAGCTTCTTCAAACATTGCTCCGACCACCTCTCACTTCCAAGCTCACAACTTTTTCTTCTCCCTTCTAGCTCACATAACTCAACTTTCAACTCTAGCCTTCTGTCTTTCGAAGAGACATACGGGACGCCCACCCATTTGCCCTGTGGCACAGAGCCACTCCCTTTGTCACCTTAACAACCCATACTTAGCGGGCCATTACCAGGCTTGCCTAGCTATTCCAGCAATTGAATCCATGCTGGATCCAGGAATTAGAAAGGTTGGGGGTAGGCATTAGAAGAGTCTTGTCTTTCAGCCTACTCCCCCTCTAAACTTATAACAATAGCTATATTCTGGTCTCAGCAAAATGCCTTCTGAGCTCTTACAAAATTCTCTCTCTCTCTCTCCCTCCCTCCCTCTCCCTCCCACCTTTCCTAATGGAAACATTTACCGGTATATATTTTAATAATCTATGGTGTGGAAATCCAGGCATCTTTTTGTAGCACTGGGCATATATAATTTCTCTCTCGGCTGGGGTTGCAATGTGTATGTTTTTGAGGGATATCATGGTGCAAGAAAGTATAGAGCAGTATGCTTTCATGTAATTCTTTGGCCTGAGAAAATTAATAGAACATATATGAAAGTAATGAAAATTAACTATCAGTTTTTAAAAATGATCTAAAATTGATTGTGTGTTTCTACCTGCGTGTGTGCATGCAAAAGACACCCCTCTTCCATCTCCTCGTCTCTCTGTCTCTTAAGCAATGGAAATGTCTTAAAACAGAACATTGCACTTTGCTAAATTTGGATTTTACTGTCATTTATTAAATAATATAGCAACCATATAATGAGGTGTAAAAGACGAAGGGCTACTATTTTGTGCAACTATAGAATTTAAACTTCTGCATCTTTGTGTCTGCCTAATTCATCTTACTTGGCAAAGCTGCCATTTTGTCCTGGTGCAGCACTATAAGTCCGAGACCAGAAGCTGGTTTTTGTCCCTGTCTCACAGTTATCAAAATGTGTGGCCAGCAGTTTGTGATTCTGTGCAAGACAGTAAAAACCCAGCGGGACTTTCAGAAGTCAGTTTTAGTTTAAAGAAATTTCAATTGGTAAATGAAATTGGACACCCAGTAAGAATTAAGGCTGCAACAATTCATGAATTAAAACAATACCCACAGTAGTGGGAATTCAGTTTGATAAAAGAATCCATTGTTGGTGGTTCTGTAGTTACACAAGAAATTTCTGGAGGCAAATTCAGAAAGCAAAAAATAATATTTTGGAAGATTGGGTTTAGAAACCATAGTATTATTGGTAACAATATTGATAGTGATTAAAAGGGGCTTTGTTCCATATGACCGTAGATAAGTGAGGCAGCCCTGCAGGCAGCAAAGGGTAGAGGGCATACAGAGCTATTTGACCCATGCAGATCATATTTTACTCCCTAAGCTAGCCCTCAGGTGCCATGGAAGACTACTTCCATTAGCCAGTTGTTGGTTTTTATACATGGAATGGTGGAGGCTGCCATCTTGTTGCCTCAGGCAGCAAAAATGTCTTGGAACAGCCCTGATTAAAACAGCCAGATTTAATTTATGTCAGATATTGGAGGACTCCACAGATACCTAAATTAAGAGAATGACATGTAGAATTAAGGGATACAGCTGTCTTAAGTAAACTAACATGAGCATTATGGATGAAATAGGGAGTGTGTAATGAAAGTATGTTTGAAATGGAAAGGGGCTGCTTTATACAAGAATGCGAGACCAAATTACGTAGTAGGGTATCTGATTCAACTGTTATAGATGTTTTTCCATTTTGTGTGTGTGTGTGTAACATAATACACAGTTTCTTTTATTGTAAGTTCCTTTAAAAAAAGTTTACTAATTCTAGTTCATTATGAACAACACAAAGTTCTCCAGCAGGAAAAGTCTGCAATGCAGAACACTGAAATGTATCCTCATTATAGGCCTTGAATGCAAACAGGCATGTATGTATAAATACATGCATAAACAGTATGGAGTCATTTGAGGATGGGTTGACATTCTATCAGCAGTTTTGCAAGTTTTAAATATTGCGGTATCCTATGGGTACAATTGAAGAGGTAGTGGGGCTGTTTAAAAATCTAGCAGAGTTAGCTTTATGCTTTGGGGTGGGAAAGGAGATCTGCTGGCTGACAAATCCATTGCTCTGCAGGCCAAGTGATGGAGTGCAGCTTTTTATTTCTCTCTCTCTCTGTGACTTCTCATTGAAGGTGCCTTCACTTGACTTTCAAGTACCCCCACTCTTTCTCCTTCCACATATGGCACAAAAAAAGCTTGCCCCGTTTGGCACAGTCCATTCTCGCACTTGACACTCAGTAGAGCATTTTCAGTGGGGAGGCTGCTGTATGGTGGAGAAAAGCAGGGAAGTCAGTTTTCACCAGTTTCATTATTCACACTTAATTCTGGATCCAACCCTGTATTTATTGGATTCTTCATTTAGGGCCTCCTTTCAAGCAGTCTTACCAAAATCCGTTATTAGCTAGTGACCCTACCTCAGGAGTATTGTGGTTTAAGGATTGTAGCATGCATGCAGTGGGAATCACAAGTAGTTGGAAATAGCTGTTTTTCTTCCAACTTTGTCTGTTGGACACATTAATTTTACATAAGTCATTAGCAGCCCATTTTGAAAATAAAATTGCACAGCTTCTTCCTCTGACATTATACACCAAATTTGCTTCTGGCTTGTACCTAACTAACTAGACGCTGTAAGAACTTAAGAAGCTTCTTAAATGAAATTCCTTCTTCAAATAATTCTGTCACTCCCATTACGGATCTGTTACTTTTAACTAATTCACTAACTGGCATTCTAACCAAGTGTCTTTAGGCTATGAGCTTTCAGCTGCGGAGTTTTTGTATTTATAGAGGCTGCATTTCACCTGATGCTCAATGACTTGTGGGTCTGGGGGGAGGGGTGGGGAGGAAACCAAGTTTAGACCTTTTCTAACTCCTTTCCTTTCCTTTGCAGGGTCAACCTGGTCCTCAAGTAAGTGTTAATTTTAAATTATTATGCATACTAGCAGAACTTACAGCAAAATGTAGCAGTGCATATTGTTCCTGTTGAGTATGCCAGACAGCTGTGCCTTCTTTCATGATGTTCCTTCCCATTCTGCTCACCTCTGGCCTCCAACAAACACTGTGGCCTCTAAGTATGCTCAGTCTTCCCTATTTGGGGCAAGGGCTGCTTTGTGGGAAATGGATCTTTTTGTGGTGGTGGTGGGGTTTCCTTGCAAGTTTCCTCTCCTCTTGCTTCTCAGTAACCCTGCATTGGCTACAAAGTTGCAGTAAGTCAGCCCCTGAGTTTGCTATTAGCTTATTACTTGTAATTTTAGCCTCATCACCATCGTCTTCCTTTATTGCAATAGCTATGGACCACATGGAACAAAAGTGATATTGCAAGTTTGGTCTGGTTAGTTTAAAATTGCTATCATTACACAATACAGTAGGCCACATATATTTCCCAGAAGAAACAACTGGGGGCCCCCATATGCTTGAGTTCTATCAGCTGTTTGACCAGATGGTGCTTTTAACAATGTATTACTAAATAAAGCAGGTCTCTTAACTATGGCTTGGAACTTTGTCGCAGAACTTTGAAGTTAGATAAAATATCTTAACAAATGTGTTGCGGGAGCTGGTTTGCATTAACTGCTTATTAATCACATGCTAATAATGCTGTTGTAATCCAGGAAGCCTTCAGTTACTTAGGATAACATTGGCCACTTTGATTAATTATATGCAAGCCCGGGACTGATGTCTGCTTTGTTTAAGAATAGCCCAACTTGGAGCATAATTAAATAAATGTGAATTCATCCAAAAAGAGAGAGAACGTCCTGGGTCAGACATGTAAAAGAAAAGCACTGGGGAATAAATTGTATGGAAGTTACAGGGCGGGGGAGGGGGGTGTTGAGGGGTTACCAGAAGGAGAATGGAGGAGTAGCAGGCAGTGATCAAAACCACATCAGGCTTTTGTTAAAATAAAACTGAAGTTCTCGTATGAGGTTTGACTCACGTTAACAACTTTCTTGAAACATGGCTTTGGCTAGCAGAGTTTCCTTCACCAGCTAATAAATTTTGAGAACTGTAGCCACATTCAAGCACTTAGCGGGACTTGTGCATTCCATTGGGTTCAGTAATGTTGTGTGGCTCACATAGAGGGCAAATGTTAGTCCACTATGATGACATAGTGGAGGCCCTTGAGTTCAGGTTTTTAATTATTACCATTTAAACACTTGTATGATTCTCTTTGAGAAGGGATATGTATTTGTTAACTATCCATGCCTACTTTGGGTTTTTCTTTTCTTTAAAACAAACAAATAAAAGGAACATGTTGGTTCTTTCACACAACGGGCGTTCTCTAACCTTAACAGAAGTATTCTAATGAACATAGGAATCCACGCAATGGGGTGAGCTCCCATTGCCCTGTCCCAGCTTCTGCCAAACTAGCAGTTTGAAAGCATGCCAGTGCAAATAGATACATAGATAGGTACCACTGCGGTGGGAAGGTCAACAACGTTTCTGTGCACTCTGGCTTCTGTCACAGCATTCTGTTGCACCAGAAATGGTTTAGTCATGCTGGCCACATGACCTGGAAAGTTGTCTGTGGAGAAACGCTGGCTTCCTCAGCCTGGAGCAAGACGAGTGCCACACCCCATAGTCGCCTTTGACTGGACTTAGCTGTCAGGGATCCTTTACCTTGCTAGTACCTATGCTAGTAACACAACCATTCCAATGCCAGTGGAAATTCTCCACCTCCTCCTCCGCCTCTTCTTCTTCTTTAAATTTCTAGACTGCCCTTCAGTTGAAGATCGCAAGACAGTTAACAATGTAAAAATTCAAAATGAGAACACAAAATATATAATAAAACAAAAACAAAGCAGCAACCCCCTCCCACAAGCATATTTAAAAGACCATATAAATGTTCCCTGCATCTGTTCTGGATGGTGTGACTGGTCTACATCAAAATATAGGAGTTTATCACATCTGCTAATCAGTTTCATATATCATGCAATTGATGTCATGCATTCATTGTAGTTTAAGTGTGCTCACTATATTCTACAAGGGAGCATATATTTATCCAGCTTTTAAAAGGGGCTGGGGCAGGGGTCAGCAAACGTTTTCAGCAGGGGGCCGGTCCACTGTCCTTCAGACCTTGTGGGGGGCTGGACTATATTTTGGAAAAAAAATGAATAAATTCCTATGCCCCACAAATACCCAGAGATGCATTTTAAATAAAAGGACACATTCTACTCATGTAAAAACACGCTGATTCCCGGGCCGTCCGCAGGCCGGATTTAGAAGGTGATTGAGCCGGATCTGGCCCCCGGCCTTAGTTTGCCTACCCATGGGCTAGGGTAACTGAGTTCTCTTCTTCCTGTGTCTCAGTGTGTATGTCTCTATGTCTCTCTGCCTCTGCCCCTAGTTGTAGCCAAAAGGAATATTATGATATAGGGCTGCAGAAATGCCCTCAACCCCACATTCAGCCTTACAGAGAGCAAATGAAGTGTTTGTAAGGCTATGGAGAAAGCCTGGAGAAATACCTGTCTAGTGGCTCCAGGTATTTGAGGGGTGGGAGTAGGAACCAAAATCCAATGACAGGAATAAAAATAATAAATGAACAATAATTGTGAATTGATTGTAGTTCTGGACCACAACCTTCCTTCCCTCTTCCCTGATGTACTGTGTGAGATAGACCAACTGATACAAGACAAATTCGTGTGCTATTATTTGTTGAAAACAGGGCAAGAGGATGGTAGAGCAGAAAATTAATTCTTCCACTGACCATTGTTTCTTTCCTAGTCTTGTTTTTATGGAGTGTTTCCTATATCTGTTCAACACATATAGAGAATGAAATGTGAACATGTAAAGGAAACTTCAGTGTCCATTTTCATCTTGAATCTTTTTTGTTATACTGTTTCCCTGACAACTGTCCCTTTAAAGCAAAGCAACTTTACAATAAATAATTAAAACCATTGAATTGTAGTTCTGGATTTAGGCTTTTGTTTAGTTTTTCACTATTTTGGTACAATAAAATGGTATATGTATTTCAAACTATAATATTTTCCATGAAATCTCCTGTTTCTGTTAAACTGCTGGCAGTGAAAAAGCAAAACAGTACTTTGGAATTTTTGCCAAAGTCTTTAAATGATATGGTTTTTTTTGTTTCTTGAAAAGGATTAGGTTTCTCTGTACGTACCTCCCCACCCCCTATCCCTTCATTTTTATGCTGAGGATACATTGTGAATGAATGGCATTTGAGCTTATTTAATGCAAATGCTTTATCCAAAAATTGTGTCAAAAAGCTTTAAGAATTTCCTTGTCCAGTATTTGAAATCGCCCAATTTACCTCATCAAAACAGTTTCTGTACTAATTCACACAGCCATTGTTATTTCTGTGTTTTTTATATACCACCTTGCCAATGCTAGTTAGCAGATGAAATGAAATAATATACATTAACGGAAGAAAAAATATGCAACAATAGAACAAAACATTAGCAATAATAAATATCAGCCTACCACAGTGAAAACTTTGTACAGCAAAATTCCTCCATTCATAAACATAATTCAACACAATAAAGCAGAGGTGTCAGGAATTAAAATTTTGAAAACTTGACAACAGCGGAAACAGATAGATAGATAGATAGATAGATAGATAGAGATGATAGAACAATCTTATGCCACACCATTCACTTGTTGAACAGGATTTAATCACACCCAAACCTTGTGCACCAGCAGAACACAGCATTTCTGCTTGTGAAAGACCAATCCAAACACTAGTGCAGCAACGTCCTTTTGCTGTCATGAGGCTATTGCAGTGCAGTGGATAAAAATGGTTGTCATTGGGGTACAGAGGCGAAGGAGTAGCAGTTGTAGGGATCCTATGCTCCTAGCAATGGCCTAATTTTACACCTCTAAGAAAAGTTGCAAGTGAAAACACTCCTGTGGAATCAGATGGCTCCATCCCTTCCTTGCAACTCCTACCACAGTGGAGAATTCCAGTTAACTCGGGAGCCAATTCCACAGCACACTACCAGAAGTACAGAAGCTGCAGCCAGAGACCACAGCTCCATTGCTCACATATTTCAAGATCTGTGACATGAGGGCACTCTGCCTTTATGTCTGTCCGGTATAACCTTGATGAAGGAGCACTTTGCACAAACAGCACGCCAACCAGTCACCAGGGAGAATAAAAAACAAAAGCTGGGCAGCTGAATAACACATCATCTCAGAATCCTTACAGGCTTCCTGCCACAGGACTTCTGACCTCAGCACCCACCAGGCATCTCAGCTGCACTTCTGCAAGGATAAAGCACTTCACAGAGGTAAGCAAGACGGGAAAAATGATCAGATGGGGGAATCCATGCTTCAGTTTGTGACATCTACACCTCCTCCATCCCTGCCCCCAAATGCCCCAAACAAAGGAGATGCAGAGCGGAGATACCAAACACATCAATGTGCAGTTCTGGAGAAAGTGTGCATTAACTATGCAGTCTTCTCTCACTGAACAGGGTAAGCTATGCAGAAAACACAGTTTTCAATAATGGGGTCAGCAACCTCCTGAATTCAAATAAGATTCCAGCATGTACTAGTGAAGACAGTCAACTCAGTGAATGCAAAGCTCTCTGTTTTCCACTGTTGCCACTGCTGGCCAAAAACATGTTTGTCTTTGCAGAATTGGAGTCAAGGAACATGAAGCAAAAGAAACAGGCATCCATTGCCAAAACCATTATTTAATGGATGATTATTGTCTTGGTCAAATTGAGGTTGAGTTAAATGGTGTCGTGTCACTGATAGAAATCCTCTGTCAGCAGAATGAGGAAGGAATTCATTCTTGGCTATTTTCCCATGCCCTCTCCAATCTGCTGCAGAGGGTTTGGGGACCTCTTGGATAAGATTTAGAAAGTGCAGGAGAGAGAGGGAATAGCTGAAAAAGCCTTCCCTTTCTGTTCTGCTGATGAAAGCCTTCTAATGGCTTCCACCCACTATCTCTCCCAGCTTATGAAACACCCATATAAAGGACTGCCAATGGAAAACTAGATTGCACTGTGTTGGAGCAGAAAGCCCTTAATCAACCTTCCTCAGCCTGGGGTCCTCCAGATAAAACTTCCATGAGCCCAAGCAGCATGGGCAATGGTCTGGAATGATCTAGTCCAACAACATCTGGAGGGTCACAGGTTGGCAGAGGCTGACCTGGATGATAGCACCCTCTCTCACTTATTCATACACCCCCTCAATGAAAGTTTTTTGTTTGTTTGTTTTTTTGCAGCTGCTAGCCATTACTCACTATTATTCCTATTTCTTATCCCTCTACAGGTACTATTCAGTGTGAAGGCAAAGATACTCATCACCTCCATGCCTAATCAGCAGCATTGGAGCCCAGTAGGAAGCTGGTTTTCCCTCTCTGTTGGCCAGAACTTAGAATCATAGAATTGTAGAGTTGGAAGGGACCCCGAGGGTCTTCTAGTCCAACCCCTTGCAATGCAGGAATCTCAACTAAAGCATCCATGACAGATGGCCATCCAATCTCTGCTTAAAAACCTCCAATGAAGGAGAGTCCACAACCTCCTAAGGGAGACCGTTCCAATGCTGAACAGGTCTTACGGTCAGAAAGTTCTTGCTCCATAACTGATGCTGTTGAATAAAAGATCGACTGTTTCAGCTAAGCCTTTGTTCTCATGATGATTAATGTCCATTTCTGCAGTTCAGGAAGGCTGAATCTTGGGAAGAGAGCTGTTGCTTCAGCAATAAACTGTTGGGATATTGCCAGGGAGATAAAGTCCATCTGAGCCCCCAAGCTCGGTGCCGGACGATCCATCAACCTCCCGTAGTCAGGCAATATCAGCAATCCAGCGACACTAAGCCTCAGGCTTAGTGCACACTATAACAGCAGAATTCACACAACAGAAGTTGCACAGCATGAGAGCAGAACATGCATATTTACAACAAACAAACAAACAAATTTCTTTCCAGTAGCACCTTAAAGACCAACTAAGTTAGTTCTTGGTATGAGCTTTCGTGTGCATGCACACTTCTTCAGATACTTCTTCAGATACTTCTTTCCAAATGCCCTTCTAGAAATGGTATGTGTATGAAATTAGCCTGATCTAATTCCTCTCTTTATGTATTGTTGCAGATGCTCTCTCATCGCTTACTTAACCCAACCATTTTATCTTTGTTTCTTTGGTTGTTGTACAAACAATAGATAATAGAACATGGATGAAGAACATCTGACCTGTTGACTGTATGAGACCAGTGAGGGTTCCTAATTTGACCTGATTTCATGTGATGTCAGGTTTAGGACAGATGTAGCCATGGCTGCAGAGAAACAACTTTGAGCCTTAGATTGTGCTTCCAATTGCTCCGTTGCGAGTATGGCTTCAATTCAGTACCATTTAGATTTGTTTGGTTCTTCACCTGTAGAACAGGTTATCCACCCCTGGAATAGGGGTGAAAATTAAAACAGAATACTTGCTGGGTGTTCTGGATACCAGCAAAAGTCCCATAGACTCTATTTTGGAATTTCAGAAAAGAAAACTATAGGCAATATTGGGCAGTGTACCCAGACTTCCTTTGCTTGGAATCATGGGCCAATGGAATTCCACAATAATTTTGGCTACAGGTCTGTTAGTTGCTCTGGCAAGTCAGCTGCATTCTCATCTGAAGGCCTCCATGAGCGTTTTTCACATTGATCTAAATCTTCAAATAGCTTTGCGATATCCCAAGGATGCAAGTTTCTCTTAAGAATATCACAGCACTGCAAATGAGTGCTGTTATAGTAGGCAAGTGCAAGCTCTATCTGATAGTATCATTTCGCCCCAAAGCCCCATTCCTTATGAATATTAGTATTTTTGTATCATTGAAAATCACTTCAGGCATTTTTCTTTTGGTGATTGCAATAGGAAGAAAGTAATTAGCTACATCACATTGTGTAGTTTCAGTCCCAATTGACTGGGATCTTCCACGAGACCTGTCCAAAAAGCATTGCCCTTGTTCTCAATTGTCTCTGAATTATTTATGCTTGGTAATGTCTAGTCCAATCTGGTTGGCTTTGTAGTGTCTTTGCCATCCTATCTACAGTGTTGTCAGCCTGTTCATTGTGTGATTCCTGGTTGGCTGGGATCACCCAAGCAGCAGCAAAACATTCTGATAATTTATTCTCACAATTCAGAGTTTTCTCAGGAACCCACCAACCACCATTACTTTCAGCATGGGCATTGAAAGAGGAGAGCCTTCAGTGCAAACTTTTTTTTTTAGTAAAGGTTCCTCATGATCTGACTTGTAGATGTTGAATAAACAGAACCTAGTCACCAGGAGCTTATCTTAAAATCAGCGAGAACAATGAGATGTTTAAAATAACAAGGGCTTATGTCTCAGTATAGGCAGGAAATAATAAGGGTTCAGCTTTGGAAAAAGCAATCAATAAATACATCTGGAAAATTGCACAGAATCTTAAAATTAAAAACTGTGGAAAGAAACCTGGAAAACATTTGTGCAGCGAAACATTGATAGCAGATAGAGGGACAGTAATATTTCAGTCTGGTAATGCAAAAGGATCCCACAAGGGAGAAGGGAGCAATTATCATGCTGTATGGTACTCTCTTTCAACTCTACTTCGAGTTTTACTATCTATGTTCAGCTCTTAACATTTTGCATATGAGGAAAAACTGAGAGGCTGGCTCAGTGGCTGCATTGTATCTTCATGTGATCTATATATTGTACTGGATCTCATGAACTTACAACACAGCAAGCTTACACCTGCGTGAGGGGCTGTACATGGAGGCAACCCACAGCCATTACTATGAAAAAGCAGTGAGTTTGCACTCGTCCTTAAATTTTCTAATCAAAGGTTCATTCCATCTTCTTTTTAAAAGTTTCTTAATTACCTTGTGAATAAAGTTATGCAATCCAAATATTTGTATAGTTAACTTTAATACATTGTCCCTGCTTGATGAACAATTACGTTCTCCAGTTTGTACGTGGACATAGATTTCTAGCTGAGACCTAACTAATGTTCAGTTGTATGACACTAAAATTTCTTTGGCTAATCATATTATGTTATGGTTATTAATTCAAAAATTACAAATCACACATGAACACTCCCTCCCCCTCCCTCCCCCTCTCTTTTTGGGGGCCTTTAACAAGGTTCAACTTGAGATTTGCCAGTGTTATCATTCCTAGATCCTTAGGTGTGTATTCGCTTTCTTCTCCTTTCTAACATGTAAGATTCAGTATTCCCATTTTACCAGTGCCATTTTTCAACTTGTATCCTAACCTCGAAAGCTTTTGCAATTTCTCCTATGAACTATCTTCCAGTTCAATATTGATACCATCAGCTCCTTCATCCAAGACATTAATTGAAATGCCATATTTCTATTAACATACACCCATTTTACTTTAGCCTTTTCCAGCCAATGATTCCGTCTTCATCCTCCATATGTAAGCCACAATATATCTCCCCTTGTCACCTCAGAACTGGTTTCTCTAGCAAAAATGGAAAGCTGGTTGCAAGTGAGCACCTTATTTATCTGTTGTTTGATCTAATGCTTTATTTCGTATTATTTTCCCAACTTTACAAAGATAAGAGGGTGTGTGTGTGTGTGTGTGTGTGTGTGTGTGTAAAAGTAATATAGTTTATTATATAGTTTATTGGTTGTTTTATAACAACCTTAATCTCTTCTACCTTGAAACTTTGGAGTATGCAAAGGTACATTCTTTTGAAAACAGAAATATAAGATAATCGAGTTAACATCTGATTAAAGCAGTTAAAATGTCACTGATGTCCAAGCTCTTTGGGAGCAATCCTGCATGCAAAGTGCACCCATATGGGATTTCCCCCAGCTGCTAGTACAGCTCTTCCTTTGCCGCCAGGCTTCCTTTGAGTCAGGTTGCATCACAGCCAGCATGTTCGACCCCAAAGTCCTCCCATGGATCCCAATGGGAGCATCTTATCCTTCCTCGGGTTTCCTTCACCTTCCCTTAGGGCTAACAATTACTCATGGGTGCCTAAGAATCATGAGCTGCTAGGTGCCATTAGGGGATGCAGATGGAAGCTTCTCAACCAAGCTCATAAAAGTTAGAGGTCAAATAAAAAGGCACAATAGACCTTTGACATGGAACAGTTCCATAGCTGTTGGGAAGTCACTGGGAATGCCGTCTACCCATTTTTGTGGTGTTTTTACTTTTTGAAATATGGCAACCCTACCCGAATGTGTTGTATGTGCCTTTGTTTGGTGCACAGTTGGTAGATACAAGCAGCTTCATCTAGAAATGACACATGGATGTAGGTGTCAGGGCAGGACTCAGGTGCAGGCCAGCAAGCAAGAAGCAGACTTCCCAGTAAGTCTTGCCCCATCAGTTGCCAAGACTGATGACAGGTCCCCACCTTCAATTCCTTCTAAGGCTCATTCTCTGGGGGTTGTTTCCCAAGCAGTTTCAAACTGCATATGGGCATCTCTAATCTCTGTTCTGCTCTATGCATCACTCTTTGTGTCCTTAGAGACAAGGGTAGAGGGGAACTTGTCACATTAGGAGAGGCAGGCTCCCTGTATTCTTCTTCCTGTATTGTCCCGTCTCCTCTGCTTCTGCTTCAGAGTCTGAATTGCTCCCTAGCACAGGTTCTTTCTGCTCACTAAACCCTGTTGTCTCTGCCTCATCTGGTACCCCCCCTTTCTCCTTCTGATCTCTCCCCTTTGCCCCACCACTAGTCTCCGGACTCTGAGCCTTCCTCGTCTGAGGTTTCCCTTGGGGATTCTCTGACTGCTGCCTCTCACCACTCCTCATCACCTAGCCAATCCCTGACAGTAGAAGGGACAATATATTTTATACTCTGCTCGAACCTTGCCTCTGTGCTGTGAATTTGAAGCCGGGAATTGTATTTAACACTGGAGGACCCTGTTTTGCATTTACACAATTGTAAACTCCCTTGTAGGGACGCGGGTGGCGCTGTGGGTAAAAGCCTCAGCGCCTAGGGCTTGCCGATCGAAAGGTCGGCGGTTCGAATCCCCGCGGCGGGGTGCGCTCCCGTTGTTCGGTCCCAGCGCCTGCCAACCTAGCAGTTCGAAAGCACCCCCGGGTGCAAGTAGATAAATAGGGACCGCTTACTGGCGGGAAGGTAAACGGCGTTTCCGTGTGCTGCGCTGGCTCGCCAGATGCAGCTTGTCACACTGGCCACGTGACCTGGAAGTGTCTGCGGACAGCGCTGGCCCCTAGCCTCTTAAGTGAGATGGGCGCACAACCCCAGAGTCTGTCAAGACTGGCCCGTACGGGTAGGGGTACCTTTACCTTTACCTTTAAACTCCCTTGTAGTTGAAACATTATTCCAGCATCTGTGTCCTGGCTCCCACCCAAACCACGCAGAAGGGGGCTCCTGAAAGTAAGAAAGAGATTATGATTCAGGCAAGTGCTGGTACAGGTGTGGCAGCTGACAAAGACCTCAGGAGTCACAATTCAAGAATTCAGGAGCAGGGAGAGAAGTTCAGAACTGGCCAGAAGCGACAAGAAGTTTCCTGACCACCCTACTGAGAATTTAAAGATTTTCATGGCCCACTCAGCTGCTAGACACTCCTGCCTTGTGGGAATGCGGAGGTTGCATGCATGTGTTTGTCAAGGTGGGTGGGTCTGCAAAGGTGCCATCTGGTTCTAGGCAATGATACTCCTGTTCAGTCTCAACTGCCTCTTGCTCAGCCTTGCCTCCTCATCTGTTGAAAGCCCTCCCAGCCTCCAATGAGGAACTCTGCTTTGCAGCAAGGGCAGGAGGCAGAGTCAGCACCCCTGCTTCCTCCTCCAAGGCAGCTGAAGTCAGGGAGGAGGGGAGATTCCCCCACTCCAACCCAGGTTCCTACAATGCAGTCCTCCCCTCTCCTCCTCCTGAATCAGAACCTGCCAACCTAAGCCTGATCTCAACAGCACTGAAGGGCTAGTCTAAACAGAACTGATGTCGATCATCAGATCCGAAGGCGAATCTCCTTGCGCCACTGGGATGGGAACCAGAGAATTGGTGACATGAAAGCTCAGCTTTTCAGATTTAGGCTAAAATAATTAAATATTCTTCTGTGAACTTCAGCTTACCTAAAGTGAGTAAATGAAAGCATATGACGGTAAAGAAAACGTTAAGATCTCGCAAAGGATTTAATTGCTTCCACTTGCAGGAGGTGCTGTTTTCCTATGTTTAATTTTGCATTGTGTTAGGAAAGGCACATTCTTCCCTCATCCCGGCAATCTTAAAAGCCTTAAATTCCATTTGACTTGATCAGTCGTCTTTTTAAGCCTCCTCCTCTTCTCTGCTCCTATTTTCCTTCCAGTTCTGGGCTGCTTTAATTGCTTCCATATGGTTGAGTCTTGTGATTAGCATCAAGCTTCCCGTGCCCAACAGGCTCCCTCAACGCAGCTCAGTCAAACATTCATACCTATTGAAGAAAATGCTCAGTAATAAAGATATCATCACAAGGATACCCTTAAAAAAAGGGGAAGCAATCTTTTTCCATGGCTGTGACCTGATAAGTGGGGCTGACTGAGAAATTCGGCAGCCTCTATTTGGTTCACTCTCCCCCCTGCCCATTTCCCCCCACTTCGCTTCATGGTCCCTTTAATCTTCAGTGCAGAATGAAAGGTGTGAAGTTATAAATCCGTTTATAGCTGTTGCTCACTTTCCAAGCTTAGCAGAGTTTGACATTGTAATAAACACTGGTCTTCTGTGGAAAGGTGGGACAGAGTACTTTGATAAAAAAAAACTTTTTTACATAGTCTCAACTTCTTCTATTATAAATTCTAAGGCAGACATTTTATTCCTTTCAGACTGGTTGTATGTGTGGGGTTCATCCTCTCTCTTTCTCTCTCGTACAGCTTTGTGGCTGGTTGATTTATTGTTCTGCTTCCTGAATTTCAATGCAGTCATTTCTGGTGACTGCCATGAATATATATTAACAATAATACTATACCCTAGTCAATTGAACTTCCTCCTTCTATTGAATCCTATCAGCATACTTTCCAGTATCTGACAAAGGGAAATAGGTATATATGTTTAAGATTAAGTGAACAAGTGGTTTGTATAATGGCAGGGAGCAACCAAATGAGTTAACTCCTTCCATAGGGTCAAGTAACTGGGCCTCTCAAAGACTTGGTGAGGTATTAACTTGTAAACAAGCTTCTTCTATTCACACACAACCCAATATCACTTTGACATTTAGCTATCAACCTAAAACAGGTGACTAAATGAAGATTGTGGTCCACTGGTTCATTCCTAGTTGGCCACCTATTGATTGCTGGTTGCTGAGGTGTCTGAGGGAGGACCATAGCTCAGTGGCAGAACATCTGTTTTGTATGCAGAAGGTCCCAGGTTCAGTCCCCCAATTAAGGCTGAGAATATATCCTGCCTGAAACCCTGGAGAGCTGCTGTCAGTGTAGACGCTGCTGAGCTAGATAGACCAGTGGGTCTGACTCAGTATAAAGCAACTCCATTGAAGACTCTTTTGAAACTTCACAGGGGGCAGTGATGGCCACCAACTTAGATGGTTTTAAAATTTGATTTGGCAAATTGATGGAGGAGAGGTTTGTCAGTGGCTCCTAGCCATAATGGCACACAGTTGGAGGCAGCAGTGCTTCTGAATATTAGTTGCTGGAAACCACAGGAAAGGAGGGTGCTCTTGTGTTGACTTGTGTTGTCTTGTCCTGCAGACATCCAGCTGGCCATTGTGAGAACAGGATGCTGGGCCGGATGGGTCATTGGCATGATCCAGCAGGCTGTTCTTATGTTCTTAGAGTTACTCAAGTAGAAGTAGAGGAAGCAGTACTGAGAGGGAGAAATGGAAGCTTTGCTGCAGAACCACTGTGAACTTTTAAGAGCATTTGCAGTTTTAATCCTTGGCATTCTGTAGCTTCTAGTCTAATGCTTTTCTTAAAACATAGCCAAATTCAATAAAGTCAAAACCACACCACTTAAGTTTCAGAGCTCTCATAACAGACAACAGAGAAATAATATTCCAAGAAGCACAACAATGTGGTCATTCCACAACCAAGACTTTCTGTATCACTTCTCATGATTCAGCACAGTTCTCTGCT
The DNA here is from genome assembly GCF_027172205.1 of Podarcis raffonei. Lineage (NCBI taxonomy): Eukaryota > Metazoa > Chordata > Lepidosauria > Squamata > Lacertidae > Podarcis > Podarcis raffonei. The sequence continues at coordinate 56,697,134 of NC_070610.1, forward strand.
GATAAGTGTTTGTGGGACCACGATAAACTTGGACCGTGAAACCAAATTGTTATGACAAGATGGCTACTTTTTTTGTGAGCCAAAGTGTGATGGAATTAAAACTAATGATTCTACTAGTTTTTGTTTCTAACCAGGTTAAACTGTTTTCCATATTAAAAAAAAAACAACCAAGTCCACTATGATGTTATCTTCTAGTGAGATGCCCACTACGCAGGGTTCAGACTCAGTTGTTCAGCTACTTTGCTCAGCTATACTCAGTATTTTTTATCACCAAAATAGGTGATAAAAAATATTTCAAACCTCTCTCAGGAGGTTGTGGGCTCTCCTTCCTTGGAGGCTTTTAAACAAAAGTTGGATGGCTATCTGTCATGGATGCTTTAGCTGAGATTCCTGCATTGCAGGAGGTTGACGAGATGACCCTTGGGGTCCCTTCCAACTCTACAATTATATGATTCTATGTGGAGGTGCCACAGTACTGATGTCTTCAACTCAGATTTGGTTTATGTCAGGAATGGGAACCTCTGGCCTGCGGGCCAAATCTGGCTTGCCACAAGTCTCAATTTGGCCATGAAGTGGTTTTCCTCACACCCACCTACCCCACACCTAATGTCAGATGTGAGGCAGGTAGAGATGTGGCTGGATCAACTGCATGACTCAGTTCTCCATGGGGAACTCAGTTGCACAGCTAATCCCTTCAGAAGTCAGACTACAAGTCTCTACTACCTGATAGATGGTGACTTCAAAACTGCTTATAAGTGGCACTTCAAAGCACTGTGCAGGGTTCCTTGCAATCCCTGTATGGTGCTTGGAAGTCCTGACGATTATCTCCTGACCCCTCTCACACATCATATTTAGCCTGCAAGGGGTAAAATAATCAGATTAGGTTCCCCAACCCTAGTTTATGATACCTTTCATCCTTCAGTAATTACAATCTTGCAATCAATCAATCAATCAATCAAGACGAAAGAGGTTGTTTCTCAGAAAAGATCTTGCAAACATATCTGGAAGTTAAATGGAGTGGATATATCAAGTACATTTTTTCAGGTTTTGGGGAGGTATTTTTTCAGATAGGAAGCTGGACACAACATCTTAAAAAGCAGGAAATGGCAAAAACAGAATAGGGTTTTGCTTTTGTTTGTATTTCTATAGAACGAGGGATGTACCAGCATTAGAACTGTACAATGGCAAACTTATTCCTCAACTTCTGCATGGGCTCCAGGTGTGGATCTCTGACAATTTACACCCTTTGGATGTTATTCAGAATGAAGGCACACAATCATTGCTGTTACTTGTCCCATTGATTTATGTAGAGCTATGTTGATCATGACAACAATACAAATAGTGGCATTTGCCTAAAAATGATATTTCGTAAGCCTTGCTGCCCTCTTAGAGTAGCCTTTGAGGAAATGAACACTCTTGGAAGGGTTTTGTTTCATCTCTTAGTTCAGGCTTTTCTGAATGAAGTTCTGAGATAGCTTTTACCAAAAGCTTTTGAAACAGATATTGTCTGATATATCCCTTCAAATGGACAGAGCAACTGTATCAGTTTCTAAAATAGCACCATTGTATGAGAATTTCCCTTACATTCTTGTTGTATTACCTTGTTATTTTAAGAATTTGCAGAAACAGAGAGACATGATAGCTTTTACTAAAGCCCAGTTAAATCTGATGCTCTCAGCTGTCTTAAGAAAGGTTCAGAAATATCCCATATTCTGAACATACCTGTTCTTGTGGTTTAAACTGAGTTGAACACCTCATACATGTGATTATATATTGATTGTTGTCTGTTCTGAGAAAACATTACTTGGGACAAATTTTGGTGAGAGATGTGGAGAGGTCTGACCATTCATCTGTAATTTATTTACTGGGTGGACAGGGTAAATATGCAACAGTGAAGACTGCACATTTTCTATCTGTAGTAACCAATAGGAGGAGAAAATGCTGAGGAGAAAAAGTGAGAATGTTGTGTCTTGTCAGGGAAATTTCGCACATTAAGATTTGCATACATTCATTTCATTTTAACATTTGTTAAAGGAGGAACAACAATTTTCAAGGGGGCATGTTGTCATCTGCTAGGGAACTTTAATTTATATTACCCTATTAAATGTTTGGCTGATGACTAGATTTAAGAAACCTGAATCTGATCTACTTTATTGACATAACTTGGACAGCTCTGACATCACATCATTGGGGAAAAACTAAATTTTATTCAGAGTAAGCCTGTTGAAATGAATGGACCTAAGATAGTCATGTTCATTAACTTCATTGAGACTACTCTGTGTGAATCTTAGTGGAATACTACCCAATTTAAGGTTATTTGTTAGTGGCTCTATAACATTTCTGAGTTGGTCTGTAATGCTTCTGGCCTATTTTGTGGTTCATTTGCAACTTAGGCTAAGCATCCTTCAGAGCCAGTTGAACAGACATAGCTGGTGGACCTTCAGGAAAGGCCTGAGAATATTGGGTTGAAGGGGGAATGGGGGGGCATGGATGGAGGCTGCTCATGCAAATTGTACTCAGCTGTGGGTCAGCTGGAAGCTGGAGACACGGAGACATGTTTTGCTCTGTGCTGGATCCCAGGCTGTGACTTGAGAGCTTCTCTGGAAATGTAAGGGAGAAGCAAAATCTTTTAATACTTTGAGCACTTCCATCATATGTTCAGGTGGTATATAGGTAACGGTAAAGGGACCCCTGACAGTTAAGTCCACTCATGGACGACTCTGCGGTTGCGGCGCTCATCTCACTTTACTGGCCAAGGGAGCTGGCGTTTGTCCGCAGACAGTTTCTGGGTCATGTGGCCAGCATGACTAAGCTGCTTCCAGCAAACCAGATCAGCGCACGGAAACACTGTTTACCTTCCCGCCAGAGTGGTACCTATTTATCTACTTGCACTTTGACGTGCTTTCGAACTGCTAGGTTGGCAGGAGCAGGGACCGAACAGCAGGAGCTCACCCCGTCATAGGGATTCGAACCGCTGACCTTCTGATCGGCAAGCCAGGTGGTATATAGGTGTGACTAAAACCATATATCCTACAGACACCACAGTCTCCACTCCTAGAGTCTCTCACTGCTCAAATATTGGGGTGGTACATAGTAGTATGTTAGGAATTATTTCTGGAAGTAGTAAGAATAGGACCAGTTCACATTCTAGTTAGTTGTGAACTATTTATCTCAGCAGCAGAGGATTGTATCTGATCACTCCATAGGAACATGGACAACACACTGTGAGAATTACCTCCGGATTGTATCTTGCACTTGTTAAAAGATGCTCTAATGGGGTATAGATGCATACATGGTGTTTCTGCATCACACACACAGCTGATCACCTGTTTGAGGGAGGGGGGAACTGAATCCAGGCACTTTCATTCAATTCTTTCCTCTCAACAGGTGATCAGTGCTGCCACAGATAAAATGGCCATATGTTCTATGGAGCAGATCCTTGCATGCATAAGTGTGAACACAAACCACTTCTGCACATGAGATTCTCTGGATTGCAGCCAGAATGTTTAAGGCAGAGGATGTGGGTTTTACATTTAAGGTACTCCTTTGAGTAAAATAAAAGCATAGCTCATGGAAATAACACAGTGTAAACAATATTGTATACCCTGTTACTGAACAAGATGGAAGGGCAAAGTATTTTAACATGCATGAATGTTAACAGAAATAAAGTTACCTTAGCTATTGTTAAAAAATATTTGCCTCAAGTCCTTTTGCTGGCTCTTTAAAAACCTGTTTTGTGTTTGCACAATATTAATGGATTATCTGAAACATCTCTTACCTATAAAACAGAGAAATCATAATTTGCTATTGCATAGCTACCTGTAGGGTGACAAATTTCTGAGAAAATCCTGTTCAGGGAATCTATTGATTGTGAATAGTAGGTGGGCATCTTAACCTAGCAACCTAATAAAAAAGTGGTGGGTTATTTATACTGTGAACATGTTTTTTGATTTTTATATCAAACATTCAAAAAAAGAAGGAAGAAGTATCAGACCCTGATCCCTACTGCCCTTAGCACATAGTGCTGAGGTTTACATGGCCATCCTGCATTGGACTGACTCCCCCTCCACCACATCCACTGTGTTCACATGAACAGGGCCTATGGAAAGGGCCTGAACTGTTCCAGCTGAGGTTGATGTGAGTTGTACTCTAAAACATCTGGAGGGAACCAGGTTGGCAAAGGCTGTGTAATGAAAATCAATATGGAAAGCCAGAGTCGAGAACTGAAGACCTGGACTTTGGTTTCTGTTTACTGGAAAAGTGCAACAGTATAAACTCTGAAAAATTGGGGCAAGTGGGCTGCATCCAAGAAGTCTCAAACAACAACATTTCCTTTTTGCTTGTCAAGTACAGTTAAAATGATGATATGCTCTAAAGGGGAATAGCATCCAAGATTCTCAGGATGAAAGAGAATATCTTTGCTCACTGTGTTGCACCATGCCATCCCATTTAATAAGACTTCTTTGTACACAAAGGGAGTATTTCAGAATGAACAGTTCCTTTGCCACACGGAAGGCAAAGTGTCAGCTTTTATGGCAAATTCATAAAACCGAATCTCCATTAGGTATGTTTGCCAAGGCAGTTTATGGTCCAAGTACACACATGCCACTGAGCACGGAGATTAGGGAAGATGAATAGTCACAATGAAGTTAATAAAATCACTCAGAAGGTGTACATTGCTATTCTGCTATTCTGTTCTACTGTATTGTTATTCCTTTTCATCTCTTTGTTCGGTGTTTGTAAAATGTTAGCAGCAATTCAAGGATGGCTTACCCTGTCTTAAAGATACTTCAGCAGTAAAATAATCACTGAATTGGCCTTTAAAATGGCTAAGGATATGCACCTTAAGACGAAGCTTAAAATATTAATTTATTAGCACAGTTGGTCTGCCACATACGTGAGGGTTTGGCTCTAGGAGTCCGTGTGCAAAGGCAAAATCATGCAAAGTCAAGAACCCCCAGAATTGGTCCTTCCGCAAGGCAGAGGGCTGCTTACTGGGCGCTCCTGTGACATTCCCAGAGCAAAGTAAACAAGGAACACCTGCTGGGGGCATGGGTGGAAAATAAAGAAATAAATAGAGAGCAGGGAATGGCGGGTCCCCCCCCCATTATTTACTTATTTATTACCCACCCATGTAAGGTTGCGATCGCGTGTGCAAAGTGAGCATAGGTTGAAGCCCACTGCACTATCTGACATTGGGTTTGATTATGATGCAACTATGGTGCATCTAGTTCCTCCTTTCATCTTGCTTGTGGCATATATACAACCCTGAGGAATCACATTTGTAGTGGGGAGGGGGGGGTGCAGATTCCATTTTTGGAAGGCTCTGCCTTCATGCTGCCCTGTTTTGGATGATAAGCCTGTTAGTTTATGCATGCAACTTTCTGGGTCAATCTGGCATGTTTTTGCAAACAATGGTTGAGGCACTAAGCCTGTGCCTGGGCTCTAGCCTTCACAACAAGATACTTTTCAATCTGCAGGGATCAGGGCCGGTCCTACCATTAGATAGAGGGAAGCAGCAGGTGCTCGGGGCACAGAGTGGTAGTGACATGCTGGAGTACAGAGCTGTGTGTGCCATCCAAACTATCTGTGCCTGCTTACCTCAGGTGTAGCGGAGGATGTCGTCCCATCACCAGTGTTGAAGCAAAATTCAACATATACTGTATACCTAATCAATCACAGCACCCTGCAGGCGAGGGCCTCCTGCAAATACCATCCTATCAGGAGGTCCATGCAGTATAGTAATCAGGCCTTGGTGTTCGGCATTGCCTCCCATTAAATAGTAGATGGGGGCCACCTGTGTTGTCTGTTTGTGCTTATTGAAGACCTTCCTCTTCCAACAAGGCTTTCAAGTAGAGTTCTTTCCAAGTCTGCATCTGTATCAGAATTGCTTTTAAGATGTTTCAAAGATGTTATTATATGTTTTCATTGCTTCCTCACGTGTGTGTTTGCTACCCTAGGCTCCTTTGGGAGGAAGGGTGGGATATATTATTATTATTATTATTATTATTATTATTATTATTATTATTATTATCATCAAACTACAAATCTAGCTGGCTTCTGTAAAAGTAATTTTGCAGAGCGCCATCTTGTCCTTCACCTCAGGTAGCAAATACCTTGTTATATGGACGAACATTCAGTCAACTGGCTTCCCCACTGCTCGTCCCTCACTCCTGCAGTCTAAAGGCACCTGATTCATGCGAGAACCAGACATTTTTGGCTCACCGTGACCACCTATCATTTGTTAATGAATATATTTTCCTGTTTCTTTCAGGGCCCACCTGGTCCAAAAGGCGAGAAGGTGAGTCTCAGCATGCTGTTGCCACTAACACAATAAGTGGAAGCCCTCCTGGTGTTAACTGGTGGCTATTGAAGCAGTATGATGTGAGATTATTTAAGAGAGCTGGGCTAGCACACAGATGCTGTGTTAAAACTATCATCTCATCTTTCCACTTTGCAGGGAGATCAAGGTGATCAGGGCCCTCGGGTAAGCATATTAACAAAAATGTTACACTTCCCCTTCCCTGACTAGGCAATTAGTCCTTAGTGCAAAACTAAACTGAACAGTGTCAAAGCCCATTTTGCTTTTCAGCTGCTTTTACCCCTGCATGTTGTAGATCTCCAGGAAGGCAATAGCCAAGAATGATTTCACGAACTATATAAGAAACATTTGACTAGAAATAGTTCATGCTGCACATTACTACTCACTAAAATTTGGAATTTCTGCTGTTAGGTGGCAATATATTTCAGAGTGGTTGTGATATGCTTAAAAAAGAAGAAGCAGTTTCACTAAACAAACCTTCTAGCTTCCACCTGTTTGTGTCAGATCTGCATGAGCTTCTAATAAAACAACAGCAGGTGGATTTTAACAAATTAGAATTCTATGAGCAGGAAGCATGCATGTCCTTAGTACTTGCCCTTTTGAAATAGCAATTTGTTCCACACATCTAGAACATGATATATCAGGAACACTGTATTCAAAGGATTGGGTTTGTTTGTTTTAGAGCTGAAACAGAGAAACAAAGAAGAAAATTCTGTCATGTTGAGAGTGCCAGTTGTTTCTCTTTACATCTGTGCACCGTAGTAAAAATAGAATAAACACCAGCTGGTACTGGGAAACAATTGTCAAAACAGAAAGAAGCTAGCTTTTCCAACAGCCATTACAGTGCTGGCTCCAAAGATTTTTGAGGGAGGGGAGCTTGGGCACTAGAAGTTGCTCCACGTTTACCTGGCTTCTTAGCACTGTAAGCAATGGCCATTCAGTTGTCCTCTCTCTCTCGACTCAGTTTTCACCATTGCCCAGAAGGAGAGGACATGTGGAAGCCATTGTTCACTCTCCTTGCTTTTGCTGCTGCTGACACACTTCCAGAGGCAAGTAAAGAGGCAGCAAGAGCAAGAAGGAAGAGGAAGAGCAGGGCCAGTCCTCCGTTGTAAGCAATGGAGCCTCTACTGGGGACTGGGCCTTAGCAGGACCCAACAATGGAGGATTTTTTTTTTTTAGGTAAAGGTAAAGGGACCCCTGACCATTAGGTCCAGTCATGACGGACTCTGGGGTTGCGGCATTCATCTCGCTTTATTGGGTGAGGGAGCCGGCGTACAGCTTCCGGGTCATGTGGCCAGCATGAGTAAGCCACTTCTGGTGAACCAGAGCAGCGCACGGAAACGCCGTCTACCTTCCCTCTGGAGCAGTACCTATTTATCTACTTGCACTTTGACGTGCTTTTGAACTGCTAGGTTGGCAGGATTTATTTTTTTAGTGCTCCCTAAAAACCAGTGCCTCCTGCAAAGAACTAGGATAGATTCCTCTTTCCTGCTTTGCTAGTCTTTATTTATTGGGGGGGCGGTTGTTAGCAAGATCAGACCAGGCCCCAGAATCCTGGCAAAGCCCACTGTTACTGGGGTGCCTGTACAAGGTAGTTGGACCTGAGAAGCTGCTATTTTTAATTTCTCCCAAGGATCCAGAGCAAGGCTACACTCAGCACTCCAGGGCATTGTGAATAATGTAAAATGGTGAGTTCCCTCCCACCTGTGTCAGGGAAGTCTGCAACCAGGGAAACCCACTACTGCAGGAGAGGTGCCCACCAAACAGCACTTGGGCAAGTGCTCTTTCATCCTGGCAAACAGCCCTGGTGGGAAACCAGTCATCTGAAGTGATGCAGTCCATTCACCACTCTTGGGTGATAGGTTTGTACCACTTCCTTGCCATCTCATTTATCTGCATGTGAAGAGACACTGGCCTTGGGAATACACTAAGTATTGCTATTTTCTCAGGTCTGTATTTATTTTCTGTACAGGATTTCAATCATTATTAGCTAACGTTTTAATGCCGCACTTCAGTTGCACGCTAAAGAAAGTCAGAAAATGACTAAGGCGTGGCTGTTCCATGTGATGGTGATTTCTAAGCCTTGGCCTTGTTCCACATGATGTAGGTTGCCAGAAGCTTCTCTGCCATTCTGGTAATTATGATGGGATGCTTGGATCCTTTGGATAGATACCCTGATCATTTTTCCCCTGCCTTCATCCTCCTTTCTTGCCAGGTGCAGGAGAAGTGAGCCAGATTCTTGCTGTGCCCGTAGCTAGACAACTCTGGTGAGGGCAACTAGTGTTTGGAAACCTTTATGGCTCTTCAAAATAGTATTATGGCTGTTTTGTACTTTTACAAAGGCACACGCAGATTACTATGAGAAAACAAATTCTTCTTAACTTTGAACCAAGTTATGAAACATAAGAGAAAAGAAGAGACCGACAGCAGGTTGTGATTATGCTCAGAAGCCTAATTGTTTTATACCATTCAAAACTATTGCTAAGGCATTCCTCTCTTTTTCAGAGACTTGCTATTGCTGCTGTCTGTCACTAAGGTTCAATCCCCACAGTGTATGAAAATATAGCTAAAACCTCTTTTTGATGCATGAAAAACTTTAATTAGCTCTCAAATTCCAGTAATGGGTCTACTCTGAGTCATTTTTTTTTAAATCATTCTATTCAAATGTGTATGGTGTGAACATGAAAATATATTTGGCACCACATTCAAAAGAAGTGAACATTTATACTAGACTAGAATTTTTTTTAAGTCTTTTAATATTTGATTTGATAGACTTTACAGTAGCTTTTCAAAACCAAGATACCCCCACATAAAAATATAGGAAGCTCTTTTATCCTCTGTCAAACCATTGGCCCATCTAGGTCTATGCTGTCTATGCTGACTATCAGTGGCACTCCGGCCCTATCTAGAGATGCTGTGGATGATGATGATTGAAATTTCTGTACCATCCTTCACCTGAGGATCACAGGGTGATTTACAGTATAAAAACACAAAATACATAACATAGTAGCAAACAAAACAATAATACCCACACACAACTTAAAAGGCTACAGATTGTTTAATTAGCCAAAGGCCTGGGAGAAGAATGATGTTTTTGCCTGGTGCCTAAAGATATGTGACGAAGGTACCAGGTGAGCCTCCCCAGGGAGAGCATTCCACAAGTGGGAGCCACTGCAGAAAAGGCTTGTGTTGTCATCCTCTGGACCTCTTGTGGAAGGGGCACACGAAGAAGGGCCTCAGATGTTGATCACAGGCTCCAGGTTGGTTCATATGGGGAAAGGTATTGTGGTCCTGAGACATTTAAAGCTTTGTAGGTGAAAACCAGCACTTTGAATTGGGCCACTGATTAGCAGCCAGTGCAGTTGAGCCAGAATTGACATTATATGCTCACACCGTACATTCATTCTTATTACACACATTCCGATTTTACAGACCAGGGGTGCATCATTTACCCAAATTTGAAAGAGCCATTAGAGAATTATTGGCATCTTTGACATATTTCCTTTGTTTACAAATATACATGCTGAACCTAGGTGAAGGCACAGCTTAAACACTCCACAGATTGGCAAAGGCAGCTTCAACCAGTTCAGATTTCTGTGGAGGCAGACAATACTCAAAACTCAGTTTTCTTTTCTTTTCTTAACATGTAATGCTATAGCCCAAACCATGAGCAAAGAGTGAGAATTGAGGTTGATGCCCTCCTACCTAGGGTTGCCATACGTCCAGAATTTCCCAGACATAGCCAATATTCAGCCCTCGTAAACAGCATCTTGGCAGAAATTGCTGAAATGTCTGGGAAAATCCAGACGTATGGCAGCCCATGTTGGTAGTGTAGATTTTGGCGAATTTCATTAAAAATAGCTCAACTTTTGTGTCCGGATTTTCACTTTTTGAAATATGGCAACCCTACTCCTACATTGCTGCTTTTCTACATGGGGCTAATCCATGGTTTGGCTTAACATTAGGTCTGAACATATGGTTTATCAGGGGAAGACAATAGCAGCAGAACAACTGGGTAGGAGCAACTGGGTAGGGAGCCCACATGCTTGCATATTTACAAGATGTTATGGTTTGCCATGATGTGTGAATCAGAACACTGTAGGAAACTTAAGTTTTTCTAATAAGTATTTATCATAAAGAACAATCACCATCTTGATTTTTAAATCATTAGAGAACAGACTGGGGAAATAAGCAGAGGACATAGCAAATTAATCTAGTCAACCAAGAATAAGGAGGCAAAAATTTTGGTATAACAACAGGGGGCAAAGGCATAGCCCTATTTGTTATCTGTGAAATGTTGGCTGGTATATCCAACAACAGTACTTAAAGATTTTACTGATCTAACAGCTCAGACCTTAATATCTTACTTGGAAGTGTGCCCATTGATTTTGTCTGGCTGGACTCCAAATGTCTAGCAGCCCAACACTCATGGGAAAGCTTCCTTCTTCTTCCTTCTTGTAGTAGAACTTTGCACGAGGAAAATAAAACCTTATACAGGGATTTTGTTCCAAATGTGAAGATCAAAAGTAGCACATTTTCTTTCAATGCATTCATTTCTTACTCTAGGATTTGTACGTCCTTGCCTGAAACTGCAAGGAGTAATTTCCTTTCCACTTGCAGCCCCTTGGATCCTGGCCAACATGTTTTAGGCTGAACATTATTATGTCTCTGGAATTTCATAACGGCCATATATAGTCATGATGAAGCATTTATGAACTCAGGATTTCTGGATAGGGTCCTACACATTTGATGTTATATGGCAGGCAAGGAATGTGGTTTTGAAAATAGTTTACAGAGCCAGAACAGTTTTCAGGGATTTTCTTTTTAACAGTTTGATCTTTTTAGTTCCATATTCACGACTTCAGCATTTTTACTCTGTTTTTCAAACTTTTATTATGAATACAAAATGCTGTAGTGAGCTTGACTGTCCTTATCACTGTAAATGAGTGGCCAAGGACTCTAAAACAGTAGTAAAACCATTGGTCCATCCTGGGACGAATGAAGGCATCGTGACACCCAGGGCGGCAAACCGCTATGTACTGTGCATGTGTGGTGTCACTACATACAGCGCATGCGCCATACATAGCGACGCCGCTCCAGAGCCATACAGACAGTGCTGGGATCCTCTGCTCGCGGCTGCAGCCACGAATGGAGGATCCTCCGTTCATGGCTGTAGTGGCAACAGAGGGATCTCACCGCCATCCGTACGGCGCTTGAGCAGCGCCAGCGGCAAACCGCTATGTACAGCGCATGTGTGGCTGCAGCTGAGAACTGAGGATCCTCCACATGCAGCTGTGGCAGCGCGATGGCTGCTCACGCCACCGTGAGCCCCCGCGGGGTGCCTTCTTGTCACCCCCCCCCAGACATGGCACCCAGGGCACACCGCCCCCCCCCCCGTTGCAACACCACTGGGTCCATCTAGCTCAGTAACGTTGACACTGATTAGCAGTTTTAGACAGGAGACTTTTCCAGCCAGCTTGGAGGTGCTAGAAACAGACCGTCAAGTGGCAAAATGGGACACACCACCCTTGAAAACACTAAACCAGTGGTTCTCAAACTTTTTTCTCTGGGCCACACTTTCAGAACAAAAATTGCTCCCTCCACCCCAAATTTTTTATTGGTAAGGAATGCATTGTAACAACTCCTAGCAGTGCTTGATTTATAATGTAGAACACAACTGCTTTACAATATGATCATGGGGCATCCATAAAACATAAAACAATGCAGGTACATAAGAACATAAATTATTCCCAAAATATTATATTCGTTGCCCTTGAATCTTCCTTACACCCTTTCCTGCCATATCAGTGCAGTGCTCCACACGCTTTGAAAACCACTGGACTAAACCATAATTTAACATTATAAGAATGATTGTCGCCTCCCCCTGGATTTGAACGCTCCCCGCACCAGCATGGAGGAGTTGGGAAGCTTGTGACTAATTACAGCTTGTCATGCCATCCAAAGCCAATTGCAATTGAGGTTAATTATAACAATGGTTGGTGGGAATGAGCCAGATTTAAACCATAGTGTAGTGTAAACTGACTTGTTTTCACTAACCATAGCTAAGATTAGGATTTGGATGACACAGCAAACTATAATTAATTTTAAAATGGAGATAGAAACTCCTGATCTCCTTGTAACCATGCCTGAGGTAGAGGAAGACATCTGAGGTTAGACTCATTCTCATCTGAACACAGTCTTACTCCAAGGAAACATTCATAAGATTGCGCTGCAAAGAATCTTACCCATGTGAAATCAAATGACATTGCCCAAATAATTCATTTTAATAATTTTAAAAAGTAAATGCTAAGAGACATTTTTTTAAAACTTCTCAGAAGTCAGCCTGTATAACTGGTTAACTGGAAGCATAGCTTGATGTGTGTTTGTTTTGAAAATTATTTGCATCCAGTAGTTTGGAGTGGCAGTGTGTTTCAGGATGTCAGCTGAAGGTAGTGATAATTCTAGCACCAAGATCAAATATCCCTCACAATATCACAGCCAATGTGCAGTTCTCAGATTGTGAACAGCTGAATTTGATGTGAGAGTTGTGCCACAAGTTGCAGCATAAGAAGAGATCCCTTTAGGACAGCAACAGAACCTTGTTTGGCTCAGCTTTTACCTGTTGCATTGCTTTGTTCTGATGCAGTAGCAACTGTGGAAAGATGGAAGTCTGAGACTCAGTTTCATATCCCTGCTCTGCCCCAAAACAAAAACTTCCCCAGCTATTAGGGGTAGCAGTGTCTAAGTGAACTGAATTACATACTGATGGGAAAAGAGAGCTTATACCATATCTGAGAAATGTGTTTCTCAGAACCTGGCCACAATAATACCAGATGAAACACATTGTGTTGCTTGGCTTTTGTGCAGGATCCTACCCTTTGGGCAACTTTTCTTGGCACTGAAGTGCAGTAGAGAGGTGGCAAGCATCTACTTCCTCTGGCAAGTTTTCACAATGGCACAGACAGTAAATTGTTTGGGTTGGACTGGTAGACTCGCTGCTATTAAACCACGGACACCTTATACTAAATGGATTTTGGCAACTCAGTAACTCTTATTTCACAGGATTATTGAGTGAAGAAACTAGATTATAGTTTCTAATTATAAGAATGTAGTCTTATGGGGGGGGGAGATACTAATATGGTTAGTAACAGTTGTGTCTCTAAAATATTAGGCACACAGGCATAAATATTTAACTAGCTGACTGACACAGGAACATTTTTTTGTTTTTGTTTCCAGATCTAGACAGTGTATAGCTAAAATTCTCACTGTTTCTTCTTTCTGGAGTACACAATTGATTCCTTGTCCAGTAAAAATTAGGAATGTGCACTGACCATACGTGAGTGGCGCTGTGGGTTAAACCACAGAGCCTAGGACTTGCAGATCAGAAGGTCAGCGGTTCGAATCCCCGCGACGGGGTGAGCTCCCGTTGCTCGGTCCCTGCTCCTGCCAACCTAGCAGTTCGAAAGCACGTCAAAGTGCAAGTAGATAAATAGGTGCTGCTCTGGTTTGCTGGCCACATGACCCGGAAGCTGTATGCCGCCTCCCTCAGCCAATAAGGCGAGATGAGCGCCGGAACCCCAGAGTTGGCCACGACTAGACCTAATGGTCAGGGTCCCTTGATTAGGTACTTCCAGAAAGCCCACTTCATTTTAAGGTGCTTTGTAGACTGAACAGTTTGATTCAGGGTCTATCCTAGTATGCTTTGTACCTCCCATTCACTATTAGGCTACCTCCCCACCTTTTGACAGAAGTGAACAGAAATTTGTATACTAGTAGGCCCCATACACCTCTCTTTGGGGTAGCAAAGACAGTTCAGGGACCAGGGGTGGCAGCAGTGGCAGTCCAGAGGACTTTCAAGGAGAGGAAGCTGAGGAAACACTCCACAAGGGAGGGTATTTGAAAAAGGGTGAGATGCTGCCATAACTAGGCTTCTGAACCCCATAGGGGTTCTGCCGAAAGAATGTAGTTGGTCAAGGGAGCCATGGGCTCAAAAAAGTTGAAAACCTCTGGCCTACTTACAGGAGAATTTCATTTTGGGTATTGCAAGACAACTTCTACAAGTGAAACTGACTTAATACATATTAAAGTCTCCTGAAGAGTTATTCTTTTTGTAAACACTTATATCACCAAATGTCTGAAGAGCTCTCCATCAGTTTTATCCTGAAGAAGGGAGAATTAAGCCAGACAGTTCTGTGAACCACCCAATGTGCAACTTCTGTTTACTTCAGCTGTACTTGGAAGTCTTTGCACTAGAGAAATTAGCAGGCACTTCCAATATTTCAAAATGACTTTTACTTAAAGAACCTTGGCACTTGAAGATCATTCATGATTTATTGTCCGACCAGAGCAGTAATTAATGAAAACAGACCTTGAGCATGCACTAAACGGCTCTAATTGAGTATGTTAATCTATTTCCTATCCCCTTTCTGCAAATGATAATAAAGCACTACTGCCATTCAGTTCTGATATAGAAAAGATTTATTGTTTATCAGGTCTCACAATCATTATCCAGCAGCTGACTTTAAATTAGTTTTGGGGTCTAGGTGCAATAAGAAGCCACACAGGGTGCATACTTAACTATTTTCATAAAATTATTTTCTCCACATGGAGTGTTCCAAGTAAATTTTTTTAACAGCTGGGGCTGTACGCAACTGATAGCATCTTTCAAATGTCTTCAGCAGGAGGGATTAAGTTCCAGAAAGCGAAGGCATTCAGAACTTCCTTTTATTATCTTAACCTTTGTTAACTTGAGTGATTAAACAGATTCTTTTGCTTTGGTAAAACTGTTAGGACTCTCTAGTTAATATTCTTGTATGATTAACCCTTGTTTTGCCTCTGATTGCCTCTCTAACACATGAGCAGATGCTCAA
Source organism: Podarcis raffonei (assembly GCF_027172205.1). NCBI lineage: Eukaryota > Metazoa > Chordata > Lepidosauria > Squamata > Lacertidae > Podarcis > Podarcis raffonei. The sequence continues at coordinate 56,712,326 of NC_070610.1, forward strand.
TAATAAAGCAGAAGTAATAAATTCTGCAGCACTTGTAGTGGTTTGTGATTCATGTCTCCTTCATCTTTACCACAGTCCCATGCCATGCCAGGTTTATGGGCAGGTAGTTGAGGCTGAAAGATACTCATTTGGCCAATCCATTCAGTAAGTTAGCAAACCTCTGGTTGGACTGCTGAACCCAGAATCGAGTTCCTATGGGAGCTAACCTATCAGAAAGTATTCTGCCTTTTCAGCTAGCCACATCATATCATATGTGAATTGCAGTCATCCCACAAAAAACAGCTCCATTTGGTAGAACGCTGTTGCAGGATGTTGATAGATTAGTCAACCCATCGTTATAATTAAACATCTACTAGCCAATTCTGAGTCTATCCCCCACAGAGGTACTGATTCACATAATTAAAATTAGGGTTGAAAGAATGCTGCCCAGAAACGATTTGCAACATGGAAAGGGTAACTTTTCAGGCTAACTGAAAAGTTTCCTGAAATACGCCCTGTCCGTAGTGCATCTTGTGTGTGTGTGCTGGTTCCTGATGACAGCTCTATTCTCCTGAAAGTTTGGAATACTGTAGTTCTTTCCCTTCCCCATAACAATGAAATAATCACACAGTGCATTAGATTTGGCAAAACGATGTATGGTCAGTACATCCTTAATAGGCATTGCCCTTCAGGGTGAGAAAATGTTCACTAAATGCCCCCCGCTCTTGTTTCAGTCTTAGCCCTAATTAAGCATATATAATGATAACTAGTAGCAAACATGATTTTATCAGGAAGACATCCAGAGCTACTTGGTTTTATGTTTTCATAAATAATTAAATAGATATTGGGATATGTCTTACAAAATGAGTTGCAAAAATTGGTTATTTGGAGCAAATGGTTGAGAATGTGTTATTTATTCCTCAGTTGGAATTGAACATTTTATATGTTATAAGGCACACTTCAGATGGCTTTGTATTGCATTTTGAAGCTGATGAATGTGAAATATTGGAAGGGGGGATGTAAAACTGGAAAGATGGTTGATTCTTTGTATATGACAAATTGCCCAAAGGTTTCTAGCATTATTGGATGGTAGTGGACACTCCTTCATTGGAGGCTTTTGTCATGGATGCTTTAGTTGAGATTCCTGCATTTCAGGGGGTTGGGCTAGATGACCCTCGGGATCCCTTCCAACTCTACAGTTCTATGATTTTGTGAAATGGACTGAAACAAGGGCTTGACTGACATTAATCTAAGAAAGCATATATTTGTTTATTTACATGTATATATTGGTTTTCCCCCACTGATGTGAGCACAATTCACTGCAAAATGATAGCAGTAGAATAAAACATGAATCAAAATGTGTGTTAGATGCATTTATGACTATGCACCTAGGTGAAAAATAGTAATAGTCATAAATTATCCTATGAAGTTTTAGAGTGCTAGATCTGATGCTCTTCAGCGTCGTCATTAATTATTTGCATGAGGAAGTTCCATTATCCAAAACTGTTTACTTGTGGATGATGCAGAACTCTGGAGGAATGCTAATACTTTTAAAACCCAAAGACGTCTCATTGGAACATTTATTCCCTGCCAAGGCGTGAGTAGAAATAGATCACTGAATGCCACAATTTTTGAAGAGGCTGCATTGCTTACAAAACATTCCCATCCCCCTCCCAAGAATACAACCATTTCATATCAGATTATTTCTTATGACTGCAAAGTTTCCAAGAAGTGACACCCTCCATTAAAATTAAAGCTCTGCTTTGAATGAATGCACATGTTGGGAGGAAGAATGCCCTTTGGCCTTCTCATACTCTGTGGTGTATTATTGTTTTAGTTTGGCTGCTGATGGAGAAAGCAGCAGTTGCAATAAAAGGGTTTATATAAAGCTCCTGCTGTGAGTCTTTGGCAATACACGGGGAACGATGCAAGACACTATATTCCCTAGAGCAGGTACAATAATGAGCACCCGCCTGAGAGATTAATTGGAGCTTGAGGTGGTTGTAGGGCGGGGAGGCCATCATATAATGTGTCAGGATCACTCTGGCCTTCAGCTCGAGTGATCTGATGTGAAATAGTAGCAGCTGGCTGTAAATGTACGAAGTGCAAGTGAGCAGCAGGTGGCAATTCCTGCCTTGTTTGCCAGATCTTCACAGGAATATGTAAGCTTGTGCAGCAAGGTCAGGAGCAAAAGCAGACTTTGCTGTTTCTACCCTGAGAGGCACAGTAGATAGGCAAAGGTTTGCTCACAGCCGGCAGCGTTCACAAAGGAAGCTACATAATATATTACTGCGTTGTAAATATGCAGGGAAATTATGAAGTGCTGTCTGTGGAGCAGTTATCCAAAGGTAGTCACAGCAAGCATCCTACAACAGGAACTTCCTGCACAGATAGCTTCATTCCTGAAGGAAGGGTAGCTTTCTATCTATCATATTTGAGAAAATGGCAAGCCAAGGAAGTCCAAGAGATGTGCTCCAGTATCCTCTGAGATAATGGACACTGAGAAGACTTGCAAAGTTGGGCAAAGAAGAACATGTGAACATAGGAGAGCACATGAAGCTGCCTCATGCTGGTCAAGCTTACTGCCCATCTAGCTCAGTATTGTCTACTTTGACCTTCAGCAGCTCCGCAGGATCTCTAACAGAAGTCTTTCGTATCACCTGCTGTCAGAACCTTTTTAACTCAAGATGTCAGCATGTGCTTTACTCAGAGGCGTACCCAGGGCCGTCTTACCCATAGGCGCTAGGGGTGTGGGGCACCCAGACGCCGGGCTCTCAGGGGCACCAGGCCGAGAGTCCGGGGCCCAAGAGTTGAGTCCAGGAAAGAGCCCGCCCGTCAGTCGGAGTGCTGCAGCGGGCTCTTCTGCTGCAGGCACTTCTGTGCCATGAGTTTGGGAGCGACCGAGCCAGAGAGACGCTGAGGCGGCCAACCAGCTCCGACCTCCTGCGAACCTGGGACTGGAAAACCTGGGGGGGTGGATCTTTGCATCCTGGCACCGCATATGCTTAAGACAGCCCTGGGCGTACTGCCATTCAGTTCTGATATAGAAAAGGAGCTGATATAGGGGTTGACAAAACTGGCCCCACCAGGGGCACAGGCACAGGGGTGGTACAAAATCACCTATACAGACTATGGAGTGCATGACAACAGGCACTGTCGTGGTGAGATCAAATGTAGGGAAAGATTCCTGTCCAGCACAAAGGCATGCAGTTTTCCCCCACCCTCATTCCAGACGCTTTGAGTACTTAGGTTGCGTAAAACGTAGCAATTTCTAATGCAGCTATTGCAGTAAAGTGATTTTTGGGGGGAGATGGGACACAGCACTGATACAGCAGCTTGCCAAGGGTGAAAGGGATCTTAGTTATGCCTCTGGCTCTATAACTGAGCCATGGCTCCTACCTAGAGCCAGGTGAGGGAATCCACAGTGCAGGAACTACGAAGTCCCAAGCTGTAAGGGACTTACTTCTTTTTTCAACCATTGCCATCTTTTTCTCTCTCCCCACACTTTGTATTTCCCTCCCATTGGTTGCATTTATGGGTTTTGGAATCAGTAGCCCAGCTCCAGAGTTGGTGTACTTCCCACCCCTGTTCTGGGGACATTTCCAGGAAAGGAGGGTTTGTTTGTTTTTTGATTGGGCAGTTCTAAAATGGCCCCCATTCCCCATCTCTGAATTGCCTTCTCAAGCATTGGAGCACCACTGACAGTGTAATAATAATAATAATAATAATAATAATAATAATAATAATTTATTATTATTTATACCCCGCCCATCTGGCTGGGTTTCCCCAGCCACTCTGGGCGGCTTCCAACAAAACACTAAAATACAATAACCTATTAAACATTAAAAGCTTCCCAATGGTAGTAGACCTTTCTAATGTTACTCCAAGGAGGCATCCGCGTACATACCTCCTTCTCAGAAGACAGACCTTCCTCTCCACCCTCTGAGGGGGTGATCCACTATATCCTGTGGTGCCTACAATGACCTCCCAGCAACTATAGGATTGTTCTCTACATAGCTAATCCTGCAGTATAAATTATGGTTGTAAATCACTGAGCAAAGGAAAAAGCAGAATCCTGTGGCAAATCAGATGTAATCTCAGGGGCCCACTGCGTAACATTCTGCCCTGAAGATTATCGGAGGACATTTTTCACCTATATTGCAAAGGTTGCTGGCCTCTAATGCACCCCTCCTTCTCAATCATCCAGTGCAGTACTCGTGAGGTATAAGAAGCTGGGTGCTCTGGTCACATCTGACAGCCTTTTCTGATTGTGTAAAGGGTGTTAAAATATAGCAGTGAGCCAGTCAATGGGAAATGGAAGAGTTGAACTTCATCATGTACATGAAATACAGCTCTATACGTACCGAATGTTGATCTCAATTGTTTTTTTAACACTCTGGATCTAGCATTAGTCCAATGTCCAGTGTATTAATGTCTATAAATACTGTCAGTTCATGTGCTTTGTGTTGCATGGTAAAGAGAGGATTTTAAAATGAAGTAAAAAAGATCTGTTGTTTCAGAGTTTGTTGCCTACACGGCTCTTGTGGCCTTAGCTTAACATGCGCTAAAAAAAGAGGTGTCTTTCTCTCCTGCTAATGTACTAAAAACTAATAAATATTCACAATTGTGACCTGTTTTTCTTTTTAATAAAAAATTAAACATTTATAATTCTGAGTGGCTTTAAACTTTCTTGGACCCCTCAATAGAAAACAGAATCTCTAACAGGCCACCCTTAGCAACAAAAATAATGATAGAGATAAGAACCTATTAAATGTCATGTCTGTTATTAAGTTGTTGTTCTGTGTGACGTTTTGTGTCGTGTTATTTTGGTACCATGTGTGTGTTCCTAGGGTCTGCCAGGCTTTCCCACAGTTGCTGCTCTTCACAGTAATCAGATCTTGACCGTCAAGGTTTGTGGCTGACCTGTACCAGCTAGCCAGTCTTTCTGTATCAGCATAGAAGTGTCATGAATGCTTAGTTAGTTTTTGGAAACCGGCTAGCCCACCCTCCAAATTGTAATTGTCATCACACGTGCTGATTCAGTGCTGTTGTGCTATCCAGGTATCAGTGGAACTACCTGACGTATGAGAGGGCACAAGGCTAAGATTAGGTATGCTGGTATCTCTGCCAGCTTCCAGCCGTGTGTGTTCTTAATGAGAATTTTCTTAGCAGGAACTGTATTGCAACTCTCCTTGTAAAGGGCACCCAAGGATGCACAATGCCTCAAATGAATCTATGTCAAAACGCTAAGAGTAATAATGCAGTTTATTATGCATTCATGGCTTCACACTTGAGCACATGTTTTCCATTTTTTCAAGTATTAAGCAGAAATGATTTAAGCTATCTATGGACCAGCAGACTCAGTATGTCATTTTAATGGCACCATTCTTCATGGCACAATATGCTGTTTGGAAAGTCTGACTAAATGCTGAACTGGTGCTTTGTCTCCAGGAATCTTTGCTTGTGAAGCATAATAAAGGTGTTCAGTGTAGTTCTAAATCTTGTCCAAAAAAGAATAAAAACCATAGTTGCAAGAGAAGTTTAAGAGTAAGCTTGACTTGCATTACCTTTGCATTCATTAGGCGACAATGTAATGAATAGACTATTCTCTCTCTCTCTCTTTAGATTAGTGCTGCAATTCCTTTAAAAGAAAGCATAGATTCCTTTATCAGACACAAGCACCAGTTGATTATTATATTTGCTATTGCAAGTCTAATGTATATATTTCTATTTCTTTCTTGGGGCCTTCTGATGTCTATTCTCCAATTCTTTCACCTCTGAACTTCAACCTTTGACCTCACCTGCCTGATCAGATGGTGTTTCCTAAAATCAATCATGGGTTTCTCTCTGCTGATCAGCAGCTCATTAAACGCCGCCTCATTAAGGTAGTGCTTAATCTCTCTCTGCACCTTTTGCCATGCTTTTGCTTGCAGCTGATTGCTGAATTGTAAATACTGCTGAACCACATAGTTCATAATGAAATGGAATTTATTTATTTATTTATTTGCAAAGGGCTAGAAGACACTGCATGGAGCTTTGCCGTAAACACGTAATTAATTTCGCCAACTATTTTCTGTTAGCTTTTTACTGGAAACTGGACAGAACTTAGTATTTTTGAAGAGGAATCTTTGTGATTTAACGGTTCGTTGCCCAACTAGATCAAATTATTCCAATGTGGATATATTTGAAGCTGTAAATGTTGTTTCTCAATTGTCGCTATAAAATGGCTGCTAAAGAGAGATTAAATATTATTGCTGTTTGATTTATAGCATGAAAAGTACTGTACAGCTTTTCAACAAGGCAGTTATATTTCAGAGCCTGCTTAGAGCTCAGTCAGTGTCGCTTGCTGGGTCTCATGAACCAGTTTTGTAAGCTGCCCATAAAAGTTTTACGGCCTCCACACAGGTCTAATCACTCAGTCTTTAAAATGAACATGCCAGCCAAGTAAACATTTGCCCCTTTGCAGAAATCATGGGCATAGCCAAGGGAGGGACAGGAGGGGAGGCTGCCCCCCCTAAATAAAAATAAATAAAAATACATAGCAAACTGAGGTTCTGCCTCCCTGCCCCCCTAACAAAAGTCCTGGCTACTCCCATGGCAGAAATGTATCGGTAGAATTTTGCAAGTTTGTGTTAAACATTCCTGCATAGTGTCCTAATGCAGAAAACAAACTTCACAAACTGAAATCATCCTAATGTAGGTAGTCGGTGTACAATCCCCTAGACCTGCATGTGTAATGAGGCACTATGCACATGGTTATAGGCTGCACTAGTGTGTTTTTTAGGGCTAGGAGTGTGGATTTGATTCTGTCTTTGAATCACCTTAGGTGAAAGTCCCATTTCAGACGGCTGACACTAGCATCTTTCAAAGCATATTCAACAGCGGCCTCACATAGAGTACATTGCAGTAATCCAAGCAGGAAGCTTGTGAAAACACCGATAACTGAGGCCAAATCCTTGTCTGAGAGGATCAGCCACAGCCAGCTTACTAGCATATGTTGGCTATGGTCTCTGCTGCCACCTGAGAATCCATCGGTAGTGCCAACAAGTTCTTTGAGGCTGAGAGGTTGGAGTCCAGTCCCCTTTCCTCCACACACAGGTGCTGTGCTGTCAAATATGACAGCACCAACCATCTTGATGGTTCTGCACACAGCTGGATCGAGATCTTTGTTTAACATATACTTTGAGCTCTTTTGCCCCTTCACGAACTCTTCCCTTGAATATCGCCTCTCTCTCTCTCTCTCTCTTACTGTGTTTTGTGCATTTGAAAGCTTATCTGCTAAGATTCGAAAGCTGTCTACTAATGCTGATTTTACTGACTGGTGTTCAGGGTGACCAAGGACAAGCTGGACCCCCGGGGCCTCCGGGGCCTCCTGGACCAAGGGGTCCTCCTGGAGATACTGGCAAAGATGGCCCTCGCGGAATGCCTGGCTTACCGGTGAGTCAGCCATCCATGTGTGTTAATATCATAGATGCAGAAAAGCTTCTTATAGCTGAGAAGTATTCATTATCCATGTTTTGTGAGTGCAATTATAGATGCACATTGGGAATGTGTGATGCTACTTGCAGATACAGTGTGACTAGGCACTGTAATATACCGGTAATAATAATAATAGTGGTGATGGTGTTTAATTGTTTCTTTAATTATTGTTTTAGCAATCTTGTTTTTCCCCCTGCAAGTCACCTAGAGTTCCATCAGAGGAAAAGGCAGGTATAAGTAATAACGTAAGAAATAATACTCAGCTGCCCTGGTCTTCTATCTTCAATACAGATTGATCTTTCCAAATAATTTTAGATACCTGGCTGGCATTCACTTTATAGAACTGCTATGTGGCTGTATTGCACTCATAGCAAAAGCATTTCTGCACAACCTTCATTCTGAATAACCTTTAAAAAGCAAAAGCATTGCATTTGATTTTATAGCTGCTTCTTCAGTGATAGTTAACATTAAGAGAAGATAAACAAATAGTCTTTAATTATTAATGTATGGGTGTTTGATTTCTTATTGAGTAAGAAAGCATTTTTATTTACTTTTAGACCAGGGTGACTAATATGTGGCCTTCCAGATGTTGCTGGACTCTCAACTCCCATCAATGATGATAGTTGTAGTTTAGCACCACCTGGGAAGCAGCCCCTCATTTAAGCATTTATAATTTGTTCTTATGTCACCTGACTCATTTTCAAAACATTGGCAGATTTGTCTTCCAGAGGACAATGACTATTGACTGAAATCATAGCACCTTATAAGCCCTGGCCTGATACGTACTTGATCAACTCTTTGATCTGATTCAATGTCTAAAATTAGAACTTGCCCTATAACACTTAAAAATATTTTTACACGCCACCCAGCTAATTAAAGAGCATATCCTCTTAGAACACTGCCAGATCTGTGGCACATAGAATCTGGTCACATTTCTGTGAACACCAGCAGCCAGGAAATTCTGGTAAGCAAGGCATAGCAGGTGCTCTCCAAATGGTCACAATTCGTCAATAGATATTTCACTGCAATATAACAAAGAGACAGTTGGCATTAAAAGAACATAGGAAGATACCTGCTTCATGCAATTGCCAATTCAGTACTTTATGGAAGCCCCAAAGCAGGCAAAGAGATGGTTTTATACAAACCATTTTGCAGTGTGATGATTAAGCAGTGTATAAATCCTGGTTTTTTTTTAAAAAAGAAGAACACACCCTGTTGTTGGTCCGCAGCATCTGATGCTCAGTGGCCTCTGAACATGGAGGGTAGAAATTAGTGTTGTGGTTGTCAAGTTGTTTCATCAGGCCAAGCATTACAGCTTGCCAGACAGAAAAATGTTCCTGTTCCCACCCCCCATGCACCATTCCGGAGGTTCTCCCAACCCAGTTTTGGGGGGCATGTGGCGGAAGAAGAAAGCCCAGGTGCACAGGACGAAGTTCTTGTGCAGGGCTTCCACTGAGAGGACTGGTTTGATGAATCCCATCCAGAATCTCCATATAGCTTTCATCACTAATGGCCATTGATAGACATATCCTCCATAACTTTGTCTATTCCAATCTCCTTTTAAAAGCCATCTAGACTTTTCAGATGCAGGATCCACTTTTAACCCAAGCATGTACTTGAGGACACATTCCTTAGTCTTTTACCATATATTTGCATGGTTGTAGTGCTCCTGTTACCGCCCACCTTGGATCAAGTGGTGATCCTGACCCACCAGTTTAAGACCAGTGATCTAAACTACTTGCCATCTCGTAGCAGTTAACTCTATGATTTATTAAAGCACAAACTGAATGTAAACAATGGCACTGATGTTGATAACATTTTGTGTTTAAGGGAGAGCCAGGAAAGCCAGGTGAACAAGGCTTGTTGGTAAGTCCTCATTACTTTAACTGATAAGAACAACCTGCAAGAAGTCTTATAGTTTCCTTTCTCTAATCATTTCCTTTTGCTGCAAGATATATGGTATGCCACTCGTGAGGCCAATGGGAGTTGCAAAGTAAATCATCAGGCAAAGTCAAGAAAGAGCTGACAGAGATCTCTATACACAAGTTTCCACAAACATAAGAAAAAGTTGGAACCTGTAGATTTTTTGTTTTCTTTTGGAAAGGGTATATCTTATAGCATTAACATTGTTAGAAAAACTAACCCCAAATTATATTCTCTTCAAAATCTTAATGCTATTCACAAGGCCCTAATCGTTAAAGAGTTCTCTCTTGTCCTGCCATTTAGATAGGCGTGGAAGAAAACATAGCAGCTGATAGCAATTCTGAATATCAGTGGAGATCTTCAAATTGTCACATATCAGATATTTCACTGTATTATTACAAAGAGACACCTGATATTTAAGAAGATGAGAAGAACCCTTCTGAGTGTGACTATCTACCTGGAAGAACCATCCTGCTTCTTACAATGGCCAACTTGGGCTTGAAATACTGACCAAGCAATAGCTGGGTTTCTAATTATGACTATCATTTCTTATAGACATTTCAGGTTGGGAAAACCATGGTAAAATACTGCATCAAAACCAACCCAAAGCTACAGTGGAACACTAGCTCTACTTTCTGCCTAACCAGGGGCCCATGCACTTTGCTTAAGAAGCTTTGTTTTCAGAAATGAGGAGCAGCTATTGGTTCTTTATCTCAGAATTTTAGATGTGCAACATGATACCTGGAATACGTAGCAGAGACTTTATTCAGCCTGCAATATCCATATTGGGCCTGGGTCTACCTTATGGCTACAAAATCCAATATAGTTTTTGTACTCCCACCCCCAACACCCTGCTTTTTGCCTGATTTTGCCTGATGAAGAGTTCTGCAGTACTCAAAAGCTTGCCAGTGTTAATTTTTGTGATATTTTGATGGAGTCTAATGAAGTGGGTTTTGGAGGGTATTTTTCCTTATTGACCAACACAGCTGCTTTTAAAATCTGTCTGTCTATCTATCTATCTATCTATCTATCTATCTATCTATATCTATCATCTATCTAAAACAACATATCCTGACAGACCTCCCTGTCTTGTCTTTACTTAAATGTTCATTGTTCAAAACTGCAGGTTATTCATATTCACTCTGCTATTTAGCTATCCATTTATCTCCTTTGGTATATAAATAGCTATAATTCCATTGTTCTCTCTGGGAGCTTATTGAAAGGTGGGGCAGGGGAAAGAGAGAGAAAGAGAGAGTCATAAATAGATCATGAACAGGTCATCTGCAAAGGCTTTATAGCTTGGAGGGCCAAGCCTCCCTTACTCCCAATGGCATGGGAGAAATCCCTCCAAGGAACAAGGCTGCTGTTTGGCTCAACTCAATGAGCTGAAAGTTCACAGGGTAAGGAGCACTTGTCAGTATGAATAAATTCTGAAGTGTATTTTTGTGGGAGGTTTTAATTACAATTGGCATATCCATGCACAAATGCTGGAGGCGGACACTTTGCTGGAAAAAAGTGATATAATGCATGATTCATATAATACAAGAACTCAGCAATATTTGGAAGTACATGAGCTATGTACACAAGACCCGAGAGATACTTTAAATTCCAGTGTAAAACTACTATCACTTATTAAAAGCCTTAACTTTAAAGAGCATATTTTGTTCCAGGCTCAAACATTATAATTATAATACATTACAATGATTGCTATTTATTTATATCCAACCTTTTTCTCCAGAGAGCTCAAAGTTGTGTATATAGTTCTCCCCTTCCTTATTTAATCCCCAGAACAACTGCAAAGAGGCAGTAACTGGTTCACAATCACCCAGTAAGCTTCATGGATGAGTGGGGATTTGAGCCCTGGTCTCCCAGGTCCTAGTCCGACACTCTAATCACTGTGACAATCTGTACTTGTACATGATGCTTGCATATCATGTATAATACTGGTAAATTATTCCTAGTTTCATAAAGCAGTGGAAAGTGCATGAGAAATCAGCAAGGTGTATTCTATTCTGTGGTAGGAGAGGAGAGAGAGACAGCAGAGTGGATGCCTTTAACAACCGTCTGGCCTTTTGCAGCTAGCTTATAACTAGAGTGACAAGGCTTAATGAAAGTTGAAGGCCTAGTCATGCTAACTCCCTCCCTGCTTCAGATTAGTTCTTGTAAAGGTATGGCCTAAAATGAAGACAGCGGCAGACTGTGACAAGCAACCTCTGCTCTGCCATGAGAGTGGAGTTTGGTCCAGGTTGTGCTAGAGAGGCATGGCCTTGGCCAAGAATGGGAAACTTGCAGTCCACTAGATGTTGTGGACTACAGTTCCCATCAACCATGACCATTGGCCATGGTGAGTGTAACTAATGGGAGTTGAAATCCAACAAGATCAGGAGATCCACAGGCTTAGTGGGTGATTTGCTTTGAGGGAGTTGGTGAGGAGTGAAGGAAGACAGAAGTCTGCTAGTAGAACTTCCCTAATCCTTTTGTCAGGGTTTCAAAATATGGAACAAATTGTAGAAGTCAGTTAGGTTTTCTTGAAACTTGCATTTAAATCCACAGCAAGTCAATTTATAGAAGTTGTTGTTGTTAACTACCACAACCCCCAAGTTCCTTACACAATGATGATTGTGGATGGAGAGTAAACATGTCTTCCAAAATCATTCATTACATGGGTAAATCATACATTGAATGCCTTTTTTCCACACCTAACGTTATCATGCTAGTAAAATGTCTACTTTTCCCTCAGGTTTTAGTTCCTCATATTTATAGCTTGAATCTTGACAAGCTATTTTGTACTAGGGAAATATGTCCTTGACAAAATGTTGTCATGTTATCATCTGTCAAATACATAATAGGAGGCTCAGCTATACAGCTGCAAATAAAAGTGTGTTTTAAGTGCAATATACAATGTGACACTGGATGGCAATGGTGAGACTTATGGAAAATTCAACATATTTTTAAAAACGCTTTTTGTTTAAAAAAAAAAGCATTTTCAGAACTGTTTTTAAATGTATATAGATTCCAACATGGAAAGCTGAAACTAGCTTTTACCAGGTATTAGGAATAGAAAATGCTGTCCAACAATGGCAGATTTATTGGTATCAGAAGAGCCAGGTTGGAGTGGAATGTAGAAAGTTAACATGGATGCAAGCAGTAGTTGGAATTATGTTAGGTCCAGTTGCGAACGACTCTGGGGTTGCGGCGCTCATCTCACTTTATTGGCTGAGGGAGCTGGTGTAGAGCTTCTGGGTCATGTGGCCAGCATGAATAAGTTGCTTCTGACGAACCAGAGCAGTGCACGGAAACGCCGTTTACCTGCCCACCGGAGCAGTACCTATTTATCTACTTGCACTTTGACGTGCTTTTGAACTGCTAGGTTGGCTGGAGCTGGGACCGAGCAACAGGAGCTCACCCCGTTGCAGGGATTCAAACTGCTGACCTTCTGATTGGCAAGCCCTAGGCTCAGTGGTTTAGACCACAGCGCTACCCGCGTCTCTTTGCAGCTTGTAGCTAATGCTAAACAGAGGAGAAAAAACATCCATTATACATTTCTAGTACAGAGTTTCGCATTTCCTTGATGTGAAAAACATCGGCTGATTTTGACCCAGCATAGGAACATTTACACAATTGGGCATTTTAATTGGTCATTTAAAGCTAAATTGGCTGCATTATTATGCTAATTGAATTCCTGTTGTTGTTTTTTGCTTTCCAGGGGCCTCAGGGGCCTCCAGGACAAAAGGTATAGTATAACCGATGCTGTGAAAGTGATTATACTTCCTACTGCCAAATTTCATGCTGTCAGAATGAAGGGCATTAGCTACTGTATCCCACACTGAAGCAGTTAGTTTAGTCTGTGTCAAGCTCTGTTTTCCCAAAATACATAGCATGAGATTCCCAATCCTCCGCCCCTCTGTATGGGAAGGAGCTTGAGCAAAGGAAGACTTGTTTTTGATCCATCTGCTGAACTTCCATGTTACAGAAGTTACTACAGTTTTCTTCTTCAACGCTGGTAAACTGATGAAACCAAACTTAAAACATTGTGGGATATACAGCTAGAGTTTCAAATGAGAGGCATGGTGCTATTCAAATAGATCACTGCCATATGACACACACACCCCCCGAAAAAATTCCAAACGAAACAAAGGATTCTAGGTGTCGCTGATAAATGGTGCTTGGTGGCTGGCCAGTGTCTTCCTATTTCTATAGTAACCTGAGAGCTCACTTCCTGTGAATGCTTCCGATATTACTTACACTCATCAGGGTTTACGGCTAAAGTTTGATAGAGTGAACCTGCGATTTATGGACTGCAGCATTAAACCAATACTAAATATATCAAGACTAAAAACAGTTTAAATGGGTTTTTGCATTTACCCCAGCCCCCCCCTTCCCAAATCAGCTCACGGCAAATTGTTTTAAAAGCTATCTTTAAAAGTTAATGTATTATAGTAGGTGTTTCATAAAACTAAAATGTTTAGGAAGAAGCTGAAGAAAGCTGAAAAGAAAAATTAGTAGCATTGCACGTGGGGAAAAGCATGAATCTTCTGTTTCAAAGTCGCAGACATAATTTCCTTTTCTAACATCACCATCCTTACAAAATCAAGTAACACATTGCTAGTATGATACTAGTAAGTAGGGTTGCAATGAACATGGAGTGGTTAGCAGTAACGGCAGACATTAAAGCTGCTCTAATCCGCTTATCACCACTTTAGAGTTACGGCAAGAGACGCAGGAGATCTATAGCTACAGATCCCATTTTGAAAACATCCCCCCACATTCTATATTCCTGGAAAGAAACTAGAAGACAAACAAATACTATATGAGTATCCAATACTTTGGCATTTACCCCCTCACTATAGTATGTCTTCTATTGTTAAATTTCAGTAATGCTCTGTAATGGCCATTGCATTCATTGTTGACATTCCCAGCCTTTTTTCATGTGACAGTAGCCCTAAGGATATGCTGCCAAATCTGTTAGAATATCTTCAAGGTTAGGGGCAACTTCATTCCAACACAGACAGGTTGAAATCCAACCTAGTGCTTCTGATTCGCATCTGCTGGAAGCCTATGATCACTGGCAATTCTTGCTGCCTCTCCCTTTTGTTATGTTGTTACATGGACAATATTGGAAAGTATTGTTTATTTCTATAACCTTCTTCACAAATAAGGTTTAGGCATAGGGTACAGAAAGGTTTATCCTGCATTGGACCAGCTACATTATTTCTTCCAATAACTAAGTTGGATCTTTAAGGAAGTAAAGTACCCAAATGAGCTTAAGAAGTTAGTAACCAATAAATGTACCTTAATTTTATTAAATCCCCATTGGATAATCCTAGCAGCAGCACCTTTATCCTACGGTCTTGCTTCTTATCATTTTATTACCTCACAAATATCTTCCACTAGAGGTAAGTCTGTAGTAAGAGTAATGTCCAAGTTTACAGAACAAGGCCACTGAAAGTTCAGTGGGTTAATTAAACTCCTCAGTTATAATAACATATGGAACTAAAGCACTGCATTTACACTGAGGTATCTCACGAGGAGTGTGATATATTTTTTTGAATCCATATATTTGCTTCTCTTCAGGGTTCCTTTGGTGCACCTGGTATCCCTGGGATGGATGGACAACAGGTGAGTCCCACAGTTTTCTACCCTTGTTTTTTGTTTGTAGTAGCAAAAATATTATTTTTGCAAATCCAGTTAATCATGGCATGCATTTTTCTAATTAAATAAAGAAAAAAGCAAGTGACTAATAAAGTAAATAATAAATTAAGTCATGGGCCCAGTGAATTTATTGGATAGGAAATACACATTGTAAACATTGTGGCAAACCACCCCTACACAATCAACAATGTGTAACAAAAATGGCTGCAATCCAACACATTGTTTCCATGCATACGAATCTAACTGAAATGAATGGGGCTTAAGAAGTGAATTGGCACTGTGGGATTTTTTGCCTTTTTTGATGACAGAGAGATTGCAGAGGAATCTATCGAGATAAGAAACATATGAAGAAAATAAAAATTCATCCTGGAAAGAAGGGGGAAACGCAAATGAATGCATTTGGCAATACTTAAGCTAGAGATGATCTAAAATAAAGCTAAAAGGAAAAAGAAGTAGTCGTGGCTTAGATTGCCCATAACATGTGTTCAGTAGTTCAACTCTTTCAGTTCCGTCACCAAATTGGGTCACAGTTCACCGCACCACAGTTCAAGAAGGACATTGACAAACTGGAACGTGTCCAGAGGAGGGCAACCAAAATGGTCAAAGGCCTGGAAACGATGCCTTATGAGGAACGGCTAAGGGAGCTGGGCATGTTTAGCCTGGAGAAGAGGAGGTTAAGGGGTGATATGATAGCCATGTTCAAATATATAAAAGGATGTCACATAGAGGAGGGAGAAAGGTTGTTTTCTGCTGCTCCAGAGAAGCGGACACGGAGCAATGGATCCAAGCTACAAGAAAGAAGATTCCACCTAAACATTAGGAAGAACTTCCTGACAGTAAGAGCTGTTCGACAGTGGAATTTGCTGCCAAGGAGTGTGGTGGAGTCTCCTTCTTTGGAGGTCTTTAAGCAGAGGCTTGACAACCATATGTCAGGAGTGCTCTGATGGTGTTTCCTGCTTGCCAGGGGGTTGGACTCGATGGCCCTTGTGGTCTCTTCCAACTCTATGATTCTATGATTCTATGATTCTATGATTGGCAGCCTGCATTTAGTCTCTTACTACAACAGCAGGGTTTTTTCACATCAGCACTATAGACTGTTGGCAAAGCTGGTTATACATAATGTCTGGCCTGACACTTGAAAAATACTGTGCATCTATTGTTCTCATAAACATTAACTTTTATATCAAACTCGTTTTAAAAATTATGTGACAGCCACAATGTAATGGAGTTATTGCATTTATACAAGAGCAAGTCATTGCACACAACAGTATGAGTACATAAAATTTTGTGCCCAAACTGTAACAGTAACCACATTGTTTGTATGTGATTTGTAGTGTTAGAATTTACAATTAACGGTGTGTGGCTCTTGGCTAATAAGGAGTAAATATTTTAATGACTTGTAATTTAGGTATTAACAAATAATAAGCCTCTTGCTGCTACACTATTGGAGACAGTAGGGCTTTTAGAAAGCATTGTGCTTATCAAATTAGAGGGAGAAACTTTCCTATAGCTTATGAACAAATGTCTGTTTGTATCTACATTTTCAGCCATGGGTGCTGATGAAAATTGCCTTCCTTTCTAGGATGCAATGGCTAAAATAGCGTGTCTTATGGATTTCAACTTATACCCGCAATTGCTAGAAACTTGACACTCAGTCATGGTAACATATCATGGTGGCAGAGGTCCACCCAGTGCATGGGTCCAGAAATTGCAGAAAGGGTAGGAAAGGGATGGCACATTTTATGTGATATTCCTGTGTTGAATGCCTCAGTGCTGAGTTTGAGGCTGCTACAGGATAACAAACAGGATAACAAACTACATTTTGCAAAGTCTCTCAGCCCGATCTGAAAACTCACATAGTATTTCCATCAAGGCCTAGGTGACCCATCTGAACTGCAGTCCAACTGGTTTATCACTTGGATAGCAACAAGGGATGGAGGAATTGGTCAATTTAACTATGTCTCAGTTTCTCATTTTTCCAATCTTAAGTTCTGCTCTCAACATTTCCACATCATTTTGCATTTAAAAAAACAAAAAACAGTTCTCATAAAAATTCACCAGCATTTTAGTGTGGTTTTCACAAATCTACACATTTTGTATGCAGTTTTGCCTAAAGTACAGTATGTTATTTTCCCTAAATATATGCATATATACACAATTTACCCTAGTTTATGTTTTGTTTTGTTTTACATATTTGCTTGGCTAGAGAACTTCATTGCAAATTCGGAAAACTGCAAATTTCAAAGAATGGCTTTGTTTCAGTTTATGGATTGTTTTGAGAAGTGCAAACTTAGTATGTTTGCATTTAAATGTGAACTGAGTCAAATTTCTTTCCTATCCATCCTTAGCAGTGACAGAGTCATAATAATTTTGGGATTTTTTTACAAGCTTGACAGCTCCTTATTAGAATGTGTGCTCCTTCCTTTAGCAGCATTTTTTCTAAAGCCAGCTTCCTCTTAAAAAAAAAAAATCTGGCTAGTCTCAAAGTGCTGAACATAGTATTCCATATGCTTATATACATTTTTACAGTACTATTTTTCTAGAAAAAGGAGTGCCAGAACTCACCATGAACACCTCCCTCGTTCTCTTAGAATGGCAATGGCGCCCACCTGAGAGGTGCCAGAACTGAGTACCAGCAAGTTCTAGCTGAAGAATGCATTTTTCATCTTCCCCTTTCAGTGGCTGAAAAAAAAACTTTGACTTTATCCTCTTTGACTATATATATGTTACAATTTAAATCAACTAAGTCACAAACCATCTAGATGTTTTGTGGTAATGAATTTCATAAGTTAACTTTGGTCATCATTATAGCAATTAAAGGGAGCAGGGATGTTTAACAGTCCAATTCCATAAATTAATCTTCATTATACGCATCATATGAATCCAGATTTGCTTCACAGTCATCTTTAAATATAATCTTATTTGAGAAGCAGGAGGATCCTTTAACTGGGGAAATATACAGTGGTACCTCAGGTTACAGATGCTTCAGGTTCTAGACGCTTCAGGTTACAGACTCTGCTAGCCCAGAAATAGTACCTCGGCAGCAGCAGGAGGCCCCCATTAGCTAAAGTGGTACCTCAGGTTAAGAACAGTTTCAGGTTAAGAACGGACCTCCAGAATGAATTAAGTTCTTTACCCGAGGTACCACTGTATATGATTTCACAGCCGTTAGAGTTGCTTCCTCAGGGCATGTTTAAATGTTGTGTTGCTCAGAAAAAAAGAAGATATTATTCAGAGCATAAAATCAGCTGCTGTTTTTGTGTCTTCATCTGTTTTCGCAGTTTGTGTTGTACATCACAGGTATGCGGGTTAGAGTGGGAGGAGATTAGCATTACATCATTTTATGAAAGGAGATCCTAGGATCCCTAAGGAGCTAAGGACCCACTAGGCCAGTTCTCAAGAACGTGTTTCTCCTGGAGCTCTGAAGACTCTCTGGTCACAAGGGGGACAGGCAAATCCCTGACACTGCAATAGAAGGTTATATTCCAGTTTTAATTACTATGTGCACAAAGGCATAGACCCAGGTCTGCCTTGGAACTGGAAATCAGAAAGCTTCTCATGCATTATAAGCAACCACCAGTGTTCTGTTCAAATGCTGCGTAGATTAAAAACAAAGGATCAGGGCCATAACATATACTAACAGAGAAAAGTTAATAATGTGTTCACACAGGTGTTCTTTTTAAACATTAGCCTTCTGTATTTGGCAGCAGCCCAGCAGTTTTGCTGCCAGAAGGTTAATCCTTCAAATAGGATACAAAGCCAAAGTTCTGCCAGTTTTGTGAGATGCAGGGTATTGTTATGCAAGATGTGATGTCAAATGGAGCTGAGATAACTTTAGTGCCTGGTGTAATTCTCCCATTGTCCATTATAGACCTCGGCTGCTCTGCAGTCTCAGACTGGCCTTTTGAGGAATCAGTGTTTCCGCTTTCAAAACCAGACTGAACTGAATTGAAGCTGGCTGTGGGTTGTTTGCTAAAGTCTTTGGCTTCATCCTTACACGTTTGTGGCTTTTTACTAAAGGCCTATGATGCAAACAGAAGGCCTTAAGACTCACAGCTGAAAAGCTGTATTCCTTAAAGCTGTATTCCTCTAAAATTCTTATTCTGGAATAGTTCCATAGACTTCAGCAAGGAGATCTACGTTCAGTGATCTGAGGACTATGGACATAATACTTTTTTCTCAATCAATACATGGACAATAGCAAAGATAAACAGACTGTTGTTTCCTTCTGCTTAAGCAGCATTCTCTGAGCAGTGATTTGGCTTCTGTCATAGCATCACTATCACAGTATCACTATGATTGGAGCATCACTAATTGTCACCTGAGTTGATGAAGCTCATTTGACATGGACATGAAACTGAGCCTTTAGTCTTATTTGCCTAACCTTGTGGAATGCTCTTCCAGTAGAGATTCAACAGCTGCCCTCTCTATTGACCATTAAGGTTTCCTGAAAACTTTACTTTGTAACAGGTTTATGTAGAGCAGTAAGTGAAACACTTTCTGAATAGTAATTTCCTTTAGATTTTTTTAAAGTGGTTTATATTGTGTATATATAATTGTTGTAAACCACTTATGAAATAGCAGCATACAGTACAGGTTTAAAAAATAAATAAATAAATGCAATCACTACCATGTCATTCTGGTGTTTGCAGCTGAAGTGCAGTTCTGAGCAACACAAAGGAGACAATTCCCACAGAACAGAAATCCTCTTTTGTCCATTAGCTGACATAGAAGAGGGTCCAAACACATTACTTCATCTAATTTTATTTTCTTTATATGCTGAGAACAATGTCTGTGCCCATGCAATGTGACTAAAGCCTTACTCACACAACAGTTCCACATTCAGTGAAAACATAGAGGGGATTTTGCCCATTGGTCCAGTTCCAAGTATTGCATATTTAGCTATTCTCTGGACACAGAACCTATACCATGTTGCTCTCCAGATGTGTTGGACTACAGTACCCTTCAGACCCAGCCAGCAAGACAGTGGCCAGGGATGATGGGAGTTGTAGTCCAACATCTGGAGGCCACCAGGTTGACTGTATACCTCCCCGCATATACAGCTAGTACTCTTTTATGTTTCTTTCTGTGCTGTTAGTGATCTTGCAGGTTTCTAGACTGTACACAGGCAATGTTTACAGGTTTGGTTGAATGCACAGAGTCTTGGATCATAGTCAGTGGGCACAATCCTGCTTCCCCCTTCCCCTTCATGCAGTCACTGGGCTGGATCAACACCATTGCACTTAGGTCTCATTGAAACCAATGTGAAATGGCAACTAATTGACTTCATCTGGATCCAACCCACTGAATGCAGAATTGTTATGCGAACAGGATTTGAGCTTCCCTTGCCACAAACTGATAAGCCACCGAAGTATTTCCATTCTTTTTTAAAAGTGCCAGTAGATTTATGTAGTGGCTCATACATACCATTGCCCTTTTTGATGTTTATTTCTTAGCGTTAGTACAGCAAAGAATAATTCTTCTTTACTATTATTACATTGGACACACTATTTCCTCTCCCCCTCCCTTTTCAAGAAGGCTTACCCCCCTTTTCCCCCCTTTCCCTTTTAAGGAGCTGGATTTACGTGTGTATAAATCATGTTGCTTATACTGCAGTTTATTAAAAGGAGAAATGAAAGGGAAAGAAACATCGCTGCATATAGTTCACAAATTCTCAGACAGGTTTTGTGGGCCATCTGAGTATTGTTGAAAAGACTTCTCACTTACTTTCACTTGGTGAGTGGGCCAGGAGAGGTTTCTAACCTTAAGAGAAATAATTTAAAAGTTTCAGGCAGGTGGAAAGGAGAGATGAAAAGCAAGATGAAGAGGTAATTCAACACTGCTCTGAAATGAAGTCCAGGATGGGGCTAGCAGAGAACACGGCTAATGAACCACTTGCTTTGCTTATACAGAGAATGGTAAAACCAAGTTTGATTAGGTTGGGGTGATGTGGGGTGGCTTTTCTGTTTCCGCAGTCTTAAAATGAATTGCATTCCAGTGACTGGGGAAAAAATTGACAGAAAGATATAATCTATTGCTGCGGGGGAAAGGTTGTGTTTTTCATAGCAACTATGTAGAAGCTGCTTTTGGCGGTAGTTTGACCTCAATATATATTTTTTTAACTTTCCTAGATGGTGAATTGTATATGGAGGGGAAATAGCCTGAATCGTATTAATATTTAAAGAAGAGAAAAGGGCTATGTTTGTTTGTAGCCTGCAACTCCCTTGAATTTAGAGATTCTCTACTCTCATTTTTTGAAGCAAGGTTCTCAGTCTTAAAGAATCTAAACAGGTTAGAAGCATGTGCTGTAAGGCAATCAGAAAACCAGCAAATGAAAGAAGCCTAACTACAGTTTATTAAAACTTAGTTACTGCCATGTTTATTTCACTTTAGCTGAATGGCTATTTCAAGATTTCCCACACTGGTTTTGCTGCTTAAGATTTAATAATTTAATAATAATTTTAATATGCATACAAAACTGACAGTTTTGTAACTTACATAGTATTAAAAATGTTGCTAATAACTAACATTCAACAAAGGAAAATGGAAACACTTGTTGTAAGTTAAAAGAGCAGAGGTTTGTCTTGTCCATGTACAAGGTAAACAGTAAAGTTTCTGGTGCTTTGCAATAGAGTATGAAATAATAATTTTGCAGTGGACCTTCCCTTGCAGTTTCTCTGTTTAGATATGCTGTGGTTTTTATTGGCACACGTCTCACACATCCCAAATACTAAAGCAGCCTTCCCCAACCTGCTGCTCTCCAGACGTTGTGGAATAAAACTCCTACCATCCCTGAACATTGGCCATTCTGGCTAGGGCTGATGGGAGTGGTAGCCCAAAACATTGAGAGGGTATTGGGTTGGGGAAGACTGTATAAAAATCTCTTGATGTCATCCTTGTGGCAAACAAATATTATTTTTTTAATAAAATTATTAGACGCTTGTCACCCAGAGGGTCCTCAAGCAACTTACATTGAAATATATATATATAAATTAATTGTACAGTGGTACCTCGGGTTAAGTACTTAATTCGTTCTGGAAGTCCGTTCTGAACCTGAAACTGTTCTTAACCTGAAGCACCACTTTAGCTAATGGGGCCTCCTGCTGCTGC
The DNA here is from genome assembly GCF_027172205.1 of Podarcis raffonei. Classification (NCBI taxonomy): domain Eukaryota; kingdom Metazoa; phylum Chordata; class Lepidosauria; order Squamata; family Lacertidae; genus Podarcis; species Podarcis raffonei. Next base: position 56,734,469 of record NC_070610.1, read on the forward strand.
CGTGCCGCCGGAGCACAATTTCTGTTCTCTTCCTGAAGCAAAGTTCTTAACCCGAGGTACTATTTCTGGGTTAGCGGAGTCTGTAACCTGAAGCATATGTAACTTGAAGAGTATATAACCTGAGCAACCACTGTACTGTAAAAAGGGCAGAAGATTGTATAGCACATTAGTTTTCCATACAGCATATAAAAAGGTAAAGGACCCCTGACAGTTAAGTCCAGTTGATAATGACTCTGGGGTTGTGGTACTCATCTTGCTTTACTGGCCGAGGGAGCCGACGTTTGTCCGCAGACAGTTTTTCCAGGTCATGTGGCCAGCATGACTAAGCCACTTCTGGCGAAACCAGAGCAGCGCATGGAAACGCCGTTTACCTTCCTGCCGGAGTGGTGCCTATTTATCTACTTGCACTTTGATGTGCTTTCGAACTGCTAGGTTGGCAGGAGCTCACCCTGTCACGGGGATTCAAACTGCCGACCTTCCGATTGGCAAGCCCAAGTAGAGGGGGTTAAATAAATTAATTCAATGTAGCGTCATGCTTCATGTGTTAATTTGGTTAACTTTATGGAAGGCCAGGCCAGTGGGGAAAGACTTGCTACATCAGTTTGTTGGAGCTTTCATTTGACTTTATTAATGAAAATCCTGCCATTTTACTCTGTACCATATGAACAAAATAAAAGAAACGTCATGTGTCAGCAGCATTTGCATTCTTGTTAAATGGTCAGTTAGCACTAAAGGAGCACATGCTCCTACCAAGTGCTCATTTGCATGTTTTAAGAGTTCTGTGGGTCTGACCAAATATGCTCTTAGTCTGTATATATTTTTTGTGCCACAGAAGATGAATGTGTTGTCCATTCAGTTCTCCTTGAAAAGGTGATCTAAGGCTGCTGTTTTATTCCTTCCTCAAGCTACAGCACATACATTCTTAGAATTTAAAAGTATTAAACAACCACATAAGGAAAAATGTGCCAGGGGTTTTTGTGTATTTTTGGAGGGGGGAGCCTCAGTATTAAGTGGAAATCACTTTATCTGTAACATTAATATTGCCATTGTCCATACTGGTTGGGTATTGAAAGAATATCTTAGTTTACAGCAATATAAAGTATTGGATTGAAAATCAAAATTATAAGCATCTTGCATTTTAAAAAAGTATATATGAAAAAAATGGTGTTACATAATTACATCTGGAATAGTTCTTTAATTACTTTATCTTCCTGTCATATTTTATTTCAAAATTTTATATACCCCATTCCTTACATTTATGTGTCTCTTGGGATACTCCCAAAACATTGTTTCAGATAATTACAAAAAACCTCCACAGGGTTTTGTACTAGAAACATGTTTTCAAGAAAATGAAGCTTTTAGCCAGATAATTTGCCTATACTTTCTAAGCTAGTAATTTACTCTCTTCCTTTTCTTTGTTAGTCTTAATGCTAAAACAGTCCATTGGGACTCATGTACTTGCAATAATACAGTGTTTGTAATATGCAATAAAGAAGTTTCATCAATTTCTATAAAACTTTTAATGTTTCTCCTTGATATTTCATGCTGTAAAAATATGTTGCTGTAAAAAATAACCTATAAATGTGGTCAAACCTTTGCCTTCTGTTCTAGTCACCCTCCTGTACTATTTAATCTGCATATACATTTCAACCATAGCTGTGCTGCTGCTATTTAATAATGATGTTTCTCCCTAAAAAGTTTAGGGACTTTTACAAAAGTCTGTATATGAAAGTCTACTGGCATACACAGACTCCTCAAGATCTTCTTGTATAAAGTCTGTGCAACTGTGAACTATTTGTTGCTTTAGATCTATTCTGTATCAAAAGTTACATACTGAAAGAATTCAGATGCATTCTTGCATGCTTCTTGCATTCCTGCTGAATCAGTCCATTAGCAACCTGAAAAATTCATTTTGTGAACATGCTTTTGTAATTAATATATACACCAGGGATGGAGATCCTGTGGCCCTCCAGATGTTGCTTGACTACAGCTCCCATCATCCCTATCCATTGGCTGTTCCACCTGGGGCTGATTCAGCCACATCTGGAAGACCACTCCTGAAATACACAAACTGATTCAAGTTACCTTCACATCCATCATTTAAGCTTGGGCCCTTGATACTGCCATTTTCCATTGTGGATTGCTTGATCCATTGCTGTTGCTAACTTCACATTGATAGTATAAGATCTGTTGGCTACAATACTGCCTGTTTTGTTATAAACTATCCTACAAATCAGTTTAATAATTTCTACTTGTATTAGCTGCACTTCCACCAAGTGTTGGGGGTGAGGTACAAATAAAAATAATTATATTATAATTTCAGCACCTAGAATCCTTTTGAGAAGTATCTGTCACTGATCCATGGATTCTGCCAATAGTTCAGTAACATTTTTCCTTCATGTCGTTTTAGGGTGCACCTGGTATAATGGGAGAAAGAGGAGTTCCTGGGCTTAAGGTTAGTATAGAAAACTCTTGTTGTCATTCTTTCTCATTTGTGTGTATACTTCATTGTTCTTATTTCATTTATAATTGTGAACAATGTGGTGAATAGGTTGGGACTTGACAACTTACAAAGTTTTACCCACTGAGCTTCATGATGTAGAAGGAACCTGAATCATAACCTCCAACACCCATACTTAGCACTTTCTTTACCATACTACTCCATCAAATACCGTACATTGGCTTGGATAACTGACTTTGATCCTATCTGAGGGAGCATATCTTTAGTCAAGATGGCTGGCAGAAAGGAGGGAGGTGACTTTTGCTAATTCTCCCTCTTTTAGCTCACATGTATGGAGAGTTGGGAGACCCTCTGGAAAAGTGTAGGATCCTATCTTCCACAAGGAAGGGGGAATTGGCAAAAGTCTTCAAAAGTCTTCCATGGACAGAAGGAGCCCTTCCATTTATGGAGGGTGAAATCTGTATCTAGGCTATTGTATGTATATAGTTGGAATACTGTTTTGCTTTCAAGCTTTGTTACTGGAAAGGCGATAAATTACCCTTTTTAAGATTTAAGATTACCCTTAAATCCAGCTGGACTTTAAAACTGATTCAGTCCTTTGTGTCAGTTTTCATGGACAGTACCTCCTTCACTCCCTGTTAAATGAAAAGCAAGCTTGTTCTCTTGCATGAGAGGTGACCACAGAGCCCTTGCTTTGCATGCAAAAGGTTCAAGGTTCAGTCTGTAGTTCACTCTGATGGCATCTAGAAGGGCTGGGAAATATTTTTATCTAAGACCCTGGAGAGCCACTGCCAGTCAAAGAAGATGGGCAGATAGCTTGGCCTTATTTACTTAAGGCAGCTTCCTGCGCTCCCCACTACGTTCTCTCATTTATTGTGTGGCATTGAGGGTTGCAGGGGAATCCTGCAATGAGTAAAATGTGATTAGGGCACAGTTTGATCAAGCAAAATAGCCCCAAATTCCACACAATACAATAAAAGGAACACATTATTCTACTGCCGAAATGTAATTTCACTTAGATTTAATGACATTCCTGTAGCCTGTCTAATTACGTCAGCTGTGCCAGTGTGTGTCAGGAAGCACATAGGCCTCTCAGCAGAATTTGCACATTATATTGCTATTGACAGCTAACTAGGTACAGGGAGGGGGCATAAAAATCATGGGCTTGTTCTTTGTCCATCAGGAAAGAACATAGGCCTTTCGGGAATAGCCATTTCTCACTTCAGAATCCCAGCGATGACGCTTAATGCTTAATTAGTTTCCACGACAGTATCTTTTAGAAATGCAATTTGAATGAGCTACAGTGGTTAAGCTCTGACAAGATGAGCTGTCTAGGTCAGGTTCAGAGAATTGAAAAGTGGCTTGCCAACGTGCTGGTTTGTCAAGCAGTCAGTAATTTAAAGAGCAACAGGTTTAAGCTTTCTTACACTGGAATCTGTGCATGATTATGTAGCTGTCTGAAAATTTAAAAGGAAGCTTTAATCTGTAGGCCACAACTCGCTGAAGTTTATGGATTTTTGCCCATATGCCAAGTTGCCCTCATCGATGTCCATAATATTCTCTATCATTCACCCATACGCAAAGCCATCACAAGATGGAGCAACTTTTGTTTTTGTGCTACCCCAGAGGGGACAACTAGAACCAATGGAAATTGCAAGCAAACAATTTTTTTGGTTAAACATTTGACTATGACAGTGGAAGAAGAAGAAGAGTTTGGACTTGATATCCCGCCTTTCACTCCACTTAAGGAGTCTCAAAGCAGCTAACATTCTCCTTTCCCTTCCTCCCCCACAACAAACACTCTGTGGGGTGAGTGAGACTGAGAGACTTCAGAGAAGTGTGACTAGCCCAAGGTCACCCAGCAGCTGCATGTGGAGGAGCAGGGAAGCGAACCCGGTTCACCAGATTACGAGTCCACCGCTCTTAACCACTACACCATGCTGGCTCAACTATCTCAGGATGTGGTGGGCTCTCTCTCTCCTGAAAGAAGCAAACTCACAGCAGTACAAATCTGATATGTACAAACAAGCCACTTATTCGTCTTCTGAAATGTATTTGCTATTGACACAGGAGAGGTGCTCAGCACTTAGCACTCAGCACTCAGCACCCAACCTATGCTTCTGCTGTCACATCCCAGTGTATCTTGCCAGGCAAAGAGTCACTCTATTATTATTTTTATTTAGAATTTTTCTTACTTGCTTTTCCCCATAAGGTCTCAATTGTGAGGTAGTGTGGGAGTTAAGGCTGTGTTAGTTGTTACGCAACAAATGGCCAGTAGGGAGCCTCCAGCCCATGAGCCAATCTTGGCCTACCAGTAGGTCCAACTTGCCTCCTCACAAGACCATTCCCCCCAAACTACACACCTGTCCTTCAACTGATGTCATAGGGTGATATCAGCTGGTGGGCAGTGGGTGGGGTTCCCTGTAGAGAATACACTGGTGAAGCAGACCCCTTCAAGGAGCAGGACTAAACCCTCCCCCACCCCACCCCGTTCATCAGTTGATGGACAGAGAGTTCAGTGCTACTAGGTGCTGCTTTGCTTGAAGGGAACATGCTAGGTAAGCATAATTCTCCCCCTACCCCATGGGTCAACTTTGACAGACAGGTGGGTGGGATCACCCACTTATCAGTCACTAGCCATCATCATGATGTCAGATGACTGACACTAACTTGTTAAAGTTAGACCACAGGTTATGGGAAGATAAAAGTTCTGGCTCACCTGACCAAAAGGGTTCTCTATAGTGATTCTAGTAAAGAAAGGAGGCATAAGAAGTATTTGGGGTGTTGCTGCCACATGGCATCATAAGCAATTGATACTGGACGAACAAAAAACTAGGTGGAAGCAAGTCAGCTTTGTATAAAAAGAGGCTTTCTCTCATTGATTTAATACATTTAAAAGTTGGATAAGATATAAATTATACTATCCAAAAGCTTTTTTTGAAATCTGATAGAGCCTCCTATTTGTGATGAATCAATTTCAAAATTATTACTACATATCATCACATCCTTTAAAAATTGCACAAGTTAAATTAAATATTTTCTTACAGATTCATTTTAAGGAGGATCTTACAACTCTGTACTACCTGTACTTTGGAGCCATTACTGATCTGAACTTTTGCTTCTGTCTTCTGTTTAAATTAGGGTGACCCTGGCCAACGAGGAGAAAGGGTGAGCTGTACGCTTTCTTTAAAAGCATATACAAATAAATCTAAAATCATTCTCAGAGCTTTCTTGACATCTGATGGGAGGGCATTCCACAGGGAGGGTGCCACCGCTGAGAAGGCCCTCTGCCTGGTCCCCTGTATCTTCATTTCTCACAGTGAAGGAACTGCCAGAAGGCTTCTCAGAGCTGGACCTCAGTGTCCAGGCTGAATGATGGGGTGGAGATGCTCCTTCAGGTATACAGTCCTGTGTTATAACCACTGCTATTTTTCTAGAAATAGAGGTGCCGTAACTCTCCATAAAAACCTCCCTTGCTCTCTTGGAATGGCAATGGTGCCCCCTGAGATGTGCTGGAACTGAGTTCTAAAGAGTACTGGCTGAAAAAAAAACCCTGGTTATAACAACTTGGGGGGGGGGAATGTCAATAACAATATAATTGGGAGGAAATATTGATAGTGTTACAAATTTTTAGTGGGAGGCAGATGTTGAATTAAACACAGTGCACGTATTTTATTGATTGTTTTAATTTTTAGGGTGATTCTGGAGAACCTGGGCCCAAAGGTGACTCGGGAGAAAAGGTACAGTTCATAGTGAATTGTGGGGGAAAGATACGTTCACAGTAATTTAATGTTTAAAAAATGTTTTGAAAAGTATCGAAAACAAACTGCATATAGAATATTTTTAAAAATGTTTTTCTCTGATAAGAAACAATCATAATAGCAATAAGCAAGAGTACAATAGCTATTGTTACAGAATGCATGGTGCTTTACACATCTTGGGGGACCGTGACTGGTTCTTGACCCACATACCTCCCAGGGTGGTTTGGGATTATTAAAATGCTTATTCATTATATCTCTCTATTTCGACAACATAGTCTACATTTACTCAGCTAGCATAAAATGAGATAATGGCACACATCCCCCCCCCCCCAGTATTATGAATAAATTATAAACAAATCAAATACAACTGGATTTCACAGCTGCATCTCTCCACACAACTATTTCTTTGTTTCTGAATACAACAGGGCAAATCTATTTTCAAATATTATTTCTCAAAGCATGTTATTTACAGTCAAGTGGATATTGCAGATACTTCAGTCTTTTTTGATCTCCCCATCTCAAAAATTCTTTTTAAAAATAGTTCCTTTCATTAATTTGAGAGTGTTTATATCTGTGGGGTTTACAGAACAAATTCAAGGACAGCCAGTTTGAAAGGCATGTGCTCCATCAGAGTGAAGCTTTCCCCCTCTTTTTCTTCAGTAAATATAATATGAACATAGTATTTTCCTGTCATTTGTGATACCTAGTTAGATTTCAGTTCTCAAGATAAACTTTGTGATGAGTTGGAAAAAAGGGATGATAGCTCTGACAGATCTTGACTGAGAATAAATAGATGACTACAGGGCTCTTTCAGCCTGACTTTATTAATTTAGAGATTTCAACACATCTTGCCATGATAAGTAATTTTTTGGGAGAGAAAGATAGTCTCTTTTTCTAAATAACGGCAATTATCTTGTGATATATTTTTTTAAAAAAACATGAAGAGTCTACCTTCACATGCTATTCCTTTTTTCCAGACCTGTTTAAATTGGCTGTGAAACATGAAAACGAATCTGTAATTTTGTTGTTGTTGTTGTTGTTTAGTCGTTTAGTCGTGTCCGACTCTTCGTGACCCCATGGACCAGAGCACGCCAGGCACCTCTGTCCTCCACTACCTCCCGCAGTTTGGTCAGACTCATGTTTGTGGCTTCGAGAACACTATCCAACCATCTCATCCTCTGTCGCCCCCTTCTCCTTGTGCCCTCCATCTTTCCCAGCATCAGTGTCTTCTCCAGGGAGTCTTCTCTTCTCATGAGGTGGCCAAAGTACTGGAGCCTCAGCTTCACGATCTGTCCTTCCAGTGAGCACTCAGGGCTGATTTCATTAAGAATGGATGCGTTTGATCTTCTTGCAGTCCATGGGACTCTCAAGAGTCTTCTCCAGCACCATAATTCAAAGCATCAATTCTTCGGCGATCAGCCTTCTTTATGGTCCAGCTCTCACTTCCATACATCACTACTGGGAAAACCATGGCTTTAACTATACGGACCTTTGTTGGCAAGGTGACGTCTCTACTTCTCAAGATGCTGTCTAGGCCTGTCATTGCCCTTCTCCCAAGAAGCAGGCGTCTTTTAATTTCGTGGCTGCTGTCACCATCTGCAGTGATCATGGAGCCCAAGAAAGTAAAATCTCTCACTGCCTCCATTTCTTCCCCTTCTATTTGCCAGGAGGTGATGGGACCAGTGGCCATGATCTTCGTTTTTTTGATGTTGAGCCTCAGACCATATTTTGCGCTCTCCTCTTTCACCCTCATTAAAAGGTTCTTTAATTCCTCCTCACTTTCTGCCATCAAGGTTGTGTCATCTGCATATCTGAGGTTGTTGATATTTCTTCCGGCAATCTTAATTCCAGCTTGGGATTTCCAGACCTGTTTAAATTGGCTGTGAAACATGAAAACGAATCTGTAATAATGTCATATAAAACAGGAAAGATGAAGAAGCATTTTTTCTTAGACGTGAAATGTTCATTTCAATTACCTGTTCATCTTTGGTCCTACAATGGTCTATGTATGCATGCCTTACCTTTCAAGGTGGCAAACATGGTCCCCCCACCCCACCCAATTTTTTCTTCACAACAACCCTGTAAGGTAGATGAAACTGAGAGATAGTGGCTGCCCAAAGGGTCACCCAATGAGCTATTTGGCTGGTTGGCTGGGGATTTGTCCACCAACAGACCTAGTCTGGCATTCTAACAGCTCTGGTGAGCTACAATTGTAAGTGATTTATGTCCTTGCTGAGATTTGCTTCTTGAACTTTTTCCCTAGAGAAGGATTAATCTGAAAAATACTAAACACCTGTGGTTTCCTCCTCTTATTTCCTGCTCATGGGGCCGTCCTGGTTTTATTCTCACAACCACATCACACTCACTCTCAACTATAGTTTATGAGTGAACATGACCCATAAAATATTTCATGATTGTATTGGTTTGCTACAACTGTTAAATCTCCACTTAAATTTCCACATTTGATCATTATTTCTGGATTTTTTTTATTCAGGGTGACCCCGGATCTTCTGCTGCAGGAATTAAGGTACAGTAATACCTCCGCAAACGTCCGCCTCGTCTAGCGTCCACTTCGGTGAATGTCCGCAGCAAACCTGGAAGTACCAGAATGGGTTACTTCCAGGTTTGCCACTCGTGCATGCACAGAAGCACTAAATTGTGCTTTGTGCATGTGCAGACAAGGCGCTTTGCCCTGCATCCTTTTCGGCTTGTAGCTGGGGCTCCGGAATGGATCCCGGTCACAAAACAAGGTACGACTGTAATGTATAAATCACAGCCTTTCTCCGATAGCTTTGCTGCTCAATGCCCAAATGAATTTTGCTCCATTTTCCTTCCTTCTTTCCAGCTTGGAGGTACTCCTAAACCCATTTTATGATCTTGCATTCTATCATGTGTTTGTTTTAGGGAGAACCCGGAGAATCAGGTCGACCAGGGCAAAAGGTAATGTTTCAGAGTTATTTACTTATATACTTGCAACTGATAATAATGCTCCATGCATCTGATTAAGTGCTATAGTCCGCAAAAGCTCATGCCGTTAAAAAAAAATCTTCAAGTTGCCACAAAACTGTTTGTTGCTTTTGCTGCAAAAGACTTAACACAGCCACCATTCTGGAAACTTAAATGATTCTTTCCCTCAGTATTAAATCTGTGAGATGAATTCTTGTTGTTTAGTCGTTTAGTTGTGTCCAACTCTTCATGACCCCATGGACGAGAGCACGCCAGGCCCTCCTGTCTTCCACTGCATCTCGCAGTTTGGTCAAACTCATGCTGGTAGCTTCGAGAACACTGTCCAACCATCTCGTCCTCTGTTGTCCCCTTCTCCTTGTGCCCTCAATCTTTCCCAACATCAGGGTCTTTTCCAGGGAGTTTTCTCTTCTCATGAGGTGGCCCAAAGTATTGGAGCCTCAGCTTCACAAGGCTGATTTCCTTCAGAATGGATAGGTTTGATCTTCTTGCAGTCCATGGGACTCTCATGAGTTTCCTCCAGCACCATAATTCAAAAGCATCAATTCTTCGGCGATCAGTCTTCTTTATGGTCCAGCTTTCACTTCCATACATCACTACTGGGAAAACCATAGTTTAATTATACGGACCTTTGTCGGCAAGGTGATGCCTCTGCTTTTTAGGATGCTGTCTGCTGGATTAATGTGAGATGAATTAATGTTCATTTATTAAGCTCCCTACCACACCATTATTACTATTGTTCTTATAATTTCATAAATTTCTATGCCACCCTTCACCCAAAGTTCACAGGGCAGTTTACAATATAAATACACATACCATAATAACAAAGAAAACAAAAACAATAGCCAGCACTCCACACATAAAATGCCATGGAAAGTCTGAGGAGAATTAACAAGGACATATTTCCCCATCTTTCTCCTGACAGAAGTCATCAAATAGGGTGACCAAAGCAGTTTCTGTGCCAAAACCAGGCCTAAGCCCAAATTGAAATGGATCTAGAAAATCAGGTTCCTCCAAGTAGTAGCGGAGCAAACCGATCGGGCGCCTAGGGTAGCACATATGCCCTGCGCCCAGGGGCAGGGCAAGCCGGGACAAGACTCTTCCAGGGGCCTCCAAGGAGTCTGCCTGCCTCCTCCCACTCAGCTGCCCTACAGCTGGGGGGGAGGCAGCGGGCGGACGGACCGTTTGGGGCAGTGCGGAGCCTGCGGGCACCCAAGCCACCGCATCACTCCCAGGAGAGACACATGGCTCGGGTACGCTGCAGGCCCCGTGGTGAGTGCCACCCGGCGTTTTGTCTCCTCCTTCAGTGGTGACACCCGGGGTGCCCCGTCCCCACCGCCCCCCCTTCCTCCACCCCTTCCTCCAAGAATGTCTGGCTCTGGTCTGTGACCACCTGCTCAAGAAACCTGCCCAATAATGGGAGATTAGCAGAGAGTGTTTCTTGATGAGTGGTTTTACCACTCCCTCCTTCAAGCAGGCAAGGACTACCCCCTCTTGCAAGGAGGTATGAAGCACCTCCGTGGCCCAGCCAGCTGTCCCCTTCCTGCTAGGTTTCATCAGTCAAGAGGAGCAGGGGTCAGCCCAAGACATTTTGTTACTTGATGCAAAGGACAAGAAGATGCAATCCCCAATCCATATACAAAAGCCAACTAGGCTGGCAGCTGAATCTTGCTTCAACACTGGTGATGGGACACTGTTCTCCACAGCTGGAAGACAGCAGACTAGTTTAGGGAGTGCAGAACTGACCACTTGAGAGTTTTCCTGCAGAATCTGCCACCTGAGCCATTTGTCTCACTCTGCCTAGGGCCTGTCCTGAATAATACAATGCTGTGAAATATTCCCTTAAAAATATTAAACTAATATGGAATGCCCAGCTACTCTGTTCCCAATGAAGCCCATGAACTCTCCTGGAACCATCCCTCATCATTATTCTCTCCTGTTTTCAGAATTACACTGGAAATATATTTCCTAATATGCTTACTTGCCTGAAAAAAAGATAACTAGATCATATAAAAATTGCACACCAGGCCGTAAAATGTTTTAAACATTTCACTTTTTATGACACAGTTTGTGCTATGCTGGCTAGGTGCTTGGTTCATTCATTTTACTAGGAATTATATGGGAGGAACAGCAGAAACTACTCAAATTTTACAGAGGATGTTAAGCTGCATTTGGTGGATGGCACCCCAGGGCAGATATTCTGTCAAAGTCTATAGGCCAGGATATGGAGAAACTTGCTTAAAGGCCTCAGCATGTCCATTGGAATGTTTGGGCTTCCCCCCCTTTGAGCAGCAGACCCTCAGGCAATATCACAAGCACCTTTTGAAAGTTGCCTAAAGTGCTTTCCATATGGCTGTTTGAGAAACTCAAGGCTAATGCCCTTTGGGTGTCCAGAATTAACTGTCCTCCTCTTTTGAATTCTAGTCATGGATTTTTAAAAGAATGGCTCAAAAAATACTGCTTATTTTAAAAAATCTTGTTGATAAATATGTACATAAAGTATTAGCAACCAATGGATATTTATGTTTAAAACTGTTATGATCTGCAAATTTATTTTGTTCATAAGAGTCTCTTTTAATTGGAAAAGCTAGTTAATGCATCTTAGATGAATTAATCTATAAAACCATTAAAATTGTTTATAATGCATTGGATGTACTACAGCATATTTTAAACCATGTTTGAATCATGTTCTCTATTGCTCTTTTCATCAGTCAGGGAATATTTTGCTGAAATGTGGCGTCACTAAAGTGGCTCTCGCTCCATTACATTCATAATTGACCAAATGGATGAGATTGCAATGAATAATCCATAGCCATGAAATCCACATTAATGTAGAATTTGATGAGATTATTGCTTTGGGTGGAAATGCATGATACCATAAATAAATAGATGTGGAGGGCACAATCCATTGGGGATTTCTCCCGCGCAAGATTCCTTGCAACAAAAGTCATCACAGCTGTAGTGTTGTGGAGCTCCCATTGGACTTGGGTCACAAAGTCCATTAAGTCTCATCTGATTCAAGGACAGAAAAATCTGTGATGTTTTAAATGCAATACATTTCTCACCTAGTCTTGAGGATATAAGAAAATGTCATCGTCTTACATACGTATAGGTAGACTCCTGAAAAGTAATATTGCTTTTCTGTATTATTTTAGTTGGATTCTTAGAGCTCTCCTATACATATCTTTTCATCTGTGGTTCCAGTGGTGCTCAACACATCATAAACTCCATTGCACAACAAATCTTAGTTGGATATAATACAAGCTCTCATATTCTGACCTCCCAGTATATCTCTGCCTTAAAGCTCTTGCAATTTCATCTTCAGACCTGTATAGCAGAAGCTATCAATTAGCATTAAGTGATGAGTTTGTGATGGTGCCTAACATATCCTGAGAACCTCTCTGACACCATGAAATCTATGATCCACCATAAATGATGTCTGAACTAAAGACACTTAAAGTAGAAATGAATTGATGTACTGTGCTGCTTGCTGCTTTATTTTCAGTGTGTATAATTCCTATATATAAAATTTTGAAATTTAGAAGCTAGATAAATGCTGGTGAGTAAAATGGTTGCAGAGTGATCTATCCATCAGATACTGCTATCATGCAGTGTCTGGTCCGTTCATTTCAGAGGTACTTGCACGGGTCTCTTCAGTGCCAGCCAAATACATGTTGCTACCTGAAGCAAGCCCAAATAGCACTTGTGCATGCACACATGCCCGGATCAGCATTTTTAAAACTTTGGCTGCATCATATTCCTGCCTTCATCTATCTTTGCTGACCTCTAAGACCAGCCCTGGATCTCTTAAAAATAGCAGCTAGAAGCTGAGCAGTGACAGTGTTTGATGGCCTTTGTCCTATTTTTATTATCACAAGTGATTCATAAAATGCTTTTTCCATTTCATACATCTGTGAAGCACATAAAATGCATACATTCACTGTTAATGTAAGTTTGATTTTAACATGACAAAGGACTTGAAAGTCTTACTGGATGTTGCGTTAGAGCTAGGAGGGAAATGTCCCTGCATAGCAAGGTGAAGGACAAAGTACAGGAGCACTAATGGTTTTGTAGGAAGCTGATGGAAGTTAAAGTCAAGCAACATCTGGAGGACTATAGCTTCCTCAGTCCACAGGCTAAATCTATGAGGCTCTGATCTTTACAGTGTCTTGCATCCTACAACACCATAAAAAAGGGACACGGGTGGCGCTGTGGGTTAAACCACAGAGCCTAGGACTTGCTGATCAGAAGGTCAGCGGTTCGAATCCCTGCAACGGGCTGAGCTCCCATTGCTCAGTCCCTGCTCCTGCCAACCTAGCAGTTTGAAAGCACATCAAAGTGCAAGTAGATAAATAGGTACTGCTCCGGCGGGAAGGTAAATGGCATTTCCATGCGCTGCTCTGGTTTGCCAGAAGCGGCTTAGTGATGCTGGCCACATGACCCGGAACCTGTACGCCGGCTCCCTCGGCCAGTAAAGTGAGATGAGCGCCACAACCCCACAGTCGGCCACGACTGGACCTAACGGTCAGGGGTCCCTTTCCCTTTACCCAGGAGCCCTTCACCTTGCCATGCCTTGCACATTTATCGTAGCTCTAAGGCAACTTCCTGTAAGTCTTTCTAGCCCTTGGCGGTTTAGTCTCTTTTGTCATCAATAGAATTGGATTTAAGAGCAATGGTAGCAACCACCACTCATGCTGCTGCAGCTAAAACCAGTTCATTAGACTGGGCTGCCTGTCAGCACTTCCTACTAAACAAGCACTTCTGCCAGTTCAATGCACACTCTGCCAGTTTACTGCACAAATGTACATCAAGGGCTTCTTGTTTACTTCTCAGCCTCTTCATCAAAACTGTGACCTCATGGAACTGCCTTTGAATATTGTTAGGCAGCAATTTTCACCCTTCTCCCTTGCTCTTAATTTATCCACAACAGAACAGAGCCCCATTAGTTGAATGCCTAATCCATTGCTTCAAAACTCTGTTTGACAGCAGACAATATTCAGCATATCAGCAAGTGCCTACTATGGAATAAAAATATGAGCTGTAAATCACAATAAGCTTGTGCAGAACATTAGAGAGGAGAGAACTTTACCACTGTTCTTATATACCAGCCTAATCTACAACTGAAGTAAATCATGATGCTTTAAAGCAATCATCATCTTGCATTTTGGGGAAAAGTTTTAATGGGCATGCAGAGTTAATTGTAGATTCCATGCACATATGGAACTCCTTCTTGGGCAAAGGCTTTTGTCAATGCTGCAACCATGTGCCTTGCCTGTTGCATTCAGTTTTGCACCAAAGTCCTTGGGTTTAAAAATATTTTGTTTCTTGAATGTGAAGTATTATCACTTTCAAGTAGGACATTTACGACAATTGTTTAGAGCATGAGCAACTGTTTTGCTATGAATGCCACAGTAGAACTATGCTATCATAGAGGGCCTGTTCAGCTGATGCTTGACCCACAGGTCTCTAACTTGTGGTGAAACTTGGAGCAGGCCTTAGCCTTCCTTTGTGGCTTAAGAGGCCATAGATTGTTTAATCAGCAAAAGCCTGGTTATGTAGGAACGTTTTTGCCTAGTGCCTAAAGATATGTTATGAAGGTACCAGGTGAGCCTCTCTGGGGAAAGGATTCCATAAACAGTCTGGTAGGGTTCATATTTAGCTTGTCAGATTGAATGATATCCCTTTCCTCCCCCTGTTTGCTGTCTGGAGGTTTTCTGGATTCTCCCCAGAGTGAATTTTGGGGGGCCTGGGGGGAGGAGAACTGCAGGGGAACCCCTTACACTAGCATGGGTTTGTGCTAGTGGGACTAGTTATTTGAATCCTGCCGCATATATTTAATTTTGACTATGTAGCTATCTTTTGGCTACTAAATGTGGTTTAATATTCTCCTGCAATGCTATATCATTTTATTTTGTAGGGTGAGCCTGGGCTCCCTGGACTTCCTGGACTTCCTGGGATTAAGGTAAATATAGTGATGATCTTCATGAAGTGAAGTTGAACCTGTTAAATGAATATGAGAAGGGTGTGTTAACATGCCAACTGGATATATATAAAAGTTATTATGGAGACTTACAATAAATATGAAATATATAATTAAAGAACAGTAATCTCATATAGTCAATGGGCTAACTTTAATAGTACTGGTCCACTGACATTCGAAAAGGCACGTGCATAAAATCCAGTCATGTACATGGACTCAGACTGTAATGTCATTTCCTATATTTTATGTGGCATGTCAAACCATACAATCATGACAAAAAAAAATTTTTCCTTCCAGTAGCACCTTAAAGACCAACTAAGTTAGTTCTTTGTTTTGACTATGGCAGACCAAGACGGCTACCTATCTGTAACATACAATCATGGTTTGCAAGAGTTGGATTTTACACACAGACGTTGCAACAGAGGCAGGAGATTCATGCACATCAGTGGATGAGAAGGGAAAGCATGTTTTCACTGCCCACCACAAATAGGAAAGCAAACTTGACAAGTGTATTGTTTGATACATAGCTGTCAGTTACAATCAATTATGCATTCTTGATCATTGCTTAGTTTTGTAGATTTGGAATGCAATTGTGCATGATTAGCACGGAAGTTAGCCCATTATATGCAATGGAGCTTACTCCCAGATAAGTGCGCATAGAATCTTTGAGAGTTGAGCAAATAAATGTCTGATGAGCACTAAAGCATATCTTATGAATTCATTACATTCAGCAAGAATATTCTTACTGTGATATTATAGGAATAAATTCCCTTCATGTTTTTCCCTCTTTCCCTTTCCCATTTTTATTTCAGTACATCAAGAGTAGCCAGTGTGGTACCCTCCAACGTGTGATGTTGTCACACTACAGCTCTCATCAGCCCCAGCTAGTTGGCCAATGATCAGGAATGGGAATTACAGTGCAGGAAAATCTGGAGGGCACCATGTTGGCCCTGCCTTTCCTACATTGACAGCTGGTTATTGAAGGAAAAAACCCAGAAATTCAATATGTTATAAAGCCCCCTGTGCTGTTGCTCTTTTGGAATAGTTAGAAATGTTACTGGTGTGAGAATGTGCTCCACAGTTTCATTCAGGAAACAGGCAGTGTACTCAAATATAGAATATTGACTCATCAGTGTGAAATCCCATGCTCCCCTTTAAACAAGTCTTCCTTGAACCTTGCATTGTGATACAAAGCAAAATGCCTTTTGGCTTTGTCTGCATTCCAGTATCCCAGGAAGTGATACTCCATGTATGCATATAATATATACACACCAATTCCTGGTGGGCAGGGGGAACTCTGCAAAAGAGAAATTATTGCCTCTCTTTCTCTTGAAATTCAAGACATGAAGACTGTCTCTTAATAGCAGCCAGCACTCCAGAACTAAGCAAGCCAAGGCACATATGGGACAGGATGTTGACCCGTGTGAATTCCAAAACAGTCTAGGGTTGGGGGAAGAGGATTTTCAATGGCAGCCAGATATGTAAATCTACAAATTGAACCCACCACACAGGCATAGGGGATAACTCTTTATATTATTTAACAATATTTTGGATTAGGTGATTGGAGAATAGCAGTGGTTATCTATGCTTGCAAAATACAAAGTGCATTTTACTTCTGAGATATATAAATTAAATCATGTTTAAATATGAGTATTTTGATGCACTAGATTTCTGCTAAACAGCTGAGACAGAGAAATTATCTGGGAAATGTTTGGCTGCCATTTTCTCCGCAGGCCTCTTGATGAACCTTGTTTCCTCCAACTTGTGGCTTACTGAAATTGGGATGGTGCAGCTTAATTTATGGTTACACTTCCTGGGGGGCATTGCACTGGCTCCCCCTTCCTTACATGTACCATGAAGTACACAAAGTCAAATAGTTTTTAAAACAGTATGGAACAACGGTGCCCTGCCCCACAGCTGCTTGGTGCATGCCATCTTGAACATGCAAGAGTCTTAAGTGCTTTCTTCCCCAAGCAGGCATTGACTTTGTTTAGGAAAGAGTTGGGACCCAAAACTAGTCATACATGGCTATCACAACTGTCAGAGAGAACGTGGTGAAGCTGTTAGCCCCCTGAAGACTGGCTCCATGGAACCTCAACATGGTGCATCTAAGAGCTTGGGGAGGATGTGGGTGTCCCCCCCAACAATGCATGCATCTCCACTTTAAGAAAATACCAAAATGCAGTTTCCTGTATTCTTGGCTATTTAAGAAGAAGTCCCCTATGGTTTCTGATTCCATAAGGACCCAGATCAAAACAGAATGGGTCTCTTGTTTTCATTTGCCTCTGCATTGCAGAGGCATCTGTATGCCTTGCTGAAATGGAACTGCCTGTTTACTTTGTTTCACACGCCATTAACATCACTAATCTGGGTAGAATTCCATTTGCTTCTTGCTATCTCAGTGGAGTAGTTGATGACAACACAAATCTGAAAAGAAGCAATGTTTGTAGAGTATTCTTGGTACAGTTATGTAAAAGAACTTTTGAAGTTTTTGTATTTCTTTCTTGAATAAACCTGAAAGGAGGGTCATAAGGGGAGCCAGAGTAACTTTATTCAATCAGCCAAATGGATTATTATGTTGAAGTTCTTTAGTGATGTTTTGGTTGAAAAAGCTGGTGATAGTTTTGGCAAACTGGCAGATATCAAGGCAGCAATCTGTGATGGCTAAATATACTGTACTTTGCTCTGTATGTAATTCCATCTTGTCTTTTAAAATTGCGTCTTACTTGGATTGTCAGTTTGTTTGAAATGACATGAACTCCTGCCTTTTTGAGTCATATTAGCCCTGTGCAAACATTCAAACCATTCTCTGTTTCAGCTAATATTGTAGGTAAGTGTAGAAAAGAGAGTATGATGTCAATCTTGATGTTGATGACATATCAATAAAACAGTATATATAATTCTGGTATATCCAGAATTGCTGGCTAATCAGGGAAAAAAATGACTTAGATTAGTTTATTTTGGGGTTGATTGCCAGGTTTTGGGTTGGGGTTGGAAGAGGTCACACCAGCAGAATTTTCTTCTTTCAAGCGTGGATGCTGGAACTTCATTCTAAGGGAGAAAGTTACTGAGCTCACTTCTAGCACATAATTCCACATGCAAGGTGGCTGCAAGGGCTGCAAGGTGCATGCATACTGCTTCCTCCACAATCCTCCTCACCATGCTTCTGCTGAGCCAAGGAACATAGTAAGCTGACTTATATTGGGTATATTAATTGTTCCACCTAACTTGCTACTATTTGCTGACCAGCAGTCACTCTCCAGGGATCGTTTTCAGCTTTACCTGCAGATGCCAGGGATTAAATTTAAGGCTTTCTTCATGCAAAATCTGTGCTCTGTCACTAAGCTATAGCCCTTCCCCAAGATGGGGTTGGCAGTGGCAGGGCAATATGCCAACTTGCATTGTCAGCTGTTGGGGTTGCATTTACGTTCCCCTCCATCTACAGCTCCTTCAGATTTAGCCAAGAACTGGCTACGGGCTTGTTTCTGGGATCATTTCAAAAGTGGCAATTATAGCTATGTCAGAAAATTGGTAATAGAAGGGAGGGAAGGCATTTGTTGGAGGTGGGGCGTGGTTATGTCTTTATGTTCTTTTTGACAATCAATTAAAAACATTTGTTTTTTAAATAAAACATAAAATAAAATTAGTAATAGGAGATGATGTGTCTTAACATCCAGGAACATTCGCCAATGTGGGCTTCATTCCAAATATTTGATCATGTTTAAAGCCAAAGAGTTGGTCCTGGCACTGCACAGTTTGCCTCCAAACACATTCACATGCATGGTTGCTAATGCGAGTGCTAATAGATGCCAGAATTCTGCTGGCAAAAGGCTTATACAATGGTGCTTTCCTGGGGTTCTTTAGGGATTATATCTGCACAGGTAAACCATTCAAAAAAGACTGCTTATAGGAATTAATTCTAGATCAAGATGTTTAGCCAGAAGTATTTTTCTATTCTATGTGACAAGGAGTTGGGGCCTCTCTGTGTGTTATGGAGACTTGAGAAAGGGTACATGAAAGCTGACTGGGACATTTTAGCAGTACTCTTGGCCTGGCAGTGATGGAGATTTCCTGTAACACAAGAGGAGAAGGAAGTAATCAGCCTCTTGTTTATACAAATATATTTAATAGGCTTTCACATGCCAAAATGTTAGACATGTAAAACTCATGGCAGCGATTGTGGTTACAGAACTAGGGGGCGGTTTATTGAGGATGAATTAACATGAAGCAGCATACTGATGTGATTTTGAGCATGTTGCAGTAGTGTGAGAAAGTTTTCTAGGAACTCTGTAGAATCAAAGCATTCTATTAATATTTTTGAAGATGATTTAAGAGCCTTAAAGTGTGCTTATTAAAGTAAGTTTGATCATGAAATCACTTTTTATTTCCGGCCATTGAAATGAGTTTGGAGTTGTCAGATTGCTGGACTGGCTTGTAACAGTGTTTTCATCATTTGTTCATCATTTGCCTCCCAAATAATAAGCTGGTAACTATTTTCATTGGTGCCTTTTAACAGAGTTTAAACATGCTCTGTTTTTCGCAACCTATCTCACGACAGTAAAACAAATGATTTACTATTCTTTACCTCTCCCTCCTTTTGTTCTTGGCTCTCACTTGCAATTTATTGATCCATTTAATGTTCTCTGCAATGCCTACACACTATGCTAATTTATCCAAATACAGTTTTTGTTTCCAGCTGTTCAGGAAATGTCTTTGCCTTCATAAAGTGGTAATGTTTTTCACACCAACATAACTTATTTGTAAGTCAGCCTAGAGGGCAAGTTGACACTTCCCTGTTCTTTCACTGTATAATTAAGCCTGAGATATTGACTTCTGTCTCTTTTCATAGTAATGCCAACAGTTACAGTGCAAAATTTGTTTGTCATTTTTCATTATTTTGTAGGCAAATATCTCACATTTCATACTAGTTAGTACAAATAAAAATATTGTGCTTGAATTAAGGGACTAATTTAAATTAAGCGACTAAAGCAGCAAACCCGTGCATACTTACTGGTACCTGAGAATAAGTCCAATTGTGGAATGAAGATAGTGGAACTTACTTCCGCACAAACATGCATAAAATGGGTGTGTTGGGCTGCAATCCTATACTGTACTGTCTTTCCTGGGAGTAAGTCCCATTCAACATAATAAGACTTACTTTTGAATATAAATGTATAGAGCCTCATTGTTAGACTCCATTTTACTTTCTGCACTGGTGGCTGACTGCACAAGTAATGCTTTTTTAGCATTTAGCATGAATCTCACCTACAGCAGACAAAATCCTTGCTACAGTTCTGCTATTGTTTGTAAACTGCCTTGATTATTTCTATAGAAGGGCAGGATAGAAGCACTAGAAAGTTTATCACATTAGTTTTCTACAACAAATGAAAAGAACCTCATTTTTATTTGCATGTTGCTCTTTTCATTCAGTTTCTTCCTCTTAAGTTAGTTTGTAAATCTATTGCCAAAATTGTTTAAAGAGAAGGGGGTTGTATTTGTCCTGGATTCTGATATAACATCTGTATAATAATGTCACACACAATTGTTCTTTTTTTTTAATCCTGGAATGAAAATTTGTTTTGTAACGAAAATTGCAAATGTTTAATATTTTGTAAGTTGTGAATGAAATGTAACTACAGCTAATTAGTTCCCTTTCCCCACTGAATCCGTCATGTTATTAGCCTTGTCTTGGTAGATTTTTAAATTATTTTTTTACATAAACTGTAATGTAATCCAGGAAGCCTAACATGCATTAATTCCATGAAAAACAAGATGTAAGAGCTTCCAGTTCATTTGCTTTTCTTAAACTCAATGAAGCTTTTCTTGAAGAACTCTGTGCTGATGGAAATCAAACTTGATTAATTGTATCTGTCTATAGCAGTTGGATTTGCAGTTAGAAAACCATGGGCGACTGGGAAAAGTACTATTAGAGGTAAACTTATTTTTACTGTAATTATTCACAGTTAAATTAACAGAGATCTAATGTGCTCATTTTTCAAAGGGTGAACCGGGTTTCATAGGACCACAGGGAGAACCTGGATTACCAGGATTGCCAGGAACAAAGGTATGTTTCACATTCCCCCCCCCCTTAATGTATGTAGCTTACTTCATATCATATTAGTTCAAAACCTAATCCTTATCCTAGACCAAAGCACATTCACCCAACCAACCGTTAAAGCCAAACTGAAGTGATATGTACATTTTGCTGGAACTGAAAGAGAGAATAGAATCAGGTCCACTGGTGGCTCTGCTGAGAAGCCAGCTTCTTCTGTTTTCTCTCTCCCTCAAGTGTCACTAGAAGCAGCCATTGCAGAAGGACGATGAGAAAGCAAGCAGAGCTCAGCTGAGAGACCAGAAGCTTTTGGCTCCACCTCCCCTTGAACATTTTCTATTCCAGCTGGTTGGTCTAGGAACTTGGTAAATAAGGACTAATGATTGAGGGCAGATCTGCACCAAACATTTAAAGTGCCTTCAACACACATGACTTTCCCCAAAGCATGCTAGTTTATCTTTCGCAGACCTACAATTTCTAGTACCTTTATCAAACTACAGTTCCAGTGAAGCTTTGGGGGAAATCACCTGCTTTAAATGTGTGTTGGCTGTGATTTAAACAGATGCTGTGGATCCGCCCTGAATTTACTTTTTCCCTTTTTTAAAAAAAAAGATATTTATTGAAATTTTCCACTTTAATACATTAAAAAAAACAAAAAACAAAAAACAAAAAAGTTAAAAACACATGAAGTTTACAATCCTTATTTTTCTATAACATATTTCCCTGACTTCCCCACACCTCCCCTTCTTATATTCCAATTCAAATTGTTAGTTCAACAAGTTCTTATCCCCAATTTTTAACCTTTTTCTGTTTAGTTCATTTAAAAAAAAACAATTTTACCTTATAAACATCAATATTTATACATCAATTCTCATTCTTAAAACTTTTTTCTAAAGTCGACCCAAATTCCCTTCCACGAATTCCCCGATTTTCATACAAATAACAAAACAAAATAAAAGCAAAAACAGATTGTAATTATGCCCCCTTTGGATCCCCAAACTCCACCCCCCCCTTTCCCAGTTTCAATCCCCAACAAATATCCATCAGTCTTGATCTACTATCAGCCTGGAGATCTCACGTCTGAGGCTCTTAATTCTCTCTCAATTCCTCTCTGCCGGTTTTTTTGATAGTCCTTAATGTTAAACACCAGATCTCGGAGAAGCTCTAGCCAAATGGGATCCATATTTCTTCCAGCCAGACCTCCATACTTAAAAGTGGAGCCCGAATCTTGTTTCTTACTCCTTTCAAGTCCAAATGTCCCCAAAGCTCCAACTTCCACCTTAATCAGATTTGTAATCCTTGGATCTTCAGATCTCCACATAAGGAGATCTCTCCATTCTTCAATCTCCAATTCAAACCAGATTTTCAACATCAAGTTCTCCATCATGTCAGGCCTCTGGCTCTCCTTTGTCATCTGCAGCATTACAGCTCCTCCTTCCTTTTCCTCAGGAACAACATATATCTCTTTCTCCACACTCTCAAAGTTCTCAAGTTTCTCTTCTTGTCCAGCTGCATAAACTTCCTGAGTCAAGTTCTTATCAAATTCAATGATTTTATTTACTGTTAAGTCCAGAGTTGCAACATTTGTAGCCAAAACATCAATTTGGCCTTGTAACTTTCCCAAGAGAACAAAAACTCTGTCCAATTTAGCTTGTATTTTCCCTCCTTCAGCCATTCTTGTAATGTCCCAAAACCCCCTCTAGAGGGATTTTGGTTACTTAATATTCCTTCCAGTTCAAATCCAAAAGTCAAGTTAGTTTGTATCAGTTCTTCCTTATTTTCAACAAATTATAACCAAATTGTAACAAATATAACCAGCAGAGACAACAGAAACAAAGTTCTCTTTTTCAGCTTTGACAGCTAATTTGACAGCTGTCAAACTCTTCAATACCTCTTCAACAGGCTCTCTCGCGGATCACTCCCGGGTCCGGGGGGGTGGCACTTCAGCTCCCAAAATTAGCTCTTATCCTCCAGTAAAATTACTTATATTGCCAAATCGTGAAATTAATGTCTTTTATCCAATAAACAAGAAAAAAAATTCTCTCGACCTTAGTTAGCTAGTCCTTGCTTTAGATTATTTATAAGACGGGGAGACGGACTTCCTGTTTGCGCCTTCCCCGATCGTGCCTAATTCAAAAAAAAAAAAAAAATCTTTGTAAATCCAATTTCCGTACTACTCACGGGTTGTTGCTTTTAAAGTCCAATTGTTCACAAAAAGAAGTCAGCGCTCTCCGACCATGGCATGCGACTTCACTCCGCAGGAGAAGCAGTCGACTCTCAGCACCGCGCCGCTCACCCCGTTCCCCGTTCCGAAGCCTTTAAAAGGGCTCCTTCACGGGTCGGGGGGGCGCAAATGGTGCCCGCCGAGTCACCAAGTTCACAGGCTTCAGCGTCTGTGATTTCTGAGGGTCCCCGCGTCACCGCCGCGGCAGGACCCAACTCCTGTGGAGCCCATTCCCTCCGGAGCTCGGAGGGAATCCGCCATTAGCCGATGGCGCTAACCCGGAAGTCCTGAATTTACTTTTTTCCTTCTGCCCCACAATCCTTTAGTCTGCTGTGCAATATCTGTTCCAGCAAACCTTTGCAGAGGTCCAGCTTGCCACTGGAGGCATAAGTGACCTCAGCTGCAAAGAGAACCTTTTACTAGCTACAACTGGTTCACTAGCTATAGGCGTTTCTGCACAGGAATAGCCCAGCTGGCCCAGTCAAAGCTATCAGGACATGTGATTGAAATCCCTTAGGACTACTGTCTGGGTTTTTAGCAAGACCATATCTGCCTGCTTGGGCAGGGAGACTGTGGGGCAGCCGGGTAAGCAGTTCAACCCATTCTGCCTCTATGGCTAGTGGCGTAGCGTGGGGGGTGCAGGGGGGGCCGGCCACACCGGGCGCAACATCTGGGGGTTAGGGTTAGGGGGCACAAATCCACGGGTTAGGGGGCGCAAATTACTTGCCTTGCCCCGGGTGCTGACAACCCATGCTACGCCACCACTGTCTATGGCCCAGTGTTAGGTATGGTCCCTTGAGAATGCACTCTGAGTAGAACAGTTTATTTTATTCTAGCATCAAGCTCTTAGGACAAGGAGTTTGTACTCTGTAAACCATCATTCACTATCTTGGTGCTGTATAATAACAAACAATATGGACCACTCTGTTTGCTCTGAGCATGTTCTTAATTGTACAACCTGAACTGCCTTTCAGTTTTCTCCTTAATCAGAGCATTAGAGACTTCTAAACTTTCAGATTCACTCAATGAAGGAATGGGGAGCCCATGGCCTTCCGGCCAGATGTCCAACTCACATCATCTCTTGCAGTTGGCCATGCTGGCTGGAGCCGATGAGAGTTACAGACAAATAACATCTGCGAGGCCACAGGTTCCCTACCCCGGCTTTAGAGGCCGCAAATGCTCTTTGGAAAATCAAATCTCTATCCACATTTGATGCATTCGCTTCTCAGTTGAACTATTACACTAAATTTTCATTGGTTGGGGCAATATTGCCCTCTGCTTAGCTGCCCAGTTGCTCACCTTGAAAACAGGATGAAGAACTGAAAGCATCTAAGACTCTGGTGATTGTTTAAAACACTGGAACTAATAAAATGAAAGCACTTTAAAAATGGGTAGCTTTATCTCTCTCGCTTCTCCCTCCCCGTGCTTCATATTCATATTTAATCCATAGCATTTGAAACTTTCACGGTAGTTTAACATTGACAATTCAGATGAAGTAGCAGTAAGCATCCACTTCTGGAACATATTTTCCAAATGGAAAGTTTGTCACTGTATTGTGCTTATCAGCTCTCCATTTGAAATATGTTCAGGATATGATGCTCTTTAATGTTTCTAAAATGGCTAGTTACCATGCCTGCTGTTGCCTGTATTCTATAATATTTTCCTCTCATCTTGCTCTCTCTGGTAATTTTTGACAGGGTGAAAGGGGAGAAGCAGGACCCCCTGGGAAAGGTGAACGAGGTGAGCCTGGAGCTCCAGGGCCAAAGGTCAGTTCGGTTTAACTTTGACAATTAAAGTGTGCGTTTTGGAGCTTTGTGTTTTGGTGTGTGTGTTCTTAAAAAAATAAAAGCTCTGCTAATGATAAAAATAAATTTCAGTGTGATTTATAGTGCACTACAAAAGTCATTTGAATTTATGCTGGTCACTTTGGGGCACAGCCCAGCCAGAAATTATTTATGTAAACTGAGGGATCAAATGTTAAAAGCCAAACCTGTAGCTATGCACAAAATTTCTTCTTCATAATTGCAATATTGAAATTTAGGACTTTCAGGTATGTCTATGCAGAATTAACATCCTAAGGTGCTTACCATTGCAATGTTTCAAGTCCAGCTAATAAAATAAAATAAAATATTGACAGTGCAATCCTATGTCTGCTGAGAAGTCTCATCAAGTTACTGCCAGGTAAGTTTGTATATGAGTGCAACCTTAACCTGGTTTCTAACTTTGAGACAGGAAGGAGTATTTCTATGTACATTCCATTATCTCATTAATTTACTGCTACAATAGGATTTAGGAATTCTGTATGCTTATTGCTTGCATCAATGTAATTTATTCAAAAGTTCTGAGAGCTACCCAAAATATCAAGAATTAATTACAGGCCTATGGGTAGCATTCAATATTAGTCATACTCAGAGTAGATCCATTCTACTCCACTGAAATTAATGGGCAAATTATTGCTAAAATATCTTGCCCGCCCTTCACCATAAAGTCCTAAACTGAGTTACAACAATTGAATATACAATTATAAAAATGAGTAAAACCATTGCAATTATGAAACAAATAAAACCATTTTGTTTGGGCAGAGCACTATAAATTCAGCAAAAAAGGTGGACCTTTACTGTCAAAGGCCAGACATAACCAACGTTGGTCTATTAATTTCAGTGGGGTTGCTCAGAGTCTAACTTTTTTGGAGACAACCCTCTACAATGAAGGCATACAGTTTTATTTCCTCAGTTATTCTGAGTAAATGGACCCATCCAAATTGGTTTCTTGATTTGCAATGGTTACTATATCTGACAAGTTGATGTCTGGGGGGAATGACATGTTGAGAGAATTCAGCAAGCTGCTGTAGTAAGAATTATCATTGTAGCCTGGATTCATTAATACTAAATCATTCATCATTCATATACCTGCATTAATATCTGTTATTTAGAAGCATAGTTGTCGTTATTGTAAAATGAAGTGTTTCTACCACACAAGTAATGGGGAACCTGTAGCCCCCTGATGTTGCTAAGCCGGAGCTCCAATGATCTCTGCCCATTGGCCATGCTTGCTAGTCCAACAACATCTGGAGGGCTACAGCTTCCCCATCCCTGCACTAACTTTACAGGTAGCTGATACTAATTCCTTTTCTTCTCACTTTCCTTTTTCTGTCCTCATTTCTCCTGTCCATCTTGTATGTATTCCATCATCCAGGGAAGGTCAGGCGAATCTGGAGCTAGAGGCCCAAAGGGGTCGAAGGTCAGTAGTAAGCAAATTTTGGTTTTACTGATTCAATGTGATGTGGTGAGGTTTTGTGGTCTGTTGTTTAGTTCATTTTATATGTGTATAGACTGCCCTTCAAGCAAACAGTTTGCAGGGAAGATTACATTAAAACGAAGTGACGGCAAAATAGCAGAAGGCCTTTTTCTGTGCCAGCAACCTGGTTGTGGAATTTCCCCTCAAAGATTAGTCTCGTCCCTGATGGTGTTTAGGCAGGGAGTGAAAACATTCTTATTCTGTGTGGCTCTTGATAGTTTTTAACTTATGATTGAAGAGTATTAACTATGCTGCTTTTGATTACAGTCATACCTCGGGTTGCAGACGCTTCAAGTTGCGTTTTTTCAGGTTATGGACTGCCGAAACCAGGAAGTACTGAAACGGGTTACTTCTGGGTTTCAGTGGTCGCACATGCGCAGAAGCACCAAATTGCACCCCGTGCATGCACAGGCGCGCCGCTGCGGTTTGTGAATGCTGCGGGTTGGGAACATGCATCCCACACGGATCACGTTCGCAACCTGAGCATCCACTGTATAAGTTTTTTCTTTTTCTGTTTTTGTTACTCGGTAGTGTTTTCTTTCATTTTGTTCTTTTATGTAAATTGCTTTGATCCAGAATGCAGAATACAACTGTTTCAAAGGTAGTCCTATGGGTAACATTAAAGAAGTAAATCCAAAGTTTTAGCAAAGCATATTTAGCAAAGGCCAGACTGTGCAGGAGAGGCCACAACTGGTATACTAGCCTAAATGGATGAAGGGCACTCTAGATGCTGTTTGGGGCTGTAATGACAAAGCTATATCCAGGAGCACCACTAAACTGTGAACCAGATCCTATACAGTGAGTGCAGCTCCATCTAGATCAGACTGAACACTACTGTATCTTCCTCAGCACAGCATCCTTAGCTGGATAGATGTTGCCAAGCTTGCTCAGACACATCTGCACACTGTTTCCCTATATTCAAGAGATCACCAATGATGGGGGGGGATTTAGCCAAATGTTGCACAATGAGGAACTGTTCCCAACATGACCCTCTGCAAGAAGACAGGCTGCTAAGGTCGCCTCATAGAAATTTCACTGTACTGAAAACATCTTGGTTCAGTCACAAGCCCAGCTGTACTGTCACAAATAGCTCAGAGCTGTGTACTCTATGTCTTTCTAGAGCAGCCTTTCTCAACCTGTGGGTCCCCAGATGTTGTTGGACTACAACTCCCATAACCCCAGCCAGCAAGGCCAGAGCTCAGGGGTGATGGGAGTTGTAGTCCAACAACATCTGGGGACCCACAGGTTGAGAACCGCTGTTCTAGAGTTTTCTCTGACTTTCCGGTAGATTATTGTTACTATGAGCAAATGGGTACTCTAATCCTAATCAAGTCTCATACTGAATCTAGGCTGATCACAAAGATACAGCCCTTCTGTTATGTACAGTGAACTACTTGCATATGGACCGCAGCCTAGCAAAACACATCTGTTGCTGTTCAAACTCACCTATCCGTGGTGCCACTGGGAGTGGGGCGAGATGGGCAGACCACAGGTGAGCAGACTTCACTCCAGTCCGCACTTGAGGCTTAAATTTGGGGCGGAGCCTGCGCTGAGTGCGCAGTTGCCTTTGGATCTTCAGAGGGAGTAGCAAGTTCCAGTGAAGACTCAGAGAGAGGTGTGTCGTGGGACAGAGCTACTCATAGTGAGTTGGTGAGTTTATTGCGTCCTTCCCCACGTGAAACTTGAAATATTTATTTTGCTTTTTATTAGGGTGATTCTGGAGACAAAGGTGATTTGGGGGCAATGGGCCCAAGGGTAAGTGACTACCATTTGAGCCATTCCATGCAGCATGATATTCGTTGCAGCTCATTTCCTCAAGCCGCCCAGATGAAATCAGCAACATTTCAAAACAACTAAAGTATATGTCTGGGTTGGCTTGCGGAAATAAAAAAATTGTTTTCTGCAGGCATCTAAAACAGTATAGCAAGAGTACCCGTTTGATGTTAATAGGCAAAGAGATCTAAAAGTATGCAGCCACACTAATAGGTTGGCTCCTTAGAGAAGCAAAACAGTTATTATCTGTGAATAAATATTATAGCCTTGATCTGCAACATTTTAGCTTTGATTTGCATTATATCTCTGATGCACGCTGGGTTGAGATGTGTTTTTCTGAGACTGTACATTCCAGTTGTTATAATATTAGTCAGTTTTCCATTTAACACATTGGTATGATCAGATTAAAAGAACACAGTTTCACTGATGGCATTGAATAGATGATTGATCTTGTCTGTTCTAAAGTTATCATTAGCATTATCAAGGCCAATCAACTCTTAAGCACGTCCATCAAGATTTTATGTGCATTTGTACACCTTGGGTAGCACAGACTGTCTGAAGAGTGTGAGCTTGGTGCAGCATTTGAAAATGAAGCAGGAAATATGCATCAATCCATCATATTCTGGTATAAATCTTCCAGGCAGCTAACATGCCATTTCTGTAATATAACAAAATGATAGCCTGAATGGAACTGTGCTGTAACCAGCAGTTCAGGCAAAATTTTATGTTGCCTTCCTCAAATTGATGAGAATAGTGAGTGATTTGTATGCTGTGCTCTTGATCCAAATAACATTTTGGGGTGAATGTTTTACAGGGCCCTCCTGGACAAAAAGGTGATCAAGGGGCAACAGAGATAATTGATTACAATGGCAATATCCACGAAGCTTTGCAGGTATGTCACCAGACGTCATGCACAGTAGGCGTAATTATATTTTTCCTTCCATGCCCTTTGAGTTGGAATAGAAAGTGTAATCATGGTATTCATATGTTGCCATAGTTTAGGAGTTGAGTATGTGCTTTGCATCCATCCATCCATCTATCCATTGCCAGTCCCTGTGAAATATCTCAGCAAGGCTGGTAAAGAAAGTACACAATGGTAAGATAAATGGATTGATAGTCTGACCAAGGTAGCTCTCTCTGTGTGTTTTAATGATACTCTAGAATATTCTGTTACTGGCAGTATAGTGAAATGGACACTCACCTGACTTTCTGACAACTGAGTCGCTGCTGCTTACCAGAAGGGGATAGATGAGTTTGTAGTGAGGTTGACAGGGTGCAAATGCATCAGCTGAGCCAATCTGGTGCTTCTACTGGAGAATTTATGTAACACTGACCTTCCCAACCCCTCCTTCCTGATAAGCAACATGGACTCAGCTGTCAGAAGGTCAGGTGAATACAGCTACCACACTGTCCGCTACTGGCTTCTGGATTCAAAAAACAAGCAGAAGCACCAGATTAGCACCACCTCTGGAACGAATTAAGTACTTAACCCGAGATACCACTGTTGGTCTAAAAGCCATCCGATGTAAGTAGATCTAAAAGGACTTGTAAAAGATGCTCAGTCTTTGAATCTCCAAGTGAAGACGAACAGCAGTATTGTTATATGTCAGCTGTACCCTAATAATTAGCAGTGATCTTTTCCTGTCTTCTGAGATTCGTCAATGCACACTGAACTTACAGAAAATTCAGAATTTGGCTGTTATTTAGCTCCCCTCAGGACTTGGAATGCTGTTTCAAGTAGGAATTGGCTTTGTTCCTCACAACAAGAAGGCTGTCCTCCTGGATGTGTGCTTAAGACCAGGGAAATAAACCAAAAAATAAGACAGAATTTTGCTGGCTGGCTTGCAGTTCCTCTGAGTCATTCCTTCAACTTCATTACACGGGTCATTAGAGAATAAGTCATTTTCATTCAAGCAGCACAGAACACTGTAAGAATTCAAAACCAAATAAGACTATTTCTCCTACAAGTGGCCAATCCTGATGTTCACTTCTTCTTCCTTCAGAAAGATCAAAGACTACAGTGAGCCCCAATCCAGTGAGATTATTTTACCCATGCACTACACAGGGGGTTATGTGTATGAACAGTAGGGCTCTCGCACTGCAGTCACATGCCTACCCAGAGGCCAGTTCTGTTAAGGGTCTTATGGTCAGCTAAATAGGTATTGAATGACAGCCTTAGTAACCTTTAGTGCTTTGCACAAATGATCTCTCAAAGTTCTCCACTATTTCTATGGAAAGATAAATTAGAGGCCATTTTACAAATTTCTTAGTTTAGGTGGAGAAGAAATTATTAATTTCTCTATTTTTTCTACAGTGTTTCTTTTACTTTTGCAAGTGGTAGCAGCATTAACTATGTTGGCAGCCACCCACCACTCTAACCCTCCACACCATTCCAGAGCATTAGGGTAGTTGGGAGAATGTAAGCTACACACAGCCAAAAAAGTTGAGAATTTTCAGAGGGGGAAAAATATTTAAAGTGATCTTTTTCTAAGAGAGTGGGGCTGTGAAAGAAAAATCTCAGGCTATTTTTCCAGGAAAAATAAAGGTTTCTAGGAAATTTGGACTCACCTCGTCTAGTTTTGCCAAGTATTAAGTCCTTCAGCAGCAGTACTCCAGCAAACTGCTTTACAAACTGTATTTCAAGCTAAATAATTTTTCATACATGACCTGTGTAGCTGTTATTTTCCATAATAGTAAATTGTTTGCTTGCTTGCTTGCTTGAGTTCATACATGCCCTTTTCTGTAAGATCCCTTGGTGGGTTGCAACGATATTAAAGGTAAAGGTACCCCTGCCCGTACGGGCCAGTCTTGACAGACTCTGGGGTTGTGCGCCCATCTCACTTAAGAGGCCGAGGGCCAGCGCTGTCCGGAGACACTTCCGGGTCACGTGGCCAGCGTGACGAAGCTGCATCTGGCGAGCCAGCGCAGCACACGGAAACGCCGTTTACCTTCCCGCCAGTAAGCGGTCCCTATTTATCTACTTGCACCTGGGGGTGCTTTCGAACTGCTAGGTTGGCAGGCGCTGGGACCGAACGACAGGAGCGCACCCTGCCGTGGGGATTCGAACCGCCGACCTTTCAATCGGCAAGCCCTAGGCGCTGAGGCTTTTACCCACAGCGCCACCCACGTCCCTGCAACGATATTACAAATGGTTAAAACAACAAATGGTTAATACAAAAATAAGAAGCATATATATTGGATGTCAAAGGCCAGGCCACTATAGGTGTCCACCTCTGACTTTCATTTCTGCAGATCAGGATCAACAGTTGTAAAGAGAGGTTTGGTCCTTAAATCCTACATTTTATAAAGTGTGTGGAGTAAATATTGTCATAAAGTGATATTAGGTCTTAATGCTAGGTATACAATAATGACAAAACCAGTATATTAGAAACCATTAATTTACCAGAAAAGAAAGGAGTATTTTAAACTAATACATCCATTCGGATGAGAAAATGAATTCAAAGCTCTAAACACTATAGGTCCCAAATGAATCAGACCATTTCCAACAATTATCTGTATGCCAAGTTTGCTACAACAGGGGCACGTAAAGATATATTTCGTCTATGGGATTCCCTTTTCCTTCCATTTGCAGATTGCCAAAATCCAACTTGCACTGTCTTATGGAAATGATGGAAGGATTTTTATTTGAGTCATAGTTTAGTGGTCAGAGATAAGCAAGGGGTTGCTTTAGTTATACATTTATTAATAATCCTTGTGTTTCCTTTATTCTGCCCTATAAAGATTGGTATCAAGCCAGCGCTTTCAAGGAACAATGCAGGCTATAAATCAAAATAGACAAGCATGGTGCTTCTCAAGTCATTTTTCATGGCGTTAAGCAGAGCTGAATATTAGTGTGCTTCATTCTTTGTAACTCCTTTATATGAAATAATTGAAAATGTTCCACCTTACAGACAGCCATTACAATGCATGATGCTAGATTCCTAGTTAGGATGATACCACTCTTTTACGGAAGTAAGCAAAGTAATATTCTGTTAGATGCTGACAATAGGTGATGGGGTTCTTCAATAACTGTGCAGGATAATTTTTATAAACAATCAGCCTAGCAAATAGTGTTTTCTTACTCTAGTAGTGTTACTGCAATTCATGAACAATAGTATGTAACCAGCACAGCTTCTCAAAGTTTGATGAGACACTGTTCTTTTTCTAAAAGGCTATGTGGTACTATCAGGAAAAGTGTGAGGATTGTACCACTTACCTTCTCACAATGTGCCTATGTATTTGAGTTGGACTTAGCAGTTCGAAAGCATACCAGCGCGAGAACATAAATAGGGACCACTGCGGTGGGAAGGTAAACTGCATATCCGTGTGCTCTGGCACTCGTCATGGTGTCCCATTGCTCCAGAAGCAGTTTAGTCATGCTGGCCGCATGACCCAGAAAACTGTCTGTGGACAAGCGCCGGCTCCTTCGGCCTAAAGCGAGATGAGTGCCGCAACCCGGTAGTCACCTTTGACTGGACTTAACTGTCCAGGGGTCCTTTACTTTTACTGATAAGGATCACAGTCTTAAATTGCCGGTGTATCTCTAAGATTAGTAGGTCTATTTCTGTCCTGACCATACTGGAAACTCATTGGAATTTGAAGAATACACAAGAATATCATGTTTAAAGAAATGTCTGTTTCTAACAGTAATTAAACCTATGCAGCACATTCCACAAAGTATTTAAGATTTGAGTACTCTTAAGCTTATTAACGTCTTTGATGCCAATGTTCTCTAATGTGTGGATCACAGACATTTACTGGCAATGTAAATATATCCTTTTCAAAATCTGGAGGTGCTTTGGGCATGAAAATCTTATGGACATTGTTTTTTTAAAACAATCATACTAAATAATATCAATTGTGTTTAATGTTGTTTTTTAATAAAAAAGACAGTTTTCTTTAATCTACCTGAGACAGTCAAACGCTTATCCCAAACTGCCCAAATTCTGTGAAATCCATCACTAAACAAGCAAAGTATTTTATTTCAAACTGAACATCTGGTAACATTGTCTTCTGTTAATACATTTTGCCAACAGAGGATTACCACCCTAACTGTCACGGTAATTCTTATTGCATGACTTATAGTGCTTTGTAGCTGTTTTCCTCCTCGGTGTTGCATGTTCATAACTTGCCTGATTTAGAATGTGTCTGTTTCATCAGATATTGACTTATCACTACATATATTTCTACATCAAGTGTTATCAGTGTTGAAAACCAGCACTGCAGTTGAAATTAATAGCAATGATCCCATTCATTTCAGTAAAGAAAATGATTTAAAACTCTTGTTTGCTAGTCTAACAAGTTTATCTTTGTTACAGCTGTGCATTTTCACTTCTGTTTCTTTTAGTAGGAATTTTTGAAGGCAAGGCTTGCGCAGGATATTTCCCAGTAGTTTTGTGTTTTGGATTGGTTTTTTTTTTAAGCCTTATTTGATAGAAGTTATATGCTAGAAAACACAGACCACACTTACTCCAGAATATTCTTTAATTCATCCTGTAGAATTCATTAGAATCTAAATGACAGTGCTCCAAAATAAGTGATTTGTGAGCTGCAACCAGAGTTGTCATCTCAAATGCAACTTCTTTATATTAAAAAATGTCCCTTTTCCTGTTCAGTGTTGGTAGAAAGTAAGTGTATTAATTCCAGATGTAAAAAACATGGTTAAAGGAAATTTCAGTTGAGCAAGCTGAAAATTTGTCTGTACCTCAAGATCTGATACAGTGAACATGGTCTTCCTCCTCCTCCTTCTCTGCCCTCTGCTTTCATTAACCTCCAGTGGATGCATGCTGGACTGGAATTCTGCTAGGAAATAATGATAGTTAAGACTATGAGGCTTCTTGGAAGGTAATTAACTATCTCTAGCAGTTCAGAGAAGCATGTTTTGACATCTGTACGGATGCTTTTAAAGCCGTAGATATTCTTTCCGGGACATCTCACTGCAGTGTAGTATTACCTTGGAGTGGTAATAGCCACATGTTAAATCTGTGCTGCAAAAATCTGAAGTGCCACAGTCCAGAAGAACAGGGCATGGCTTGCATGCAGGAGGCATCAGAGCTAACCCCCAGGATCTCCAGGGGACCTCAGATAGGGC
Source organism: Podarcis raffonei (assembly GCF_027172205.1). NCBI lineage: Eukaryota > Metazoa > Chordata > Lepidosauria > Squamata > Lacertidae > Podarcis > Podarcis raffonei. The sequence continues at coordinate 56,769,072 of NC_070610.1, forward strand.
TAGGAAAGTTCTCTAATATCTTAGCGAGCAACTACCAGTACTAAGTTCACCTGTGAATCTGTGCACAAAACACAAAGGAAACTGTATTACAGTCGCCATAAATTATGTGGTGCATTGTGTTGAAAGAGGTTAAAGGGTTCTGTAAAAACTTAACTAATTCCAAAAATGAGATGGGGATCTCTAGTTAATAATGGTTTCATCTGTGAGCTGAGATGTTCTGTCCTGAGGCCTCACTTGCCTTTCCCCCTTCTCCTTATGTGCTTTCTACCTCACACAAGAAGTGATTTCAAAACCACACGAACCTATTCCTGTCCAATTCACGGAAGGCATAGTGATGTGTGTGTTTGCACTTTTGTCTTTTACTGTTTCTTGTGCATTTGCACACACCTGTACCGTAAATACTGCTTCCGTGATTTACATGTGTATATTGCCAATATATATATTGCCAGTGTCCAAGAAAAACTTTATCTAAACGTATCAACCCTACCTCTTTGGCACAGAATCCTTCTGAGAGGCAAGCACAGGATTTTTCTTATGATTTAGCTGAATAAGAAACAAGATAAGAAACAAGGCAGCAGAGGCCCTTAAAACTTAATTCTGTGTTAGGGTGGGCTCATACCTAAGGTTTACACTATATGCAGTCATCTTAATTCATGCAACAAGAAGGGAGTTGCTATCCACACAATTAGGCCTTTATCCTGTTCCACCACTCACTACCTAAATGCCAATAGCTGCACATGGCACAGGTTAGCTGTTGGCAGAGAACTTACTTACACAGTAATTCTCAAATGGCCACCATTTGCCCACTGGTCAAAAATTGCTCTTATTTCAAAGTTAAATGTGCTTGTTTTGTTTGCAGAAAGCTATAGACTTTGTTACCTAGAAGTTAGAATGCTAATGGGCATTCTAATAGAATTTATGTTTAAGAAAATAATAATTGAATTTAATTGCAATATGTTTGTGCTGTCTGTAGTTGATCATTGAGTGTCATAGTTGTTAACTGCTTCTTAATACAGTGTTTTTTTTGTCACATTGGTTTGTTACTAACGAAGATTAGTATAACTGTGCCTGACAGATAAATACTTTAGAAATCTGGATGGTGCTAGATTAAAACATGAACTGTTGTTTACCTTTAGGGTCCTCCAGGTCCACCTGGACCCCAAGGATTGCAAGGGTCAAAGGTGAGTTTCCAACTGTTACTCATTGGACAAAGACCCCCTGAGCTTTAATTTATTTCCATGCAGAGTATGGTCTGAAGGCACATGAGGCTACTTTGTAGAAGTTAAGGGGGTCAGGGTGTGATCATTGTCTGGGTTGGTGACCTTCTGGAAGCAGCATGTATGCTATCTTGGGTTCCATAATGGAATAAAGGCAGGACATCAATGTAAGAAAATAAATACTGTGCTCTTAAATGCATAATCATCACTAATAGCACACTCCTATGCTTGTCTAAGGAAGCCCCACTGAGTAACTGTGTGTAGGATTTCAGCCTAAGAAACTTTTTACTGCATTATGTTTTATATTTTATTTTTCCTTCCTTAATATTTATTAATAATTTTAGCCAGCATCACAATAATTAATTTAATTAATAATTTAATTTGTAATTTTAAATTAAGATACCTTAATTTACCCTAAGTAACAATACACAGTCTATGTTCTTTTTTATTCTCATCTAAAGAATACTGTTGCTCAAAAGGTGGCCAGGAGAACAGGAGTAGCCAACATGGTGCCCTTCAGATGTTTTCAGGCTATAACTCCCATCCAACAACTTCTGGAGGCCATCTGTATAACTGAAATGGGTGGTCTTCAAAACATTCCCACATCCACCTAGATCCTGGCCAATACCTTATTCTTATTTGTTTTTCCTAGGTTGCCTGTTGACATATGAGATTATTATAGACCAGCATAGTTAATTCATATTGACCCAGTTTGGACATAATAGTAGTAGTAATAATAATAATAATAATAATAATAATAATAATAATAATAATAATAATATCTTTATTGTCATTGCCCCCTCTCGGGGACAACGAAATTACTTGACTGTTCCATAAAAACACTAATTAAAACAATACAGTATAGCTGTATACAGTATACCATAGTTATATGGACAAATGTGGACAAACACTATGTTTGAGGCTCACAATCCTATGTGCCCCCTCCACTTCTTCATCACAGCCATGAAGAAGAGATAAGACTACTTTCAGATAAGACTACTTTGCAGCTTATTTTTATTTGTAAAATGATTTCAAAACAGCTGCTTCTTATTTCTTTGTGGCTGTTCCATAAGAGGGATGGGGGGGGTGTAAGCCTAAGAATCAAGCAGTCTTATTAACAAAGCATTAAACTACAGTATATTCCAGGAAATAATAACATAGTGAAATTTTCACTTTGCAGGGTGAACCCGGATCTCCAGGATTGCCAGGTGCTGATGGAGAGCAGGTACTTGAACAATTATTGCTACTGAACATAAGAATTATACAATAGTAGGTATAAAAAGGAGATATAAATAAAATAATTATTTTTGTTGCACAACTCTTTCTCCCCCTTTTCTTTTCTTTTGTTATGGAATGAAAGATACTGCAAAAAATAAGTGAATATAGTGCCAATAAACAACCCAGAATATGTTTCTGGATTTACTGGCCCAGTTCCCACATCATGGTAAACCATGGTTATTAGCTCACTGGGAGGGCAAATGCTGTCCATATAAAAGGTCCCAGTTTCAATTGTTTGCATCTCCAGTGCTAAGAGAGACTCGGGTCTGAAACCCTGAGAACTGCTTCCACTCATTGTACTCAGCACTGTCCAAATCTACTTGAACGAGTAGTCTGACTCAGCATGAAGCAGCATCCTGTATTGCAATATTTACTGTGAATATATCAATCTGGGGTGTTCTGCTGCTTTTCACTCACAATGAGGAGGAAGAAAACCACAATATATGGTTCAGAATTATGTTCAAACCAGAGATCATTGTTTGTTTTCCTCTTACAAACCACTATTAGTCATCCAAGAACAAAGCTTAGCTGCACATTGTAGTTTGTTGAGAGTGAAACCAACTATGATCCCTGGTTTGGACATAATGCTAAACCAGGGATTATGGTTCTTTTCCTCCCAGTGAAAGCTGATGGGAGGAAGGCAGAGCAAAATGGGAGTGGTGTTTATACACAGTAAGTCATGCTCTGAGGTTGATTTTAGATGATCTTGTAATATAAGACTCATTTATGTGACTGTGCTATTGCAGGGGCCTAAAGGCTCAAAAGGTGATACGGGTGACCCTGGAATACTAGGAGAAAAAGGAGGAATTGGACTTCCAGGATTGCCAGTAAGTTTGCTTTAAAATGTACCTGCATTTTTAATTACATCTTCAGTGTCTGCTTACTCTTTAAAAGTCAAACGTTATTATTATGAAGAGGGCCATTTTAGCGCCATGCAGAAAGACCAACACATAGAGAAAGATCTCTCTAACAAGGAGCTTATAAGGTACACAATGACAGAAAGAGAGATAACAGGAGATCAACAGAGGCAGGGGAAGCAGAGAAGAAAATGTGTACAAAATGATGTATTTGGCTTAGTTTAGATTCACAGGATGAAGATTAAGAAATCCAACCAACGACATATGTGAAAAGAGAACTTTAAGGAAGGCTTTGAAGGAAGAGAGAGAGAGAGAGAGAGAGAGAGAGAGAGAGAGAGAAAGAAAGAAAGAAAGAAAGAAAGAGAAGGAACCATTTGGGTGCTTTCTGAAGTGATTTCCAGGCAAATGGGGCAGTGAGGAAATGTCAGCTTAGTATCACTGCAACATGATACAAAATACTCATGATAAAAAAATGCATGGGATGAATGAACCTTAGACCAAAAGTTGAATATGTCACAGCATGCCCTTCTAGCCATCTCTTTTCCTTTGGGAACATTGAAGTTTAACTGCTTTGATGGATAAACCATTTGTTCTGTTTTCACCCTAGAGCGTGAAATTTGACAAAATTTCAAAGAGTATGTCAATTGGTCAGTGAAGGGGGTGGTGGAATCTTTTATAAGGAGAGGCACTTTACTGGGATTAATCTTAAATGTATTGAGATGCAACCTATTTGCAGTTATTCCTGGGTAAGTCCTTTTGACTGTTATCTCATTACAAGGATCAAAATTTAACCGTAACGTATTTTAAGTGATTGTATAAATGTAATTTTAAATAGTGAGTAGTAAAATGATTACACTTTAAACACAAGAGAAAAATGTTCCATAGTCTGGGCTCTCTGTATTTACTATGACATTTTGGCATGACACATCATGGATAATTGGCAGTCTGATTGAGCAGTGCTGTTCTGTGCACAGTAGGGATACTGTACCCATGAAAAATCTGCTCCTTATTAGCAGCCCCCTATGGGATCTTGTATACGGAAAACAAGAACAGATGCACATGGGGTCCTACTGAGCATGTATCATATTGAGCAGATCTGCTGATCAATTTCTATGTGCACAAGATGTTCTGTGTTGAAATGGCCATTATTAGTGATGCTGTCAAAGTTGGTAATTACCTGGTTCAGAATGCCCTTCCCCCAATGCTTGAGTGTATTACCTAATTTCCCTAAGAAATTATTGTCCAGTTTGTGGTGTAAAATGAGATTATTTATGTGTGCCATGTGTGAAAATCAACCCACATCAAATTACTGTATAAAGCACTAGTCAAGCACAATTCTGTAATTTACAGGTCAGTGTGTCTAGATAGAGGCCAGTATTTGTATCTGTAAGCTCACAAGAAAAGCAAAATTGTAGTAGACCATCCAGAAAATGCCCTCACACAAATTTACCTTGTACTTTAATTTATTTCATTTTATTTAAACCCCATCTTTGAAACAATAAGTTCATGTTGGCTAGCAAAAGATAAGCTTAAAGAATAATATAAACTAAAAAGAATAATAAACTTAAATGTAATAGAATAAACTATAAACAACAAAGCAAATCAGCTAACAGAAACAAAATGAAAGGGTCACCAAAACTGTAAACCTGCCATAATGTCAGCTGTAGAGACATGCTCCAAGTACATTAAGACTGCAATCCTATATGTGTTTACTCAGAAGTAAGTCCCATTGAATTCAAATCTGACTTCAGATTAGATGGAGGTTGGCTTGTGCTGTAAGAGTTGTTGAGACAGGATATGGGCATAAAGCAAAATAAATGATGCCTATAATTATAATTATAATTATAAGTGTAAGTGATGTAATGAAAATCCGTCTTCTGAACTAAACAATATCCATGAGTTGATAAGATGAAAGCTTTGTTCAGTGCGTCAATACTGATTTTGTAGGGATCCAATGGTATGAAAGGAGAAAAAGGAGATGTCGGCTTGCCAGGTCCTCAAGGTCCCTCTGTAAGTATTTCTATGCTATCTCAGTGCTTCCATAAAAATATACTAATGTCTTCTATTAATTTTTTTTTATTTTAAAAAAAGAATGTTTTGGCATCACCAGCGCAAGGGCATCAAACAGAGCAGTCAGTTAAAAATGTTTGAAATAAAAGCTGATAGTGATGGTCTTGGAGGGCCGCAGAAATGTTTTGCAGGGTGGGATATGGCCCACCAATGATTAGTTTGGCACCCCTTCTCTATTGTCTTCTTGATAGAGGCTAATGGGGAAACCATTCAAATAAGTTTTCTATGTGATACAAAGCAACAGTGCATTAGCATTTATTACTGCAGGCACAGGAATGGTGAGTAAGTTAGCTCCTGAATTTATATCTCACCTCTTCAACTGGAATGCCAGCCACTGACAAATATTTATTTGTTGTTTATTAAATACAGTAAATGCTGTACAGTAAATGCTTTACTGATGTTTCAGTTATGTTTTGTAGATCGATTTTATTGCATTCTATTTGTTGCAAGCTGCCTTGTTACATTTTATGAAAGAACATTTTCAAATAAATAGTATATTTTATCTCACATAAAGGATTGCAGCTTTCAGGCAGATGAGAGGTGCTACAATTCAATAAGAACATGTGTTAGTCTGAACTAATTATCCTGCTTTTATATGTAGATCATAGGACCACCAGGACCTCCAGGCCCTCATGGTCCACCTGGACCTATGGTAAGTCCTTTTTGGTTATCACATATGCAACCGCTGAGAGATCAGACCAAAGGAGAATCATTCCTCTTTCTGGAAGCTGTGGGTGGAGGACATTGCAAGGGCAGGGCTGGTAGGGGCAGGAGGCAGGTATTAGTAGGATCAAGACATGGGTATTTTTGTGGGTGTGGGGCAAATGATGACATCTGAAATAGTGGAGCAAAGGGCTCTTGACCGTATAAATGTTGGCAATCATTTGTATGTCTGACTGGATATCAAGGGGGGAAATATGGAGAATCAAATGTTTTAGACATGGATCCAGTTGACTTTGAAAATTGTTTCTAGTTGGAAGTTGATGCAGAGTTTCATTCTGTCTTGACTGGTTAGGTATTTGCCAGTTAATTAAGGATTGTTATTTTATGCAGCTTTGGACGGCGACAAGAACAGCAAGCACTAGCTATTGGCAAAGACCGATTTGTAGTTTAGAAATGTCCTCTCTAACTATGACATTTTCATTCTTATTTTTTAGGGACCTCATGGACTTCCAGGCCCAAAGGTAAAGAATCCAATACACAACTAACTTCATTATGTTTATTTGTTATGCACTCATTCTCGTTAATCACGTTGAAGCATGCAGTCATGTTTTGTTCTTTGTCTCACTTTTCTGTTAAATGTGTTTTTTATATTCTTAAACCTTTAAGCAGCTGCTTAAGATAAAGCATTAAAAATATTTTTAAATGATTTATGGCAATTTCCTGTGTCTGTTCCTCATCACCATAAGTTGAATTAGCTTTCTATAATGTTAATTATAGAGAGCCAATAAAAATATCCAGTTGTCTGGTGAGAGATTCAAGCTATGCCATTTGGAACTACCTTACACGTAAGCTTAGAAAAACAGGGGATGAGTGTGTTGTGCACTTAAGAAGTAAAGTAAAATCATTTCCAGATATTACTTTCTTCTTTACCTTTCTTCTTCATTCCTACTAATCTTTTCTGCTCAAGCTTTTATTACCTTTTATAATAAGTTCTCTTTCATTCTTTCTGTCCATGCCTTCATCTTTGAAAAGGCATTCCTAACAAGGGTCTATATCAGCGAAGTCTTCATTGCTACTGCTGGAAGAGTTATTCCAGATATATGGGGGAAATCCTTCAGAAGACATTCCTGAAGGAATATGTATTTGAAAGAACTTTGTATACCATAGCTAAACTTAGTTTCATTTTTTAAAAACTCTTTTACCAGAATATGTTTGTTTGTTTGTTTGTTTGTTTGTTTGTTTGTTTGTTTTGAAAGGAGAGAAAAGAAACATGCTGAGACCATTATGTGTAGCATTGAACACTCACAAAACTGGCCATAGTTTGTTCCATGCCAGGGCTAGCCTAAACTGACCTGAAGCATTTTAATGGAACTCATGACTCCTTGAGATTCTCCAAGCACCAAGTACTGTAGTTTTTGTTTCTACAGCTTCAACAGCACAATCCTATACATGTCTACACAGAGTTAAGCCCCATTTCATTAAATGAAACTTATTTTCAGGTATGTGGGTATATAGTTGCAGCCTAAAAGAATGGGATTGTAATGGAGTATGCAATTGTGGAAAGAAAGCAATTCTTCTACTCTTGAGTACCAATAAAAGAGTAGGATATTTTCAGAGTAATAATAATAATCTCAAAATAAATGGTCTGAAAAATTTGAGGGTTGCAAGATTCAGTTCAGTCAACTTCTTTAGAATGCCCATTGAATTAAATTAAGCAAAATTAGTATATATTTTTGTGTTTCATTTTCATTCAAGCCTCTTTTGAAAGCTTTATCTGTCACAGATTCACTCAAAGAACCTTGAGAATAAGTGTGCTAATAATTATTTGTTAGTAATCCCTAGCTTCTGCAGAGCAAGGGAATATTGGCGCTGTAGTTCTCTGGGTATATGTGTGTGTAGAGAGAGAGAGAGAGAGAGAGAGAGAGAGAAATCTGAGATCTACAATAACAAGATTTCTTTGCTTAGGAGCCATGACAGTTAAATAGGCTTGGAGGTGGTTTAAACTGCAGGGTGGACATTTCCCTTACAGTCATATAAGGATACAGTAGCAATGATCTCAGGCAGCTCCCGATGGGCTTTTAGCAGATTGTACTCTTGTTAGCCTATGCTTCAAAGCGGACTTACTCCTGGAGAACAAGCTTTTAATGTGGATTTTAATACATAATATATAATAAAGCTATATTATAGCATAATGTTGCATACATTAATTTCATGTGAAATTTCATACACATGAAAAGATCACTAACTTCTGTTGTTAATAGGAGTGTAATCACCTTTTTGGAGACCATTTCTTCATGGTTCCAGTGCATATTCCAGTAAATCACACTCTTCCTCTGTTTAATTAATTATGCTTAAAGGTTTAGAATATCTTTCCAAGATGTACTGCACATTCCAGTTCACCATGAGAAGAAAAAGGGGCCACTTAAGGCTCACAATTTTGCTTCAGTTATTCAGAAATGTTTCAACATCATGATGATGATGACTTGATTTGAATTTGCAAAATAATTGTGAAAGCTTTATGCCTTTGATTTGAATACAGATCACTAGCATTCCTCCATTTATTATATCATAGTCTGATAAAGTATATTTCACTGAACAGAACCAGTTGTGTTAAAGAACTGGAGTTTGCATCCACGTCTGACTGGCTCTCTTCTGTCCCAGCTTGAATATCTCTACCAGCACCCCCAATATACTTATACTTTTACATTTAGGGTGAACCAGGGTTAAATGGTCTTAAAGGATTGAAGGGTGAACCAGGTCACAAGGGTGACAGAGGGCCCCTTGGTCTTCCAGTAAGTAAAATACCTATTCAATTTCAGTGCAAATTGCAAACTGCTCTTTCTGCTTTCAACCAAAAACTCTGGTTTACTCAATAGCAAATATAAAACTATATCATGTTGGAGTAAAACATTAGTCTTGTTTTGTTTTTATCCAGAGTCTGTTCTTGTATCATTTCATAACACATAGTTCTGTCAGTTGTTGGTTTTAATTTTTATTACCATTGTTGTGTCATTTGTCAGTGTCAACAATGTTACAGCATCATGTTCCTCCACATTAATTATGTCATTATTGAATGCTGTGTGGTGTTTGCTTTTACTATTTTAAGTATAGTGTGTATATATTTAAACTCAATATTTTTTTTCTTGAGTTCGGTATTTATAAGGATTGAGATGTTAAGAGTGAAGTCTTAAGAAATTAGCTTGTGTAACTTTAAGTATTTTTCATTTACGCATAGATTTGTGGAATTGTTCTGATTTGACTATTTTGGAATAGTTTTTGTTGGCAGTGCTTATAGTAAATTTGCCTTCAATGAAAGTGTGCTAAAATCAGGATTACTCAAAATTGCCTTGAGCGAAAGAAGTGAAACAAATGTGCTGGAGCTAGACTATGTTAGCCATGCTATAGCCCCATTAAAATCAATCAGACTTAAGATAGTCATCATGACTAACGTGCCCCACAGTTTTCAATGAGACAAATATGTGACTAAGTTAATATGGATCTAACCCAGTGTTTGGTTTATTGTAGTCTTATAATACCATAAATACAAACACGTTTTACCAGTCTTTTTCAGTAGACCTTTCACACAGTGAAATGAAAGATGTCCCAAACCAGTTAAAATAATTGAGACACACTGTTCAGAAGAGGCACAGTCTAGGAAAATCAAGCACTTTTAAATCAGTTGAATTCAATGGGAGTTCCACATGTGCTTAACTATTTCTTACTGAAATCAGTGGGGAATTAAAGTGTCTAACTTTTCCAGGGGAAGATCAAGGTTTTTAAATTACTTGAAGGGCCCAGTGCTCACAGACGTTGGTTCTTTCCAGTGAAACCATCTGACCTGTTTAATTCAGACAGTAGTATTAGAACTTTTGGAATTTTGCAGCATTGGGCTTTCCTTGTTCACACAATATCCACCAGGGGTCCTCTGTTCCTCAGCAGTGCCAGAATGAATAGTATAAAACTTTACAAAAGTTTTATACATCTTGGCCGGAGACCACATCCTATGGAAGTGCTAGGTGAAACTAATTTCAGTGAGTTAACATTAACATTGAAAAACCATTGGCACACTGGTGTGCTCAGGAACATGTTTTAAATTTTAATACAGTGAAGAAATAGAAATATTCTTTAAGAATCTAGGTGTTTTTTCTCATCTTATCATTAGGACATTCCAATGGGAACCCATATAGTGTTTTCAATGCTCCGCAGTTCTCTTCTCCTTTCAGTTCTAGTAATGAAAAGACAGTTGACATGTCTGTGCAAAATTCATAATTCCCCTTGTTTTATCTTCCAAGTTAAAAGTCTGTTTTACTAACCTATGAATAGAGATGTTTGTGTTAAAGTACAAATAAACTTCCATGATAATATATGAGGTTTGTAGCACTAATACATCTAGGGTCTCATTCTGATTTCATAAAATTGAGGTGAATTTCACTAAAAATAGTGAGATTACCTTAATGTGGGACACATTGCAAAGGGGATCAAAATCAGACTCTTCATGTTGTGTGTAAATTAAAACTAACCTAATGCAGTACTGTGATACTTATTCTAGAACCCTGTAGCAGCTCGCATCCTGTGTATAAATAGAAGTTGTATTTGTTTCATCATCACCAGTTACTAATCTCACATTCTTGTCATTCGTGTTATCCCTGCCATCTATGCTTCCACTTAACCATACAGGGAGCATCTGGCTTAGACGGAAAGCCAGGACCCCGGGTGAGTCCCTTGTGTTTGTATGTCATACTTCACTACTAAATCTACATGCTTTATGGCAGGCAGATTTCTTTTGCAGTTCAGTGTGGTACCACCGCTGCTGCTGCTATCCCTACTAGTACAGTGCTGACTAGGCATTTTACAGGATGCTCCATCAGAGGAGGAGCTCCAGCTAACAACAAAGCTAGTAACCTTCGAGATTCAAAGGGCCTAAGGTGCTATAGCTGTGTCCAATGTGAAATACCGGCTGCAACTAACTCTGTTATAAAGCTGCCTAAATATACCTGCTACATAGGGCTAGTGCATGGAATAAAGAAAATAAACAATACCTTGTCCATGACAGGTGATATGATAGAAGACGAGGCTACAGTGAAATCACTGATCTCATCATTCAAATAAAAATGTCCATGTGGCTGCATCACCCTTGCCTGGTGCATTGATCTGATCCTGCTAGCTTTGTTAAAGAAGCCAGCTTTCAAAGCCTGCATTAGTAAAACAGCTGTTTGATTCAGATACAGCCTTCTTTTCTTTCTCTTTTGCTTATATTTCTTCCTTGAGCGTCAACGTTAGAAAGCTACTGTTTGCAATGCTTAGAACAAGCCCTTCCTGATCTTTTTAAACCACTAAGTTACACCACGTTAAAAGACACTGCACTTCTCCTGCTATTTGAAACAAATATTGCAGCTTTCGAATGACGGAGAAGTTAAGGAATAGCATAGCGGTAAACTTAAAATCTCCTCCTCTAAGCTTGCCATCTATCCTTGTGGGTCTTCATGTGAATTGTGCATGATTGTTGTTGTTGTTGTTGTTGCTGTTGTTGTTATCCTAAGTCCCTTTGTTTCAACCTTTAACCTATGCCCCTGCTATCTGAAAACCTTTAAATCAGCTGATCTACAACATGAAAGTAGAGATGAATGAGATGGGAGTAAGCACAGTTTGATCTTGCCAGAAGGATTGGGAGCTCAGCTGCCCCTTCAGTGAAAGTCCAACCCATATTCTCTGCCTGATTCTCATGAAATTCTTTGCTAAATATAAACCTTCATTCAGAGTTGTCAACTCCTATTTGTTTAATCTTTCAGGGCATGGATGGTCCAATTGGTCCTCATGGTCTTGCAGGTCCAAAAGGAGACAGAGTGAGTGTTTGCAGGAGATCTTCTCTTTGGGGTGGTTCTCTTCTTTTGCATGATAAAGGTATTAATTCAGCATATTGAATTGTGTTTGTTCTCTTGCAGATATAAATAAAGAGGATTCGTAGTTGTGCAAAAAATAACACATATTCACCCCCCGAAAAAGAGAACTAGAATAATAAATTCTTTAATTTGTGTGTGTTTTTTAGTTACTTATATATTTTGTTAGTCACTTTATCATGCTCAAGGCAACCTAAAGCAATTTACAGACTAACAAAAAACCCACATAGCTACATACTATTTTTAAAAATTAAATTAAAATAAAACAATCAAATCATTTAAAGGTTCAGAATTTTAAAGCTAAAATGTTGTTGTTTTTTCAAAAATATGTGTAATAGCTCAGTCAGTAAAGCATAAGACTCTCAGTCTCAGGGTTGTAGATTCAAGTCCCACATTGGGCAAAAGATTCCTCCATTATAAGCAGGACTAGATGACCCACAAGGCCCCTTCCCACTCTACAATTCTATTATTCTCTACTGCCAGTGGAAGGCACTCAAATCTTTTACTGCTTTTGGCAATAACCGGTAACATATTAGCAAAAAAGGCTACGGTAATTAAAAATTTTAAAAAGCACTCCATAGCAGTTGACTATTGTCCATTTAGGTATAAACCAGAGCAAAGTTCAAATCTCAAGCATTCTGGTATATTGAGAAGTTCTGGATAGTACCTGTGTGTCCATATTAAGGCACATTATGACAAATTAAAGAAACACATACAGTGGTACCTCGGGTTACATACGCTTCAGGTTACATACGCTTCAGGTTACAGATTCCGCTAACCCAGAAATAGTACCTCGGGTTAAGAACTTTGCTTCAGGATGAGAACAGAAATCGTGCTCTGGCTTTTGGCAGCAGCAGGAGGCCCCATTAGCTAAAGTGGTGCTTCAGGTTAAGAACAGTTTCAGGTTAAGAACGGACCTCTGGAACAAATTAAGTACTTAACCCGAGGTTCCACTTACATGAGTTAGACATCTTTGGTAGAGGGTTTCATTCTTTAAACAGCTTACTGAAGCCTATAGAAAGTGTGTTGCAGCCACTTAAGGCTGGCCTCATATCAGCGAGACCTGGCTTTGAATTCCCATTGAGAACCAAACTGCACAACCAAGCTGCTATATTCCCCCCCCCCCCAGGAAAAGCAGTAAGAGTGATGAGGGGCTCTTTCCCTCCATTCCACATGGTTCCCATTCCTCTTCAGTTGCTATTTGCACAAGAAGAAGAAAATACATGTGACTAGATTGTTCCCATACCTGGGAGAATACTTTTGATTAAGAAAATGACAAAGAGGGAGAAGGGTTTAACAACCACCCCTGACGATACTATGTCCCCCACCCCAAATGACAGCCACCTGCAACTTCATTTCAGTATTTAAAAGATGTCAAGACAGCTAATGAGGAAGCTCCCATGCAATGTCTATTTTTGCCCTCATACATAAAGTATACTGGCTAACCTTAGGATGACCTCAGGTATGTTGGGGAGGGAAAGAAACAGGATAACTTTATGTGCAACCCTGAATGTTCAGTAGGACAGAAATGTAATAAATATTGTGTAATTGAAATAAATGCTACACAAATAAATGGATTTCAAATACACAATAAATACTGCATAATTGAAAACAAAACCTCTTTGACCTTTGTAATGGACATTTCTGATATTGTATTTTAGGGTGAAAAGGGAACCACAGGAGATCCTGGGCCCAGAGGTCCATATGGCTTGCCTGTAAGTTACACGACATCTTTGGAAAGTGCAATTTTCAGAAATCCTTGATTAAATCCTACTGTGTTTTATGACCATTTATCACAGAGAAATGCAATTAGTTGAAGTTGCCCAAGGTCACTGCTCATGAGGCCATCCCTTATCTCAAGTTTAGGCAGTTTCATTCTCTCGCATGCATCTATGCATAAATAATAGAGTAGGTTGTGACATAAACTAACAACAATGAGAAAAGCCAGAATTAAAATTGACCCCCTCTGCGCAACTCCTGCCATTTCCGTTTTGCCGTACATGTGTTATTGCTTGTCTCTAGGCACCAGAAAGTAATGGCAAGAATTCAGGTCAATAAAAAAGTCTCAGGATCATGTTGTTTCTCCTTAAATACCTCAAAAGACTCTACAGTACAAAGGGTAATCAGCTGTCATTTATGCAAAATGCTTTGTGATTCATTTGCATTTTGGGGGAATCTGTTACAGTTTCATATAGCATCTTCAAAAAAAAAACCTTGTGCAAACTGATTTTGCTGTGTGGAAGGATGGACTAAGTAGGTATCACAATCCATTGAAGGTGATTCTTAATATTTTTGTCCAATACAAGTAGTTTTCCATTGTTTACATACGCAGTATGAGGAGAATGCCATATATCCAATATAAAATAATTTTGAAATATGTGTTATTTGGCTTTTGCTTTGTATTAATATCCCAGCATTCAAGTTGATTCTGCAACATTTTATTAAACTTGCAGAAGTATGAAGAATGAGTTGGATCTTAAGGTGTCTTTCTATGCATAGAATTGCTTTGCGTCCAACAGAAGATTCCACTAATAGAAATTAGCGGGAATTACTCATTCACCTAGCAGCTCTCTAAACTGCTCGGACAGTTTTCAGGTAGATGGATAGAGAGATAGAGAGATCTATCTTAGACTTTATGGTATATTATCTTTTGCTTGACTCTCTACATGTGGCCAACTACATAAGGATATATGCTATGCACTCTACATTCATCGAAGCACATTCCATGTAGGAATTTTGTGACATTTTAGTGGAGGGTTCCCACTTACTTAGACATCACCAAAAAGGAAGACAGAGGAGGATACTGATTTATATAAAATGTGCATGTGCTAATTTTTATGTATGGATGCAACCTTAGAAATAATGGCAGTAATTTAATTTTTTAAAAAATGCATCTCACCATAGTGGGGAAGACTGTGGCCAGGTTGTCTGTGTGCCAACTGCTCTCCCTTCCAATGATTCTTTAACTTGGATTGGATAGCCCTTCAAAGAGGGGGCTTCTTCAGATGGAGGACAGTACTTAGACAGCGTTTCAAACAGGGACCTATCCTATCCTCCATTAATGTCTGGGTGCAATAAGCAGAGAGTGCAGCCCCACTCTCTGTTTCTCTTGTCTCCATGCACACATAAACAATAGTGGCTGGAGGGGTCGAGCTGCTCTCCTGCCTTCCTAATGCATCAGGTTGCTGCCTTTTACTGAGGGGGAGAGGGGAGGGCCAAGGCAGTGGGAGATTGGCGGTCTCCATTCTCGCCAGCAGAGAGTGAGACCTGATCTGTTATGCACCCTTCATGTTCCTGTCACCCATCCCCCTGCAATTCCCATTGAAAAACAACCAGTGCTTACACAAGGGCATTGTTCCCTTGGGAACAATGGAATGCCATTGCTCTATCTGCATTCAATGCACATGTTGGCAAGAAGCCCCGTTTGCTAACCACTCAAGTTGTGGGTGGCTAGAGACCTTATTTTGGAAGTATTAAAGAAAAAGATGGAAGAGTGCAGCCCTTAGACCACCAGCTTGTAGTGGAGTCCTCTGAAGTGCAGATTTTGAAGCAGACCATTGATCTGATCTGGGTCATGATCTGCCCAGATAGGATAAGGTGAGTCTGCTGTGGAAACCAGGCAGGCTGGATTCCTCCTCCGTTTTCTCCATTATTGTCTTTCATTTAAGAGAGCTTGTGTGCCAGTCTGTGTTGTATACACAATACAGCAGTTGCATGCCTAAATAGTCCTGGCAGACATCTTACACAAGCTGAGCTAACAAAGTTTAACATAATTAATATGATTCTTTAATAGGGCAAAGATGGCGAACCTGGCCTTGATGTAAGTAATATTTATCATCACTTTATTTGTGTGGTAGGTACATGTTTGTTTTACAGCAATAGTTGCATGCTTGGAGCATGTTGAATTTTTCCCCATTTGTTGTGCATGACAATCATGCAGAGAATATACTAAACATTGCATTGTTGTTTGCCTTGAAAATAATCATAGAGATAGGAAAATAACATTGAAGAGTGTGGAGAAAGCAGTGCTAAGTAAGGGCAGTCTTGAAAATCCCACCATAAATAGTTCCACTCATAAGTGCCCACAGCAACTGCTGCTAACTAGAGCACCTGACAGATGATCATGGAAAGTACTATTATAATTCTCCAGAGGCCTACAGATGCAGCCAGTATTGCTTGAAAATGTAACCGTATGGGGAGTGCGTGGCATGACACTCCATTTGTGATAGCAGCTCCTTACAAATTTCTGGTGGTTTTCACCATGCAGAGAACGTCTCTACTGCATGGTTAAAAACAGTTGAAAGCTCATGAGAAGCTATTTAGAGGAACACTTTGACACATGGAGCAGCCTCCATGCAGTTGTGTTTTCAAGCACCACTGATTGCAGGTTTTGATTTGCAACCGGGTGTATTTCTCAACAGAAGTTGCAGTTGGGACATTCCTGTTACGCAACTTCTTTTGCAGTGTGGGGAGGGAAATAATTGTAACCATTTTGCCTTCTTGACTGAAGCACTTCTCTTTTTAACATTGCCAGTGCTAATTTGCATGTAGGAAAATAAGGGTGTCTTTTGCTGGGCATCTTCAATAACTTTCTGGCTATTATGCGCTTTCTAATTTCAAAATCATATGGTACAGTTTTCCTGGTGTGTGTGTGTGTGTGTGTGTGTGTGTGTGTGTGTAGATAATTCAGCTACACAATAAAGGCAAGCCCACATACAGAAGCCAATAGAGGTATTTTTGTTCATTTTTTATAGGGTTTCCCTGGTCCTCGTGGAGAAAAGGGTGATGTAGGAGAAAAGGGAGAAAAGGTGACTTCAATGCTATTAACTGTTGTTTGATTACTTAGCCTAGTCAGCTCTTTTGTCCCAGTCCTATAATTTGTCCCATTAAGCTAGACTTTTCTTCCTTCTGTGTGCCAAAAGCCATGTCATGGATCTTTGCTAGACAAAGTCATCTGTCAGAATGTGAAAGAAAGCTTCCACCCAGATCCCAAAAGGTCAGCAGTTTCCATAATGGGAGAAGAGAGGCTTTCTCCTCCAAGACTCCTGACAGTCTGTGTTTGTTTATACAGTAGTTACTGACAAGAGACATTGGAGTAGCAACACGGTAGGAGACACTGGGACAGATTGACAGCTTGTGTAAATCAATATAGGTCCATTGGCTTCAATTAAATGGATGCTGTATTTATACCTGGAAAGCATCTGGCTTGTTGCTGAGAAGACGAAAGCTAAACCAAAAACACTTTGAGCTAATCCAGAGAAAGTTGGGTACATTTCAGCTCTCAAAGTGATGGTTAAGCACACAATTAAGGGCTTAACTTTGTTGATGCACCTTCAGTGTGCCTAATTGTCATTGGATTGCTCCCATGTGCCATGATTGATCCTCTCCTGGCCAGTATGGGAGGTCTGGTGCAGGTGCAAATCTCTTGGGGATACAAGGCAAAATCAGATCTCTTACGTATACTTCCCTTGCACTGGCAGAGTTCTGAAAGTGAGAGCTCTGGTGTGCAAACAGGCCTCTTGCACATGCAAGAGATTCCCCAATCAGAACAGTGGACAGGACCTCACGAGCCATAAATCTAGTTCCATGAGCCCAGCAGAGCTTTAGGCTCACTTTGCTTAAACAGCAGCTTTCCATGCAAAATGGCAAACTGTGTTTAAAACCTAGAAAATTTTAAAAATGGCATGTGACATGCATCTAAACTTAATTAGATAAGGTTGTCATGGGGCTGCCAAGTATTTCTCTAGGCTAGCTATGCCCCAGGGCTGCTTAAGATACTTCAGGTGGATCCCTGCAGAGTTCTACAATCTTCTAATATAGCCAGGAGGAGAAGACCTCCCTGGCCACTTTGAAGGGCTGCCCCTTGAGGACTGTGCAGATGAGCCCCTCTGTGCAGTTCACTGCCTCCTCCAACAACAGAATGCTCACATCCATGAATTCCACAGTCTTGGTAGAACATCTGAAAGTTGTAAACATAAAAGGTCTTCCATGTGACCTGGAACTCTAATCACGTGAGGTTCCAAATTGTGTGGAAGCCCCCAGTGCATGAACAGCTATATGCACATAGGGACCTGTTTCGCTGTTCAGTGAAACAACAGAGGTATGGAACATAGTCAATGACTATGGCCACCAGTCATGGTCCCACTTTCACCTTCATGTGTTCACTGTGAACAAGGGAAGGGGGCTTGTGCACAGGAATGTTCATCCTTCAGCAAAGCGCTCAACTTTTATGGAGTTTTTTAAAAACCAAAAACCTGAACATAGTTATTTTTATTTTTTATGTGATTTTAAATATGTTTAATGGAAATCATTTTGAGATTAGAAGAGTGGTATACAAAGGTCTTAAATGAAGAATAAAGGTAAAGGGACCCCTGATCATTAGGTCCAGTCGTGACCGACTCTGGGGTTGCGGCGCTCATCTCGCGTTATTGGCCGAGGGAGCTGGCGTAACAGCTTCCGGGTCATGTGGCCAGCATGACTAAGCTGCTTCTGGCGAACCAGAGCAGTGCACGGAAACGCCGTTTACCTTCCCACCGGAGCGGTATCTATTTATCTACTTGCACTTGGACGTGCTTTCGAACTGCTAGGTTGGCAGGAGCTGGGACCGAGCAACGGGAGCTCACCCCGTCACGGGGATTCGAACCGCCGACCTTCTGATCGGCAAGTCCTAGGCTCTGTGGTGTAACCCACAGCACCACCCGCGTCCCAAATGAAGAATGTAGTTAGATTATTATTTAATTCCCTTCTATTAGCCGAACAGCTCTTTGAATCCAAGTCAATGACAGCAGCAGCTCTTTGTGAATATTTTTATTGCCCATTCAGAGCTGTGGAGAAGGACCATAGCTCAGTGGTAGAGCATCAGTTTTGCATGCAAAAATCCCTCCCTCAATGACTGGCATCTCCAGGTAGGGTTTGAAATATGCCCTTGCCTGAATATCCTCGAGAGCTGCTACTAGTCAATACTAGACAATACTGATCTAACTAGACCCAGTGGTCTGGCTTCCTATGTTCTCTGACATTTAAGTGAACAGACTTGTCTATCAGAGACTCACAGATCTTTGCGTTGGCGACATATTTAATAATAAAATAATCAGCTTCAGCAAGTAAGGGCAAGGACAAAGAAATAAGTTAACAGTATCCAGTTTCTGGCATTCTGGCAGGTGAAGTGCTTCTTATGCATTTAATTGGGGGCAGGGGCTGCAGTGTTTCTCCTGAACTTCTGTGGTCTTCCCAGGCCCCACCTCAGTTATGTGTCGGTTAGGAATCAATATCTGCAAGGGGAGAAATCTACATGCCTATGGTTCCCCAGCTGTTGGAATCCTTCACAGTCAAGGTTCCACCTCCCAGGGAAGCCTATTACACATAGAGGTCTGTGTTTATAGCTGCTTGTTCCCATGTAGGGGGAAGGTGGGAAACCACAAAATAGGGTAGTACTGTGGCCCTGCCCCCCTGAATTCACATGAGGACCACTTCACATGTTAAACCAGGAAACCCAAATTTTTTATCAGCTTCCGACTGAGAAGCATTAACTGCAAACTTAAGAGTGAAAATGAATAGTTATTTAAATCATATTTATCTGAAGAATAACTGTTTCAGTTTCCAAAGCTAGGGAACAACCCTGAAATGGTGGTATAACACAGAAGCTTGTGCCAATGCCATTGTGGAAGTTGGTTTCCCCTTCATAAGCATTTATTTGCTGTTTCAGTAAGTCTTAGGATGAGGCCATTTTACTTCCTTAGCCGGAGCATTGTTTGTTGAAGTCAATGATGGCAAAAGCTGCAAGGACAAACTGTATTGATTTCCCCTAGATTTTCTAGGAGTAGGAAATGAATTGAGATTTGGATTGAGATTTGCCTTTAAAATCCATAAATGCTTCCTTGTCCTTTAAACACTACCTCCAGATCTAAATCCTACATAATCCAGGGGGGTGCGAGATTCCAGGCACTTACCCAGGATTCGTCTTCCTTTGGAATGAGGAGTGGACACTTTAGTGTCTTTATGATATATGGTTTACTTACACATATAGACAACCTGAGCCTACAATGGAGGGGTTCACAGCATTAACACCCTATAAAGGTCTTGTTCCTTCCATAGCTGCAGACTTGGGTGCAATCCAGCATGGCTCCTTCTCTGGCTTCCCTGCCTACAGCTTTTGCATCCAGCTGCTATCTCACATCACTCAACTCTCCACTCTGGCCTTTGTCTTTCTAATTACCAGAGAGTTGATGGGAGGGAGGGAGCCCACCCATTTGCCCTCTGGTGCCAAGCCGCTCCCTTTGTT
This sequence comes from Podarcis raffonei, assembly GCF_027172205.1. NCBI lineage: Eukaryota > Metazoa > Chordata > Lepidosauria > Squamata > Lacertidae > Podarcis > Podarcis raffonei. The sequence goes on from NC_070610.1 coordinate 56,789,335, forward strand.
TCCTTAATGGCAAATATTTAAGGCTGCTACTTCACCAGGAAGCTAGCCTGGCCATTGCTTTTGATATCATACTGAGGAAAACACAGTGTTCCAAACAAAACAGAGTTACTTGAATCATGGTTTTCTGTGTCCCCTAAGTTTCTGAATTGTTTCCCCCTAAGTGCCGCTGCGTAACATTTTGGCACACAGACAAGACAGGCGAATAGTGTCATTCATATGATGTAATACAGTATATCTCTCCATGGAAATGTGTTTGATTCTCATTGGAATGTTTGTCCTATATGCCATAGTATATCATGTGTGTTGTGTAATTTCACTTTTCAAATGCATAATAGTATGATAATTATTATTTTTTACATTAACTTAAGGTGAGCTTGCAATTGATTTTAAAGTATGTGTGCTCTACCTAAGACATTGTAACATGAAAAAGAAACTCTAGCAAACGTTTTATATTCTGCTGTAAATGGGATGCATAATAGCTTTTATGAGAAAATGGGTAAATGTTCATTTCCTTTATGTCAGGGGTGGGGAACCTGTGGTCATACAGATGTTGTGGAATACAGTTCCCATCAACCCTTGGCCATGGGCAATGCTGTCTGGAGCTGATGGGTCTTGGAGTCCCATGGAATCTGGGGGACCACAGGTTTTCTATCCCCTACTATGCATCATCCTAATCCCTTTTCCCCTTTCAGAGGTGCATCCCTCCCTTCTCCTTTTACCTTGTTTCCTTACAATTCATCTTGTCCTTTTTTTTACTCCTTTTCCTTACAAATTAAATCTTGCCTCCAACCACAGCCTTGACAACCCTTCCTTGGTTGCTCTTTATTTTGTTCTACTAATTTTCCTTTTGCTATTTCTCCATCTGTATAATAATCTTGATTTCCCCTCATTGCGTGTGGTGGGTTTTAAAATTAAAACAAACAAGCAAAGAGAGGCACTTTTGGTTTTTGTTAAAAACTGTGAGTGAGCCTGAAACTCATTTACCATTGTGATCATCTGTGAGATCTATTTTAAATTAGTTCTGACTGTCTCCCTATGGCTGAAAATGAAGTTTCTCAGATAGCAATTCAGTCCACCTAAGCATCAAATCAGTTTCATCAAATCTGTGCATTAGCACAAAATTCTGAAATTCCCATAATGCACGCCCCTTAAAAAACAGCTCCATTTTCAACCACATGGCTGGATTTTTCAGTTTCAAATTCAGGACACATAACTAAGCTCTGAAAGTGATGTTTTAATGAACACGTTCTAATATTGCGTTAGAAAAAGAATGTACATTGCAAAAATGATCAGAGTATCTTTTGATGAGGAAGATTTCTTTTGAATCCTTTTGCAGGGCAGAAAAAAAAGAATACGTGCTTAATTCTCTAAGTGACTGATGACCCTTTATTGAACTTTTTAAGAATGGGATTAGCAGAGCATATTTGGCCAAGACCCTTTTAGAACAAATGACAAAAACAGTCATTTGGGAACAGAAGCAAATTGACCTCATTAAAATCCATTACAGATTTAGTTCATCTTATTTTCTCCTCTCATTCAGCTGTATTCTGTTCACTGAAGCTGCACCACACAGATCTATTCAGTCCCTGTTAAGCTGAACTCCATCCTTTGGATAGAGGGAGCATTCCTAAGTATTAAGGTGCAGCCCTCTTAGGACAATAGCTCCCTCATTGGCAAAAAGATCTTATGAAGAGAAATCCCATTTCGGAGCAATGTTTGCATACTTAGATAGATGTGGAATTCATCTATGCACAATGTTTCCCATTCATTTCAGTGGAATGGGCAGCTCCATCTGTACAAAAAAGGCATGAATTTCCCTCAGGTGCAGTTTACATTGCACTACATTGGAAAGGGGAGTGACTGCTCTGTGGCTCAGTCCCACACAGCACTAGGAGTCTGTGCACATATGTGAAAAGGGTGTGGCTGGGGCAAATGTCCCTGCCCTTGCAAATATCCCTGTCCCTGGGAAAAACAGCATTTTCTTGGGAAAGAACCGTGAGAAAGCGGCTCCTCAACCAAGGTAAATGCACTGAACTTGCATGTCTTCACGAGCAGGCTGATTGGGGTGGATTTTATCTGAAGGCACTTTCAGGTGCCTCTTTAAGTCAAATGACCAACAAAGCATCCATGCTTTCAAGCCCTGCTCTAGGATTCAAAGTGTTCATAATGATGACATCAGTACGGAAGCTCAGTAAAACCCAACTGATGCAGTTGTTGCTCATGATCACCATTTATTTTTCCACATAATGCATCATGCAAAGTAGAACACAGTGGTAAGTGTCCTTTCAGCCCTCCATTGGCTTAAAAAAAATCTTTTAAAGCATCTCTCTCTTTTTTCCCCTGAAAAGAATGAAACATTTGTTTTGTCCAAACCATTGTGTCCACAGGGGGAAAAGGGAAAGAAAGGCAAAAAGGGGCCTAAAGGGGAGAAAGGAGAACAGGGTGCCCCTGGATTAGATGCACCTTGCCCATTGGTACGTCTCACTTGTGTATTGGACATGTCTCCTCATACAGTAATATAGTAGGTCGCTGCAATATGAGGAGGAGCAAGCTACTGATATTGTCTAATGCTGGTATTCAGACTGAAGAATCCTGTTGCCCATTTAAAGAAATGGTGACATTTCATCTAACTCTTTCCAAAAAAAAGTGAAGATTTTAAAAATAGAAAAGATATTAACGGCAAACATTTCCATAATTTGTGGTATAAAGGCTTGCATTTGCAATTATTAGCAATATTTTGTCATACAGGTCACTTGCTCTGCTACGTGGCTTATTTCTGAGAAGCAAAATACCAACATTATAACCCTCCTGTTAGCTTGCTTCTCCTTTTGTTCCTTCCTTCTTTGTTTATTCCAGCAAAGTCAATGTAAAATATATTTCTTAGTAACGTTGCAAGTTAATCTTTACAAACAGGGATTCCGAGGAATTAAGGGGGAAAAGGGGGAGCCAGGCCAGCCAGGCCTGGATGGGCTGGATGCCCCTTGCCAATTGGTACAGTATTGCTCTTTCCTACCAACCCGCATGCAATTCCTGTGTTTCTAGTCAGCTGTTTCCAATGTAAAGTTTAAACTGACCAGACTTTACATTTACATGTCCCCGTACATGCATGTGCATGATCAAACTGGCTGCTTTGGTGATCGTAACAGTATCCAGAGATCACAACATCCTATCAACATCTGCAACGTAACACTAAGCACTTTGCGCCCGCCACCATACAATGATTCTCAGTTTGTTTTATTCCAGCATTGACAATAAGTGTAATTCCCACCCACCCTACTTCAAGATTGCTTGTCTCTCTCCCCATCCTCACCGCCACCACCAAAATGTGTTCTATCCCTACTTACAAGAATGAAGTTGCCCTCTTTGCTGACACAAACCAGATATATAAACCACAGGAATGCCCAATTTAAAGAACGTATCATTTTTATTTCTGCCCTACACATTTTATCTTAGCTCATTCCTGAACATGTTCCAAACTTTTAAGTACAGTGGTACCTCTGGGTACGAACGGGATCCGTTCCGGAGCCCCATTCGCATCTAGAAGCAAATGTAACTAGCGACAGCACGTCTGTGCACGCATGCGTCGCTTTTTGCTGCTTCTGCGCATGCACGTGACGTCATTTTGAGCATCTGCGCATGTGCAAGCAGCGAAACCTGGAAGTAACACGCTCCATTACTTCCAGGTTGCCGCGGAGCGCAACTCGAGCGCGCTCAACCTGAAGCGCATTCAACCTGAGGTATGACTGTATTCAGACTGCTTCTGTGGCTTTTCTTTTTAAATTAAGCAAGGGTACTATATATGCACAGGCAGGGGGAGAAATTAATCTCTAATCCAAGCCACTTTAATGCGAGATCATTTTTTATTCCCTGCAGTAATATTAATATGGTAGCTCCACTGGGTAGTCAACCTTTTTATACCTACCACCCAATAATGCATCTTTCTTGATGGTAAATTTCCTTACCACCCACCAGTGCCCGATGGAAGGAGGATTCAGCTTGTGCCGTAGAAACCTCTACCGCCCACCTAGAATCCTGAAACACCCACTAGTGGGAAGTAGGGACCAGGTTGACAACCCCTGGTATACACGGACACCCCACTTCAGTAAGCACTTGTGGGCACTGGAATTCAAGCGCACCTATGTGTGCCTATTCATTCATTACATTTATATCCCGCCTTTTCTCCAGGAAGCTCAAGGCAGTATACGAGATTCCCCCCTCCCCATTTTTCCCCTTGCAACAACCCTGTGAGCTAGGTTAGATTGAGAGACTGTGGCTTGCCTTAGTCACCCAGTGAGCTCCAAGACTGAGCAGGGATTTATGCCTTGGTCTTCCATATCCTAGTCCAGCCCTCTGACAACTGCACCACACCTTGTTAACTTCCGTAGACAGGATAGCTTCATTCATACTCTTCTGTTTAAATGAAAGGGAAAATACGCACACAGGAAGGAGCTCTGTTAATGCACAAACGATCAAGACCATGGGCTCTAATGTGTACCATATCTGTTGGACAACAGAGCTGCTCCAGTCTGTTCTATGCTAACAGAGTTCTCTGCACATGTATGAGTAAAGATATTCCCCTGATATTGTTAGTGAGAAATGTTTTTTGATGTATTAGAATAGGCACTTTAATCAAAATCCTCCATGGAGCTCTCTACTGCTGCCAATGTTAAAAATATGGAGACGATGGTATAGGTTTGGGTTTTTTTTGTTGTTTTTTGCCTAAAATTATATAGGCATTTAGGATGACTTAGAACTAGTCTTTAGGACCTCACTAATGTGTCTGCAGTCCTGTGAACAGTTCCACTCTTATATATTGGAATGCTACACACTTCTCAGACATTTGTAAGGAGTTAATGGCCTGCAGCCCAAAGCCCTCACTGTCTTTGTTTCTTAAATGTTTCCAGTGTAACAGTCTTTCCTTTGAAACTTAATTTCCCACAATATACACAACAGTTCCCAACTTTATGTTAGCATGAGTTCAAGCTCCTACCTATACTAAAATTCTACTCATCGATCCCTCTCCCTTGTACCAATCTGGCAACACTCTTTATTTTCATTATTATCAAAATATTATTATTATTTTTTCATTTTAAAAATCAACATTATTTACACATTTCTAGAAAATGCCAAAGGCTTTTTAATGGTTAGCAGTTACAGCTGATCTGCATGTTCTGATACTGTTTGTATAGTTTAAGCACGAATGTTAAAGTTAAGTAGGTTTTATTTCAAGCACAATGTTTCTAATCTAAGTTATCAAATGAATATTTATCTGACTACACAGTCCATGTTATATTTGGTTTGCCTCTGATTAATGATAACTTATAGTTCATGTATTTGGTTGCAAGTAAATCAAGCATGCCTTCATGATTCTTAAAGGGGGGGAAAGTTTGCAGTATCATTTCTGTCTGGAAGTAAACGGAAGGCAGGCAGCTATAGGACAAACTTAATAGCCACTAGCAGTGTTGTTGCTGTTTGCTCAAATTATTGAAGATCTCCCAAAAGGAAATTTGTTGGCATATAGAAAATCCAAGTGTAAATTACACAACTGCCTTGACCTTGAATTGGGCCCACTCACCAACTATTCCAATATTTCCACTTAGACAATGGAACTGCCCCTCCTGCTCCTCTACCCACATGTCTCCCATGTTCTTCCCAAATCTGCTCCAGAGGATTGGGGAAATACAAAGGACAGATGTGGGGCTGAGGTGGGGAGAGGAGAGGAGAAGAAAGGGAAGTTCCATTAAACAACCAAAATCCTTGCAGTAGGGGAAGGAAGCACTCAATTGGCTACTGCCCAATATATTTTAAAAGAATAATAAAATGACTTGTCACTGTGGACATGTTTGGCCAGCTGCCCAGTGACTAGAAAAGGTATTTAAAATGGGGGGGGGGATAAACAATCCTGTTTGCCCCAGTGGTTCCCAGCATGCCCACACCAGCTCAGGCACTAAGATGGGGCCTGTTTGCTCCAGCCCCTCATCATCTGCCACTTTCTGATTCCACTGAGGCCAATGAGGATGGTAGAACTTATATTCAGGTACTCTGAAGCCCTATGCCAGGGGTCAGCAAACTTTTTCAGCAGGGGGCCGGTCCACTGTCCCTCAGACCTTGTGGGGAGCCGGACTATATTTTGAAGAAAAAAATGAATGAATTCCTATTCCCTACAAATAACCCAGAGATGCATTTTGAATAAAAGCACACATTCTACTCATGTAAAGATATGCTGATTTCCGGACCATCCGAAGGCCGGATTTAGAAGGCGATTGGCCTGGATCTGGGCCCTGGGCCTTAGTTTGCCTACCTATGCCCTATGTCATTCATGCGGAGGGCAACGTTGCAGCCCCTCTCCTAAAGTCACGTCTGCTTCTTCCAGCCACTCTGCATTGCATGTGGTTCTCTGTGAAGCAACTCCAAATGCATGAGCTCCTGCACATGCGTAAGGGCTTCACATGATCAGGACACCCTTCCCACTGACTACTAGTCATGATGGCTATATTATGTCCAGTATCAGAGGCAGGATGTCTCTGAATACCAGTTGCTGGGGAATCACAAGAGGGTAGTGTTGTTGCACTCATGCCCTCCTTTATGAGCTTTTCATGGGCATCCGATAGGCCAGAATGCTAGTCTGTTCTGATCCAGGACTCTTCTTACACTCTTATTGTTTCTGTGAATTTAGTTTTCATTGGTTTTCATGTAGAGAGTTTTAATTCTAAACACGTTCTTACTGAAAATAAACCAGCAGGTTTGGGTTTAGCTAGCCTACAGCTGAATTGATTTACTCCCGGGAGAGTAATTCCAGATAGAAATGATACACTCTTGTTCATGGAAAGATTATTCTGAATAGTTTTGTCATTTTCCAAGCCTATCCTGTCCTGCCTAAATGGACTAACTAGTCCAGTTCAACTCCACAGTTGATCCAAGGCAGTAAACTGGTAAAGGCCACCTACAACATCCTTCTTGCTGCATTGGAACTCTAATTGTCCTTCCATTACCACAATTACATATGGATCAATGGAGATCTCAAAGCCACAAATAAATTTGCATGAAATAAGGCACTTGTTAATCTTTAAAGTGTTCCTATGGTGGTTAATTGTTTTTCAGAAAATCCAAGGAACACAGGATTATGTGTGTTAAGAGAATCTTCATGCATCCCACCCATTCTTTTGCTGAATGTTTCAATCTTACTTATCTTCCTAAACAAGTTTTCATTTGTGAGATATGGAATGGTGTGGGTGTGGGTGCTTGTTAAGAGATGTTGTTAAACCTTGATCATGAACTTTGTTCTTCAAACAGGGACCAGATGGCTTACCAATGCCTGGCTGTTGGCAAAAGGTGAGGTGCTGAAAATCATCTTGTATGTCCACTTTTTATTAGGCAGATTAAGTTTGGACAATCAAGGGGAATGGCAGAATATTATCAAAATGCTTAGACTGTAGAAAGGAAGATTTTGCCAATTTCCTCTAGACTTTCACACTGTTCTTGGGGGAAACAGCGGGAAGGGGGAGTCAGTCCAAACTGTCCCATTTCCCACTCATGGGAGATCAGAGACAGCTCTTCATTCAGCCCATTACTTAGTTGACGCAGACATTTGAGCTCATTACTAACCTTGCCAAAATGTTGTTTCTTTGTTTTTTGCAGTGATGAATCTAACTTTGCAAGCATGAAGTTGTGTATATAACACTCCGCTCTTGTATTTATAGTTGAAAATGGAACCATTGATTTTACAAGTCTGAAATATGTTTACACGTAGCTGCTTCTACTTGTTTGCAGTAGTCCATGTGTACCTCTATTCTTCACATACATCTGCAATTCAACAAAATATAAACTGCAACAAACTTGCAAAATCAAGTATTAGTCTCTATACAGAGTTAATCTTTACAGAGTGATCACTCATAGACATTTGAGTTGTTTCTGCAGTTTTCCAGTTTTTTCTTTGTTTGTCTTCTTTTGGGCCTGCATGGACAACAAGTGCCATGAACTAGTTTACATGAAACTGTGACCAAATATGAGCTCAGTGCTATGAAACATACTGTACCCGATTGCCATTGGAATACAGTGACTTGGCTTCCATGTTCACCTTCATCAATCTTATCACTGGTTCATAGCTCACATATTTGCTTGTGCTGACTAAAATCAGAAGCATGACTCGTGTGCCAAAACAGCTTGTTGTGTGATCATCCCCGTGAGCTACAATGGTTGCTTGCTGTGACTTTTCATTCAGACACCTGAATTGTTCTTTTTTGTCATCTCAAGGGAGTCACACCATGGCTTATTGCAAAAAAATGATAAGAGGAGGAAATTAAGACAATGGTCTTGAATTTGGAGGGAGCAGCAGTTCCTTCCAGCGGTGGATGGCTTTCAGTCTTCTGGGTTATGAAGCCACCTTTGTCAAAAGGGTGAAACCTCTTCATCAGCCTCTGTTTGCTTGCACTCCTCGCAGTCACAAGCCATTCAAATTGGGTGGATTTCAACACTAGTCCCTGTTGACTATTTAACCAAGGAGGAAAGAAGCATGAAGATCTTGCTTTGCGAGTAGGTTGATGAAGCTGCAGAGAGATACCAAAAGGATCATTTGATGATAGGTCTCAGTATCGACATGACCATTTTCAAGGATTGGTGCAGTATTTGTTTCACATACTGCATTCTGAGATTTTTGAAGGCAAGGATTCTTGACAAAAGATACCATGAAATGCCTAAAGCAATGGAACAGACATGACTGTATATGGCTCGCCATTTGAATTTTAGAAGTTCCTGATGAAATATCAAATGCTTATAGGATTTTTGAAAAATATATTTTATTTTATTTGTGTTTCAGTTCGCTATCATCCAGCAGATACAAGCTTCCTGAAATTTAAGTTCTGAAAAATGCACTTGTGTTCAACTTCTTTCAGTGTTGTCTTTTTTTGGATCTAAGGTCTTTACTGCTGCAAAGCAGGGATTTGTTTCTTTTTAATTCATATGAACACATTTATTCATATACCTTTTTTCCTTCTACAGTTGTCCTGTTTTGGGGTTCTGTAGCCCAAAGAGTATGCAATAGGGAAAGAATATTACATGACAGTAACAGCAACATTTTTATCTCAAATGTATAATGAATTTCATCTGAATTTTAGACTGCAATCCTGTGCATTCTTCTCTGGGACAAAAACACATTGAATTCAGTGGAACTTCTGAATGTGTTCCGATTGTGTTGCATATTGCTTTAAAAAACAGCTTTCATTTCTCTGTTTTGAACACATCTGCTTAACTTTTAAATCTTTAGACTTATATTCATAAAGTACATTTGTAGACACCCCGAGAAACTAATTTATGTTGCATTTTTTACTTTGCTTTTAAAAAAATCATTGCCAGTGTTGAAATGGTGTTTAAACTTCTATGTACATTCATAAAAAAGTCTGACCAAATAAGAGATTTCATACATGTGTGAAATAATGTGAGGAAGACACAATCATGTGTTTCTGGAGACAAGCATCAGTTGCTCCAGAAATGTCATGTGCATCACCTCATAATGATTCCATTTCCAAATAATGGCTACTTTGGACATCACACTAAACCATTGTTTAGCATGATGATAATATGTTGCATGAGCAACATATTGCTCATTGTTTAGCATGATGATAATATGTTGCATGAGCCTTGGGCTCATGCACCTCCTCTGGTACATGTGCAAAGAGAACAAATGCTTACATTTTCATTTTAGATGAACTGCAGTATAGTGTGCTGCCCTATCCCTAAAGAATGGCTAATATTAAGTGCATATTTAAGATTAACCACAGTTTGTTTAGGACTTTGAGCATCAATACAAGCTGTAGTTAATCTGAAACTGGAGTGCACACTTCAAAACTCCTCCTCACTACTGTGCCAGGGCACAGAGTGGAGTGCCCAAACCCAAAGCTCACCAAAGATAATTGTCATCACAATAAACTATCATGTCTGAACCATACCATTAGCTTAGTACAGTACTGCCTTCTGCCCATGAATCAATAGTATCTCCAGAACTCATTTGTACTTTTACTTCAGATTTCATTTTCATAATGTTTCATTTTCATTTCAGATTTCATTTTCAGAATGTCAAAACCATTTAATGAAAAGAATATCCCCCCCCCCATTCAAAACAAATTCCTTTCCCACGCACCCCAAAGAGCTGGGGAAATTTCTGTTCAACAATAACTGCTTTAATGCTGAAGCTTTTGTCTTAATAGTTCTAACAAATATTTTGCCAAAGTTTCAGTGATGGCCTCTGAGCAGCAAGGGAAAAGAAAGATCAGGTGCTCAGGGAACTCAGAAAAAGGATGCTGTCTTTGCTAACTGCTTTATTTGTTGTTGAGATTCTGTTTTAATTTTTATTGTAGGCTGCCCTGTGTGTGTAGAAAGACAGGATTTAAGCATTTTACATAAATGAGATAAGTCATATTGATCTGCATGTGTGTGCATACAGGTGTACACACACACTAACATTAATGCACACATGCAAACAAAACATATCTTTGAACAATTTATCCACAATGCAAGAAGTTTGTTATTGCATCCCAAGACATTTAATGCATAATTTTAAATATGTTCTGATGTCAATATTCATAACCAATCTCACTATGTAGAAATGGAGCCTGTCAACTCCCCGTGTACATTCCAATGTACATTTTTATTAGTTTGTGTTTCAGATTATTAAGGCACAAGTGTCTCCATTTATCCCTCTTGTGATTTAAAACAAGAGGGTTATGAGCCTTCCTTTTCTGGCTACAGAAGATTCCCTACAGGACTAAACAGAGCCATTTCCCCACCCTAGCACTCATGCAATGCACAGATGCACACAGAGGCAGTGTGTCCAAAATGAAGAATGTGTGAGCTCTTCTCATGTTCCCATTTAACTCTTCCTTTCCGCTTGGTCAGATTATGCCAGATCTGCTCAAGAAATGTGGAGTGGGGAGGCTGGATCAGATGTAAGGGCTACACACAAACCTGTAGCATTTCCTGTAGTGTCCCAACATGTGGCTTGCAAGCAGACTTGCCAAGGGTCACAAAATGGAGCTCCTTTGACACCTGTGTCAAACCCTTAACACACATTTTCAATCCACTTTAAATGAGCTAACAATGGGGTATCAACCACTAATTTTAGAGTGAAATTAAGTTCATGAATGGTGTCTTTGTAAATTAATAAATTTGCATGCCAGTCTACTTTGCTCTAGCTGCCAACCGCCAATTGGCATACAGATCAATGTAACGTGATTTTATATAATCACAGAAACAGCTGCCAGCAATTCCCATTGTGGTCGCCAGTCATTTTGATATATTTAGCAATAGACAGGTATGTACTGTGTGAACTTCAGGAGAAGGGAACCACTGGTCCTCCAGCTGTTGTTGGACTACAACTCCTATTTACAGCTAACCATTGGCCATGACAGCTGCGGCTGATGGGACGCGAGTCCGACAACACCTGGAGGGTTACTGGTTCCATACGCCTGCCTGAGTTGGTTTTCATTTTCTTTCTTTCCCTCATTTATTGCTCCATGAGTTTGGCATACATCTGCTTAGAACTGGCCATTCAGTCATCTTAATTCTTGCCCATTGTAATTGAAATGCTTTTGCTTGTTAGCAAGAGCCCATTCCATTTTGAAAACGCCATCCTAGTAGAACGACATTGTGATCTGATAAGTCAGTTGGTGAGATAGCAAAATAGTGTCTGATTTGTAAAAATATCTGTTGCCTGATGAAAGTGCAAATGTGCTCATTCTAGCCATACAATCACTTTCGGAAGACATGCAGTGCCTTTTGTGTTGATCTTTGACAATTATTTTGGTGCTATTTTTTCTTATTCTGTGTCTCTAGTGTAGCTGTTTATGTTTTGCTGCCGCAGGTTTCCTTTGCTTGAAATCTGCAGGTTTGTTGGCGGTGTGATCTTTTTTCTTTCAGTTCAAACATTGGACACAGCTTGAGTTTACTTAAGTTCTACGACTCCAACTTCTTGTTTCTGTGATTATTTTTCTTTTGCTGCCCCCCCCCCCTCAACACACACCTCCCTGCAATATTTATTTGGTGTCCGTCCTCATGGGTATCTTTTACTCAACAAAGAAACAGCATGCCTGAAACCAACATGTTTCAGATTAATCTTTCCTTTAGCTCCATAAATGGAGAAGCTGCTTTCCTTTAATTTCCATAAACTGAGGAATTGTATCTTCCAGGGTGCTTACAGAACAGATAATTGCAAGGGATGATGTAGGACCACAGTTCATCATGAAGCATTCATTTCTCTAATCTGTTTGTAATTTTAGAATAACAGAGAGATGTTATAGAGAGGTTGAGTGATGTCATGTTCCATATTGTGTCTATAAGAGGCTTAGATACAATCAAACTCATCCAGGGGTTTCAACTGTGTGCCCAAAAATCTCCCAACTATTTTCCTACGCTGTTCATTTAAATGGAGGGTGAATTCATGTTTTCACAAGTTGTGTGTGCAGACTTTCCATTTTGAAGTTAATGATCATGAAGGAGCTCCATGTGTGCCTCAAAGCACCCAGGGCTCTTGAAGTAGAGCTGTTGTATTTCTTCTCACTGTCAAATGACTTTTCTTTATGTTTGCCTATGTATCATGCTATAAAGACTTGAAATGCATTGTTCTTCATCGTCAGTATTATGTACAGGCTTGAAAGTATTTTAGTTTTATATGGGACTGGAAAGATATCTATTAGGCTTTGCTGTTGCGTTACTGTTTAATTTTGTTGTTTCTGGGTTGTTGCTTTCAATTAAGGGAACCCAGAGGTGGAATTTTGACTTTTGGTGCAATAAAAATGCCCCAAAATGTTAATGCTGGCTAAGAACAGGTAAGAGGCGATCCAGTAACATTCTTGTAGGTTCTGAATTTATTCACCGTACAGAACTGCTGGATGCAACTCTGGTTTACATAGGGCATTGTTAACTATGAAAATACATGGTTGGATTTATTTTGTATAATGGAATTGTTCTGTGTAATTATTTTTTTAAGAGTAAAAGCTACAAGAATGGGTGCACTCTTCTACAAGAGAATGAGGTTTTTGATGACATGCGTTTTCTTTGCAAGCTTTCTAAGCTCTGTTACTTGACTGTCATACAGTTATATCTGTATCTTTTTGTTTTACCTAAAAAGAGACTTTTCCTTTTCACACCAAAAACTACATTGAAATAAATAAATAGAATAAAAACACAAGTTGTCTCAACATGGTCTCCAGGAGCTTTGAACAATGAGACCTAAAGCTGTTAAGAGAAACATCTTTCTTTTTTTTTCTTGTGTGGCATCTCAATATCAGTCTGAATGGTCCAGTGCTATGAAATATATAATTCATTTCTGAAACTGCCCGATGATTGGCTAAACACTGCCAGGGTGTGTGTGTCACATTGATTTCTGATCATTGCTGTCTGACCATGTGACAAGGTCACCAAAACAGCAAAATGGATGCTAAAAAGGATGAGGTTTCTGTAATATTGGGAGTTTGTTTGCATTTTTTAAAAATATTGGTATTTGAAATGCATCCTGTTTACTATGCTGCTCAGAAATAGAATTATCTTTCCTTGGATTAACAGGGGGCCTTATTCCAGCCAGGGACCTTCAGTGTTTACCTTTAAACATTTTTGCTGAAAATCCATCTAAATCTACTCAGTCACACTTGGTACTGCTTTGAGATAATTTGGAAGCATTTGATTGGGAGAGGGGTTTATTTTAAATGTTGTTAATGTTGGCCACAATCCTTTGTCCAGCTCTCCAGGGCATTTCCAATAAAATGAAAGGGTGCTACACAATAATACTGTTGCACGCAAGCCCAATCTCCAAGTGTTGTGAGAGTCCAGGGGTTCCAAGCAAGTATGACCCAGGGTTTGTGTTTCCTTTTGGAATGAGACACAGCAGACATGTACAGCCTGAGCCTACGATGGAAGGTTTCCCAGCATTAACACCCCAAGAGGGTCTCACAGGGCTGCTTTCCTTTGTTCCCCTGAATGGCTAGTCACCAGGAGGCTAGCCTTGCTTGTCCAATAATTAGAAGCCTTGATTAAATATCAACACTTGCTCAATCCAGGGATTTAGCAGGGTGTGGCATACAACTTAACTCCCCATACTCAGAACAATACTATCAAAGCCTTATGCTACTTTCATATTGGAGCTTGTGCAGGAGAGCTTCTCAATGGATTTTGCCCATTCATTGTGGATATTTTTTCTGTTGTACATGTTTGGGAAGTGTAGTATAATGCAACCTGGTAACAATTTTTAAAGGTGTATGTATCTGATCATTTTTCTTTTTTGGAAAATATTATATTTTTAATTTGTGTTTTTTACTTTTTTTAATTGACCTGTATGTGCAGTTATTTTGATATTTCATAGCAGTCTTTCTTAAAAGAAGATGATGAGATTTGGAGTGAATTGTCACTGTGGGAAACATTACATGAGTCATTCTCATATCACATATTCTGAGTGTCATTTCACTGTAAAACTATGGCTGTGTAAATAATTTCAAGGCTTAAATCATCACTTTTGATTTGTTATACATTTTTACTTAAGTGTGGCTTCTGGTTCAGACATAATTCAAGGCTGAGCCAAATGAAACAATATGAATTACTTCTTTTCTTTGTCAAATTATCCTGGTTTCTCCTGTTCTTTACAGTTTTAAAATTGTTCCTGTTTCTTTGAGTTTTGTATTTGGTTTTTGTTCCTAGCTTGTGAGAAGTTGATCTTCAGAATTATTTTTACACTATTTATGACTTATTTTCATAATGTAAAAAGTGTGTAATTATTAAACTCTTAATCTTACTATTGAGGGTGTTTTATGTTTTCTCTTTGCTCTCCCTGAATTGTAAAAACAAGCTTGCCGTTTCAAAAAAGGTACCCTTTGCACAGTGCAGTTTCTGTGATAGTGTCTTTCTAAATGATCATCTACTTAAAATATTAATCTGAAGAAATAGTTGGCTTAAATACCAATATTTTATTCCAGGTGGTCTTGAATATATTGGCCAGTGTTTGCCTCTGCCTAGCATATGAAATTTCCAAAACACTAAAACCTTCCATTTAAGAGTGTTCTTACAAATTTACTCATGCACCGAACAGCATGGAAACTGCAAGAACTCAATTTATTCCTGCTGCCTGCTTCTTAACTGGTTAACTGAGCCTCAAAAATCCTTGCCTTAGTATCCCATGACCGCTAAATTTGCTCAGGAAAATGCTGTAAAATCACTGGAACTTGGGTGAGGGCCTCTGTCAGGGGCACCAACTTGCCCCTCACCTTGAGGGGACGCGACGTCACATGACGTGTCCTGCCCCCACCCAGGGGCAGCAGGGGATGGGGAACACAGAGGGTGATCTTCGCCCTCCATGCACCCACCACTCCCGGCTTGGCCCCCTCCCCACAAATGTTGAGGGGACCAAAGCCCCTTCTGCCCCCTATAGTTGGTGCCCAGCCTCTGTCAGAAAGGTTTCGAAACCATTTCTCAAACAACCAACTCCGTAGGCTTTTTGCTTCCTTGTACTTTTTGGACCATGCTGCATTCTAAAACTTTCATCTTTCGATCAGAGACTTGGAAGAACAACTAGCATTCAACCAGCGTGCTGCTGCCTGTTGTTCTGCTCTTTTAAATAGCTCTTCTCCACAGGGTACTTCACATATCAGTGTGTACAAAAACCACTCGTGCTTCACAGCATCTTGCATTTAATCTAACTTCTGTAAATTTACAATGTTCTGTGATAGAGATTCCGCCTGGAAAAACTTTTATATTTTATTTTACTCAATACCCCTCATAGACTGCCATCTAGTGGTTCAGTCATATAAACACTTTTCAAAACTCAAGCAGATATGTTATTTTGATTTTTCCTACTACTGACCCAATGCGCCTTTCTTTTTAAAAGGGAAAGGGGGAAAAAGAAAACCACAGTTGTATGTAACATAACCTTTTCAGATTCCACAGCTCTGAAAGGTCTGTTCATCTTGAAATTCTGCTCTGATAATTGCATAGCACAGCATTTTCTGCATCCTAAAAGCCATGCTTATGGACATACATATGTAGAAGAAAATTATTTTCAAACTATCTAGCCAACATAGATTTTTAAATGTCTAACAATAGATTATGGAAAAAAGGAAATGAAAAATTCATTTAGTGCTGTCCAGTGCTTTTTTTCTGGGGGGTACGCATACACCTAAACATTTTGTGAATCTTTGTACTTTTGTCCATTTACTGCATTTATTTTCCCCAATTTGAACTATAAAATGGTGATTTTCTTGAGTCAAAATGAGAGTAACCTTAAATATTTTTTTGAGGGGGGGGAAGCACTGGTGTTGTCTATATCCTTCCACTCTGCTCCTATGATGTATTAAGTTTACTTATATGCTGCTTTTCCACCATAACGTTTCTAGCAGAGGCGTACCTAGGCTCTCTTGCATCCTTGGCAAGGAGATATATCCCAAGGCTTCTTTTTTCCAGCGGGAACTCCTCACTGAAGGTAAAAGGTACCCCTGGACGGAGAAGTCCAGTGAAAGGTGACTATGGGGTTGTGCCGGTCATCTCGCTTTCAGGCCAAGGGAGCCGGTGTTTGTCCACAGACAGCTTTCCGGGTCATGTGACCAGCATGACTAAACCGCTTCAGAAGCAGTTTAGTCCTCCTTGGAACTTGGTTCTGGCACCTCTCAGGAGTCATTTTGTTACCTTAACAACCCATACTTAGCGGGCCATTCCCAGGCTGGCCTGTCTATTCCAGCAATTTAATCCATGCTGGATCCAGGAATTAGAAGGGAGACTCAGGCCTACAGCCGACCCACCAGTAAACTCATAACACTATATTCCCATTGAGCATTATCCAACATTAATCATACAGCCATTAAATCAGTAGATTTCAGTTATGTCTGCTGATTTAAATGGGTGCGCTCTGAGGATGACAAGCATTGGATATCACCCATTGAATTTAGTACTCGGTATACTCTTGGGCAGGGTACTCCTGCAGAGGATTGTGTTGTAATTTACTCCCTACCCTCATAAATTAAGGGGCCTGTGCATTAGATTAAGACATGGCTCCCCAGGTTTCCATCATTTATCAGCTGCCTCGTTCTCTAATGTTTGATTTGGGAAAACACAGGGAGGCCCCTGCGCTAATTATATCTCCTGTGCAAATGTCACTGCATGCTTTCAGGCACATAAATATCCCTCAAACAGTAACATTAAAGATGCAGACAACCCATGATTAAAGCAAAGGGATGAAATAATACAATGTTCATTTTTAAAATAAAATCTCCCAAGCTTTTATAGTCCATAATCAAAATTTTTGCTCAAAGCAAATTATTTATTTCTGGACGTCGCATTGCAGAAAATGAATTATTATTTTGAAGACATTTGAAGGCAGCCCTGTATACTGAAGTTTTTAATGTTTGATGGGGTTTTTTTATGTTTCTGTATATGCTGGAAGCTGCCCAGAGTGGCTAGGGCAACTCAGTTAGATGGGCGGAGTATAACAACAACAACAACAACAACAACAACAATCACAGAGCTGGAAAAGGTGCAGAAATGGTATAGATCAAGCAGGTAGAGAGACTTAACCCGCCTCCAAAAAAAACAACCTCTCCCCTATAAACCCAGTGTCATAATAATCTCCTTTGTGAAACTGACTGCCGATAGATTCAGAGCAGGCAAGATAAAATGCTTCTTCACACCATTAATCTATGGAATTCACTGCCACTAGGTGCCCCCTTGCTTACATTATCTAAAAATGAGATTGGCCAAATCCATAGAGCAGCAGTAAAGAAACTCAGGTTTGGAGGCCAAACAGGCTTCCCAATCTGCTCCTCGGAATTCTCCCCACACACCTCACTTGTCTGACTTAGAATCCCATTTGCTTTTGCCTGGCCGGAACGTGTCCTTGAACTCTGTTAATGCCTCTTGCTTGCCTAGATAGAAACAGCCGTGTGTCTGTAGCCCACTGTATCAGTGTGAAATTTGCATTCCTTGCTCCACCCACTTTTACCACTGGCCCTGCCCACTTCTGGGTCCCCCAGGTGCGGATGTGCCTCTTGGGTTGAAACATCACCCCAGCCCCTGCCATAGCAGATAGGCTTATCATTGGTTAACACTCATGTCATGCTAGCTTTATCCTGGTTCAGAAGCAGAAAGGCATTGCATAACAGTTTAGTGGAGACCATCAAGAGGAGAGGGCTTTCGCATATACCCAATATATAACAACAATTACAACATGAAAACAGGGACACGGGTGGCGCTGTGGGTTAAACCACAGAGCCTAGGACTTGCCGATCAGAAGGTCAGCGGTTTGAATCCCCGCGACGGGGTGAGCTCCCGTTGCTCGGTCCCTGCTCCTGCCAACCTAGCAGTTCGAAAGCACGTCAAAGTGCAAGTAGATAAATAGGTACCACTCCGGGGGGAAGGTAAACAGAGTTTCCGTGTGCTGCACTGGTTTGCCAGAAGCGGCTTAGTCATGCTAGCCACATGACCCGGAAGCTGTACGCCGGCTCCCTCGGCCAATAAAGCAAGATGAGCGCCACAACCCCAGAGTCGGCCACGACTGGACCTAATGGTCAGGGGTCCCTTTACAACATGAAAAGGAAAAAAATAGGGGGGAAATGCAAAAACAAAACGCCAACTTACTCCCCCTCCCCACTCTGGGATGTATCAGTCTACTTAAGTTTCATGGAACTGTAGAATTGGAAGGGGCCCTAAGGGTCATCAAGCCCAACCCCCTGCAATGCAGGAATCTCAGCCTAAATGAGTCTGTGATTTCAGTGGTTGCCATTCTTCAGAGTTAACTGTAAATTATTTTATAAAAGGGTATCACGCTTCAACAAAATTGCCAACATCATTTGTATTATTCAGTGCGTGCAATCTGTTTCTTAATTTTTCTGATACTGCAATCAACCATACCTGTTGTTTCCAATGAGAAATGCACAGATATTCTAATACTTTCCAATTCCGTGCCATCAGCAGGGAGGCTGCCACTAAAAGAAAAGCAATCAGTTCTTTATAACAAAGGTCAAATTGCCCTTCTTTAAAAATGGTTAACTAATCCCAAACTTAGGGATGCAGGTGGCGCTGTGGGTTAAACCACAGAGACTAGGACTTGCCAATCAGAAGGTCGGCGGTTTGAATCCCCGCAACAGGGTGAGCTCCCGTTGCTCGGTCCCTGCTCCTGCCAACCTAGCAGTTCGAAAGCATGTCAAAGTGCAAGTAAATAAATAGGTACCACTGTGGCGGGAAGGTAAACGGCATTTCCATGAGCTGCTCTGGTTTGCCAGAAGCAGCTTAGTCATGCTGGCCACATGAACCGGAAGCTGTACGCCGGCTTCCTCGGCCAATAAAGCAAGATGAGCGCCACAACCCCAGAGTCGTCCACGACTGGACCTACCGGTCGAGGGTCCCTTAACCTTAAAAATCCCAAACTTGGAGTACACTCCTTATGTTGACACTTAATATAATTCATCTCTGAAAATACCCTCTGCCAGAAAGGCTTTATATGCTATTGTTGCCTTGATGTCATGATGCTGAAGGAATCTGGCTGGCCGCTGTGTAAGGCAGAATACTAGACCGGATGCATCCCTTTTGTTAGATCCAAGGCTGCACCTCTGAAGTCCTTAACAAAAATTAAGTTTTGTAATTAAAAAATAAAATCACAACTGGCCAAGCTGATGTTAATGTTGTTTTTCTAGTTGTATGTTCAAAGTTTCTAGATCTCTTTAGGCCACTATTGTCCATATCTGTAATAATCAGCTGAAGTCATAGGCTTCTCATGCCCTCAGGCAAACATTTCCCATCACCCCCTGATTAGCCTTCTACAGACTCAAAAAGAAAATAACCCCCAGTTCTGGAAACAGGCACTGGCAGATTGGCATGCTGTTGGCTTCTCTCTAGAAACATGCTCTGTCACTGCTTCCCACCTCCCTCCGCATGAAGGAATGGAAAAACACTACCTACATAAACAGTAAAAAGTGCCAAGCCCATAGGCGTTAAGCCAGTATTTCCAGTTAAAGTTCTCTTCAAAAGTTCTTAGCCAACTATTTAACCTTAATTTAATGGTGCCATCACGCTGAGAATTTCCCCCATCCACCCACATGGGTGCATCATGTAAATTTGCCCTCCCCGCCCTCCCCACAGCTGTTAACTATCCATAGATAAGAAGTTCCTGGTAATTTCATTGTTTCAATCCTCGTCATTTGCAATTCCTTGTTTACACTTCAGCAGGAGGTAGAACGGTCAATGAACTTTCCATATTTTTCACTATCTTTTATGTGATTAATTCAATGATGGGCTCTTAATATTCTTTAACAGGGAAAGGCTTTTGAGGGGAAATCTCTCCTGGCCGAAATTCAGCATTGCCTTTAAGATTGCACTGGTTACATGTAGTGACTGTTCCCTACTTGCTGGTTTTAATTACGCAATAAAGACAGAAACGTGCTCAGCCAAAATCAACAAGCCTTATGTTATTACATATACTTACTGCTTTTTACGGTGCACGTGATGAGGGTATTCACATGTGCCGTTCATTCTGCAGAATGTGACACCTTTCTCTCGCACGAAATGTAAGTCTCCAAATGTAAATTTGGAATGCTTTTCAAGCAGCTGTAGAAATATACGATGCAGCAGGTGCTCAGACAGCTCTGTACAAGGAAGAAAAGCAATGAAGAAAATGACGTAAAAATCCTGGTAATGTAGGCAAAAGGGTGGTGAGGATTGTTAATCCCTTGCAGAGGTACAATTCCAAGTGCAGTTTACCAAACAACCCCTCTTCCTAGGGAATATCAATATATAAAAATTAGCATATTCAAAGTTTATCAACGTATTTGTTACAGACGTGTGGAGTTCTTTAAGCACCTAGCAATGGCCGTCCATTGACTAAATAGCCTCGGGCAGTGTGCATACAGCTGGAAAAGTATTCATTCCAAATGAAAACAAGATCAGCTTTAGTGGCACTTATTGGGCACTGATAAGTCTCCCCTGATGAGGAGTGTTTCGCTGATAACCCTTGCATATTTTTAGGGGCCCTTGATATTGAGGCTCTTTGTTACCGCTAGAGGGCAGGCATTGACAAGGAAGTGCGTTGTCCTTAAGAGCCCTTATAGATTCCCTCACTTGTTTATTTTCATTATGAGGCACTGAAACAATGCCCAGACTTTGTTGGTTCTTGTTTACATTTAGTTCGAAACCAAAGTTTGTAACTAGGTCACCATTAAGCATGTGAGCCCAGAGCTACATCTCTTGCATCATAATGCAGAACAGTTGAAAAAGAAAAAGAAAATTAAAGGCAGTAAAAAAAACAACAACCAGCTTTGGAGCACAAATTAAGACTGCCTAGAATTTCAACAGCCTGGCTGGTTTTAAACCAAATTGATTTATTCTGCCCGGTTTTCAGAAGCAACCAAGAAACAGATGACGGAACATGCATAAAAGGGCAAAAATAGTTTCTGTTTTATCTGAGCAAACCCATGTTTCAGAATATAAATATTGGTTTCATGATATCCACATGGCAAGATGAGAAGAAATTGCACTCCAGTGGTTTACACGTCAAATAGGCTCTGCTGGTGCATTTGCACCATGCCAACCTCACTGCTGTGTTGCCCCTTGCCCTCCCAGTACACCACAGCAATGGGAGGTCAGGTAAAAGGCAGAACCACTCTGCTCCACCAACCTCTACTGCTCAGAAGACACAAAGTTGGACATTGGTTCCATCTCCTCTCTCAGAAAGGGGAAGCTTGGGTGCACTAGAGACTGGAAGTAATAGCCCACTTCAGAAAGCAATTATATTCCTTTGCTTCATGTTGGCCATTCGTCTTTCCTTTTTCCAATTCATTCCACTTCCAGAGCAGTTGACACTGTTCTGATTGCATTTGAGTTCTTCATAATAATGATGCAAAAAACCACACCTGTCCTTTGTAGGCCTCTGGGCCATCTGACTCACTTTGTAATGACATCCCCCTTTCTTCTTCTTTCTTGAGTGCATTTAGAATCTGCCAGCTGATATGCATGATCACCTCATTCATCTGATGACGTTAGTTAGGGCCCACAAAGCTTGGGCCACGATCCATCTGCTAGCCTGAAGAGCCACAAGACTCTTTGTTATGCTTTTCTTTTTTTTACTATAACAGACTCAGGTAAGCCCATTCCTGAAACTATTTATGACAGCTTATTTGTGCCAAATTTAGGAAGGGTGTATGGAAATAACTTTCCAAAATGCATCCATATCTTCAGTAGCCCAGGTTCATAGAATCATTGAATTGTACAGTTGGAAGGGACCTCAAGGGTCAATTTGTCCAACTCCTTGCAATGCAGGAATCTCAGCTAAAGCATCCATGATAGATGGCCATCCAACCTCTGCTTAAAAACCTCCAATGAAGGAGAGCCCACAACCTCCCAAGGGAGTCCATTCCACCAAACAGCTCTTACTACCAGAAAGTTCTTCCTGGTATTTAGTCAGAATCTCCTTTCTTGTAATGAATCCATTAGTCCTGACCCTATTCTCCAGAGCAGGAGAAAATAAGCTTGCTCCATCTTCCATGTGACAGCCCTTTAGATATTTGAAGATGGCTATCTTATCTTCTCTTCTCAATCTCCTCTTTTCCAGGCTAAACATACTCAGCTCCTTCAACCATTCCTCATAATTCTTGGTACCCAGACCCTTGATCATCTTAGTTGCTGTCCTTTGCACATGGGAGTGGATAAAAATGCAATTGAAATTCCTACTTGCCTATTGTTCTAGGATCCAAGCTTAGTACATAACAGCAATAAATAAGTAAATAGTATTTTGACTTCCGGTCTGCTGCGAAGGGAAAGGGCAGCGAGCTCCGTGTCGTCCTATTAAGGAAGGACACGGTCCAGGCTGCTAGCGCTACCCCCCCAAAAAAATCTCCACTTGGACTCCTTGGCAGGTTTTGAATAAATATCCACAAATTTATTAATAGAATATATGACAGATAAGGTAATGATATGTACAATTTTTAACATGAAGAGAATAATAAGTGCAAACAAATCAGAGAAGGCAGCTGAGGAAAGTCTTGGGAGGGAGAGGGAGGAACGGGGAGGGGAGATAAAAAGGGGGGAAATAATGTAATTGACTATTTGGATTGATTGAAATTGTTTAATAAAAATATATATTAAAAATAATAATAATTAAATAGTATTATTCCATCTTAGGTGACCCTTTACCCACAATTAACACTACATGGGAGAGGAATTGAGGACAAGTGTACATGCCACTGCTACTCTGCACAAATCAGAGGGTGACTATCTATACTAGGAAGCTGGCTGGACTTGCGTAGGCTACCTGGTTGCTTTAGAACCTTGCTTTTTCCAGGGTTCTAAAATGTACAGGGCATGAAGCAAATGCACGTGAACATCCACTCTTGCGGAGGGTAATGGAGGGAGCAGGGGTAAGCTTGCTAGCCTCCACATAGTGTTGGTCCCATGGTGAGAGAAACACCTTAAGAGGGCTAGTGTATCCCTCAAATCTGAAATTATTCAAATTGGCTTTTGGGAGTCATGGGTATAAGCTGGGGTTTAATTAGGGTAATTAATCAGGAGCTTTAACACATTCTAATGTGCAACTGAGTTATAATGCTAGGGTGGTGGTACATATTTTAATAAATGGATAAATAATAGCATGTTGCACTTTCCCTTGTAAGGCCCACTGAATTAGCTGAGTACATCTAAGCTGGGCAATCTTCCAGTTATGGGTTGGCGCAAAGTCAGAAGCTTCCCTTCTGGAACAGTCTGAGCTCCACGGGTGGACCTAATCTGCTGCCCAGGATAGAAGACCACTAGCAAGTCGGTTTAATATTGGCAGAAAAGTGTAATAAATTGTTGGTTTTTTTTAAAAAAGCCACCTAATTTTTTAATGCTTAAAAAAACACAATGATGTTAGAAGCTGATTTCTTTATTATTTCCCCCCCATAAGGATTTGCTTCACTTTGCTTTCAAAAATCCCATGCAATTTAAAAATAAATACAGTGGTACCTCGGGTTAAGAACTTAATTCATTCTGGAGGTCCGTTCTTAACCTGAAACTGTTCTTAACCTGAGGGACCACTTTAGCTAAAGGCCTCCCGCTGCCGCCACGCCACCACCGAGCGATTTCTGTTCACATCCTGAAGCAAAGTTCTTAACCCGAGGAACTATTTCTGGGTTAGCGAAGTCTGTAACCTGAAGCGTCTGTAACCTGAAGCATATGTAACCCGAGATATCACTGTATCACCCTTCCTTCCTCAAAAAAAAGGGGGGGTAAAGGACCCTTGGCAGTTAAGTCCAGTCATGTACGAGTCTGGGGTTGTGGCGCTCATCTCACTTTACTGGCCAAGGGAGCCGACGTTTGTCTGCAGACAGCTTTTCCTTCCTCAAAGGACCTCCAAAGAACTGGTGGCAAGCAGCATAATTTAAAAACAAAGTAACTTTATTCACAATGAAGGCTTACTTACTCAAAATACCATAGTAGACCTACGCTGCACAGTTCCTTTCACGTCATTGTCAGTAGGGGCATTTCCACTCACTGGGTTATACGTAACTAACTTTTTCTCAAAGCTGACCAGTGGCGTAGCGTGGGGGTGCAGGGGGGGCCGGCCGCACCGGGCACAACATCTGGGGGGGCGCGCTCGCACTCGCAGCTCTCTGCCCCTACCAGGTTAGGGGGCGCAAATTACTTGCCTTGTCCCGGGTGCTGACAACCCACGCTACGCCACTGAAGCTGACCCACTGAAATTAATGGACCTCAGTTGGGCATGGTCATTAATATAAATGGGTAAATGCTAGCTTCCTAAACCCACCCACCCCACATCCAAGATAGCAGAAATCATACATTCACATCAGAGGCTACTGGACTTTATAGAAATGGGAAAAGATTGTCACAGGGGGCCACCACAGGAAAATATGAGCAGGGCCTTTAAAATGGAATGCCACCTCGCCCAAGCTGCACCTACAAGATGTTTGTAATTTTATTTATTATTACATTTATATCCCACTTTCCCCCCTCTCCATTGTTATCTTCACAACTGAGAGGATAAGAGACAGTGACTGGCCCAAAGCTACCCAGTGGGCTTCATGGCTGAGCAAGGATTTGAACCCTGGTCTCCCAGGTGTTAGTGCAGCACTCTCACCCCCACAGCACAATGCCGCTGGTACAAGAATCCTGGTCTCCACATTGTGCCCAGACAGTGCCCATTGCTGGCTCTGCAGTTGCCTCACCGGCCATACTAAAGGTGTTGCCATCTCAAAAAGGTGGGTAGGGTTTTCTTGTGGTAAAGGTAACGCTGCAAAACAGGTTAGCTCTTCACAGAGGGGAACTCTACCCATGCCAACCACGACAACTATATGCCTCCTCCAGACTAAGAGGCAATATATCAGCTTCTAGAGTGTGAGAAGAGAAGAGTCATTGCTTTCACGTCCTGCCTGAGGGCTCTTATGTTCTTACAGCATCATAATGAGATCCCTTTCTAACCAAGGTGCCAACCTTGAACTTGTGCAAGAGATTTTGCCAAAACTTGACAATCCCACCAAACATATCAACCAGTTTCTGCATCTATTTTGTATGCTAATGGCATTAGGAAGTATACACCACCTCCCATAATCTTGATTACATCTTCCATAACTACCTATTCACACCAACAGAGGGAAGGGTGTGGTGATAGACAACGAATGCGAGCTAGTTGGATCTCGCCAGTATTTTCCTGCCTTCAGCATTTCCTCCTGAAATAAGGGGATAATAACATTAGCAGCTTACTTCACTGTGTTTGTATTAGGATTACTAAGGCTGTGTTAGCATGTTCCAGCAAGAACAACAAGGGACCTGGTAGCCCCTGAGGCTTAACTTGACGTTGTTAAGGTTGGTTTGTTTGTTTTGGTGAGTTGGAGTGCACTTCGTTAGACACATGAAATGTTCTTCTCAGTTGGCAGATCCATGCATGATGCTACAGGCCAAAATTGAAGAGAGGTTATTCAACAGATGCAAGAGAACAGGTGTGCCCCATCACAATGTGGGCACAAAGAAAAGCAAGATCCACTCCCATTTGAAGAGGACCATTTATCTTCCATATCAAGCTGGCCACTTGGAGAGGCTCTACTCCGCCCAATTCTGATGGCATTAAATTTGCATCTCAATTCCAGTTCAACAGCCCTGCAGGGGAGTCTGTCTCTGAAACTTTTTGTTCCTTTTTTGGTTTTGTTCCCAGGGTGAGTTACAGCAATGCAACCATGCAATCAAGAACAAGTAAAAGGAGTAGAACAGTCTGTGTACAAACAAGTGCATCTGTTCCAAGCCAAAAGTAGCACAATATATAGATTAAGCAAAACAGAACAAGTGGAGTCCCATAAAGATGGACCTTAGCTGTCCAAGGCCATGGCAAAGAGGTGCATCTTCAGCATAAGCTGGAAGTTGTCCAGTGAAGATGCTCCTGTGAGGAGGGCTGCCACAAAGCCCTCTTCTGGACAATGCCTTTCCTAAGGGAAACTCTGATCCTAAACCTGTGCTGCCATGTGGGATATCTTTGGGGGAAGGAAAAGCTAAGGGGTAAACCAAACAAATACGAAGAAGTGAAGTTGGATGGCGCCTTGTACACCTCCTCCCAGCAACTCCTGATGCCAAGCTTGTGCCAAACACATCGCTCTGCTTTCCTTTGGATCACAAAGGATCCAAAGGATGCAGGGATGGGGCATTTGTGGCCCCTCCAGATTGTGCTGCCTTCCAGTTCCCATCAGCATCCCAGCCAGGATTGCCAAGGGTCAGAGATGGTCCTACAACTTCTTGAGGGGACATAGAATCATAGAACTGCAGAAATGGAAGGGACCATGAGGAAGATCAGCCAGCCCAATCCCCTGCAATGCAGGAAACTTTTTGTCCAATGTGGGGCTCGAACCATGATCCAGAGATTAAGAGTCTACCACTGAGCAGTACTGGATTTACGTATAAGCTAAATAAGCTATAGCTTAGGGCCCCACTCTCTTGGGGGCCCCACAAAAAATATTAAAGAAAAAAACTGGATGAACATTTCCAAAATATAAGATAAAAAACAAATAAAATATAACCTACATACAGCAACAGTGTTTTGTGTTGTGTAGGCTCCTATTTTGTTATGTGCAAATAGTTTTGATACCTATTAGGTCCATAAATTAGGGACGCGGGTGGCAATGTGGACTTGCTGATCAGGAGGTTGGCAATTCGAATCCCCGCGACGGGGTGAGCTCCCATTGCTTGGTCCCTGCTCCTACCAACCTAGCAGTTCGAAAGCACGTCAAAGTGCAAGTAGATAAATAGGTACCACTCCGGCAGGAATGTAAACGGGGTTTCCGTGCGCTGCTCTGGTTCGCCAGAAGCGGCTTAGTCATGCTGGCCACATGACCTGGAAGCTGTATGCCGGCTACCTCGGCCAATAAAGCGAGATGAGTGCCACAACCCCAGAGTCGGCCATGACTGGACCTAATGGTCAGGGGTCCCTTTACCTTTACCTTTAGGTCCATAAATTACCATATAGAATATATTCAATACAAAAAACTGTGACAATTTGCTGTTGACAAAGGACAGCTGGACATATAAAGGGCCCCATTACCTTCAGTAGCTTAAGGCCTCATCAAACCTAATTTCGGCCCTGCCACTGAGCTATCTTATTGGTTGATTTGGATTATATTTCTGTGCCGCTTTGCATTGCAATGAATCTCAAAGCGGCTTCCAAACAGTCAAGAACAATAACGACCTTATTTATTTATTTATTCCCTGCTTGCTCTTTGCTGCAACGGACTGAACGGGGCTAAGCCCAGGGAAATGTTCAAGCGGAGAGACGGTGGTGGGAAGACCAGCCGGGCTGAAAGCGGGGTGTGGAATACTCCGGATTCCAGGGCGACGGAGTGGGGTGGCTTGAGGACTACCTCGTGCGGGTAAAGAAGAAGAGGTGGCTGGAAGCCAGCCTTGGTACTTTTGGCGGGTGGCGCGGAGATGGGCGGCGCGCAGGAGGCGGGGCCTGGGCGAAGGACGCGGCGGCCCCTGCCGGGCATGGGATAAAAGGCGAAGGCGGCTGCCCGGGAGCAGCGCAGGGCGAGATCCCCGGGGCTGCAGAGAGAGAGCGGGCGCGCGAGACCAGGCAATATGGAGATGTACAGCAAGGCAGAGACGCTGGAGCTGCGGAAGAAGCACATCGGGTGAGCCAGAGGGGCAAAGCCAGGGGAGCGGGGAGGGGGCGCCCCGGCGCAGGCATGCAAAACTCTCTCGCGCCCCAGAAAAAAAACTTCCCAACTTTCCACCCCACATTCTGCAATCGCTCTCATTTTTCCTCCGGCAATATTGTTATTTATTATTAAATTTGCATACTGCCGCTCATCCGTAGATCTCAGCTAACAGACCCCGGCAGGTCCTCTACCTGCGCGGTAAGGCTACCTGCAAAAGATCTCTCTAGCGAAGATGGTGGCCGGGATCTCTCCGCGGTTGGGAGTGGGGTGCAGAATCAAGGTGGTGAGGTCTACACCCCTTCTGGCCACATCAAACTCTGAACCAAATTGAAAGGGGGTGGAAATCAACCTACCAAAACCTTCTTTGCCCTGTCCCTGCCATCCGCAGAACTGCCACTTTCCCTGTATAAAAAGCCTCTGACATTATCTTGCACTAACGTATTTCATAGCCCTAAATTGTCACATTTTCTGAAAGGATCCGTATTTGATCATTTGAACTATCACGAATATTTTCTTTTTCGTAAATAGAAAGAATTTAAAAGCAACAGTTTCAATGGTAAAGTCAAGTACATGCTTTAAAATCTCCTCTTGAAATCCATGGAAGTTACAGCCTGCATGTTTGGAGATTTCAGTGCAAATCTGTGCATTTTTGCAGATGTCCGGACCCAAAGTTTGAATAAAATTTAAGCCTTGTAAAGCACTTAACTTTTGGTGGGTCGTATGCTTACCTAATTGCCCCCCCTTAAAAACCACTTTAAAAAGTTTTTAGCACTTTGTAGGAAGGCTTATTTTTATTTTAAAAAATCCAAAAGTTTTTTTAAAAAAAATATTTCTTAGAAACAAAAATGGGGAAATGCTACACTTTCAGTTACACTTAGAAATGCCCTTCCCTCTCTCTCTCTCTTTGCCATGCAGTCAGTTGAAGCCCTGCTGATACTGAAAATTATTCACTTCTCTGGGGTGTGATACTAAGACATATATGCTTGAATACTGTACAAAACCCCATCTGGCAGTCCAAAAAATCTCCTTTGCCTCTGTGCACAGGACATCTGTGCCCTTATCTAACCCCTGTATAAATAGTCAGATTAACAGCCAGGAAGGTGGATCAGTGTTTGACCTTCCAAAGGAAACTTGGACAAGTGCAGTAAATGCACAGAGGTGCATGTGATGTCAGTGGCATTAAACAAGCATGCAAGATTGTGTAACCAGTTGATACACTGTACTCACAGTCCTTGCATAACCCAAGTGGATCCTGGGCGTTCTGCAAAGCCAAGCCTGGAATTCTGCCCACTAAAGAGGCGAAAAGTTCTGTGCAAACTCTGAGAGTTGTTGTCTCCCTTGGATTATTATTTCATCCTTAATACAATAATAAGCTATTTTGGCTCCATTGGCATACAGTAGAAGCTGGGAACCAGCTAAAGATACAAAAGGCCAGCCAAAACAAGCGAAAGGTTAGGGCTCAACTCTTTGGGGCTGTCTTCTTGTGGTTCATTAAAAAACCTAGGAAGAGACCCACTCCAGGTTGTATTGTTCTCCCCTTCTCATGCACACTGCTTAATGCATGGGAGTCCCTACAGACGCACTGGGAACCCCTCCCTTCCCCATTAGCAGCCCTGCTGTGCAGACAGCTCTCTCATGGAAGCAGCTGTATACACCCAATGGAGAGTGTGGGAGAGGAAATGGATGGAGCCTTTTTGTGTGGCGGGTTTGATCCTTTCTTAATGAATGGTTCCCAATTTCCCCAGTCTATGCTGTTTGTGGTGAGGGAACAAAACCCTGTGCATGTCCAAAATAACTCTGTTATTTGGAGATTGGCTTGGTGTGTTGAGCAATATATCACATTTAAGTTACTGTCCTTTTCACAGGTGGGAAGAGATACCAAATTTTCCCTAAGGCAATTCCTGTACTATGATGGGTGTTCCATGAAGCCAGCCATATTTACACTTGGAGAGACATAATTTACTATTTCCCCCTCACTGACTGAGTCTCCCCAGGACAATGCTTGAGGACTCCTGATAGACCATAATGAATTTTCTGCATTTACATGGTTGTTTGTTTTGTTTTGTTTTTTAAGATTATGAAAATAACTTTCCCCCCCCCTTAATCCAAAGTTCAACATTTTGCATATATCTCTCTCGCTCTTTTGAAATAGAAGCCGTACAAAAAAAGCCAGGAAACACTTCCAGTCAGCAGGTTTACCTTCCACAAATGCATTTTTAAGTTCTGAAGCAAAGTCTGCCCACGAGTTTAATCCAGTTTACAGTTACAACCCAATAAATGTGTCCCCACTTCTGCACACGCCCTGGCATCACGGTTCATTCAACCTGGCCATTGGCTGTTGGCCCCCAGAATGAAGACACTCTGAGCCTTTGGGCATCTCTGCAAGGAGCATCCAGTATCAAGCTGATGGGTGGGCTCTGCAGAGTTTGTACAAGTGTATGCAGTGGTCTGGAGAAGGAGCTTTTCAGCAGACCTAAACTAAAGCAATGCTTTCATGCTTTTCAGGCCCTCGTGCAAGGTCTTCTTTGCTAAGGACCCCATTAAGATTGTGTGTGCCCGTGGGCAGTATATGTTTGATGAGAATGGAGAAAAATACTTGGACTGCATTAACAACGTAGCACATGGTAAGAACTGTGGCTTAATATATGTTGACAACTTTTAAAGCGCTCCCATTCATTTTAGGTGGATTTGGGGTCTTTTTTCAGGTACTCTCAAATGGGTTCATTGACTTCTCTTCACTTGGTCCTTTCCAGTTGGACACAGCCATCCAGATGTGATCAAAGCTGCGGTGAAACAGATGGAGTTACTCAACACCAATTCTCGCTTCCTGCACGACAATCTGGTCCAGTATGCCAAGCGTCTCACTGCGACCCTCCCAGAGCCTCTCTCTGTTTGCTACTTCGTGAACTCTGGGTATGGCTAAAGGACTTTTCATTGCTATTATCTTTTGGAAACTTGTATAAATTAACTTCTACATTTTAACAGCTTTGGGAGATGATGAGACAACAGAGTTAACAAATATAGGGTTTTCTAAGGTTGTGCCCAGGTTTTCATGTGGGCAAAAATTCATATGGTCATAGTATTTGTTTATCTTTTACATTTCTATCTCATCTATGCATGCATGTTTATTTACGGGACCGCCTCTCCTGGTATGCCCTGCAGAGGACCTTAAGGTCCATGAATAACCATAGTTTAGAGGTCCCGGGCCCTAAGGAAGTCAGACTATCCTTCACCAGGGCCAGGACCTTTTCAGTGATGGCTCTGACCTGGTAGAATGCTCTGTCCCATGAGACTAGGGCCCTACAGGATTTAATCTCCTTCCATTGGGCCTGTAAGACAGAGCTATTCTACCTGGCCTTTAATTTGAATTCAGCCTGATCTTTTATTTCCCTTCTTCC
This sequence comes from Podarcis raffonei, assembly GCF_027172205.1. Taxonomy (NCBI): domain Eukaryota; kingdom Metazoa; phylum Chordata; class Lepidosauria; order Squamata; family Lacertidae; genus Podarcis; species Podarcis raffonei. The sequence continues at coordinate 56,820,875 of NC_070610.1, forward strand.
CTCCCCTCCCCTTTTATGAAGATTACCCGCTCTGAGACCCCACAGCTAATTCTCCCCTGGCCTCCTCGCTGGCCCAAGTAGGACCAATTCAGCCAGCTAGCCCTGGGGATTATCTAATGTTTATTTCCCCTAAAGTGATTTCTGAATTGAATTTTATTGCTATCCATGTTTTATACTGTATTTTATGCTGCTTTTACAATTAAGTGTTTTTAATTTGTTGTTAGCCACCCTGAGCCCGGTTTTTGAACCAGGGAGGGCAGGGTATAAATAAAATTATTATTATTATTAGTATTAGTATTATTTATTGTTATTTCCCTTGTTGCTATTTTACTCTTGCAACAACCTTGTGGGGTAGGCTAAGAGACAGTGGAAAAAAGCTTCATGGTTGAGTTGAACCTGGGTTTTCCTAATCCTAGTCTGAGACTCTGTACTTTCAGCAGATAAGGGTTATGACTCTGCAAATGAAATCTCTGCAGAAGAAGGTTTCACTAGATACAATCAGTTTTACTAGATACAAAACATAGGAAGAAGCTTGCTGCAAAGGAAACAGATTGCAGGGCGAGGGTTTCTCCAGATGCAAAACAACCAGATTGTGCAATGGGGAACTGTCTCTCCCTCTCCCAGGCCTCTTTGGATCAGTCCAAGGAATTCCTCCCATCAGCTCCAATGCATTCAGTGAGCTCCATGCCCACAGGGGCTCCTCAGCAAGGGATGTTCTGTGTACACAGTGGGCCACACCTCTTCACAGAATGGGAAGGCTTCACATACAGGCGGCACCAGATCATGTCCACAACCTGTATGTCCCCTCATTTTCCTGAGCAGCCCTCAAGATTAGCAATGTAAACCAAAGCTGAGCTATTCACAAGTTCATATTTTGTGTCCAGCTGTAGATTTTATGATAATCAAGACATGAAGAAATGTGCAGAATTCACATAGGCTTAGATGTGATCACTATAGGATGCTTTAGTTGAGATTCCTGCATTGGACTAGATTACCCTTGTAGGTCCCTTCCAACTCTACGATTTTATTTCCATGCTTGTGTCCATGTGAAGCAACTCTTTGGCTTTTCAACCCAGAGAGAATCCTGCCCTCATTCAACATTTTCACTCTGAATCCAATAGGTGTGCTATTAATCATTTCTAGGGGATTAGAGTTTGACATATGCCTGTCTGGAGTTATTTTATTTTTGGCTTAAAAGACTAGTTTATTATGTAGCTCTCCTGTTACAATAGCTGCTTTCATTGCCTTATAATTTTGTCCACCAGATCTGAAGCAAATGACCTCGCTTTGCGCCTGGCCCGCCAATACAGGGGCCACCAAGACGTGATTACACTTGACCAGTAAGTATGCTGATGGTATGGATGAGATCAGTTTGTTGCAACATGATGCAGATAGGTCAGTCTGTTCAGTCTGTAGCCAAGCACTCAGAGCCCCATACATGAAGATTCTGCATGCATGGAGCTTCTCTGATCACAGTTAGTTTCTCATTCACCTCAAATGAGGTCACTGATCTGCACACAGTGATCTGTAAACAAATGTATCCACTATTTTGACTCATCCGTTTCTGTGAGGAAGGGGTTGTCTCTGCATAGTTGTATGTCACAGAGGGAAATGGTGTACTAATTCCTATTAATTAAAGAATACTTGCATTTGTAGTTCAATAATAATAAACATTAAAAACCATGAAAATTGTGATCGACGACATTGAATATGTTGCTGTAATGATACCACATACAGAAAACTAAGGTTAAACTGAGATTCTTTGTCAGTTTAGGTGCAAAACTTATGTAAAATATGTACAAAACTAACCTGTAACAGAGTCTGCTTCTGTTGAACTCTTTCACACCCTGGAGTCACTTTGCATCCATCTTCTGTTTCAGTGCTTATCATGGCCATGTTACATCGCTGATTGACATCAGTCCATATAAATTTAATCAACTGGGGAAAGAGGCCAAAAAGGAATTTGTACATGTGGTAAGTAATTATTATGCTGGATTCTTACTGCCCTTAGCATATTTCTATTCATTGCAGATACAAATGAAATGCAAAGCTAAACTGCATAGCAATACCTTCACAAAAATCAATAGAAACTATTTAGTGATATTTTGGTTGGCCTAATCAACGTAAGAAGCCTGGGGCGCTTCGTACAAAATGAATTGTGTATGGACAGAGATATATTTTGTCCTGAAAAATACAAGATACCTGCTTGTGTATATTTGTGTATATTAAAAAGAAAATGCATGCTAACCTACAGTAGAAAAAGCATGTTTTTAAAAAACAAAAACAAAAAAACCTCGGTAGTTATCTGTATCCAAGAATCTCTTAAGAAGTGGCTCTTAATTGTCATGAGGAATTCATGGACAATAAATCTGACAGTGGCTAGTAAGTGTAGCTCTTCCAGGGTTCAGCATGAGCAGGCCCCAAGATCTGGAAATCAGAAACATCCTGCCTTCTAGATGCCAATGCACCCTCCCCCCATGATAAGCCTGAACGGACCCCTGCACACACAGATCCCTGCACACTTTGGAGCCCCTTCAGACTGATGTCAATTTGGCTGATGGACAACAGAGGCAGACTTTAGTAATATAGCACCCAGAGTGAGGACCATTTTTGGCGCCCCTCCCCCTAAATATTTCTTATTTTCACAATAATTCTTTTTGGTACAGTTTACCCTTATTTATCCATATAAATAGAAGTTTTAAAATTATTTTGTGTACCCTCAGCTCAGGAGCCTTCCAGATCACGGGGCAAGCAGCAGATGATTGCTCTGATCATAGTGCCCAGCTTGTGAGCTTTCCAAGCATCTAATAGGGGGTTGTTGAGAACAGATATTGAACTAGATATGAGCCAGTGCATGGTATTATGGTCTCAGTTCTTTGTCGTTTCTGCCTTCTGTCCCACTTCCTAGAAAGCCAGGGATACGAAAAACCTGTGGACCTATACATTGCAATACTGGAAATGTTAAGATCCTCTTGTGCCTCTGATGCATGGTTTCTTATTAACCTGCTGTGGGAAGATTTAGAAGAAAATCAGCATGTCCTACATGAAGTCTTCCTAGGTGCACACCAGTTAGGGTTTTTAAGGCCAGTTTTGTTCCTGTCTGAGGAGGAGCCAAGGACAGTGCATTCAAAGATTTCAAATCTTCTTTTGCCACTCTTTAGGCTCCTTCACCAGATATATACAGAGGAAAATATAGAGAGGACCATCCAGACCCAGGAAGTGCTTATGCCGATGATGTGAAAAAGATAATTGAAGAGGCTCAGAAGAACGGCCGCAAGGTATGTAAACAATGGAGGAACACGAAAGCCTGCTCAGATTGTGTCCTGAAAAATGCTCAATTAGGTGAACTTGACTGCTTTATATAGCTGGAATTTCTTTTGTTTTTACTGGATTCCTGGATTTTAAGGTGCCTTCTACCCCCCCCCTTTAACTTGCATTCAAAACTCTCACAATAAAATAATAGGTAAGGATTGAGTAAAGAAGAAGAAAGGAATAAATAAATCTAAACCTCCGTTTCATACATAAGAGCAGGCTTAAAGCATAAAGCACTATCTTGATAGTGCTTTGAAATTGCACATAGAACTTTTGCTGAAATTAATGGGGCTGTATGTAGCAACAGTTAACAGGCACAGGATATAATGCACTGCAGTGTACAGCCTCTGTTCCTAAAATCCCCACCCAGTTTGAGCCCTCATTCCTAAAGGGGGCTTACATTTATTTATTTTTGCAACCACATAAAATCATACAAACTACCAAACAGATTAACAAGAAGAAATATATAAAAGCCCAGCAGCTTCTCATAATTTCTCATGGTGGTGTCCCAATGCAAAGAGAAGAAAATCAGTAGGATCCAGTGGAATGTTGCACTTTGAGGATCCAGAGACATGAATTTAAATGCTAGCTCATGTGAACGAAAATTTACACTCAAAGCAGCTGACAAAATGGCAAAGTAAGCTGTAGATTTAAAACATAGCATCTTAACACGAGTAATGATATAGGAACTTGCTGACTTTGGTGTGGAGAGATATTTCTAGAACTCGCATGGAGGCTTGTTATTATTAGTCACTTCTTTTCCAGAAAGGTGAACTCGAAGGAACTTGAAAAAGCAAACAATACAAACAAGAATAAAAACAACCTAAAATGCCCACAGGTAGTGATTGGACCCACTATTTCCCCATCACCTTAAAGTCCAAAGGATCCCACCCATCTGTCTTTAATTCCTTATTGAGATTTATAAAAAAGAAACTAACGGATAGTTTCTATTTTCCCCCCTTTGTCTGTTTCCTCCCTTCCCCCTCGCATTATCTTCCTCATAGGTTCTGGTGCCGTAGACCTCTGCCAGGAGCAGTTGATAAAAGTTTCACAGACTATGGGGAGCCTCCTACTGTCTGGCTGTAGTATACCTCTTCGAATATAGTGTACGCTTCTTTACACGTTACCACACGACCTTCTTTCCAGGAAGACTGCACTGTTCAAGCTTGCATGGACCCCTGGCTGATACTCGGGGAGGGTTGTGCAAGAGTGAGGGAGGCAGTCAGTTAAATAGCAGATTTGGGCTGACCCTCCAGGCAGACTTGGGGGAGAACAAAGGCATAATGCTGAATGCATAAAATGTAAGCTTCCAGTTCCAGTCTATCTCATCTGCTGATGTTGATTCCTGATCCCAAATAATCTTTTTTTAGTTTGTTTGTTTTCATTCCTAGCTACTGGAATCACTTCAGCTGTAGGCTCTGTCTTTTTGTCAAATGCCTCATCCTGATTTGCTCTGCATAAGTTTTTCTTCTTCTTCTGAAGCAGGGGTGCCCAAAATACAGCTCTGCACATCTTCAATACATTTGTTTGTTTCCCATTTTGAGCCACAGGAAAGGGGTTAAATCAGCTATCACAGAATGCCATGTGAATGAAGCTGGTGGAGGTTCACAAGTTCACAGGGTGAAGCTGATATAAAGACTATAAAGTACCTTTAGTAATTGAATTATTGAAATGTGGACAATCATTAATAATAAATAGATAATAAATAACTCATCAGAACAGTGAACCCATCAGATACTTCCAGTATCACATTTGTATTCTGCAAGAATAGACCGATTAAATGAGTTTTTAAATAAATGTGCACAGTAAATCCAAGACTTCGAGCATTGGGTCAATAATGAGCTGTAGAATTATGCTGGATGCTTGCCCTGGCATTGAAAAATTGAGCACCTCTGCCATTTTTGTTGTCGTTACTGTTGCTCACAGCTGTTCAAGATGCAACATAGCTATCCAAACCGCATATTCATTTATCTCACCTGTTTTCATAGGGTTCGTGCCTGTAGCTGTTGTTTCATTTGCAAACGAGTAAGCAGAGGAATGCTCTCCTTATAACATCTTCTCTTACTTAGATTGCAGCCTTTATTGCTGAGTCCATGCAGAGTTGCGGAGGCCAAGTAATTCCACCTGCAGGCTATTTCCAGAAAGTGGCAGAGTATGTACAGTGCTTGGGATGGGTTACTTACAGCAGGTTACTTAATAAAAATCACAGGGAGAGTCTACTTATTTGGTTCTCTGTGTAGCTTTAATCTTTGTTCCTTGAAATTTAAAACTGCTATGATTATTATTATTATTTATTTCTGTAAATAAATATTGTCCAGTAACAAGAGCTGCCTTTCTCAAAGTAGCTTTTGGCAATTCAATCCAAGGCCAATAAGTTGGTGGGATGGTACATAAGGAATATAAGTATTGCTCAAAGTTTAGTGATGGCAGACAAATTGGATGACTTTAAAAGAGGACTAGACAGGATAAGGTTATTAATGGCTACTAGCCAGTTACTATGCTATCACAGTCTGCTTATGGGATTCCCATAGGCAGATGGTTGACACACTGAGAGAACAGGATGCTGGGCTATTTGCAATGAACAGCATGACTTCTTATTGCACAGTAGCTCTGGGGTGATCTGCACATTAAGAAAAATCACATGGTACATCATTCCTAGAACTTGAGAATACAGGAGGCCCTGTGCATTGTGTGTATCAGATCTTATTATCCAATATTTCTAGACCACACATATCCTTCTGTGACCTGACAGAGTGAACTCAGGTCAACTTTATCCATCTTCTGGCCATACTATAAAGAGCATGTGGCTTGATAAGCATTTTTCTGAATTCTCAGCTGTAAATGGCCCTTGCAGGACCATAATTGAAGTCTTCATGTAAACGCTCCTACATGACAGTGACACATCACAGTGAGGCATCTGTTCTGTTCCCTTTTTATTTTCAGCGCTGTCCACAAAGCGGGTGGAGTTTTCATAGCTGATGAAGTCCAGGTCGGTTTCGGTCGAGTTGGAAAAAAATTCTGGGGATTCCAGCTACAAGGTGAAGACTTTGTGCCTGACATTGTCACTATGGGGAAGCCAATTGGCAATGGCCATCCCATGTCTTGTGTAGTTACCACCAGAGAGATAGCAGAAGCTTTTGGTGCCTCTGGACTGGAGTACTTCAATACGGTGAGCTTCTCTTCTAATATTCTCATTTATAGTTAGAAATCGGGTATGAGGAAACTTTGGCTCTCCAGATGTTGCTGAACTGCAATGATCATTAGCCCAGGGATGATGGGAGTTGTAGTTCAGCAATGTTCGGAAGGCCGCATCTGTTATAGAGGCTTGTTTGTTGACTTGGCATGCATAATTGCACCATCATAGATTGTTACAGAAAGAATGTTCAGAGCACCCAGTAATGACTCAAATAATGCTTTTCAGTGAAGCCAGTTCACCCAGCTTAGACAACAGCATCAGGCAACATCTGGCCCTGATCCATCTCTTATGTATGGTGTGAAGTGAAATAGCACCTGCCTTCTCCATCCATTTGGCAGAACCTCATGCAGTCTGGGCCAATGTCATTTGGATTCTATGCCCATAGGTGCAGCAGTGGCTCAGGGAGTGGGGGAGCAGCAGTGACAGGATGCTCTGCCAACCCAGAGTTCCTCTGCCCTCACTGCTGCCCCAACCCCATCTCATCTCCACACAGCACTGCTGCATAGGCATGAAGTATTATTATCTTTTGAAGACACTGGTGGCATACCAGGAGGGTGGGGAAGACGGGTGTGCTCTCAATTCCCCTTAAGCACAAGGTGATAGGAAATATTCAGCCTAGTAATGTTTGACCATACGTTGCAATATCATGCATACACCAATTGAGTCTCGTACTGAATAGATGCTCAGGTTGAGCTTCTTAATGCCTAAATGAGACTTTGATTGACAATGTACAGCTTCGTCATGCAAATAATATTGAGCACATGGTCTCTTGTGTGTATATGTAAAACCAGTACATGGTGCTTACTGTTTAATTTCTTTAAAAGTGGAGCAGGAGCCTAAGTTATAGCAAAGTTTCACTCTGTGTGGGAAAGCAGTACAAACCCAGTGGTGTTTTATTCCCTTCAAACTTTTCAAAATGGAAACTGCAAAGAAGAAATATGACACTCCGTAGCACCATATAAGGTGCAAGTTAAAAAGACAGAAGGAAATTTGCACCCAATATTTCTTGTTTGCCTGAGAAAATAATCTGATGCCAAGCCCCGTCTTGCTCAAAACATTCATCAAAATCTTTGGATGAAGAAATAATTGAGGCAGCAATAACCTGTTTCTTCTTGGTCATTTCCCCTCCCTCAGTTTGGGGGCAACCCAGTGTCCTGTGCAATTGGACTGGCTGTTTTGGACGTGATAGAAAAAGAAGATCTCCAAGGGAATGCCACACGTGTTGGAAACTATCTCACTGGACTACTGAAGGAACAAAAAGAAAAGCATCCACTGGTGGGAGATGTCAGGTAGGCACAACAGGCTAAACATAAAAAAGTTTTTAGATGCGGAAGAATGTATAACTAGGGGTGGCTTCTTCAATCCAAGGACTGCATTGCCTTCTGAAGACCCAGGAGACACATTCCAGTGGTGTGTACAATCATACCCACCCCCCACCACTGACAACTACTGAATAACAGATCAGATAACTGTTTTGTACAGGAGACCTACCACACTACATTGTAAAACTATTTGGAGTTGTGTGCCTTTTGTGCAACACTGAGATTTGATTGCTGCACCTCTGATTCCCTCCCTTTTCTTTATATTTTTCAGAGGTGTTGGTTTGTTTGTTGGAGTGGATCTTGTGAAGGATCGACAAAAGAGAACGCCTGCCACTGCTGAGGCCCAGCATATTATCTACAAGTAAATATATACTGGCTTGCTTTAGATGTTCCTTTCATCAGTTTTAACTTTATAACTTCCAGGCTAGACATTCAAACTGAAGGAGCTGAAATTCATAGTCAGGTCAGGGCTGAGTAACTGAAGATGCCCTCACAATTTACCCAGAATCATAAAACACAGCTTTAAAGGGACTGACTGCATTATAACTTCACATACCTAAATGCATTTTGGGAGTTTGCATTCCAAATTAAATTTGTGTTCCCTTCTAATCAGGCTGAAAGAACAGAGGATTCTTCTGAGTGCTGATGGACCTTATCGAAACATCTTGAAATTTAAGCCACCCATGTGCTTCACTAAGGAAGATGCAAAGTTTGTTGTTGATCAGATTGATGAGATCCTCACAGGTAAGCATTCTTGCATGCCTACCGGTTCTTTTACATATATGGCCTCCAATTTTGTTCTATAGGTAACAGAGGTAGTGGCAGAGAACTGGGGAAGAAGAGAGAAAGGGTGCAGTAGCTGTAGCCTTTCTTAGTGTCTTGGCACATTTAAAGATATAGGAAAGACTTGACAACTCCAGATGTCAAAATCAGGCAAGAACTAGAGGCCAGCATAAGCTTGTGACCCATTGCAGAGATGTCTGATCATTGTTGGAGATGCAACATTAGATCAGCCAGGATAATTTCAGCTCCCAGGTGAACTCATAGTGGTAAGTTGGGGATAGGTTGCTTGTTGCTGAAACGTGTCTTAAGTGAATTCTAAAGAAATTTATCTAGTTCTACAAGAAAATAAGCTAGTATTTAAAACCACATGAACTTTTTCTTTACACTTTGTGACTTCTGTACCTAATGATGGAAAACTTACTTTTCTCCCCTCCTCTTGTCCCAGATTTAGAAGATTCAACAATAAACAGGACCAGAGATGAATTGCCAACAAATGTACAGAGTAAAAGAAAAGTAAGTTGGAAACCCTAAAATTACACTGCCAGTCAATATAGACAAAAGTAATCTGTGGGTTAAACCACAGCCTAGGACTTGCAGATCAGAAGGTCGGCGGTTCGAATCCCCGTGACGGGGTGAGCTCCCGTTGCTCGGTCCCTGCTCCTGCCAACCTAGCAGTTCGAAAGCACGTCAAAGTGCAAGTAGATAAAGAGGTACCGCTCTGGCGGGAAGGTAAACAGCGTTTCCGTGCGCTGCTCTGGTTCGCCAGAAGCGGCTTAGTCATGCTGGCCACATGACCCAGAAGCTGTACGCCGGCTCCATCGGCCAATAAAGCGAGATGAGCACCGCAACCCCAGAGTCGGTCACGACCGGACCTAATGGTCAGGGGTCCCTTTACCTTTAATCTAGATGGACCATTGTCCTGGCTCAATATAAGACAGCTTTCTAAGTTCCTATGAGCTGTCTGAAGACTTTCCTGTCTTACTTCACCCACGTACCTCATGTTTGGGGCTTTCTCTCAGTGCACTTTATGTCATGCCATGCTCTCCCCCCTCCCAACACTCATACAAGCAGCTCAAAACTCACCTATTCCATAAACCATTGGCATAACCCATAGTCATAACTGAAATAATGCCTAAATTATGTGCACACAGCTGCATTCGCTCACATCATTCTGGTCTTATCCTTGGCTTTGCATATTTCATTTCTCTGCTGATTTGCTACACTTGCCTCTTTTCTGTCTCATGCAATGTCTAAAATTTGATTGTAAACATCTCAGATTAGGGACCTGTTGTGCTTGGGTCCTGGCCTCAGCTTTTCCACAGGCATCTGGTTGGCCACCGTGAGAACAGTGTGCTAGATTAGATGGGCCGTTAATTAGCCCAATCCAGCAAGCCCTTCTACATTTTGAACTAATGAATACCGATAACCTAGAACCACAGGCTTGTAAAATATGTGGTTCTGGCAGTTACCATGACATCAAATATCTGCTGATGCCAATATTTGCATATTCAATCAAACTGTGCGTTTGTTTTAGATGCCCACAGATGGGAGCTCCCAGCTGGAATGCATCAACGAAAGCATAAGCCATATCAATGGAAGTGCCTGCAGACAAAAAAATGGATTTTATGCTGAAAACAACACAGTGCCTTGCAAAAGGATCAGGACATGAAAAGAAAATTCTATAAATAAGAATCATTATGTACAGTTGGGTTTGTTTAAGGATGTATGGGTGTGTGCAATAATTGGTAAGAATATTGGCTAGTTACACATTCTGATGAAGCACCCATTTACTTATGGTCTAAATTTGGAGCATCATGCTTTGCAGCCATAGTACAAAGGTAGCATGGCCTCATTTGTTTCAGATGTCTAACTGACTGGCAGTCACTGACTGATGTGTCTTTGTCCTTTTGGAATCTCAGTGTTCAGTATTGAGATTTTAATAATTTTCCCATGTTTTAATGGTTTATTTGTTATACTGTGCAACTTTCTGGTGGGGCAATTCATGCCAATGCTGAAATAAATATTTTTATCTTGTAAATCTCACATGCAATCCAACAGAGGACACCTGGAACAACCAAGAGTGTTCCATGAAAACCTGCCAATCAGCTTCTGCCACCCTCTCCACATTTACATGGGAGTAAGTTCCACTGAAGTCAGTGCAGCTTACTTCCTGAATGTGTGGGGTTGCACTGTTGGTGGAGATGGGAGTGAGTCCAATCCCTCATTCAAATGGATTTCAGAATTTAAAAAATTAAGGGAGCATACACAGCACCTATTTCCACACACCATTTCCCCTTCCAGATAGGGATGCACACTGGAGCAATGTTGTAATATTCAATGACAAAGATTTTATAATAATTATTAATTGTACAGTATTAACTATATTGAAAAAGAAAACTTTAAAGCACTGCTGTATTTAGACAGTATGCCTTCTTGGTCTATATTTGTCGGTTGTATCTCTGCTGTTATCGGTGTTTATGAACTCTGTTAGGACACCAGTTTGTTTTCCATTTACTGGAAACTCTTGTTTATTCCAAAAAAAATAAAGCTATTTTTAACCTACAGGTCATTGTGTCATGAAATGAATAACCATCAATATTTAATAATTACTTGGTAAGGTTACATTCTTCTTAAAGTTGATCTTTGGCCTCATTTACTCATCTCAAACTAGGCTTGGCTATAAATTAACATGATTAATGCATATGGGTATTCCTTTCTTGGAGAAGATGAGTAATGGTCCAGAGGTTGCAGGCACATATTGCTGAGTGTGCACAAGCATTCTGAATTATGCAAAAGTAATAGTGAGCACCCCTAGGAGACAGAGTCCACATTTTTGCACAATTAGATATAGATATAGAGAGATTTATATAAAGGTAAACTTTACCTTTACAGTGGAACCTTGGGTTACGTACCATCCTCCTTACAAATGCTTCGGGTAACAAGCTCCGCTAACCCAGAAGTAGGTCTCCTGGTAGTGAACTTTGCCCTGGGATACGAGTAGAAGTCGCACCCCAGTGGCACGGTGGCAGCAGGAGGCCCCATTAGCGAAAGCGCGCCTCAGGTTAAGAACTGTTTCGAGTTCAGAATGGACCTCTGGAACGAATTAAGTTCGTAATCCGAGGTACCACTGTATATAAATATTTACTTATATAAAAAAGTAAACTTTGGAAAAGTTTCAACTGGTTCCTTATTGTAAATTCCCTTCAAAAGACTGTGCAGTAGTCTCAGATCCACTCCACCCAGTGCCAGATCTACATATAAGCTAAACAAGCTATAACTTAGGGCCCCCCAAAAAAATTAAAGGGAAAAAACTGGATACTGCTTATTGTATTTCAGTTCAACAATTACTTTGATAAAATACATATTTTGTTATGTGCAAATGGCTTTAGATACCTATTACCGGTAGGTCCATAAATTACCACATAGCATATATTCAACAACAAAAACGACAATTTGTTGTTGACAAAGGACAGCTGGACATAAATAAAGGGCCTCATTACCTTCTGTAGCTTAGGGCCTCATCAAACCTAAATCCAGCCCTGACTCCATCCCTCTGTACTGGGATCTCCTCTTTGCATGTTCAGACCCAGAAACCTCCCCCCTAAATAAATTCACACTTGTTTCAAATTTTGGTTTGGTTTTTGGCAGAATTTAGGCCACAAATTTATTGATTGCAGAAAGTGATTGGTTGCATAGGCTCCAGTTTGACTAGCTCCCTGCCATGCAGGTAGCGCTGACCCAGGGTTCCAGCATAGGTCATCCAAGGGTGAACACCCAGATGAATGGAAAGCCGGGAACGGGCTAACTCCGCCACCCAAATGTCCCCCTGGACTCAGGTACAAGCACAACCCCCTCTTAGGGGTTGACCAAACCATCGGGTCCCTGGATTCCTTTAACGGAATACCCTTCACATAGGAATGGCGAGAGCGTTCTCCTATCCCTATCACCTGAACCAGAGCCTATCCGCAACCTTACAAGTTGTGACGATTTGCTACGTGGCAGGCGAAACCTAAATGGCAACAGCCAATCAGCTAAGTGGGGGAAATTCCTGCGATGCCCGTCGCAAGGACAAACAACACACAATGGCATAGCAAGGTCAAGTGCAAAGCCCTAAAAATAGGGAGAGGTGGGTGGGTGTTCCGAATGCACGTGCCGAAAGAGGAAGCTCTGGGTCACGTGCATTGGTATAAATAGGTCCCTCAAATTGTTTGGACTGTTTCCCATTGGCCAGATGGCACCCAGCTACAAGGGACCTACCAATAAGGTGTTGTGGCTGACCAATCATACCCACCCACAACACAGGGTGTCAGTTTCCAGGTCTCACCGCAATACGTGCCCTCTTTAGGGAGGACCCGATTTCTAAAAACATTGTGAAGACACTGTGCTTTCTGTCAGTGACAGCACAGGAAAAGGAATTTCTACAAAACAGGGCAGGTCTAATTCAAAGATAGCTCTTCAACTCCATGAGGAAGAGCAACCTAAGCTCCCATCTCCATTACTGTTCTGTATCCCAAAACAGGTAGACCTGCTCAGTTGCTTGTCTGCAGACACCCTCAAGCTAACCTTTCTGGCAAGAGGCACCTAATTCATGGGGAACGTTTGTGAGCCCAGCACTGTGGTTGTGTTTTTGTGATTTTCCCCATTAGATTTCTGCAACTCAAATTAGTGGGATTCTGGAGTGGAAAATGTTAGCAGCAGTGCAGTATGTCTATGTCAATGCTGAATGTCATTATTGATGTGTTCCCCTCCATATGGGGGCTTGGCACAATACCCCCTCCCCATGGAATACTGATTGACTTTGGAGAGCAGAGGGAAGGCAGAAATCAGGGGTTGGGGTAAGGAATGGAGTGGCTGGAATCACGAAGACAGTTTGGAGATGTTGCACTCTATGCTGCAACATTTTGTTGCAGACTCTGCTGCTATTAAGTTTGTGATCAATACAGCCATTTTAGTCAGGTAAGGCTGAAATTTATCTAAAGAAACTTGCCAAGAGACAGATCCCTCATTTTCACAGTTGGCTTTCCTATAAAATTTCATATTATAGTAAGCTTGTTAGTCTTTTAAGTTGCTGAGAAGCTAATTTGTAATTCTACACCTGGAATTCAAACTGTATCCTTATGGTTCCATCAGTATGGTTCTAATTAAATAAATCATTTGAATGTCAGATTAGAGAACAGGTTTCCTAAACTGGTTTGTTTTTACTATGAGATGTTACATTGTGAAAATCTATATAAGCCACCTTTCTATAGATAAATTGTATTGCTTATCTACAGCTTTCTATAGAAAGGAGTTTAAATGAGTTTTTACAAGGCTTGGTTGTTTGAGTAATAAAAAAGTTTATTATTATTAGCCAAGTACCTTGAGAGTACTGACTCACAAGTAAAATTAAAAGTTTGTCCTACCACAAGAACTGCTGATTTTGGATAAGCTCTTAATTGGGACAAAAGTCCCATTTTCAAGATTAATCTTAAATAGAAAAGCCAGACTTCATGCAGGTAGGCCTGTTCTGTTATTAAATATGATGAAAGGAAAGTGAAGCACACACGGAAAACAAATATTTGTCTGACAAGTAAACTGAACGTTTAATGTTCCACAAGCGATAGTTTGTTAATCAGCAAAGTAAGGCATGTGGTTACCTTCCAGTAAGAAAATGGGAATGAATGTGGTAAGCAGGAAATGTCGTGAGTTTGGAACATTTAACATCTATGTATATTTGCACTTATTTACAAATATACAACTGAGCAGAGGTGGAGGAGCAACTTACATATTCCAACAAACTAAAATGTACTGTTCCAGTGTTTCAGCACCCTAGAGTCCAAACACCACACAGAAAGAGACATGTTGATGTAAATTCTCATGCCCAAAGTAGACATGACCAGACTTCACAACAAAAAAACAAAAAGCAGTCGGAGCAGGGAGCTGTAGCAGGGTATGTTTAATTGACCTCCTATCCACACCATTTTTCTAATCTAAAACATCCCCACCAACTAACAGCAGCTATCAGCTCAGTAGAAGGGAAATACAGGAACCTGTTTTAAGCCTGTTTTTTATTTTATTTTACTTTTCCTTTGCATGGGCTAACAGCAATTTTGTAGCGTTAAGAATTTAGATAGGGAAAATAGCAAGAGAACACACTCTCCACTTCTAGTTGTGCTGCCAATCAAAATCTGAGATTTTAATATTTTAAAGTAATTATGCTCAGAAACATCAAGAGATCTGATCACAGGTCAATTGTCACCTTTGCCTTATGTCTGAGTTAGTCTATTCCTGTTGGATGATTTTACTGCCTCCGAAATTGCACATTTTAATCAAGAATTATTGGAAAGCAAGCCATTATCTCTCAGCTTCGCCCCCACGATCTGGGGCTGGAATCTGCTGTTCAAAGACTATTTGCATAAACAGAAGTCAAAAGTCCAACTGGGTGTGCAAACCTGTTGGCACAAATCTTTGTTTTTAGTGTCAAGCAGTTATACAGCACAATTTATTCTTCAGAACATGGGCAGCTAAGCACGGGCCTCATTCACTCTTGGGCAACCCCCAGGGACTGCATGATAGAAGGGAGGCTAAAAGTGAGGAGAGCCTTCCCACACTTTTGTATGCACACCACAGGCACAAATACACAGTTCAGATGCGCCCCTCGCTGTAGCTCAATAGCAGAACATTGGCTTTGCATGTGGAAAGTCCCAGATCCAAACTACAGGATCTACAATTCAAAGTGTTGGTGCTGACCTTTAAAGCCCTAAACGGCCTTGGTCCAGTACATCTGAAGGAGCGTCTCCACCCCCATTGTTCTACCCGGACACTGAGGTCCAGCACCGAGGGCCTTCTGGCAGTTCCCTCACTGCGAGAAGCCAAGTTACAGGGAACCAGGCAGAGGGCCTTCTCGGGAGTGGCGCCTTCCCTGTGGAACGCCCTCCCACCAGATGCCAAAGAGAACAACAACTACCAGACTTTTAGAAGACATCTGAAGGTAGCCCTGTTTAGGGAAGCTTTTAATGTTTGATGTTCTATAGTATTTTAATGTTTTTTTGGAAGACGCCCAGAGTGGCTGGGGAAGCCCAGCCAGACGGGCGGGGTATAAATAATAAATTATTATTATTATTATTATTATTATTATTATTATTATTATTATTATTATTACAGGAAGGGCTCAGAATGTGCATGTAAACCTTGAGACCCACTGCAATACTGAGATAATATAAGGCAGCTTCCTATATGATCAACCTGAAGACCCAGGAGGACATGTCAGATTCACCATCAGGTTGCTGGGCTCCACTCATGACAGTGCTGTCCCTATTTTGATATCCTTTTTTGCTTGTTTCAAAACTAGTGTGCTCTTGGCGGAATAAGGAAATTTTGCTTCCTGCGGGTCTCCTTTAGAATCATGATTTCCCTCGGACTTGCAGCAGTGTTCCCTTGAGGCGTAACTTCAGCTAGGCCCTGAAAGGGCTCTCCGGAAGAGGCCTTGGAATGGAAAATATTGTTCATAATTAATGTTACAGCTTCTTTTGTCACGGCCGATGGTTTTGGCAAGTAAATAAATAGGCTGAAATCAATAATGAATGTGTCTGTAGGAGATGACATACAGTAGACATAGGAAGACACACAGCATGGTCTCTGTGAACAGGCTCATTTTATTCAACAGAATTCTGGTGCTGAACAAAACAGATGCATTGTTAGGCCTCCAAGGATCTTTCATAGTTGCCTGGTCCTGGGATGAGGAATTGAGCAAAATAAAAATTGGGCTGGAGCAACGCTAGATCCTGACTCTACAGCAGCACCATAAAGGTGGCCTTTTGCCATGGATCTCCAAACTGTAACAGGGACTGGAAACCTGTGGCCCTCCAGGTGCCTGTTGAACTACAACTCCCATCTTCCCTGACTAGCCTGGGGCTGATGGATTTGGGAGTCTGGAGGGCTACAGTGTCCCTATGCCTGCATTACATCTAATTTTCTGTTACAATAGCAATGTGACAGTTCTACAGGATGACGCAAGGGCACTGCCTTTCTGCCTTTTATGCAACAACCAATCATTTGAAAATCTGCCAAAATCTGTTAGCCACTTAACTTTTATCAGGCTTCCTGAGAACTTGTAGACACAGGGCAAGGTCAGGCAGGAGGAAAAAATGCTTACTGGGCACAGAACAGCTGTTTAGAATGAGTGCACAGAAAGGTCAAACAACATTGCTACTTCAGCTCATGATTCAGCAACCAAGGCTGCAATAGTATATCTACTGATCTGGCAATAAGTATCACTGAAACCAATGTGAGTTATTTCTGAGTAAACATGCATTGGGTTACATTGTTATATGTTTGGATTAACGAAAAATGAAAGGCAAGATGCCCTGTTTCTGTAAGCAAGTTCAATACTACATAAATTTCAAGGAAAACCATCAAATTCAATGGCAAAGTTCATATGTAATGCTAAACCATGGTTAACATTAAGCAGGGTTTCTAACCAACAACAAACAAAGGCATATAAAGCATGGTTAAGCCACTGGGCCAGGTTCAGATGCTCAAATTAAACCATGGTTTATAAACCACGATTTAGTGTTACGTGCAAACCAAGCCAGTGTAATCTATTCTTCCCATTATCTGCTTCAAGTACTTTGGTCAGGAACCATTTAAAGGCAAGCACCAACATTTTGAGCTGGACCTAAAAGCTGGTGAAGAGCTTTTGGGACTTGCAAGATATGATCAGTGTGAGCAATGCCTGTCAAAACAGCAAGATTTCCATCTATCTGTATTATATTTGTAGTGGTGTAGACTAACACTGGGAAATACATCCCACTTCAAAGCAGTGTGATTTTTTTTTAGCAAACATGAATTTGATAATGTAGATCAGCCTTGCCCCTACAATGTTTTAGACTACAACTCCCATCTGGCCCAGGCACAGCCAATGGTCAGGGATTATGGGAGCTGTAGTCCAAAACATCTAGAAGGCACTGGATTGTAGAAAGCTGATGTGAACAATATAGACGCTCATGCTCATTACAGAATTGAAAAGCTGCATAAATGTGAATATCTGTTTCTCAACATTTCAGTGATGTGATCCATGACTGTTACAAAGGTGACCTGCATGAGGCCACTCGCTCTCCTAAGAGTGCTGTTGAAAGAAAGACATTCATTTCTAAATAATTTTACCCTCTCTTTCCAATACAGTGGTACCTCTAGTTGCGGACTTAATGCATTTCGGGGTGCCGTTCACACCCTGAAAAGTCCGCAACAAGAGCGCCTCATCTGCACATGTGTGCGGCACAATCGAGTGCTTCTGTGCATGCGCAGGCAGCAAACCTGGGAGTAAACACTTCTGGGTTTGCCACGTCCGTAACAAGAGCAGAACACAACACGAGGTATGACTGTACTCTTTCTCATACATAATTCTTGCTGGGCAGCATGTTTATGAAGCCCAGTTTGGGCTATGTTCTATGCTTCTTGCTGAATTTTGACACCTTTTCCTCCATAGCAGAACTTCCTAGCATCCACTCAGTAAATCAAATTTCCCGAGGCTTTATTATGTCCATCTGTGTAAGTATTACAACATCTTCCCTAGTTTTACTTAAGACTCTGGTAACATGATGACATAATGATGGCAATTCACTCTGCCCCTCTGTGGTTCCTCACAGTAACATTCCCCTCCTGTCAGCTATGTCCTGCCTACTGGCAGGAGATAAACAACCAGCTCAGCTTCTTCCAAGAAATGGATATATCTGTCATGTCTAAAGCCTTAGGTGAACCTAAATGTTTTCCTGTTAAACTGCTGCCCTACTTTCGGACATGACATAGTAAACAAGTACTTGCATTCCTCTAGCTTGCAGTTAAGCACACATTTGGAGCAACACATGTACTTTTAAAGCCCTCTCTGGCCATAAAGGGGGAAGGGAGATTTATGCCACTGGTTAAGTCCTGAACGTTGCATATTGCATACACTGAATTTTCAGGGGTGAACTAATAATTACATTACTGCACAGATGGGGAAATTTGTTCATCCTGAGGGCTGCATTCAATTCCGGGGAACCCTTTTCAAAGTTAGGAAAACAGGGCTGAATAGATCAGTCTATTCTAAGTCTGAACGAGTTTCCCATGTACTAATCCATAAATCTGATCTGTCCCATTAAAAGGGTGTACATTTGCATTATTTTTCTGTGCATACTATCTCAGATTAGGAGTGACTGGTGGGGAAAGGTGTTGCCTTGAACCTGTTTCCTGGTAGCAGTGTCACTGCTGCACACCAAGGTGGAGTTAGATCAGGAAAGTACGATGTGGCTTCACCAGCAGAGCCAATCGGGTGCTCTCAGTGGTGCCCCCACATCACTCCAACCTTGTTGCCACTATACCCAACAACCACACCATCCAGTATGTGGCGATGATGCTCCTGCTGGAATGCTATGCCTGCAGGGTTGTCCCTCCCCACTCTTGCTTCAAATATGCATTTTTGTATATGCATTTAGATGCATTTTTAAAGACAAAAACACTTAGGCAGGAATAATCAGCAGCACAAATATGAGATAGGGGACACCTTGTGAAAAGGATCTAGGTAAGGGTCTTTGTAGATCACAAGCTTAACATGGGTCAATGGTGTGATACAGCTGCAAAGAAGAAAAGAAAAGCTAATGCTATTCTAGGCTGCATCAACAGAACTATAGCGTCCAGATAAAAGCAAGTAATAGTACCACTCTATTCTGTCTTGGTCAGACCACACCTAGAGTACAGTGTCCAGTTCTGGGCACCACAATTTAAGGATACTGACAAACTGGAATGTGTGCAAAGCAGGTTGACTAAAATTATCAAGGGGCTTTGAAAGCGGAAAGCCTGGAAAAAAGGAGACTAAGAGGCTATACAATAGCCATCTTCAAATATCTCAAGGGCTGTCTCATGGAAAATGGAGCAAGCTTGTTTTCTCCAGCTCTGGAGGCTAGGAACCAAACCGATGGCTTCAAGTTACAAAAAGGAGATTCCGACCAAACATCAGGAATAACTTTCTGACAGTAAGAACTGTTTGGCAATGGAACAGGCTCCCACAAGAGGTGGTGGACTCTTGTTCCTTGGAGGTTTTTCAGCAATAATTGGATGGCCATCTGTCATGGATGCTTTAGTTGAGATT
This sequence comes from Podarcis raffonei, assembly GCF_027172205.1. Classification (NCBI taxonomy): domain Eukaryota; kingdom Metazoa; phylum Chordata; class Lepidosauria; order Squamata; family Lacertidae; genus Podarcis; species Podarcis raffonei. Next base: position 56,840,592 of record NC_070610.1, read on the forward strand.
CCTTCTCTGTCTTGCAAAATTCAGGGATGTGCAAATACTGAAGGGTAATTGCATTCTGATCCAGATATTAGTCTCAACATTGCAAATCAGGTTGGTTTGCTTGAAAATGCAGACTGAAAGAAATCCTCAAGCATTCCTATAGGAAAGGTGATGGACAGAGGAGACTTTTTTGCCACAAAGTCATGCCAATACTTTTGTCTTCCTCTTTCACCTATTCATATAATTTCATTGCATACAAAGTGATGAAATGGCATATTATTTAATTCTATTTTTGCTTGGGCAGTGTAAAAGTTATTACTCTGAGTAGCTTAGTGCCAGTTCAAAGATTGGGGGGGGGGAGGATCACACCACCTGGTACACACCACTTGCATTGTCTCCTATTGAGAACCAATAGCTCTCCACAGTCTTAGGCAGTTGTCCTTCTGGTTCTGCTGCTTGAAATCTTTCAGCTGATGATGATGCCAGGAACTGAATCATTATGTAAACAAAATGTGTGTCTACTACTTAGGATCGCCCTAAGACTTTTGGTTCTGTGAAATTCTGGTCAAAGGCACTGAAAAGGAACTAATTCCAATGAAGCTGAGCTTTTAATCTAGGATTCCAGCTTGACAGACTAGATCACATGTGTTTAAGGGCCTATCCCTTGTCTGACAAAAGAAAACACACGACAGGCATCAATGGCAAACGTGCTCCTCTGCAATTTAGTTCATATCTGGTTTTTCATCTTACCAATACTGGTGGTATCCATTAAGACTGAAGATATCACACTTGCAATTAGTAGGTGATATCCATTGCTAATACTGTGAGTAGACCCATTTACATCGGTGGAATCAAATTACTTACCGTAATCAAAGTATTTCAATGGGCCTATTCCGAGTATGACGAATGCTAGATATCCTCCAACAGAAGCATATACAGTGTCATGTACTTAAATTACATGACATTAGGTGCATGGCCAAAAAGTAAACCAATGAATGCAGAGTGGGGGGAACCCACTGCAGAAAGAGCTTTTTTTAGCCATCCTGCTTGCTTGCTGGGCTCTGGGAATCACCTTTAACAAAACACATCTCCCATAATTTTTGGGGGCTAGGCTTAAATGTATTGTGTGAATGTGGCCCTAATCTATTTTGCTTCCTCTTTTCCTTGGAATCACTTCTTAGATTGGAATATTACATTCCCAACTTAGAAGTTACCACAGGACTGTGTGGCATCCAGACAAAATTTCCAGCAGGCTTTGGGTTGTGACACAGGCTACTCCTATAACTTATTATGACTACAAGTACTGAGTAGAAAAGTTAAATTTAGTAACATTTGTGATCTTCTGCTCATCATGAGACCTTCTTGATAACAACAGGGAAAATCTGGAAATGACTTTTTTCTAAGTAATGTGTAAAAAAAACCCAACCCCATTGCTAGCAAACACCAAATTACAGGCATTTCTACATGCAATCAGGACTAATCAATACTGCACTGTGCATTCCTGCAGCTGTTCAAACTAAAAAGCGATTCAAATTAAAAGTATGGTTTGTAAAAAATAATGCACTGGTGTACATGAAATATATCAAAACAAAAAAAAAATTTTCTTTCCAGTAGCACCTTAAAGACCAACTAAGTTAGTTCTTGGTATGAGCTTTCGTGTGCATGCACACTCCTTCAGATACCATGCACACAAAAGCTCATACCAAGAACTAACTTAGTTGGTCTTTAAGGTGCTACTGGAAAGGAAAAAAAATTTTTTGTTTTGACTATGGCAGACCAACACGGCTACCTATCTGTAACATGAAATATATCAGTTCTGCCTAGAAACTTTGATATTCCAACCATATTTAATGAAAATGTATTTTCTACCAATACCTGAACAGTTTTGGCAATAGTAGGTAAATACATTGTACAGTTATATTTTTATGTAAATTGCACACCTCCATGCATGCATACATACATATGCAGACATGTCCAAAGTTCGCATTCTCTTGGAACAGCTGGGTATTTTATAATGGAAGACAGTAAAATCAGCATTTTTAAAAGTCTACCTATGCAACATACAGCCTTCCAGTCCTTCAAATTGCATTTTATAATTTCCAATTTTGGTTTATGTGCTACTGGAGCCAGCATACTTTATAATTTATTCCTTCTTAAACTATTCATTTCCTACACAGGTTGAGCAAATATGAGTGCATCTCCCTTCAACTTCAAACTTATCTCAGAAAACAGAATGTTAAATAGGGGAAGGGGGAGAGAACAATTGTTCAAAGGATTTACATTATTACTCAGGAAGGCACCCACCCCAATCTACCAAAACTGTACTTAAATCCCAGTTTTTCAATAGTTTGTCAGCTTTCAAAGCTCCGTCAATCCCCCCCCTTTGCTTCTCAAAGATCTTCGCTGGACCATGAACCAAGGAAAGGGTAAGATATTTTTATTGCTTAGCTGGTATAGGATTTTGAGGGGAGTGGGAGTTTAACACTTCCTTTATTTTCCTCTCTTTTTTAGTGTGGGTCTGTGGAAAAATTGCTGTGCTTGCTGTAAAAGCCTTGGGCGCTTAGGGAAACTTTACTTCCATATTCAAGTGCATGTGAGTAGTTTCCCTTCCCCTCCATCTGTTTACCTAACACTTGCATGATTTTAAATTTCTTTCAATCCAAAGAATTGTAGCCAGTTAACAGTGTCTTATATAAGGCCCAAGCCTCTTCTGAAAACTCTGCTTGCTTGCTTGTTTTCTAATTCCTGAGGTCTTCAGGATGGGGAAAAGTCCTTAGCTGTAGTGAAAACACTCTTGAGTCTCTCTAAAGGGCAACACTTCATTTAGAGAGGTTAGGTTCTTTTGTTTTATTTTTAATAGGAATAAACAGTGCCAGTACGCACCATGAAGTAAGTGCCACACTTTAACATTTTTTGAGGGGGAGATGCTGGTACTGCGTACCTTTGAGTACCCCCAGAAAAAGCACTGTTAAAACCAATATGCTTAAGCCTAGTTAATGCAGGACTTCACTAGCACCCCCAAGCATGAGGTCCAGGCTCTGAGCTTATGCTCTTTTTAAAAAGTAAGTTTGTAGCCCTCCTAGAAAGAAAGTTATGCACCTGCAAAATATGCAAGAGGAACCCTTCTAAAATGAGCCAGCCTGTAGGTCGTTTTAGTCAATGAGTGAGGTCAGAGCTGTGGTTCATAAGTGAATTGTTCGGACACTAGGCAATAGGACTCCCTGGAGACCTTTTCACTTATCAAGTGCACTTTTCCTGCTTCTGCCTTATTTTCTAGTCTTTGGAATCACTTTAGTTTGCTTTGCTTTCCCCCTAGAAACCAGGCTGCATCTTTCCAGTGCTGGGTTCATCTGAGATCAGAGACACTCTAGAAATTATTTTCTGAAAATACTACTGCAAAATAAGTGAGGGCAGATGGCCCTCGTGGCAACAATTTTGAGTTATGTCCCCTCCCCCCCCCCAAAAAACCACAGCACTGTCTCAAAACATGCTAACTTATCCAAAGAGGCTGGCAACCCCTTCAGAAGGATATGCTTGAAACCAAACTGTGATAGGGAAACTGGCCTATCACCAAAATCCTGAGGGAACACAGTAGTGCTTTCTTGCCAAAAGTGAAAGGGTTGGCTGGGTGAGGCTGCTTTTCTCAGAAAGGGACAAGGTGACAGGGGGGCATGCAATAGGCTATAGGAACCACCCACCGAGGATGCAACACTTTCATTGGCTCTTTTCAAAACATCAGTGTACACAAGTACATAGGCCACAGATTGATGCAACTAGAGTGGAGGGACATTTGGGAAGGTGCCTGATGTTTTACGTCAGGTCTGATGAGCATTATTTCAACACATCTGGAGGGCACCAAGTTGTTGCCCCATTCTAAGTGGCTGCTGGGTTTAGCTAAAAGAAAAACCCCCAGATGTTTATTTCTAAACGTCTGACATAAAGGGTAATAAACCAAACTTTTTAGGGGGTCAAGGGAGAACCAGAACCAGTGATATGGATTTCTGGGTCACAGAAAACCTAGTTTCCTCAGTTGGTAAAGCACTCAAGGTTGTGAGTTTGTGCCCCACATTGAGGAAAAGATCCTTGCATTGCAGGGGATTTAACTAGATGACCCTCAGAATCCCTTCCAATTCTACAATTCCTTATTTACTTCTTACCAAAACCATGTGTGTGTTTAGTCGTTTAGTCGTGTCCGACTCTTCGTGACCCCATGGACCAGAGCACGCCAGGCACTTCTGTCTTCCACTGCCTCCCGCAGTTTGGTCAAGTTCATGTTGGTAGCTTCGAAGTTCTCGAAGCTACCAAAACCATACTTCATCTAAATGGGGAACCGATGCACACAGCCCTATTCCTTACTCTTCATAACCTTATCCTGGTGTCCATCCCTTAGCTCTTGCTGGAGTGTGGCAAAATGTTGAGAGAACGTGACCAAGTTATAAAATGTTGAGAGCTTGATAATGTATAATATCTGCCATTCAGGCTGAGTGTGAGATCTGGCTTCAGGACAAGGGGGTCAGATTCTGTCACCTACCCACCCTTCTGCAGATAGGATATAAAGGACGGATAGACTACATACGTACATAAATATACTACAATGGCTTATGGCTTTTGTGGCATTTATCCCCCTTGTTTTGTTAAGATAGTGTGATGACTTACAGTTTTACGGAACAGATTTGAATATGTGTATACATTCAGTATATTCTGCCATGACATTTCTTTCAAATGTCAATGAATCACGAAAGCTAGTTCTGTCGGGTGGAAAGTATTTCTGGCATTTTGTAAACAAGTATTCTAAAATGGCATGGGCTTGATGAGTTCACCGAAAAAGCATTTCAAAGAAAGATGGGATCTTCTTAAAATTCAAGTGAGAGAGATGCTGTTTTTGACATCCAATAGCAACAGATTCTCCCTCTTACACACACACACACACACACACACACTTGTACTAAACACTCAAGGATCCTGCGGGCACTTTATTTGAAAGAGGAAAATAAAAACAGGCACATGAAACCAGTGCTTTTCTAGAGACAGTATCAATCTCTGATCTCCAACTTCATACACAAGCTGGTAATGGCTGGGTATGAGGCAAAAACTTATCTTCTCTAGTCATTTGTAAGCAAGAAATAGCAGGTGTGTTTGTGTGTATATATTGCACATTAACTTCATTCCCCCCCCCCCAAAAAAAGGACACTGTTTTAGCAACTGGGTGAAATGCTCACAAACCTTGTGTCATATGCCTTTCTATCTCTTGTGGTGTAATCATGTAATGTGAGCTGTTCCTGGTAGTATTGAGTTTTCAATCCCTTGACCTTTTGGCTGCCTGTTGGAAACTTACCGGTTTCATCCTGTCCGTGATGGTTTCAAGTTCAGTTACACTGATGGACTTTCAATGCAGAAAGAATAGCCTAACTGGAGTGGTGTTGGTGGGGAGAATATCTAAAAGACAGTAAAGGTAAAGGTAAAGGTACCCCTGCTCGTACGGGCCAGTCGTGTCCGACTCTAGGGTTGTGCGCTCATCTCACTTAAGAGGCCGGGGGCCAGTGCTGTCTGCAGACACTTCCGGGTCACGTGGTCAGCGTGACGAAGCTGCTCTGGCGAGCCAGCACCAGCGCCGCACACGGAAATGCCGTTTACCTTCCCGCTAGAAAGCGGTACCTATTTATCTACTACTTGCACTTAGAGGTGCTTTCGAACTGCTAGGTGGGCAGGAGCTGGGACCGAAAGACGGGAGCTCACCCCGCCGCGGGGATTCGAACCGCCGACCATGCAATCGACAAGTCCTAGGCACTGAGGTTTTACCCACAGCGCCACCCACGTGACAGTAGACTACCTTAAATCAAATAATCACCTTAAATCAAAAAATTAACATTTTTAATATGACCAGTTTTACAATGGATATTTAGGAAATACTCAGACCCGAAACTACATGTTTCCTTATACCTTTCTTTTCAGGCTCATTTTAAGGACCTTAAGTTGAACTAACTTAGCACAGTGCAGACTCTTCTTTGGCCCATGTCACCTCTCCAAGGAAGAAAACAGAGTTTCATTTGTCTATAGCAAATGTATGCAAGTTTTAAGAATGCTCAGTATTTCCTTGCAGCTTTGCTGTGCAAAATCTTTAGGTCTATGCAAGTACTCAATTGTTCCCGAAGAAAAGACAAATGGAAAAAGGAAAGATTGAGAAGATAAACAGAGTACTGTTCCAGGCCCCAGTGGCCATTTCTGGGTTTCCTTTTAGTCAGGATGGGTTACATTCCTAATAAAACCAGTATCTGAAAACCCAGGAGTCGCAACCGTAGGAGTAGCAATCCATATGTTCCATCATCTTTCACTGTACACCTTTTAACAAGAAATCCTTTCAGCACGAAGGGAAGAAAGTCACGTCATACATCATTTCCTCGACCTCTAATCAGCGCAGCACAACAGTATTTCTTAGCCTGCCTGGGTTGAAGGCAGTCTAAAGCTTACAGCCACAAATACCAAAATATCAAAAAGCAAATCCCACTGGGGGGATTCAATGATTCTTCTGAATTCTCCAGACACCAGTATATCTGAATCAAACCCGTAACCTTCAGGGCCTGGGAGAACCCAACAGCAGCAAATGATTAAACCAGTACATGTAGGAAATTCTCGAAACCGTATTACAAGTACTAAAAAGAACAATACATTTTAAGGTTTTATTTATTTGTATTTAACTATGTAGGCTGCATTTTAACTGGGGAGGGGGAAAAAGCTTGGGAATTTGCAGAGGAAAGGAAAGCTCCCACTGAAGCGGATGGGAGGTATTTTCCCCTGTGCAAATTGTTAGTGCAGGGCACGTGGTTCAAACTGGGACTCTAGCAGGTTGCAAAGGATTAAAGGAAAAGGTAAAGGGACCCCTGACCATTAGGTCCAGTCGTGGCCGACTCTGGGGTTGCGGCACTCATCTCGCTTTACTGGCTGAGGGGGATTCGAACCACCAACCTTCTGATCGGCAAGTCCTAGGCTCTGTGGTTTAACCCACAGCGCCACCCACATCCCTCTGTTGCAAAGGATTAAGTTCCCCTTAACAACCCTCCTCACCCTGATCACAATCTGGATCAGTTAGAGATGGGCTCTGCACTGGCACACTGTATAAAAAGAATCCTTCACTCAGGGGATAGATCTAGTTTGGATATCATCTAGTTTGGCTCTTGAAAATATGTGGGCAATGATGTTTTCTGACCATTTCCCACACAAGCAGGATGCCCTCTCACTGTGTTCTACAGATACTATGCTATCAGGAGGTGCATTCCACCCCCATGTTGGAATCACAGAATCGTAGAGTTGGAAGGGATCCCAAGGGTCATCTAGTCCAACCCTCTGAAATGAAGGGATCTCAGCTTAAAGCATCCATGACAGACGGCCATCCAACCTCTGCTTAAAAACCAGGAAGAAGAGTCCACAATCAAGCCTTTTGTGTGGCAGCACCTACGCTATGGAACCCTCTCCTAATGGCACCTTCTCAATTGTTTTTTCAGCGCCTAAGGACATTTCCCTTTCCACAAGCTTTCTAAAATCTTCATCTCAGTTGGCGTCTGTCTTGGATTTGAAAGGATTTTATGTATACAGTGGTACCTCGGGTTACAAACGCTTCAGGTTACAGACTCTGCTAACCCAGAAATAGTACCTCAGGTTAAGAACTTTGCTTCAGGATAAGAACAGAAATCACGCTGTGGCAGCAGCAGCAGGAGGCCCCATTAGCTAAAGTGGTACCTCAGGTTAAGAACAGTTTCAGGTTAAGAATGGACCTCCAGAACGAATTAAGTTCTTAACCCGAGGTACCACTGTATAGTGTTGTTTGTATTCCTTTGAAAGAAATGTTTTATGTACCCAGTTTTTATTTATGCTTTTATATTGTAAATCCCTTCCGGATGTATCACGGGAAGTGATTAAACAAACAAACACAATCATCATAAACAACTAGTGATGAATGGCATTTTTGCATTTGACAAAGTATTACAGCTTTGGAACAACGTTTTTTCACTGGATGGAGCTCAAAGGAGCCAAGGCAAGCTGCCTTTCACAGGATGCCCAGCTGGAGAGCAGAAACATGGCAGAAATGTGCCTGCAATGCAATCAGCTCAGGACAACGGCAGGCCAAGACACACCATGCAAGAACATTGAAGCAAGCCAACAAACCAAGAATCTCTGCAGTCAGTCTGACCTGGGAAAGGGGGTGGTAATTCTCTCTCGGCCCAAAACAAGGCTATGAGGCAGGCACTGCACACAAACAAAACACACATCCAGGCAGTTTCCAAAAGGAGCATAAGAAGAGCCTGCTGGATCAGGCCAATGGTCCCTCTAGTCCAGCATCCTGTTCTCACAGTGGCCAACCAGGTGCCTGTGGAAAGCCCATAAACAGGACCAGAGCGCAACAGCCCTCTCCCCACTTGTGATTACCAGCAACTGGGTGTGGGTCACATTAGTGCCTTAGAGTGCAGTGAAGTTGCTCCCCTGCTAGCTCTTTTCCCGCTAGCTGTTCACATCAGTATGGCTTCATTAGCGTCAGATTCATTTCCTCGTCTTTACGGGACCACATCTCCTGGTATGCCCCGCAGAGGACCTTAAGCTCCAGGAATGACCATAGTTTAGAAATCCCGGACCCTAAGGAAGTCAGACTATCCTCCACCAGGGCCAGGGCCTTTTCAGTGATGGCTCCGACCTGGTGGAATGCTCTATCCCATGAGACTAGGGCCCTTCAGGATTTAACCTCCTTCCATCGGGCCTGTAAGACAGAGCTATTCTGCCTGGCCTTTAATTTGAATTCAGCCTGATCTTTTATTTCCCTTCTCTTCCCTCCCCCTCCCCTTTTATGAAGATTACCCGCTCTGAGATCCCACAGATAATTCTCCCCTGGCCTCCTCACTGGCCCAAGTAGGACCACTTCAGCCAGCTAGCCCTGAGGATTATCTAATGCTTATTTCCCCCTAAATTGATTTCTGAATTGAATTTTATTGTTATTCATGTTTTTATACTGTATTTTATGCTGCTTTTACAATTAAGCATTTTAAATTTAGGGCGGTTAGCCGCCCTGAGCCTAGTTTTTGAACTGGGAAGGGCGGGGTATAAATAAAAATTTATTATCATTATTATTATTATTACACACAAGGGGATGTTGGTGTGGTGAAACTTGGTTCACAACTTGGCTAGAGAGGAATTAAGAATGGCTTAAGGACTCCAAACAGTGTGAAGCTTATTTGAGAAACAATATTTCAAACAGTGGTGTTTTATACCATAGTACAAGAACATATTTTGGAAAATGTCATGTGAACACTGATTAAAAACCCAGCATTAGAAATACACTGAGTGCACAATAAATGGGAATGTGAACACAGCCTGGTGTTCAGAGGCATGCTACCTTTGACAGCGGAAGTAGAAAATAGCCGTTGTAGCTAGTAGCTAACCTTACACTCCAGGTATTTGTCTAATCCTCATTTAAAGCTGTGCAGTTTTAATATGGCTAGGAGTTCAAGGGTCACCAACGTGGGACCTGTGGGGTCACTCACTCCCTCCCCAGCTGTGGCATCGTAACTGCCATGAACTGGCCGGACGACAGGGAGGAGGAAGAGGATTCCAGTGAGGGGTGTAGCCAGGACTGGGACACACCGGGGCAAGCAGGGGATGAAGAAGGAAGTACTCACAGGGTGATGGAGGACGACGAGGGGATGGAGGTCAGGAACCAGAGCAGCAGGACCCATCACCAGAGCCAGAGGAGCCCCTGCCTCCATGAACACAGCAGGCTCTGAGGCGTAGGGAGCAGCAGGAGCGGCACTCTAGGAGGCTGAGGCAGGCAAGGGCCCACAGCCCAGCTCCCTGGCCAGGTGGAGCTCGTTAGATCTGGGTGTGATTCCTCAGTTGGAGTAGGCCTGGAACAGGTGAAGGTCACCTGCTTCATCAAGCCCAGATGCTGCAATCAGCAGGCAAAGTACAAAAGGGAAGCAGAGCTGAGGGGCTGTGTGTCTGCTCAACTGCCCATGACTGACAGTTGTGATTTTGTGGCTTACAACCACCAATAATAATAATAATAATAATAATAATAATAATAATAATAATAATAATAAAAAATATTTTTTTATTTAAACCCCACCCTTCCAGGTTCAAAAACCGGGCTCAGGGCAGCTAACAACAAATTTAAAACAATTATAAAAGCAACATAAAATACAGTATAAAAACATGAATAACAATAATATTCAGAAATCAATTTAGGGGGAAATAAGCATTAGATAATCCTCAGGGCTAGTTGGCTGAATTGGTCCTACTTGGGCCAGTGAGAAGGCCAGGGGAGAATTAGCTGTGGGGTTTCAGAGCAGGTGATCTTCATAAAAGGGGAGGGGGAGGGAAGGGAAATAAAAGGTCAGGCTGAATTCAAATTAAAGGGTTGGGGTTAACCATCACCAGCTGAAACCCCATCCCTGACATCGCCTCTCCCTGCTGCAATTAGGCCTGAGAAAGCCCTTCTACTGGCTCCAACAGAAGGTCTCTTCTAGCCCGATTGCTGGTGGGAGGGGAGAGTGAGTGTGTGTTCATGTGTGCCGTTGTCATGGTTGCATGTGTGGACATAACTGAGGTGTGCATATGGTTGTGGTGCCCACTACCATTTCTACAGTTCACAAATGTATCCCCAGGACCCCAAAGGCTGGTGACTCCTGCAATAGTTTGACTTTGGCTGTGGCAGTAAGTCGTACCCCAAAGAAAAGCTCCCTTCCATTATATGCATTTGGTTGTGACCTGGTTTGACTTGTTGTTGTGTCTGGGCTATCTTACGTCTTATCTTATCTACCCAGATCTGTCCAGGCTCACAGCGTTCGGTCCTAGATGCTATCTGTCTACTGAAATATTTGAGTATTAACCTGTACTCTAGCTCTGGCTCCGGCGATATCTAGATGACATTGCTGGTATTTATAGAACACCCTTCCTCATAGGAGCCATCGCCTATTTTATCATCATAACAACCCCATGTGATAGGTTAAGTTGAAAGAACATGCCTGGCTGCAGACCACCCACTGAACACCATGGGCAAATAGAGATTTGAACCCAGGTTTTCCTGGTCTAAGGGCAGTAGCTCAGTGGTAGAGCACCTGTTTTGTATGCAAAGAGTCCTGGGTTCAGTCTTCAGCATCTTGAGCTAGGGCTGGGAGAGGACCTGCCTGAAAAGCTGAAGAGCCACTGCCACCCAAGACTGGACAGTACTGAGCTAGATTAACCAATATTCAAACTCAATGAAAGACTGTGTTTCCCTGTGTTTCCATGACCTTTTTTCAGGTGCCAAATTATGTAAGATGCACTTTCTAAGCCTATGCACGAACACAAGCCAAAATCCAAACATTTTAGCATGAACCAAAACAGATCATTGCTTTCAAACCTAACATTGGTATAGAACAGCATAAATGCAGCTCATGGTGCAAAAATGAAAGGGGGGAAAAGTTGCTTCTAGGGGAATCCAATAGCCTGGAACAGCATCCCACAATGGCAATATTACCTACAAAATGTAGTTTCCTGAAGGCAAAAGCATTAAAAAGCACTACAAATAATCTGTAAGCTTGACTGCAGCTCCCTTGGGAAGCATGGCAAAAACAGGATATCAGCAAGGAGGCAGGAAGCTAGCTGAAAGCAGACTCAGGTTGATGGAGCAGTGTCCCCTGAATTTCTAAATGAGGGCCAGGCAGTGAGTGGGCAGAACTTTTACCCACCAGAGTTGTCCCTATTCCTGAGAAAATTAACATGTTTGGGACTTCTTTTAGAGTTAAGGGAATCTCTCACCCAGTGCAGAACCTGATCCTTCATTCCCAGTGTCCATGTCTTACACAAGCTGAGTGTGAAAATTAATACGATCTTTCATGGGCTTGCCTGTTTAAATGCCATACTTATAGCTGCTCATTTGATCAACAGCATGCAGCTAAAAGGAGCACACTAGGCAGGGGAAGATAGCTCAGCACAAAGCCCTGTGGGAGAAAAGAGGTTAGCTCAGGACAAGCCACAAACACATGGCATCATCATCATCATGGGAGTGGATTGGGTGCCGGTGGAGGGTGTGTGTCCCTTCTGGTTCCTAGGCAGAAAAGGAGCTCCAAACCAAAACAGTGAGAAAGTGATTGACCAGCAGTTTGCTGAACTTTTTTTTTTAAAGACCTTGTGGGTTTAAGAGAGGACATGTATTTTACGGCTTTGCAGAAGAAAAATGGCAAATAAAAAAGAAGTGTTGATTAGTGGATTTAAAGGGAAGACAGATGCACTACTAATGGAGTTTTTTATTATGTAGATGCAGGTGGTGCTGTGGTCTAAACCACCGAGCCTCTCGAGTTTGCCAATCGGAAGGTCGGCGGTTCGAATCCCTGCGACGGGATGAGCTCCCGTTGCTCTGTCCCAGTTCCTGCCAACCTAGCAGTTCGAAAGCACACCAGTGCAAGTGGATAAATAGCTACCGCTGTCACAGGAAGGTAAACAGTGTTCCCATGCGCTCTGGCTTCTGTCATGGTTTTCCATTGTGCCAGAAATGGTTTAGTCATGCTGGCCACATGACATGGAAAGCTGTCTGTGGACAAACACCTGAAAGTGTGGCCTGAAAGTGAGATGAGAGCTGCACCCCATAGTTGCCTTTCACTGGGCTTAACCGTCCAGGGGTCCTTTACCTTACCTTTTACCTTTAGTAGCCTTACCCTATAAAACTGCTGCTGAGATGCTAAGCTTCCTAACAGGGCTGGAGAAGTGTTAGTTATTTTCACACATTACCACTCTGGAATGGGTCAAAAATAGCCTTCTGCAGCCTGACACTGGAAGCCTGAGAGAGTTACTGAAACAGATTCCTGAGCTCAAAGCTGTCCTGATCCCAAGTAGCTGTGTGGGGAAGAAACAAAGGCTGCATAATCCATTTGCAGCCAGTTCAACAGTACAGTTAGTTACCTCAGAATTGTCAACACTGACTGGAAGTGTCCCTCCAGGATTTCAGACAGGGGTCTCTCCCAGCCCTACCTGGAGCTGCCGGGGATGGAACCTGGGACCTTCTGCATACAAAACATATATGTTGCCACTGAGCTAGCAAAGATGCACTGATACTAGTGCATCTTTGCCAAGTAAAAAAGGCTAAACAATGGAGATGATCTAGCCAACAGGAAAGGAAGGAAGCAGGAAGATAGTGAATAATGCCTTTATACTGCAGGCTAGAAATGTGGATTTTGTGTGTGGCAAGTTTCCTAGCAGAACCGCACACAAACACATTATGTTCAGATCCCCTTTTAGCATGGAATTAGTGCATTCATTTCTATCACTTTTGGATAAAGAATTCAAAACCGGGTGCCACACTTAAAAAAAAATCTCACCAATCAATAGCAAAGGTGTCATGACTTTGAAGAAACACAAACTCAGGGTGAAAAGGTAAAATGACCCAAGAGGAAGGCACATTTGGCAAACCCTCATCGTGATCAATTCCTGCCCGGAAACCATGTCCCCACTGTGGAAGGACATGTGGATCCAGAATTGGCCCCCAGAGTCACTTATAAACTCACTGTTAAGACCGTGTTCATGGAAGATAATCTTACTCAGCTATGAGTGATCACCAGAGAAGAAGACCAACTAAAAACAGGCTGTAACAAATACAGTGTATCAGAACCAGCAACTTCTCAATTATCAAAGGTGGACTGAAAAATGAAGGTTTTAGTTTGCATCCAAGAAGACAATAGGGAGGAATCACCTCCATGTATCGGGGGTTGCAGCAGGAAAAGCCCTGCTTCTTGTAGAAGTCAACCTGATCAAATGACACTTTCACAGGGCCCAGTTCAGTGGCTCTCAAGTGATGCAGGAGTTTATACAGGAAGCGATTCTAGACTGTTTAAGGCTTTAACAGACCTTGAATTGAGCCCAAAGCAAACTGGCAGCCAAAGAGTTTTCTCATGACAAGCATTATATGAGATTGTTGACTCAAGTCTGCCAACTGGTAAGTGGCAGCATTCTGCAGCCACATTTAAGAGCAGTTCCACAGTATGTTACAGTAGTCCAGGCATAGGCAGACTCGGCCCTCCAGATGTTTTGAGACTACAGTTCCCATCATCCCTGACCACTGATCCTGTTAGCTAGGGATGATGGGAGTTGTAGTCCCAAAACAACAGGAGGACCGAGTTTGCCTATGCCTGCAGTAGTCCAACTTGGAAGTCACCAAGGTGCAAATCAGCCTTAGCCAACCAGGTGCTCTCTAGATGTTTTTGGGTTACAATTCCCATCAGCCCCAGGGAGCAGGACAACAGCTAGGTTTGCATTGTCCAGTTGTGGGCATAGCAGCTGAAACAGCAAAGGGGCATGTTGGGCCATGGGATGAGGAATCCAAACACTGGATTTGGGGAACCACATATGTCACTTGTTAAATATGTCATATGCCACTCAAAATTTGTTTTTTGCACACCAACTCCTTAGCTGGGTATGTTCTGTTTTAAGCAACAGCTTCAGCAACATGGAAACAAGGCAAGGCTTCGGCGGCACCCTGGACAGCTCCATGCAGGATTTAGGCTGGAGATTCCATAACAACTCCGGCCCTCCAGATGTTTGGGACTACAATTCCCATCATCCCTAGCTAACAGGACCAGCCGTTAGGGATGATGGGAATTGTAGTCCCAAACATCTGGAGGGCTGGAGTTTGCCTATGCCTGGGGTAGGGGACCATGGTTCTACTAGGGCTTCTGAGCTGTAGTCAGAAGTGAGCAACATGACCTTTTCATGCTGGACAGGTAATGGCACAATGAGATCCTCTTGCACAAGTGATTCTGATGACAATTCCCTTCCCCACTTGAAACCCCCAGCCTCATTATCTGATGATCACAGAGCTGGGAGGGATCACAAGAGCCATCTGGTCCAACCCCTTGCAACAGGAATCTTTTTGCCAAAGATGGAGCTCATGATTAGGAGTCTCATGCTCTGCAGACGGAGCTATAGATAGGAAGCCCAGTTCTGGGGTCATGACATGGTCATAGGCAGGCCAGAAATATGGGCATATTTAGACCTTACCATGTATTGGGGAAACATTGATCAAACATGTACATTGACACTTAGGTTCCATCGGCACAGCTGTATCTGCATAATCTACCAATCATTTCCATTAGCTGCAGTTGGAAGCAGCACTTGGCTGATTATGTCCTCCCTCATTTCTGTTTATGAATTTACTATTATGAGACTTTGCCTGTATTTGCTATCATGTGGGTGGCATTCATTTTCCACGTCTGCAAAAGATTAGGTAACTGTTCAGCAAAACAATTGCAGTTCTAAGAAACTTAAGACTGTTCCGCATATTTAGTGGTTCAGGGACATTTTTACAGGCAGGACCAGGAAATAATAGCTTAGCAACAATAGTGTCTTTATTACATTCCCAGTAAATATTGTTGTTAAGATGCAGCCAGATATTTTGTTTCTAGGGTGAATCATATGAGCCCATGTGCAGATGACCGAGGAAAGAGGAACACAGATTCCAGATTAAAAATAAACTGAAGGGAGGGTAGAAGGAAAAGTAGAGCAAGAGGAAGAGATTGTAAACAGAACTGCTGCCACAAGAAATTCCAAAGGAAAACTGATTACAGTGAAGTCGGATAAAAACCTACCTTTTTCCTACTTATCTCATTTTATCTCAGAATGGTATAAGTAAATCCTATTATTAAATCTCATTATGTTTCACTTCAATACACAAAATCCATGCAAGCAGTGCCACCTGCTGGCAAAACAATGTAATACCTACTTAATTGCTTTCTTTTATATACTGTATCTGTATTTGTGGCATTCAAAATACAGAAACAGTATTATATCCCCTCTGTTAGCAGGTTTTCTGGTCTACCTAAAGGGGGTTCTACAGTCACTAAGAATGCATACTGCTATTCAGAAGAGGCATTTGATGGGGATCAGGCGTCATATAAGTTATACGTAGGGCTGCCACTGAAGACAGTTCAGAAATTTCAGCTGGTGCAGAATTCAGCAGCCAGGTTGCTCACCGGAGCAAGACGGTTTGAGCATATTACACCGATCCTGGTCCAACTGCACTGGCTACCAATTAGTTTATGGCTTTGACCTATAAAGCCTTAAACGGCTCAGGACCACAATACCTCAAGGACCTACCCATATGAACCTACCTGGACCCTGAGATCATCTTCTGAGGCCCTTCTTTGTGTGCCGCCTCCTCAAGATGTCAGGAGGGTGACAACACAGGAACAGGTCTTCTCTGCGGTGGCTCCGGGTTTGTGGAATGCTCTCCCCAGGGAAGTTCACCTGGCACCTTCACTATACAGTGGTACCTCGGGTTACATACACTTCAGGTTACAGACTCCGCTAACCCAGAAATAGTGCTTCAGGTTAAGAACTTTGCTTCAGAATGAGAACAGAAACCATTCTCCGGCGGCGCGGCAGCAGCAGGAGGCCCCATTAGCTAAAGTGGTGCTTCAGGTTAAGAACAGTTTCAGGTTAAGTACGGACCTCCAGAACGAATTAAGTACTTAACCTGAGGTACCACTGTACATCTTTAGGCACCAGGCAAAAACGTTCCTTTCTAACCAGGCCTTTGACCTGATCTACATCCTATACCCTTTTTAAAATGCTGGCTCTTTTTAGGGTTTTTTAAATTGGGTTGTTTTTTGTATTTTGATTTTATGTATGTGATCCTTTATGTGAACCGCCCTGAGACCTTTGGGTTTAGGGCAGCATAGAAATAAAACAAAATATGCTCTGTTAAGTCTATGGTCTGTCACTTTCATAAAAAAAATGAGGGACAAGAGGATAGACAGCAAAGCTTGATGGGACCAAAAAGTCTTACACTACCCAGTAGTATCATAACTCAGAATAAATTAAAGCTATTGGGCCTCCTGAAGTGAAAAATTCCAAGTCTACATGACCAGTCTGTAACAGCAAAGAGCCATTCAAACATTGATGGCACAACCCAAAACTCTTAGTGTGATTCCACCCGCCCTGACACTGGAGAAGATTAAAGCTGCAGTCATATAGAAAAATAGGCTCCATTAAATTCAGCAGGGCTTGCTTCTAAACAGAGATGTAAATGACTGCACTGTAAGAGTATTTCCAAGTAATGGGCCTCAAGATTATGCACAGGTAGGTAGTATAGACAATTTAATGCAGCATCACAAAAGGCTCACCTGGCACCTTTATTACATACCTTGAGACACCAGGCAAAAATGTTTCTCTTTAACCAGGTGTTTTGCAGATTATTGTTCTATTGCTTTTTAACTGTGTTTGTAGGAGGGCACTTATTGGTTTGCTATTGTTTTAGTATGTATTTTGTGTTTTCATTTTTATGTTGTGAACTGAATTTTATTTTTAATGTGAATGTAAACCATCCCATGATGAAGGGCAGTACAGAAATTTGAGTAAATAGAACAAACTGGACCTAGGCTATAAATGAAAAGATGACACAGAATATTCCCAGGAAATTGGCCCAGGAACATCAAGAAGAAGTCTATGGTTTAGCAGAAAACTCATTATGTGGGCAGGAACAAGTCATTCTCCCCATCTGTAAAACAGAAATAATACTGGCCGCCAGGCAGAGATGTTATGAAGCAGTAATGAACTTAAGTCTGAATGCCAAAAATGCTCCAATATATGAACGTTGTATTAAACACAAAGTAATTTAGTAGAAAAAGATGTTTAATATGTCTTTCTTATCTTTTATGAAGAGGAAGAACTACATTCACACAATAATGGATTTCTCCTTCACACACGTATTCTCTTGCTGCGTTAGAATGAATATCAAAGTAAACATTGCCCGACACTGCTCTGATAGAACACACACCCCAACTGAGAAGATACTCCTATGTGCAAAGCAGGTGAACTCTGCTGCAGGAGCCTGGTGTGGAAAGTGGAAGTCTGTACCCAATATCCAAAGTTACACAAGAGTAGCCCCTGCCCCACATGCACACTATGCAAAATATTTTCCAACACCAACCACCTGTTAGGCAAGGGTGGGGTTAAGGAAGCAGAAGCTCAACTGGGAGCCTCCACAACCCTACAACTCTTCGACATCTCACAGCTTCTCAATATGTGATAAGCTCTGTCAGCTTGGACTGCCTAACCCACAGACAGGCACAACTTTTTTTTTTCTGCCATCACAGGCGGCTGTAACAGGGACATGTGGTATATGGTAGTCATGCATCACTGACAAACACTTCTGTCAATTTGCAATCATGAAAATCATCAATTCATATTTCTCTAACCCCCACCCCATTTACAAAATGAATTCTCTAAAAAGGAGCAAGAACAAGCCATGGTGGTACATGAATAAAAGTATTACTTTTGGCTTGAAGCCTTAAAGGGGGCGGGGAGAGGAACAGGATTGAAGGACAAAGGTTTTACGTTTAAGGTTCAATACACTTAGGCTTAGTTAACACTTCTGAGTATTTTTTAACAGTCATAAAAATAGACACAAATCTGTTAATAAACTAACCGCCTGTAACAAGTGTTGCTCTTTATACAAGAAGAAAAGGAGAAAGCAGCCCTTTCCTTAGTT
Source organism: Podarcis raffonei (assembly GCF_027172205.1). Classification (NCBI taxonomy): domain Eukaryota; kingdom Metazoa; phylum Chordata; class Lepidosauria; order Squamata; family Lacertidae; genus Podarcis; species Podarcis raffonei. Next base: position 56,859,073 of record NC_070610.1, read on the forward strand.
CGTTCTCTTTTTCTTGTCTCTCTGGACAGGAGGGGTGGGGCTGTGGAATTTTTGCTATTCATTCCTCTTCACGAAGAGAAGAAAATCCGATTTCTGCTTTGCGACACTCCACAATAAGGCACTAACCCATTAAGTAGCCCCTAGAGGACAAAGGGAAGATTTGAACAGGGAGGGAGGAATATATTACTGATTGTTTGCTCTTCACCCAGGTGGGTTACAACAATTTAAAATACAACATTAAAAACAGTTGCGATTACTCATAATTGCAAAAGCTACAATCACCAAAAATAGGGTGGGTTCTTAAAGTATACATTTCAGGTATCAAAGGCATTCACTGAAAACTGTATAATGAAGTGGACAGGGCGTTTCACAACTTAGGGGCTGCCACAGAGAATGCCCTCTCCTGGGCCATCACCACCTGGAGTTTCTGAGAGGGGTGGAGCTACCAAAAGGGCCTCCTCTGCTGATCTTAACACCCAGGACAGGGAAGGAGGAAGTCTTTCAGATATTTGGGGTGGGAGTGCTTTAGGTCTTAAAACACTAACATGAGCATCTTTTATAAAATAGAAGGATCACTACATAAGTATAGGAAGCCACCCTACACACCAGATACTTCTGTGTAGGAAACCATCTGTGGGTCATGTTTAATTATTGTACTCTCATGTGCTTGCTTCAGATTTACATTGCTGGAAGTCATGGTTAGTGACATGATCTACATATACAATAAATTGTTGTATATTCCTAGATAAATGTTCCTTCAATCATTCTTGGTTTCCTTCTGGACTTTAAAGCTAGCCACAAAGACTCTGCCTCAATCTCCCTCAAACTGGGGATAAAACTGATCTCCCTTGCAGTTGTTTATGAAATGCTTTTTACAACAGTACTTATATAGCTTTTCTCATAAATAGTATTGATTCCCTCATCTCAGACACTGTAGTCAGTTTTTTTTAAAAAAATCTGATTTCATGGCCTGGCATCTTTCAATATTATGATTACTCCTCTAGAGTGGACATTTGCTTGTCTATTGAAAAAAACCTGTGGTATAATTCACACTGCTCCAAACAATGTTTTAAAAACATGAGAAAAGTCCTTGCAATACCTTTATTTTCCCCTTAGTACTTATTTCATCCTTAGATTGTGATAAAGATTAAAAGTGGAGGTCGGAAAATCATAGGAGAAACAATTTACTTACGGTAATTTCATCCTCATGAATACTCTGGCCATAAAGAAACTCAACAGGACACTGACAAATCCAATAAAAAGCAGCAGAAATCTGTTCAGCTTTGGGATATTTGGTGCATTAGAACGGTCCAATATTATAAAGCCAAGGCCTCCCATTGTGAAGAGGAAGCTGGAAGCGAGCCCTTCCATAATGTACTGTCCATTTACTCTGCATACAAGACAAGGAAATATTTTAGTTTGAACAGCAGTGCTACGGATTATCTGGCTAACCTGCCACATTGTGTAAAATTCACAAATATAGGTGCATGCATATATTCTACTCTCACACACAAGAAAAACAGTCATCATGACAGTGGAAGGTAGAAAATAAAATAAATGATGAGTGTCACATTACAGGAAAACTGCTTCCCCTTTGAAACCATTAGAGACTTGATGCTATTAAACAAAGATGAGAAGTTCCCAAAAGCAGTGCAGAAGCAATCCCATCAAACATCTGGCTATTCCTTCAGCTATAACTATCAACACACACAGAGCCCGATTTCTTTCCAGAATATGTCAGGCACTTATTACTGGTTTTCCCTTTGCCATGATACTTCTTGTTGCTTTAGATCCCTAGTCCCCCAATAGGATGGCCCTACAACTCCTTGTAGCTACACATGGTGTGTATTCTCTGACAATTAGTTTCCATCCTTGACAGTAGTTTAAACCATATGAATGACTATTAACTCAGTTCAGCTAAGACTCTGTTCCAGAGAGCAGGAGGACTGTCTACTAAGTTAAACAACTTCATTTAAAATGATGCTAGTATTTCTATTCATTTTTGTAGCTTGGTAAAGCTACAATGAGCTTTGATCACAATGTTCTAACAGCCAGCTCACCATGTAAACAGCAGTTCACTGTCAAAATACTCCATAGTAATCTTTAGAGAAATACAGTTTGCTAGTATCAAGTATATTTTCTACCTGTAAGCCAAGAAGGCCACAGGCCTCTGATGTCCATGTTCATCTGTCATTGAGCCAACACTGGGAGGTTCTACAATCACATCATAAATGATTCCTACAGAAAGAGAGAAAAAAATGTAAATTTAGTTTGAAAGAACACACACACACATGTACACCACCTTCCTTAAGCCTAAAGGTAGAAAGTCAGAAGTTCATGATTTAAGGTCTTTTTTTCATGTGAAAAATATGGTTGGCTGCATTTAGTTTTAGACATAAAAAAGTGTGCAGTAGAGTACACAGTTACTATTGCCACATCACAAGTTTCAGGGAGAATGAGGAGGGCTGTGGTTGTGTAGCTTACAACAATCCTCCAATGTAATCCACCGTTATTACCCATGCACTTACATGCGTGTGTAATGCTACAAATGGTTTACAACAATCCTGTAATGCAGCTCAATTGTTAATACTTCAGGTTGCAGTCCAGTATATTTTCTCTCCAGCTCTGCTGAAAGACCAGCTCAATCAGGAGTCTCCCTCAGCTGCAATATAGCAGCACTCACTCCAAATTGCCGGGCTACACAGCAAAGGGAGAGGCAGCACTGCAGAGACTCTAGAGACCTGCAGCTTTTGGCTCCTCCTCTCCTTTCAGTTACAGTCATACCTCGGGTTGTGATCGCTGCAGGTTGCTTGTTTTCGGGTTTTGGACATGCTGAACCTGGAAGTACCGGAACGGGTTACTTCCAGGTTTCGGCACTCACGCATGTGCACCAAATCGCGTCTTCCTCATGCGCATACACGGTGCTGAGGGTTGCAAACGTGTCTCCCGCACGGAACACATTCACAACCCGAGGTTCCACTGTACTTGCTGTGGTCTAAACCACTTAGCCTCTTGGGTTTGCCAATCGGAAGGTCGGCGGTTCAAATCCCTGCAACGGGGTGTGCTCCCGTTGCTCTGTCCCAGCTCCTGCCAACCTAGCAGTTTGATAGCACACCAGTGCAAGTAGATAAATAGGTACTGCTGCAGCAGGAAGGTAAATGGCGTTTCTGTGCACTCTGGTTTCATCATGGTATTCCGTTGTGCCAGAAGCAGTTTAGTCATGCTGGCCACATGACCCAGAAAGCTGTCTGTGGACAAATACTGGCTCCCCTGGCCCGAAGCGAGATGAGTATTGCAACCCCAGTCACCTTTGACTGGACTTAACTGTCCTTTATCCTTTTTTTTAAAAAAAACCTTACTTGCGACAACCACTCATACCAAGAACCTGTCTCCAACTTAGAATGGGCCCTCAAATCCCCCTTTCCAGACCGCACTGCCCAGACCACCACCCCTCACACCAGCCTAGTGCTTTCACAGGATCATAATGTTGGGAGTCCGAAGATCATCAGGTTCAACCCCCTGCAATGCTCAGCTGGGGTGTGTCTTTAGGAACTTTAAAATATGCCAACCAATGGTGCTGTGGTGGACAGTGTCAAACTAGGACTTGGGAGGCCAGGGTCTGAATCCCTACTCAGCCCTGAAGCTCATCAGGTGATCCAGTGGGCCAGTCACTGTGCCTCTCAGCCTTAGCTACCTTATTGCGTTGTTGTGGAGATTGAATGAAGAGGGGCAGGGAAATGTTTTTTTGCAGTGATTCCTCAACGATGAAAGGGGATATTACCTACGCATGCCACCTCAAACACCTTAGAGGGAAAGGCTTCGGGGCATAAACAAATAACAAATGAAATGAATGAAATGGAACAGTAGTGTTTCTGCACCTGTCCCTGGGTCACTTTCATTTGCTAGTGTCTCTGGGGTTTTCCTAAAATAATTAATACAGAAACATCCCTTCCGTAGCAAGGCACAACTCAGGACCACCCTGGCAGGCGAACGGGAAGCCTGGCGAGAGACCCATTCGCTTTTCATGCCTTTCCCCCACCCATTTTTGGCTTTTTTCACTTCTAAATAGAAGATTACAACTAGAAAAAGGGGCAACGGAGGAAGAACGGAAATGGTTTATTGAATATTTACAAACAGACTGTAAACAGGTAAGAACACTGGCAGGATTATTGTAATAATAACCTGCAGTTTTCATAAGAGTATATCTTTAAAGTAGAAGAATGAATGAACAAATTAAGTTACATTCGGATATACAGAAAATATTTTTTAAAAAATCAATTTAAGGAACCGCAAAAAGAGGGGGGAGAAGGGAGTCGAGTTTTCAAATGTTAAAATGACTATAAATGAATTGAGAGGCATAAAGCTGAAAATTCTATATATGAATATGGGGCAACCGAGGAGGCAGGAATGAGCTGCGTGTGTGCATTTGCGTGTATTTTTGTGCGCGCCTGAAGGCCCACCGCGCAGAGCCTCCCGTCGTTCCCAAGGGAATTACCTCCCGTGATGAGGAAGTACGAGACTACCACCAGCGCGTAGACTGTCATGGCCGAGGGCATGTGCACCCAGCTCGGCTTCTTCAGCTTGATGTTGGGGCACTCCAGCACCGCGAACGGAACCCGGTAGAGCGTCTCCATGTCGACTCTCAGCGGCGGAGGCGGCTCGCCCGTCCCGTCTCCTCAGGCCACGAACTCCCCTCGTCTCCCAACGGCAGCTTACTCCCGCGCATGCGCCGTTACGGAATCGATCGGCTCCTCGGGGCCACCGTCCGTACGATAACGAAAGCTGAGGCGGTAACTAGCCGGGTCCTGCAAGGGAAACACGACAAACACGTCTCAGGAGAAAGGGGAAGGAAAATATCAACGTGTGGCTTAAACGAAACGCAAAACGAATAAATGTGGAGAAACCTGAATTTGAACGCGGCGCGTTATTAATATTGTTTTTATCCTCCCGCGGCGTGCGGTAAGGAGCGACTGGGAGAGGATACTGATCTGCCAAGTCCTGGCGACGCTCAACGTGGCTTTCTAAACGGGTAGACGTGGCCCTGCCAGGACGCGCGCAAGCCACGCCCCCTCAAATAAGCCGCGCCCACATTCCAAGTAGAAGGTGCCATCTGCTACGTCACACCCTCTATCTTACTATTTTGTGCAGGATTTATTAGAAGCTCCGCTTAATCTTAAAGAATGCACAATACTTTTTCTTTTCCTGCGACCGACTAAGGAGCTATCTGCAGTGGCAGTATCATATTGCATTAAACAATCAGAAGTTCCCCCAAACAATCCTGGGAACTGTAGTTTTTTAAGGGTGTTAAAAAACTATGGTTTTCCCATTAGTGATGTACGGAAGTGAGAGCTGGACCATAAAGAAGGCTGATCGCTGAAGAATGGATGCTTTTGAATTATGGTGCTGGAGGAGACTCTTGAGAGTCCCATGGACTGCAAGAAGATCAAACCTCTCCATTCTGAAGGAATTCTGAGTGTTCACTGGAAGGACAGATCCTGAAGCTGAGGCTCCAATACTTTGGCCACCTCATGAGAAGAGAAGACTCCCTGGAAAAGACCCTGATGTTGGGAAAGATGGAGGGCACAAGGAGACAGAGGACGAGATGGTTGGACAGTGGAAGACAGGAGTGCCTGGCCTGCTCTGGTCCATGGGGTCACGTTTAGTCGGACATGGTTAAACGACTAAACAATAACAAAAAGACCTCTATTCTCCTCAAAGAGCTACAATTTGCAGAGTGGTTTAATGATCTATATGTCTTTACAGGGAGCTCTGAAATTGTACTTCTCTGAGCAGGGTCTCCTACCAATTCTCAGCACCCTTAACAAACTACAATCGCCTGAATTCTTTGGAAAAAACCATGACTGCTTAATATGACTTTTAAAATGTGGCTCTTTTGGGGGGTTATTGCTTTTATTTTTATTTTATATAATGTGATCTTTTTATGTGAACCGCCCTGAGACCTCTGGATATAGGGTGGTATAAATTCTAATAATAATAATAATATGCATGATGCTGCTTTAAATGTACAGTGCTGATGGGGCCTGATATGGTGTTATCTCTCGAAAAGGCTTTGCTTATCTAGGCCCCTTCTACACATTTTTTAAAAATCTACAACTCCCATAGGTCCCAGTCAGTGTAGCTAATGGGCAGCGACACTGGGAGTTGTATTCCCAAATAATTGCCAGACATTTGGTTGGCAAAGGTTGTCCTGGGAACAGTGGTTTCCATATTTTTTTTTCTGTCAAACCACTTGAAAAGGGTGAGGATCTTGGTGGAAAACTTAATGATTTTTCTGCCTTTTGCAGGAACTGGAATGTGCTGCACTAAATGCTGTATGGTTTTTAGCTGTATTTTTACAGACACATTATGGACCACCTAAATGAAGCTCATGGTTCAAGAACCCCCTGCCCTGGAAAAACTTCCAGTTTCATCCACTTGCTGCTCAGTTATCCTTCACTATTTATTCACCTTAGAGCAGAATAAGGCAATAGAATTCCGAGCTAAGGATTTCAAAGGTCAAGATCAGAACTAAGAATTGAGCAGTGAAGCATATTGACAGTTAGTGAAACTCCCTTCATACTGGTTTTTAAAGACAGTCCCAAATACAGCACATTAAAGTCATTAATGTTACTAGAGCATGAATAACTTTGGGCAAACTCTCTAAGAAAGTGTGCAGTTGGTACACCAGTAGAATGGTCAGGTAGTGGAGGAACAGGAAAGTGTCCTTGTGTAATTTTGCCTAGAATAATCTGTGGGTGTTGAACAAGACTTCTTGGGTTTGATAACCTTTATAGTTTGTGCTTAACGTTTCACCTGCAGCTTGGATTTAAAACACATTAATGATATTTATATGGGGGCCATTATAATTCTGTGACTTTCTGTGCATGAGTACCTGCTTTGACTTCTTGTTTCTATCAAAAGTTGATTCTTTTAAAAATACTAATCTTCATAGACATAACCAGATGACAAGATTAGTGATAGTAATTGCAGTTGATAAGAGTAGCCACAGCATGGCAGAGTTGCTCTCTAAGAACAAGCCCACTCTCTAACTTGAATCTTCTTTGTTGCTCAGCTTGTCAAAGCATCTATGTCTTTGCCAGAATGTACATAATATACATGTGGAACCTGATAATTAAAGATGCAGTTTTCAAGATTGAAATTAAGGTTAATGAGGTACAATTGATTTTTTTTAAAAAAGCAGAATTGGCATAGGGGAATAGCCTGAAGGTTAAGTACAACACCAAAGCATTAGTGGCTAACTGGTGGTCCTCCAGCTGTTAACTACACTCCCAACCCCAGCCACCATAACTTTGATAATGGTAACTATTGTCCAACACGAGAGCTACAGCTTTCCCCCCGCCCCCAAGAGTGATTAAATAGTATTTTGGAAGTACAGTACAAACTTCAAGAAATTGTCAGGTATATACACATTTTATACTCAAATCATTATTTCCATCACCCTCAAGATTTTCAATAAGCTAAGGAGTTAGTATACTAATATAAAGTTTTAAACTACTGAAAAAAGAGGATTTGGTGCATTCTGCTATTTAGATTTAGCTAGGTGGCTGTCTCAACCCATCAAATGTTGTTCTGTTTGTATACAGAAAAGAGTGGTGGATGACACCAGCTGTTTAAAAGGCTGCCTCTTTCCACCACATTCAACAGTTATGCTTTCCTGGGTCAATTTAGAGCCATTTCCTCTTTTAAAAACCAGTGTTTTCCCTTTCTCATTAGAATTAACAGAAAAGGCTCTGCTTAAACTACTTTAACATGCAACTCACAAACTGAGGTAGTTTACTTTTAGCATGCCCTGCAGCATCAGACGCCTCTTCTCCCGATGTTCTTCATAAATTCAAAACAAAATTAGGGCTTTTTCATTAAACATTAAGCTTCTCCTCCTGTCTCCGAAAATCACGCAACGTTTATTAAAAAAATTCTACTGAAGCCAATTAAACTTTCATCATCTAAATGAATTAAGATTCAGGAGTTAGAATAAACAAGCATTTGCCAGATTTTAACCCTTTCCCTTGCACAAGAAGACACCTCCTGGAAGCAACCTCACCTCCCGTCGTTGGGCAACAATGTTCATATACACTTTTGCTAGTGCCGAAACATCCATTCCTAGTGTATTTTCCCCAGCTAGACTGGTTGCTCCCAGGCACTGACCATGCTGCAAAAAACACAGCTGGAACTTCCACATGTGCTGGGCCATTGTTAGATTAAAAGGGGAAATATTAATGGACATTTAAATGAGTCTACATTCACTAAGAAGTATGAGTTTTGCCTTTTCAGAAAGCTGGTAAACAAAGCTGAGATAATTCCACCTGAGGGAGAAAGGTGTTTTAGCACCACATGCTCTTTCCAAAAATTGTGATACTCACTGAGCTTGTTTATAGGAAAACTAAGGCTGCAACCCTAGTCAAATTTAGGAGTTAATGCCTATTGAAATCTATGGAAATTACTTTCAAACAAAAATTAACAAATGTTATATTTAGACTACTAAACTTGATGGTAAATCATCTTAAACTATGTGCAAATGTTTTTCATCCATTCATTTATCCTGTGTCATTTTAAGACTTCTATGAGCAGGTCTTTAAAAAACATAATCTGGTACCTCATTGCATTATAGATGTCACCATAATGGTGCTTATGTAGATGAGAGCCGTCATGTATTTTTTGCCTTGATATTGCAGCAGTCTTTGGCTTTTAATCAGGGGGGCATATTACCGTTTTCTTAATGCCTGCATTGTTTTTACCACTACCAAGGCTTTTTATCAGATTTAATATTATTATTCTAAATCTTTCTTGTTCACTCAAATGCAATTTAATGAATCAGCTACTTCTTGGTTTTTGACCTCATCTGATTGTTAAGAACTGAAGATACTACACACCCAAAATTTAAGATTAGGAGCAAGATCTCCTTTCCAAAACATCATTTAATTATGGTGCTGTCCAACAGTTTTTAATACAAGCTAAGTCTAACCGAATACTTGCAGCAAAGGTTAAGCACACACTTGTCTTACTTTTTTCGTTTTTCCTGACAAGAAAATAAGAGATGATACAAAAGTGAACTCACAAAGGTTTTAAGGATATTACTGAATAGTTCCTTTCTAAGACAGAAAGGGAATTAAGAGCAGCTTATATAACCATTAGTTTGTATATTTCACAAGTATCACAGAAAGTCTCTGGTTGCTTTCAGAAGTGCTCCAAGAGCCTATAAGGTAAAGGTAAGCACTAAACAACTTACCTTGCAAGATCCCACATAAATTATGGGATGTATCCAGTGCTCTGTGTGCATAGATCTGCTGGTGCAACAGGAATCTCCTCCCTCACCCCATGCCCCGAACATCTGCTTTGGATGGTTCATTAACTTTCCAGAGCCGATTCTGAGATTGCATGGGGAATTGGACGGACCAAGAGGAAGCTCCATTGCCTGCACAGTAGTTCACTGACCAGCAGAACTGATATTGGATATTGTCCTATATTTAGTTCTTTTAAAATCACTTATGGCAGAAGGGTACATTTTAAACAAAACCAAAAAAATACATTTAATTATTATGCAAGTTCTGCCGTGATACATCCTCTTTCTCACAGTGGAAGTAAGCTAAAAACAACAAAACTCATACTAAAGATCAGTAGTTTTCATCGCTTTTGGCCCATGAGGCACATTTAGAAATCCAAGGAATTGTAGTAAGCAGCACAAATGCAGGAAATGCTGCCAAGCAACTACCCGTGCCAAATAATCCTTAACTAAAAGTTAAAAATCGGGAGTGATGGGGTCTTGATGGATGGCAAAGGAAATGTCTAAGGTTGACTCCAGGCTTACGGTGTCACAAAAGCAATCCCTCACGAAGGTTTCTAGCATACCCTAGGGAACCTAGCAAGATTGACTTAACCTGAAGGTCTGATGATTCCTTGCACATGCTAATTTCTCCCAGTGGATCCTCACACTCCTTGTTCCATGCCACTTGTTTAGGATATGTATTTAATGCTTTTTTTAAAAAACACACCGAAGAGAGTAATCAGCACAAAGCCCCCACCCCTTACAACTCCAGGGTTCACCTCAATACTGAACATATTTGATAAGTTCTCCAGGTAAAAAAATCACTACACACGGAAGTTAAATCTTCATTTATTAGGCAGACAACACAAATTATCACTTTGATTTCTGACTCTGTGCTTGGGCCTTTAGCACCTTGACAACAATCTTCTGTTCCTCAATAAGGAATGCTCGTTTGATTCTAGAGAAAAAGGAAAGCACTTGTTACTATTTTAGCATTGCTCATTTGTTATCACACAGGCTATATTCAGAGAAGCCTCCAAACCATGATCTGAGAAATCAGAAACAAGCCCTGTGCTCGCTAGGTCCCTTGTCCCCTTATAGTGCAGAAACTGGGGACACTGGTAATGGAGGAACAGATTGCACTGTTTCTCTTTTGTCTCCTCTTACTCAACTGGAGGGAATTCCTGGTGACCCATGATGACCAGGTGAACGGTTAAATACAAAACAGATTGTGCTGCTGATTGCTTACAAGCTGATATGGCTGGAAGTAAAAATAAGCTATTTCATTCTGAGACAACAAGCAATAATCGCTTAGTAAAATAAAATCCACAACACAATTTGTAAAATATACTTGTCTTCTTTTATTGGTATCTCAAGCAGGGATGAGTTAGGTTGGGTTTAAAAATCATCCATTTGTACAGCACAAATTTCAGTCCAGATTTCTACAGTAGCAAAGTTATTTATTTTTTAAAGACATTCCTACACTGCCTTTCACATCAAGTCACAAGGCGGTAGACAGCAACTTTAACATGCAAGAATCAACAACAGATATTATTTTAATCAGTGCTTAAAGGCCATTAAAGTTGCCTAAGCTCAGGGTAGAGGTGGCTGCATGAAGAAGGGGCCACCACTAAGGAGGAGTTACAAGAAAGAAACTAGACAGATATTTGAAACTAAAAATTATAACCCATGAACTTAAAAAAAAAGAGCTTATAAATTACCTGTCACGAACGCATTTAGCACACATGGACCCACCATAGGCTCTGCTAACATGCTTCTTTGTTTTTGACAGCCTCATAAGAACTTTAGGGCGAACAGCACGAACCTGTAGGAAGTGATAAATACAGTTGTATAACCCACAATCTGCATGATTTGCAGTCTTAGGCTTGTTAAAAGACAATCAAATGAAGAGACAATAGGCATATAATAGTATGAAGCACTCTTGTCCTGCTTGCAGGCTTTTCACGAGCATCTGGTTGGAGACTGAGACCAGGATGGACTAGATAGGCCTTATGTCTGTTGCAGCTGGGCTTTTATTTTCTTAAATAACTTTAAGACATTATAAGCAGCTAAGAACATGCACTTTGTTTTTTGAATGGCAGACATATATATTTTTCTAAGAACCAGGGAAATCTTTTGAAAGACAGTACTTTTACACTAAAATTGCTTTGCTACTTAGTGCTTCCCTTAAGCAACCTTCCACAACGTTGAGGAAATCAATTTTAAAGTCTTAGTTAAAACAATATTGAATATAGATATTCTCTTCAGATATTCACTTCACTAAATGCACACAGTCAATAATTAATTTCTCTTTCATTTCTTCACTACCTGTTCACTTGCCCTCTTAAACCACATCAGAATTCAATTCTGTACTGTTACCAGACTGTATGCACACCATTATGTTAAAAACAGCAGCAATTTATTAGCATGTTATTTTCAGCAGTAAAGCACTTCCAATTCTGTAATAATGGTTCACTGTTATTACCATGAAATAAACTATTCCTGTTTTGTCACAATGTAAAGGGGGGGGAAGCAATTGCTACTTAGTTGTGGAAAATAAGGGGACAAATGAAAGAGGCAACTCTACATAGCTAATTTTAGCTAAGATGGAAGAGGTATTTTCTGTTTCAGATCTACCTGGACACCACTGATTTTTCTATAATGCTTGAAATTAACGAAGGGGCACACTTATAGTTTCAGCTCTAAGATGCTATAGCAAATGACCTACATTGTTATAGTCCAACAGTGCATTAGGCACTGGCTTGAGCATCATGCCAACAATGAAATTGCAAATGTATTAACAAGCAATTGCCTATGCAACACTAGATTTTTACAGGCAAGATGGGGGGGGGGGGAGATTTACCTAAGAACCACATATACCAGATTTTCCAATATAAAGTGGGCAATGAGCTAGAGTTCCTGTCTTTATCTAGGATGCCAGTCAACACAAGTAGAAGAGAATACACTTACACCACGAAGTCTTCCTGGGCACACGCCGCATGCAGACTTCGGTGCCTTGCCCACTTTCTTGGTGTACAAATAAACAATCCTGTTGCCTGGTGTCCGGGATCTGCATCAACCAAAGAAACAGTCATTTAATTTAAGTGTTAGAAAATTTATTTAACAAGAATACAATCATTTAATAATAGGATTTTACTTACAGCCTGGTCTTGTTAGAGGCTGTGTTGTAGGACAACCTACGTCGGTATGTTAGACGCTGGACCATCGTGTCTAAACAAGGGAAGAAAATGCAGTGAGAGAAGGCAGAATTCTAAGCAGAGTATGAGACAGAGAAAACACACACACACCCAATTGCCAGTGTTACATGACTATTCTGTCATTCAAATGAGATAGAGGTAACATAGTTTCTCACCAATTCCCTGTGGGGTATGATGGGTAGGCTAAAAGAAATAATAACTGGCACATGAAAGTTCTTCCCAATTCAAGTCTCATACTTTATTTTGTAAAATTAATATATTGCTTGATTGCAAAACAGCAACAACACCCCAAAGCAGTTAGCCATTTTACCACAGCAACACAGTTTGCAATCAAGGTGGTGTATGATCACATTTGCCATTCCTCCAATGAACTAAGTGTATTGCTTAGGGTTTATTGACTACCCTCAAAACAACCCTGGAGAGTGAGGTTTAGAGAGACCACAAAACTGGTGAACTTCATGGCAGAAATAAATGCTGTATTTTAACTCTTACCCAAGCCAACGCTTCAGAAACCACAGGCACATCACTCTTGCAGTTCGGCTTGGTTTCCCCACTCACCCACCCGCCGCCAATTACCCCGCATTTTTAAGGGAGAATATCTCAAAATCGATTCCCCGGTGATTCTGCATGGAGAAGGAAGAGACCGAACCCAGATGCTAAATAATATATCCTCGGCCCTTTATTTCTCGCAGTGAAAACTGGGCATCGAACGCGCCGTTGGATAGGGAGAAAACACATTTTATTTAGCCTTCCGCCCGACTGCGAGAGAACTGGAGAGCCCGCGATTATTCATAGCTCTGCGCGGCTTCGGAGACTAGAAGGCCTCGCTCAAGACTGTGCGAGGCGGAGAGGCCTGCACGCAAGACTCCCACCCAGGCGCCGGCCTCTCCTGGCTTGCTCGCTGACATACACCCCTCGTCCTTCACCCCAAGCTCCCAAGTACTCTCCGACGTACCCGCAAGGCCCCTCAAGCCCTCCCTGCCGCGGATGGAAACGGATTAAGCCAAGCTCCGCGAAAGAGACAGACTGAATCGCTCTTACCTGGAATGGGAGCCGGCACCGGAAGAGGAAGCAGACGCTAGCGCGCGGGTCAAAGTTCAAGCGCCGGCGCCAAGACCCGGAAGTACGTTGACGTATTACTTCGTTCTTGTTGCTAGGACGCCATAGAGTAGACCGAACTGGGCGCCGCCATCTTGTACGGCAACTGCAGGAGGAGGAACCTGAGTGTTTTCTTCAACTTGGAAGGGAGGAGTTATGCAGCTTTCTTATTTTCACCCTTTGCCATGGTTCCCAGGGCATCTTGCAAAAAAATAAAACAAAACAACAGAATGAAAACATACTAAAAAACCTGCAGTTTTAATACAGCGGCATAAAACAATTAAAACTAGTTCAAGTTAAAACCTGGTAAAATGAAATGGCTCAGCACTGAAATGATATTGGTGTAGTCACTTTTATAGACCTACTCTGTTCTGAGCATTGTTTATAAAAACGCCTCTTCTCTGATCTTCCGCTTCATCAACATGGGGGCCTTTTTTGCAGGATGATTGGTGATATGTAAGGGGGTTTTTTTCTGCAGAAAATGTTCCGCTTTTATACATGGCTTCATAAAATTATTTAGTAACATAATGAAAACACAATATACATTCCAGTTAAATTGGGAAAATGGAATGGAGACAATAATGTTAAAATATAAAACTTGTAATTACCATTTTTCAGGAATTTTAATTAGAGTTTTCAGCACTTTTATTTTATCCCTTCATGCTGCAATCCTAAACACACTTATTAGGGAATAAGCCTCAATGATCAGTGGAACTTTGAGAAAACATGCGTAGGGTTTTACTGTTAAAATATCTAGATAATATATGGGAAGTGTATGCTATTGAGGTACAATATCTTAAAATATTTACAACCATTCCAATAAAAATAATTTCCAAGTAAAGCTGTGCATTTTATTTTAGTATGACATTAAAACCACACAAAGTGCATTTTGTTGCTTTCCCTATTCCCCATTAAAATATTTTAGTTCAAGTACTTTTGGCTATTGGAGAAACTTTTCAGATATTTACACAGCACATAAAATGAAGAAGGCACACTTTAAATTTTGTAAGTGTAAGTTTTTTTAGTTTTTTAAAGAGCATGCTAAATCAGATCTTCAATTTATGGCAGTTGTGGTTTTTTTAAAGCACATAGTACTGACGATGCCTGAAAGCACAACCCAAGCATATTTAAAACAATGTGATATACCTGTGCAAGTGATTTTTCACTGACTAAGGTACAGGGTGGCAAATGGTAGCCCATGGACATAAGTATGGACCTTGCCCCTAACATAAGTAACACCCTTCTACCCTGTCAAACCTGTTATGATTCATCAGGTAAGTCCTAGGCTGAGGAGATAGCAGCTGTTAGAACTCTCCAGCCAGCTGTGTTCATTAACCATAAACTACAAAGAGAAAGGATGGGAAATAGTAGGAAACAGAACTTGCATGGTTGCCGGGCAACACATAAAAGATCTCATATTACTGTTATAATCATGAAGCAAAAATGATAGTCACGTGGTTGCTTAGCAACCACTCCCTTTCCAAGCTTTAGCCCTGCCGACATGAATTTTGGCTTAACGGTTATATTTCTGCCATCATTATACTTGAAATTTACTATGGCCTTGAGAGAAACAACAGCCGCTGTGCTACCGCACCTGCCCAGGCATACCTTCTTCCTATCAGCTTGTTTAGTGGCCTTGCTGGCTCAGAATGCTTTGTATTAAAACCAGCTGATATGTCAACTGTGAGCTTATCTAGACAGAGATAGCCTTGCGCTTAGATTACTGTAATGCATTGAATGTGGGGCTGTCTTTGAAAATAGTTTGCAAATTTCATTTTGGTCAAAATAAGGCAGCAAAATCGTTAACCGGGATTAGAATGTATGAACACATTGCCTCAGTGTTTTGTCATTTGTCCTGGCTTCCATTCTATTTCTATTCCCAATTCAAGTGTTGGTATTGAAGGCTGAAGCCTTATCCTTGCCAGGGAATCGTTTGCCTGCGTCCCCAGGGCCGAAGAGAGAGAGCAAAAAGCACCAGGAAAGATTCTTCTTTGGAGAAAAAAGTTTTATTGAAATCTGTGCACAGAGGTGGCCAGTGGGATCGTTCCCAAAAGACTGGCCCATAGATACAAATAAACAAGCATCTTTATACCTGAGAGTCTGCCCATCTCTTCCCACCTCTTCAAATTCTCCAATCAGCTAGCAAGGTTAAGCTTATTCCCTTATATGGCATATGGCTATCTGACCAGCTAAGCCCCCCCCCTCCTTCCCTTGTTCGTGTGTTCTTCTCTTGCGTTACTGCAACAGGAAGCGTGTGCAGGAAGCGGCCCCCTTGTCCTGTCTGGCCACATACGGTAAATAGGTGCGGTTTCTGCTTAGCTGGCAAGCACAGGAAATGGCCTTGCTGCTGTTTGCTAGCAACTGCAAAGCAAGATTAAGAGAGGATTTACTGAATTTACTTCAGGAATTTACTTCAGGTACAAGGTGCAGGGATTACTGATAGCAACCCTTCTTAGGCACAAAGTGCAACCCCTACACCTCTCCCTTCACTCCCTCCTCTTCTTATGAACAACCTAATACTTAGGTTCGTTCTGGCCTCTCGGGTTCATAGTATTCCTGGAGGAGAGCAGTGAGGGTCATGACACGGGGCCCCATCATGCGGGACATCATCTTCCCCATCATATTTTGCATACATTGCATCAAGCAGGGCATACAGAAGCAGAAAAGCAGTAAGATTATAACAGGTCCAGCAATTAAAACGATAACATGACGAAACCAACTGCTGTCAGGCAACCAGGAGTACAACCAACTCCACGGATCCCCACCATCAGAGGGTTTCAAAGGATTTTGAGCTATCATTTGTTCCATGTGGTCTATGGTTGCAGAAATGCTGACATTATTATCTGGGACATATCTATTTTATTGCTGAAGGGCCCACTGATACTCGTGCTCTATCAGCTGCCTTGCTTCTTGGGAGGTTGTGTCCCACCTCTCTGAGGAGGAGCCTATTATCTTAACCAATTTTCCCACCTGTTCTTGTGGATGCTTAATACTCTCATGATTTCTTCCCAACACACTGTATCCGAAAGGGGCTTCTCCCTCTACATATATTAACATACACCCACAGGAATATATATCCACCCTTGCAGAGGCCTGACACACGGCTGGCCCCAATATCAAAAGTCCTGGCGGTGCCTTAAAATTTGCTGGGGAAAAAAGTCTCTACGTTGGGGACGCTGCCCGCGGGCGTCCCTCCCATCCACTTGTCCAGCCGTGCATAGAAGTGTCAGCGTCCGGAGTGACACCAGCAGGGCAGTTGTCTGGCGCTCTTCTGGAGATGGTCAGCTTCAGAGGATCATCAGGATTTGGTGTAACTGTCCAATCTAAAATAGCCTTCTTCACTTAAGTGTGGTGGACCCAAGGGGTGAGGTCAGCAACTTTAACAGCAGTGGGCCTGGGTCCACCTGTTAAGAAAAGAGAAAATCTCGGGAGAATTACTGCACATAATTATCAAACTGCACATTTTGACTAGCATGGGGGGGGGTTATTGCAAAACTGAGTGGACAAAGGCTGGTCCATTGTCAGATCCTATTGACCTAGGTAGTCCATAGCGGGGAATGATCTTCTGTAACAGGCACCTGGTTACCTCGGACGCCCCCTCAGTTCTGGTAGGCCAAGCTTCAACCCATCCTGTATACGTGCAGATCGTCACGAATAGGTAGCGGTATAGTTCACAGCGGGGCAATTCAGTGAAATCCACAACAAGGTCTTCCAAGGCTACCACTGCATAGCCTGCTTTTCGCTGTCCAGCCTTAACAAAGCTGCTTCCATCCACAAACCACGAAGGCCAATGGGGGTTTGCTTCATCTTTGAGGTCAGGCCTGCTAAAATATTCTTCATCCATTGCTTCAATGCAATCGTGCATCTGCTCCTCACCTTCTCCTACCGGCTCTGGTAGCTGGGTTGAGGGCGGTGGTGACCTGAAACTTCAAACGCGGATGCAGCAGTAACATCTGGCACTTTCTCATCTTTGCTTGGGAGAGGAAATAGGTACCCTTCATGTCAAGCAGAGCTGGGACTGCATGCGGGGTCACACAAACAGTGTCTTTGGCCAAAAGTAAATTTGTCTGCTTTGTTCAGTAGGGTGGCTACTGCCACAACTGCTCTCATGCACGGCGGTAAGCCTTGTTCTGTAGGCGTCAGGCGCTCAGATAGGTATGCCACTGGCTGTTGCCAGCTTCCCAATTTTTGGCACAAAACCCCTTTCGCTGTCCCTTGGTCCTCATCCACGAATAGAGTAAAGGGTTTCTCAGGGTTTGGGATGCCAAGCGCTGGGGCTTGCTGTAGTGCCTTCTTCAAATCCACGAAGGCTTACTGTTGTTCTGTGCCTCAAACAAAGGGGTCTCTCTCAGTTCCTCTGGTTGACTCATGTAGAGGCTTGGCAATGATGCTGTAATTAAATATCCATATCCTACAAAATCCTGCAGACCCCAGAAAGCCACGGAGTTCTTTGGTTCTGGTATCAGGATAATAGCCTGCTTCCTTTCTTCACTGGTAACAAAAGGGTGTTCCACTATGATTGGCATTGCCTCAAGATCCTATGTTGGAGCAGTCGCTCTAGATGCACCCACACTCCTTCAGTCGCCCTTCGTGGGATGGGATACTTATTTACTGCAACAGGATTGACAAATGGCTTGGGCTTCACGATTATTGGTGGGATATTCTTTGCCATTCCTGGGGGGTTACCTTCAGCCCATACCGTGGGGTTCACTTGTTCCAGAATACTGGCGGGGATGGGTCCCTCCTCTTCTTTTACCATCATGAGGCGCCAGTACTCCCTCAGGGGTGCCTCCACAACCAGTTCCCCAAGTGACATAGTGGACAATGTGGCTTCTCCCGATGGCTTAAAAATAATTTGGGCTTGCAACTTTACCAACAAATCTCTTCCTAATAATAGAATAGGGCATTCTCTCTTCCAGTGCCCTTCCTGTCGGCAGATGGCGCACTGATTCCTCCCCAGACGGCTTCGCCCTCCTCCCCGGGCACTTCCTCTTTCCTGAGGGGTGGGTGTGGTAGCCTGTAATGCCATCAACTTCTCTGTTTGATACTTCTCCTTTTTTCTCTGGGCCTCCTCATCTCTCTGATTGTAAGTGGTTTGAGCTATTTCCAACATCTATTCCAGCCCATGGCCGATGAACCCCTCAGGCTTCTGGATTTTTTCTTTTGGCGAATATCGGACGCTGCCTGAGCTACAAAGGCAGCCTTTATAATGGGGCGTTGGCAATATCATCTGGGTTCTCCTCAAAGGTAGGGTTCTAATTTCTCCAATTGCACACATCAGCACTTGAAAAAGGCACATGTTGGACTGTATAAGTGCGTGGTGGTGCTTCCCCACCCTGTCCTGGGGGGCCTGGTGGGTCATACACTCTGCGTAGAGGCATCATTGCAGTCCCACCCTTTTTCTGTGCCTTATGGGACTTATGGAGGGACGCCCTGGTTGCTGCTTCTATCCATTTCTCTCGCATAGGGTTGTACATACTGTTGCAATCTCAATGTCTGATACCGTGTCCACCTTTTTTCCTTTCGTTGCTAACTCAATTAGTCCCTTCATAAACTCCTCATCATCCTCTTCCTCTTTGCTCTCTAATTCATCAACCTTGGAGGGTTCAGGCTGAGGGCCGGCTCCTCCCTGGTCCTGGGGCCCTGGGCCTGGGGGATTCGCTAGAGGGGCAGTTGGTGGAGCATAGGGTGGCGGCGGTTTAATGACTTCCCCCCCTTCTCCTTCCGGTTCTGGTATCACCGGGGGGGCCTTTCTGACTTCCCTGCCGGTCGGACTGCACATATTGTATTTTGTGGGGCGTCGCCTCGGCAGGCTTTCAGCCACGGTGGATTCTTTTCTACATTGGTTTTCCAGGTAGAAATATAAGGGATCTGGTCTGGGTGGACGTTCAAGATATTTTGATATAGTGGGTTGATTAGTTGCAAATTAAATCTGCCCTCCGAGGGCCAATTAGTTCCTTGGGTGGGCCAATCAACCTCACATAATGTCCTCATCCTCTCTCTTCTCAATTTGAACCCAATCATCATGCTTCGTAGCTGCTTTCCAGTTGGTTAAAAAGCATTTCAGAGGACTACGTTGGCTTGCCCCAGACCCCATTTTTCAGATACTCCGCTCCTAACCGGGCTTAAGATCCTTTCACACTCCACACACTACAGACTGTGACTTGGCGAACTCGCGTTGCTAAGAAATGCACAGCCCTGCAATCGCTCGGCCAAGGGGACGCTAAGCCCCGGCCCACACTTGACAATTCAGCCACTGGAGTATCTGACATGCAACATACAAAACACACCCCAATATAATTCCAACATGCAACACACAAAACACACCAAAATAATTTTCCCTCTGTTTCCCCTTTCCCCAACCTTACTGGCGGCACTCTACTGCCACCTCTGTTTCCCCTTTTCCCTTTTCCCGTCTGGCGGGGCGGCACCTTATTGCCACGGCCAGTTCCTTTGTTCCTTTTCTGGCGGCACTCTACTGCTCACAGCCAGACCCTTTCCTGGCGGCACTCTACTGCTCACAGCCAGGTGAAGCTGATCGGGCTTCGTCCCTTGCCCTTCCCTTAGGGCTTACCTGTTCCGCTGCGGACCTCTCCTTCGGCCGTCCTCTTTTCTCCCTCGACCAGGTGTCTCCACTCCGGAGCGGTGTGGCCGGCTCCCCCCACGAACAGGCAGGGGTGCGCACTTGGAGCCGCGAACGCCGGTCCGGGGCTGTTCACCTAGGTCGGGCCTGGCCCTCCCCGGCCCCCTGGGGTGGGGCGATTCCCGGCCAACGCACCAAAATGAAGGCTGAAGCCTTATCCTTGCCAGGGAATCGTTTGCCTGCGTCCCCAGGGCCGAAGAGAGAGAGCAAAAAGCACCAGGAAAGATTCTTCTTTGGAGAAAAAAGTTTTATTGAAATCTGTGCACAGAGGTGGCCAGTGGGATCGTTCCCAAAAGACTGGCCCATAGATACAAATAAACAAGCATCTTTATACCTGAGAGTCTGCCCATCTCTTCCCACCTCTTCAAATTCTCCAATCAGCTAGCAAGGTTAAGCTTATTCCCTTATATGGCATATGGCTATCTGACCAGCTAAGCCCCCCCCTCCTTCCCTTGTTCGTGTGTTCTTCTCTTGCGTTACTGCAACAGGAAGCGTGTGCAGGAAGCGGCCCCCTTGTCCTGTCTGGCCACATACGGTAAATAGGTGCGGTTTCTGCTTAGCTGGCAAGCACAGGAAATGGCCTTGCTGCTGTTTGCTAGCAACTGCAAAGCAAGATTAAGAGAGGATTTACTGAATTTACTTCAGGAATTTACTTCAGGTACAAGGTGCAGGGATTACTGATAGCAACCCTTCTTAGGCACAAAGTGCAACCCCTACACCTCTCCCTTCAGTATTAGCATATAAAGGCATACATAAAGCCCTTAATGGCTTGGGGCCAGGTAACTGAGGATTCCTCCTCCATTTACTTACCCAGACTTTGATATAGTCTTTGGAGACGCTTCTCCAGGTGTCCCTGCCAGATGAGTTGTGGTGGGAGGCTACTCCAAGCAGCTATACAGGAATGTTCCTCCAAGCAGCTTTACATTATTATTTTTTTGTCTCCACTATGCACAACCTACAAGAAAAAAGAGGTCAAGGTGTGCTGCATGGAGATTGCTGCCCTTTTTTGTTCTGCTGTCTGGCTGAAGAGGACACAAGTGTGAAGAAATGAAAGAGAAATTAATTATTGACAGTGTCTGCATTTACGGAAATGGAATGCATTTCAGAAGTGCAATTTTCTTCTTGGGGGGTGGGCGGAGTATGTTTCGTGACTACAGTATCCTGAATCGAATGTGAGCATTCATTCTCTTCTGTTTCATCGCTATACAGCCTTCTTTGCAAGCGAGCAGGCAGCCATTGCAAAGCAACTACAGGGACTGGCAGTGAGACCCCTACTAGAGCATTGCTGTTGGCAGATGCCCAATGAGGCAAAACCCAATGCCAGCCCTAAGCACAAGACATGGTTTATTTATACTGTCTCTTTACATGTATTTCCTGTGAGACCACCCATATTTAATTTGCAGAGGCGCTGAGGTTCTACCTTCATTTTCACTGCAGCAGTGCTAATCACCTAATGTCAGAACTATTGTTGCTGTTGCTATTATTATTATATTAAGAAACTCTACCTTTTGCTCACATGCTATTGACTACTCTAGGTTTTGGATATCGGATGATCCATTCCAGATATCCACAGAAGTATGTTCCCCCAGCATAACATGGGTGCAACAGGGCTTTTGACTGACTTTTAAACCTTCATCCTTCTTATCACACTCCAGAAGACTTTTTAAACATGTCGGACAATCCTCTCGCCTTGCGGTATGTATGATTCCCTGGATGGGGTCAACAGGTTCCAAAGTAAGCTGTCTTCCCAGACCCTGTGATGTCTGATGCCATCATTATCTGCTTCTGCTTTCGTCTTTTAAATAGCATGCTTTCAAAAAGCTTTGATGTGTGCTCATGGCCTTATTTATAAATTTGTAACTTACAGTTTGTTGTGAAATAGCCTCTCTGTATGATATCTATATAATTATTATTTTGGTTAATTATTGGCTGTTTTCAAATGCAAATTTTAGACACCCAACGTTTCTCAGTCTCATGAAATAATGAGAAGAATATGTATGAACTAGATATGCAAGCTCATTTTAAAAGGAACACATTTTAGACCACAAGTGAGTTTCAGAGCAATTAGAGTATTTAATTTGAACTTTCTGGGTCCAGAGAACCCTAAGGGGAGGAAAGAAACCAATTAAATTAAATTAAATAATAATGCCCTAAATAGAAAAATGTAACAGGATCCAATTGTTCAAGAACAACACTTAAATTGCTGATAAAGGAATTTGGAAATATTTTATAAAGGCAACACTTTGCTACTGTATTCGTATCTTTAAACAATAGTGCTGATGTTAGTTGGACATGACAGATTTGGGCCACATGTTCAACTGACAGAAATCCTAACATTAAAAGAAAAGAAAAGAAAAGTTCTAGAAATATGGAAAGGGAGGTTTTCCAATTTGCATAAAAACTTGACTGAAGTATTTAAAATGTAACAAACGCAGTGCATTTTACAGAAGTAATGGGGCTATCATGAGGTACTTTTAAGTAATATTTTAATGGGTCCCTCCCCCCCAAAAAGATATTTGTCCAAGTGCCCTACATGTACTTTAGGAATGCATACAGAACCAGTGTGGAATGTACCACCCTAAGTGAGCCTTACAATGTAAGGAGCCAAATTCCACAGTACTTCCCATTTTCCCAGTTCCTCCATCTATGTGTGCCATTATACCAAATAACTGTCTCGTGAGGAGGAATTAAAGAACCTTTCAATGAGGGTGAAAGAGGAGAGTGCAAAACATGGTCTGAAGCTCAACATCAAAAAAACGAAGATCATGGCCACAGGTCCCACCACCTCCTGGCAAATAGAAGAGGAAGAAATGGAGGCAGTGAGAGATTTTACTTTCTTGGGTTCCATGATCACTACAGATGGTGACAGCAGCCACAAAATTAAAAGATGCCTGCATCTTGGGAGAAAAGCAATGACAAACCTAGACAGCATCTTAAAAAGCAGAGACATCACCTTGCCAACAAAGGTCCATATATTTAAAGCTATGGTTTTCCCAGTAGTGATGTATGGAAGTGAGAGCTGGACCATAAAGATGGCTCATCGCTGAAAAATGGATGCTTTTGAATTATGTTGCTTGAGGAGACTCCTGAGAGTCCCATGGACTGCAAGAAGATCAAACCTATCCATTCTGAAGGAAATCAGCCCTCAGTGCTCACTGGAAGGGCAGATCGTGAAGCTGAGGCTCTAATACTTTGGCCACCTCATGAGAAGAGAAGACTCCCTGGAAAAGACCCTGATGTTGGGAAAGATGGAGGGCACAAGGAGAAGGGGACAACAGAGGACGAGGTGCTTGGACAGTGTTCTCGAAGCTACCAACATGAGTTTGACCAAAATGTGGGAGGCAGTGGAAGACAGGAGTGCCTGGTGTGCTCTGGTCCATAGGGTCACGAAGAGTCAGACACGACTAAAGAACAAAAGTATGCATGATGTCTGTTTTGTGCTTCAGTTCTAAGGCTGTCACTGGGGGCGCCCAGTGGACAGCGGCTCCATGAGCGGAGAATAAACTTAGAACTGCTTCCTTCTATTGAAGTGAATAAGGAAGATGCCGTGTCCTCCTAGCAACCCAGAGCTAATTGCTGGGTAATAGTGGAACACACCAGAAACAATTATTTGTTGATTACATGCCATACCAAACTGTGGATTGTTAGCATTCTCCATATACATGGACTGTCAAGTCAGTCATAGGTCAAGGGCCAAAGATATATGATTCCCACTCAGAAGGGTATACAGTACATAAATAATATCAAAAAGACATTTCAAAACTTTGCTTATATACACACACCCCAAAAGAGGGGTGGAATTCATTGGGGGTCTATTTATTTTAAAGCTGCAATGAACAAGGTCTTGTTCCACATACAGGCAGCAGGACATGGAGAAAGTATTCAGATGGCGAATGTAACTGATGTTAGGCTGGTGTGGGAGGAGGCAGTCCTTCAACTAGTCTGGTCACAAACCCATCTGGAGCTTCATAGCTAATCACCAGCACCTTGGATAAAACTATAAATTTAAAATAATTAAATAACTGCAATCTGTGCAACTAAGAGGCTCAGCTAGGAATCAGGAACTCTCCAATTCGAATCTCACCTGAACACCTGAAGTGCCTGCCGACTGTTTCTTCTCCCCACACCTACTGCAGTTTGCAATATTTACTGGGGGTGGGGGTGGGCGGCAGTAGTATTTATAAGATTGTTGTAAAGATTGACAAGATAATGTGCCAAACACCTGGGTTGGTACACAGATAGTACAAACTGATGCATGTCTGCTCCGAAGTGAGTCCAGTGTGGCTTTCTTTCAGGTAAGTCTATTTCAAATTGCAGCCTCATCAGCAATCTGCATACTAAGTATTATTATTATTAACTCTACTGCATTTCTGAAAGAATCATACACAACAAGAGCACCATTTTCCTTTCCTTTTTAGCCATCTAACATTTGTCTGTGTTGGCATCTATTCACACACACCTTAATTTAACCACTCCCCAGCATGGACCTGTGAAGATTGGGTGATGTTAAAAGGATCCAAAGTTCATTTCCACTTCAATGGTGCATGTTCAACAAACAAAAATATTTTGTAGCAAGGAGGTAAACAGTTTAGCAGAAGGCAGCCCCTCACATGCATACAAACATACGTACCATTGCATTTGGACTGGAACTTTTTCCTGTGTTTTTTTTTAAATGTCACAACCCCGTAAGAAAGAGAATTAAAACCCTGTTATTTTAATTTACATCTACCCACAAGATAAGTAAAGTTATCATTGAAATTCTAATTAAATAGGATGATTGACTAAGGTAGGACATCAAAGAAAAGAAGTGAATATGATAAGTCGAAGTCTTATTAATTAGTCCGCATGGAAGAAATTCCAGAGACGTCAAGCTGAGGCTGCTGCAAGGAGGAAAAATAGCAGACAAGAAATGTGTGTTTCTTTGAAGTTAGGAATGGAGATAGTGATGGAGGTAATTGTGTCTGACTGGATCCAGTAATGAAGAGCCGTAAATCAGACCTAGGAATCGGAGGCAAGAGTCTGGTAACGAATATGGTTGCCCCCCTGCTGTGAAGAAACAGAATGCAGAGCTGACTAATTGACCCAGTCTATCTCCCAGTAGCTCCCTGTTATTATTTATTAATTTTTAATTTCTGAATTATTTACGTCCTGGGAAATTATTTTTGACAGCCTGTTAGGAGCGCCAAAGCTAATGGAGGATGAAAGGGCTGCAACCAGAATTAGCAGGGATGCAGTCACAGGCTACTGGATTTAATGATTTTGGAAAGGAAAATTGATTTCACACAGCGTGTCACTTTATACTACTTTAGGGATACACCAGCTATTTTATTAATTGAGGAATAACCAACTCAGAAGTATATTTGAAGTGTAAATGAATTGCAGGCCTCAGCTATTTATTCTTTCCCCACCGCATACACATTTGAGGGAGAGCAATGAGTTTGCTTAAAGTTGCTAATTAAAACCAACAGAGGTGGAGATCCTATTGAACCCTTGTTGGGGCTTTTTTTTTTTGCCCTGGGAGGGTGGAAATCATTCTATCCCAGGAAAATTTGTAAACCTTCTGCACTTTTCAAGTTACATTCCTTTCTCCTCGTGACAAAGCCCAGTCATGTAAACCTTCCATGTTTTCGTCTCACAGGAATCACGCTGGATGGACTTTAACACCCATCCCTAGGACTGGAACCCGCCATGAAAGATGGTCAGTCGGGACTGTACAGCGGTATTTCAGGCTGTTAGTTTGAGCAGGAGGACAGACACTGTGATAAAGTCAACAAACTGCCTCAAAGTTTTGTGATGGCTTTCTAAATCCCAGAAAGCCACAGTCTGAATCAGGTTACAGCCATTAAATTGGGCTGTTTGCATATTGCCATTTCTGTGCTTTTCTATACTGGCCAAAGTTAACTGTCATGTCAGAAGTTCAATAAATCCTACATGCAAACAATCTCTTGAATGTGGCAGAGAAAACCCCCAGCCCATAGGGCTAGTCCGACCCCTTTCTCAAGAGTATGTCAAGGAAACAGTAAGATTTATTCATGCATTGCAAACACAGTGATCTAGTGATCATTATTGACACAGACCAGAAATGTTTTCTGATCTCAAATCCACATAGAACAAACATGATTCCATGGAAGAAGCTGGGACAGGAAAATATTTTCTTGCTACCTGCTCCCCCCCCCGGGGGGGAAGGCTTTCCAAGAATTTCCTGTAGTATCATAGCAGTGTCCCTATTTTCCAGAGACATCCCTGATTTAGAGAAGCCATCCCAGTTTCTGAGTTGATCCTGGAATGTCTCACTTTTCCTTAGGATGTTCTTATTTTCGATGGAGAAATGTTGGAGGGTATGGAGTTATCCGACCCCCAGCCCGTCTTAAGGCAATCCTTTATAGGGAAGGGTTTTTTAAAAAATGTTTTATTATGTTTTTATATATGTTGGAAGCTGCCCAGAGTGGCTGGGGCAACCCAGTCAGATGTGTCGGATATAAATAGTAAAATTATCATCATGGAATGGGGCATTCCTATTTTCATTGAAGAAATGTTTGAGGATATGTCATAGAGGGTTTGGGGCTGTGGAGCAAGAACAGTAAG
Organism: Podarcis raffonei; assembly: GCF_027172205.1. Lineage (NCBI taxonomy): Eukaryota > Metazoa > Chordata > Lepidosauria > Squamata > Lacertidae > Podarcis > Podarcis raffonei. The sequence goes on from NC_070610.1 coordinate 56,885,900, forward strand.
GGAACTACCTGCTGCACAGAGATAGCTACTTCTTCCTACTGTTTCTCTTTCTTCAAACTTGTCCCATAGTTAGACACAGTAGGGCTTGCTGGTTTCTTGACTTCAGCAACTGCTTGTCTAAACTGTGAGCAGAATAGGCAGTGTTAAAGAAGAAGATAAGAAGAGTCCTGCTGGATTGGACCAAAGGCCTATTTATCCATAAACAGAGAATACATGTTCTAAAAATGATTCTTTTTGGACTTCATATGGAGATAATTGTGGAAGCAAAGAAAGGTTGTGCTGTAAGGAGTTTATAAGTCATTTAAGCACATCCTCTCAGCTTATTCCTCAGAGCAGTTCATGAGCACTGTGAACATTCCTTTTACTGACAAGAACATGCAAGGCTAGTCTGGGTTTATCTGTTACTTTGTGGATTATACCACTGGCAATTAATGAAGGCAGGAGGATCAAGTCATAGAAAGAGTTATGTGAGATGGCTGACCTGTGGCCTACACTTCAAGCTCTGCGTCTTTATCGCTCCCTCACAGATCCACAATATTCCTGCAGTCCCATTTGGGTGCATGGTTTTACTTATGATTAAGACTAATCAGAGGGCCAGGGACATTAAAACATTAATACAGAGATGTAAGGAATCCTAAATTAGGCCCAATTAAAAGAACTATTTTGTTTACAACAAAATCTTCCACAGGGAAGGTGCTGCTAATGCCGCCAGATGCACAAGGATGGGCCAAAGCATGAATTTTTGGCCATCAACTTTCACAACTTTAAAAGAGGATTAGACAAATTTATGGAATTTGACTGGATACCGTCAATGATGGCTATGTGCTACCTGCCCTGTTGGAGGCAGTGTGCCTTTAAATACCAGTTGCTGGGAATTTAATTAGGAATTCCCAGTTGCTGGGAATTAGATATTCTGCTTGCAGGCTTCCCATGGGCTTCTGCTTGGCCACTCTGACAGACCCTCCAAGTGTCCCTATTTTCCAGGGACATCCTTGATTTAGAGAAGCCATCCCAGTTTTTGATTTGATCCCAGAATGCCCTACTTTTCCATAAGATATCCCTATTTTCATTGGAGAAATGTTGGATGGTAGGCTCTGAGAACAGAGTGATAGACTAGATGGGCCTTTGGCCTGATCTGTCAGAATTCTACTTATCTTCTTAATTCTGCCTATACTTATCCTAATGCAATTATATTTACTTCAGTTTGGTTTACAGTGGTGCTAGCTTTTGGAGGCATAATAGTTACATAGAATGCCTACCTACCATTTAAGATCTTCATCAGACACCCTTCTCTTGCTGTCCATGTCCTCCAAGTTGAGGCAGATGCAGGTCAAGGAGAGGGCTTTTTCTGAGGTGATACCAAAATTATGGAACTCATGTTTGCTGAGCCCAATTTTTGATATTTTTATGTGCCATTTTAGACATGCCTCTTTTTTATTGCGCTTCTAATGATGTCTGAGATTCCTTAATGACTTTAGAGTTGCTATTTGTCTCTGATGAGCTTCTTATCTCATCTCTGTGGTTTACTTTTGTTTAAAATATATTTTTATTGTTTTTATTATTATTGTGAACTGCCCTGAGGATGCCTGACAGTGAAAGGCAGGATATTAAGCCCTTACAAATGCTTGCTGGTAGTTGTCATCATGTAAGATAGCTGTCACCATGTTACTGCCATTTTGTCGCCACTCTCCTTGGAGAGTGTTGTGGGACTACTACCATTGTTATTCTCACTGGCTCCAGTCCTGACGTGACTGCCATTTTGGAGCATGCTCTGTTCCTGCAAGAAGTGTGGCTACTGGGTTTCTATAAGGCCAGTTTACAGAAGCCAAGGAAAGGGAGACGTAACAAGTTGTAATGGAAAAGTAAGGGATCTAAGTGGAATGACTCTGAATCTAGAAAGATAACAGGTAGTGTTGAGCCCAAACGTCTGTCTGAAAGAGGGCACCCTCCCTCATATATCCTGTCCAAGCATTCCCTGTTCCCCAATACAAGCAAGGCATCCATGTCACACAGAACTTTTCACACAGAACCTGCTATTTTCTTAATATACAGGTTTACCTGACCACACTTACCTGCTAATGGTTTTTACCTGCTTATGGTTCGTATTTTGTTCTAGGGGGCTCCCCATCCCTTTCCTTGTAGCATTACCTTGAGAGGGGTTGTGATTTTTGAATCACGCTCTCTGGCGTCAGCCCCTATAATAATGCCTGCCCTCTGGAGGGCAGAACTCCTTTTCAGAAGCTATAGGGGGGTTTCAAGGATGGAGAAGGCCTTCCTGATTACACATGAATCCCAGAATACAGCTGAAGGTATAGATGTGATTCATTTCACATTTCCTTCTACCCCATTGAAATATTCGGTGTATTATTCTTCACAGTTCTGGATCATTTGAGATATAATGAGGAATAGATTGTTTTAAAATATCATTTATTTGCTAAGAGCGTGACCGAACAGCTTATGTGATGTCATGGAATGTTCATTTGGAAAGATTCACACTGTGCAGCATGTGCTATTAGCAAAATGGAAGTGGACAAAGGAGCTTTGGAGTCTAGAAACTATAGCACAGAATTGCTGGGGCCAATAGACTGATGGAAAAGCAGGAAGCCAGAATTTTGGATTCAATTTCAAGCATATTTTTAAACATTGGTGATTGAGAGGCTGAAGGCTCTAATTTTCAGTACTAGAAACTGTATGCCCTGTTGCTTACATGGCAGAATAATCACATACTTCCCTAGATCATTCAGCTGCCTCCTCTCTGTTTCAATATTAAAACAAAGGGTATATTTTTCTGTGCTGTGCAGTGTTCTGGGATTTAAGCTCACAACTCCAATTAAGAGCAACTAATTCCCCACACAGAATATTTACCCCTAAGAGTTGGCTTGATATAATGAGTCATGTGTTTTGCATTTAAGCTCTTAATGCCTAGAGGATTTAGCTTTTTTTAAAAAAAACCTTTCTATTTTGATCACTTCATATTTTCATCATTTGAAGAGCAGCTTTTTACCCCTGGCAATTAAGTATATACATTGCTAGATTAATAAAGTGACATAGATAGCTGCCATTTCCCTCTCTTTCCTCCACCGCCATATCTCTCATGAAAAGGACAAAGAATGGGATAGCTGCTTCTTTATTACTTATGTCCGACACAGCAAATATTAAAGCTAGGCGGAAGAGAGAAGATTGATGCAGAGGTTAGCGGTATACAATAGTACCTTGGGTTACATACGCTTCAGGTTACATATGCTTCAGGTTACACACTCTGCTAACCCAGAAATAGTGCTTCAGGTTAAGACCTTTGCTTCAGGATAAGAACAGAAATCGGGCTCTGGTGGCACGGCGGCAGCAGGAGGCCCCATTAGCTAAAGTGGTGCTTCAGGTTAAGAACAGTTTCAGGTTAAGAACGGACCTCCGGAACGAATTAAGTACTTAACCCAAGGTACCACTGTACATGCAGGACTGATATTCAGCAGAACTTGTACAGTACAGCTCATCTTATTTAAAGATGAACTGTTTCACAACAACCAGCGCTGACCCAAAAGCTGGCACTGGCAACAAAAATCACACATACCCATTGAGCCTCAGTCCCCGAGCCTTAATCCAGCATTGCCACCCATTGTTGTGCCCTCCATACACCCGATGTGCAGCTTACACAGTCCTGGTAGCAAGAGGGTGCCACCTGCTTAGCAGCCGGGAGCCATCTTAGGTGGCTCCAAATGCAACGTCCAATCTGTTGCTGACGTCACACCAGGCATTGCATTTGGAGGCATCTAAGATGGCACCTACCTGATGATGGTCCAGAGCTGAGCAGGACTTTGGATGGAGGCAATAGCAGGCAGGCGCTCCACCGCCTTTCTGAATCAGTCACCTGACCCCAATGGCATGTTGTCGCTAATGATAGGGCTGGGTCTGCTAGCAACAGTGGCACCACCAGGATGGAGCTTTGGAGCAGAGGTCAAGAGGCTTAGCAGGATGAGCAGAAGAGCTCCTAATGCATGCAGCAGGTCCTTTGTAAGTGTAGTGGTATATCATTTAAAGAGGGTGCCCCAGCGCCCAAGAACAAGACTGAACTTCAGGCCTTCTTGGGACTATTGAACTTTTATCATTCCTTCCTTCCCCACAAGGCGGCGGTAGCGGAGCCCCTACACAGACTCCTGGACAAGCGGGCCCCTTGGGTGTGGGGCCAGCGCCAGGAGGCCACATTCCAGGCAGTCAAGGACTTGCTTGTCTCAAACTCGGTCTTGGCACACTTCGATGAGAGGCTGCCGGTGGTGCTAGCATGCGATGCCTCGCCCTATGGCATTGGCGCTGTCCTGGGACACCAACTCCCGGATGGAAGAGAGGTACCGGTGGCATACTTTTCCCAGACACTCAACGCAACCGAGCGGAACTACTCGCAAATCGACAAGGAGGGTCTGGCAATCGTGAAGGGAGTAAAAAAATTCCATGATTTCTTGTAGGGGCGGCCCTTCACCGTGGTGACTAACCACAAGCTGCTGCTTGGCTTGTTTGCCCCCGAAAAGCAGACCCCCCAAGTGCTGTCTCCTCGCGTCCTCAGGTGGTCAATTTTCCTTGCCAGCTACCAGTATGCACTGATTCACCACCCTGGGAAGGCGATGGGCCATGCGGATGCCCTCAGCAGGCTACCACTACCGGAAACAGGCCCTGACCCAGCACCTGCACAAGAGGTTATAAGCCTGGAGCTGCTTCCCGACCGCCCCATTCAGGCACAAGAAGTTGCACACCATTCCAAGAAAGATAGGGTCATCCCCCGGGTCCTGGACTGGGTGTGGAGGGGATGGCCCAGCAGCAGCCCCGGGCCAGAATTCGCCGGCTACACAACCCGCAAACATGAACTGTCGGCCCACAAGGGGTGCCTGTTATGGGGAAGCAGGGTCGTTGTTCCCCAGCCCCTCCGCAAAAGGGTCCTCACAGCCCTACACGAGACACACCCAGGGGTAGTAAGAATGAAGGCCCTTGCCAGGAGTTACGTGTGGTGGACAGGGATCGACGGAGAGATAGAGGCCTGGGTCAAACACTGCGAGGCCTGCCAAGAATCCCGCCCAGATCCCCCAAGGGCCCCAGTCCAGTCCTGGGAGTCCGCCCGAGCACCATGGTCACGCCTGCATGTGGACTTCACTGGCCCCTTTCAGGGGAAAACGTTCTTCATAGTGGTGGACTCCTACACCAAATGGCTGGAAGTCGCACTGGTACCGTCCACTTCTATGTCCGCAGCCATCCGGGTACTACGCAGGCTGTTTGCAACCCACGGGCTCCCTGACACTCTCGTCTCAGACAATGGGACTGCATTTACGTCAGGAGAATTCCAAACCTTCACAGCGCAGAACGCCATCCGCCACATCCGTTCAGCGCCATTCCACCCTGCCACCAATGGCCAAGCAGAACGCATGGTGCGGACCACCAAGGACATCCTTCGCCGCATGACGCAAGGGGATTGGGAGTACTGCCTTGCCACATTCCTTCTAGCACAGCACAGCACCCGCAGCTCAACGACTGGCCGGAGCCCCGCTGAACTACTAATGGGTCGGCGCCTTGCAATCAGATTGGACCGCCTTCACCCCGATAGAGCTCAGGATGAGGTAGTGGTGGGGGAAGGCAGGAACCCCCGGACCTTCGAGGCCCAGGACCCAGTGTATGCAAAGAATTTTGGGGCAGGCCCTGCATGGGTACCCGCCACAGTCACCAGGGTCACTGGCCCCGTGTTGTACGAGGTGCTAACAGATGGGGGGCAATGCTGGTGCCGCCACTGCGACCAGATACAGCGACAATTCCCGGGAGAAAACCAGGAGGAGGAGGACAGGTCAGAGGAGTCCCAAGGGAACAGTGGGGCAGTGAGGCCCATAGAGCAGCAGGGGCCAGCAGGAGAGGCAGAATCAGTAAATACAGAGAGGACCCGTGAGGCCGGAAGGACACCAGAACCAGAACCACGACTGAGCGAGCCGGTTGTGCCAGACCAAACAGCCCCATCACAGCCAGCATCCTTGGAACACGAGCCAGAACCTGAACCCCGGACCAGGGAACACCTCAGGCCACAACGCACACGTAGGCTGCTGGCGTACCTTGAGGACTATGAATGCGACCTTCCGGGCAGGACTGGAACTTAGAGGGGAGGGGTGTTATGTACTGAGCTGAATAGGATCCAAACTGCAGCAGTCTGATTGGTCCTAGAACAATAGGATCCAAAAGGCAGCAGTCTGATTGGTCCTAGAACAATAGGATTCAGAATGCAGCAGTCTGATTGGTCCTAGAACAATGCAGCAGTATGATTGGTTGGCAGGAACCACCCAATCATGCTCCAGATAGAAGTGAATCCACAACCTGATTGGCTTACAGTAGAATTCCGGAATTAGCCAATCATGTGCAGCCCATTGTGTAAATAATGTATATAAAGCAGATACTTTGAGGGGACATTCATTCATTCCTCCTCACCACTATGAGCTGAATAAAGAGCATGAAATCACTTTGCGACTCTGAGTATATTTCAGTGCCCCTGTAAGCTCATTAAGTCCTGAGTTTAAAATTATGTAACTGTGCAGCAAACATTTCCCTATTCCTGCCTCTTTGTTAAGCTAGACTGCCATTGATTTAAGAACATCAGTTTGAGCAAATTTTATTTTCTCCTACTTTCCACACTTCTGCAGCTCATAATAAACAACAACAAAAGAGTAACACTAGAAGGAACACATCCAGGGATGGGGAGGAGGAAAGAACCAAATTAACATGACACCTCAGGGTCAAACTTCTCCCTTTCAGGAAACCGAAAGGAAAGTGGCAACATTAATGACTCTCTTCTGTTTAAAAGACTCTTGAGGTTGTTGTTTTTAGCACTTGGAAGGAAAGTATTAAATTTTCATTAAAGGGACGCAGCCAATTTGGACATAGAAGCTTTTCGATTAAAATACATGAGTTTGTGGTAGAAATAAACATTGTGCTTGGTTGATCCAAGAAACATAACCATGCCGTGCAACACAATAACCTTCTATTGAGCCTTATGAGCTTTAAATCCAGGTTGCTCCAACATGAGCTTTGCAGTAAACCTGTGAAGTCTACAGGGTGTTTATATACCCTTCATTAACCCACTATCACCTATCATTAAGCAAGGGGAAGAAGGGTCAGTGTGATTAAATGTATATTTTCAGTAAATGTATATTTCTATTTAAGAGCAGGTTTTTAGAGATCCAAATAGCATTAGCTGGTGAGGGCTGAAAATGATCGTGACCGGGAAGAGAAGTGTAACCTTTTCCTCCCCTGATGTTTATGGAGGGATTTCCTTGCAATGCAAATAGCAGCTTCAGAGGAGTTATTTTTTGTCAATACAGCAATAAGCTGGAATGGGTTAAACTTCTCCCCTGTTTCACTATGCATATTGTTTCAGAAAGTCTGAGTTTTTCATAAGTTCACCTTTGAATGTGAACTAAATCAAATTTCTTCCCCATCCCTACTCCCAAGTAAGTGTGAATAGGGTTGTTGTGCTCTTAATAAAGCCATTTTGCCAAGTCAGCAGCTATACAGTAAACGTGTGCAGAAAATCCCAGGTTGCACTGGACGGAAAGCAACACATATTTTAGCTCCTTGTTCTATTTCCTGCAAATGCCCCATACACGGGTATTGTAAAGATAAGGCTTGCTTCTATGTACAATCTAACCTGGCTCTTTGGGCTCTCTGAATCTCTCTCCTTTTCCTTCCTGCTTCCAGAACCTGAAATGGCTTTCTTGCCAATATGATAGTGGTGGTGGTAGAAGACATTGTAGATATAAACAAAGAGAGCAACTATTCACGTAATGAATTGTTTGGCACAAGAGACATTTTGAGGACAATAGCGCTGCTGCAGTAGGAGTCCTTTTCTTCATGCACGCTTGAGGAATATGCATTATGTAACAGGAGAAATAAAATAACACATAGACGGCAGAGCTCAAAAGAGTGTTAGAACACAAATTGAACACTACTTGTTAAACAAGGTTAATTTGTTCCTATTCCACTTGAAATGGCTTCAAACACTTCTAAACTAGGTCATTTGATTGCTATGAAAATACATGTACAAGGCAGCTGTCTTTTTAGCAACAAGTTTATTGGAGAGTTTTGATTGCATCCCAAAAGCTTGTGAGATATTTCTGACCATATCAAAGAAAACCCAACTGCATTATCAAGGCACTCTAATGAGATGGTTTGTTTAATTGAAATGCTTTAAATTACCATCTGGTACAGCATGAAAAAATCATTATTTTCATTAGAGGAACTCCTCGTTAGCTTGAAATTGAAGTTACAAAATAGCACTGCATGATCTACTAAAAGTATTGTAAAGTATGCTCAAATTCGGGTTATTAAGAGACTTTTACATGCCAATTTCACTTCTGCATTCATTAAGTACCATCTCCCAACTTATACATGGGGGTTATCCATGGGGGTTATTCCATGGATAAATCATAAATCTGGGTGCCACAGCTACTTTGCATGAAATGAAATGGGGGGAAAACAAGGCAACCTCAAGACATATTTGCATAAAATTTACAATAATATGATAAGCACAAGACAAGAGCTAGTACCCACATTACATTTACTCCTATTGCTATCATTTCTTTAGCAGTTTAAAAATGCGGAACTCTTTACACATTTATCTTGTCCTCTTGTTAGTGACAATATATAAGATCACTAGTATTCCCATTTTACAGATGGAAACCAGCCAGACAAGAAGTGCCTCTTCTAGAGATATTCAGAGAATTGAACCCAGCATAAACTTGGTAATTGTGATATGTGGTGTTTTGATTTTCATGTAATTCAATCCTGGGAACTGTAGTTTGTTTAGGGTGCTTTGAACTGCAGCACTGAGTGGTGAACTACAGTTCCCAGGGTTATTCGGGGGAGGGGCATGTGCTTCAAACATTTTGTGTATATGCATCCATAGCCATAACTTGTGTCCAGTCCTGGAGAAGCAGAACCTGGTGAAGAAGAGGATGCAGATCTGGCGAGTTTGGGGACAATGGAAAGGGCAGTCAGGAAACAGGTAGGATCCAGTCAGAATCAAGTAACTTTATTTTCCTTAGGTGTGACTAGGCCCTCAGAGTTAGAAATTATGATATGCACAAGGACTGTGGTTGCTGCGATGGACTTATAAAAGGCTTCATTTTCAAAACAGCTCAGTGACTGGTCTTGTCAAGATGGCTTTTTTTTTTTTTTACTTATTCAGCTATAAAATATGCACATTATGCAGCCACTATTTGGGCAGCAGGTTCCAAGAGGGACCAATTCTCCTACCTCCTTGTCATATTTTTAAAGGAAACTCTGATACTTCAGTATTTCAGTGTATTTCTTCATAGCTCGAGACCTTAGCACATCACAAGATTTCTAATCCATTTGAATACGAAACGTCTTCTTCCCTTTCCTGCTTCGGGCTGAAAGAATTCTCAGACAATGATAAGTGGGGCTTCATACTGGCTGCATTTGGACAATCATTCCTCAGCTTAATAAGTTGAAATATGAATGAGTCTTCTGCCTGCACACACACAGTCCTTTCGCTTGAGCTGAAATTAAGCTAGGAAATCTCTGACTCATCTTAATTTCCTATTTTGTCCAAATTGGGAAATGATGGCTAGCAGCTTTAGTACAAGCCAGCATCCGAAACCTTGGTTTGAAGTTGGTTTAGGCTCCTGCCTTGTCCTGAAGCTGATAACCATGGTTTCAATGCAATGGGAAACTACGGTTAATTGAAGACGCATGTGTTGCATCCAGTCTTGCTGCAAAAGGAATAGCCAAGAGGTTACACATGCCAGCAAAATACTTGTTCACATCTCTACGTGGTAAGAGATATGATGGTCCAAATTGGGCCTATGCTCAAGGCACATTCTTCCACCCCACCCCCCTTTGAACAATCACTGTGAGCAGGAGTTCTGCATAACTCAAAAGCTGTCACAATGCATTGTTGACCACTGGCTGGCTTGCTCTGCTAAAAAGGAGGTATTTCACTGTCCCTGCAAATTTCCATTTAAGTAAAGTTTGGCAGCAGCAAAGTGTCCAGGGTTAAAATTTATCTTTTCTAAATTTTTTAATGTGGGTTTTAGGATCCCCCTCCCTCTCATCTATTGAAGGCAATGGGGCCATTACTTGAAGATTAGCATTAGCTCTGTTTAATAGGCCTTTTTTATCCCAGTTTACGTTGAATAAAGAAGATTCATTTGTTAGCTTAAAACAATCCAGAGACTTTAATTCTTTATCATCACTCCCCAGAGATCCCAGTAGGAGTCCTCTCATCATCGCTGATCAGGTCTGAACTTTTGTGTGTGTTTGCTCTTCACCGTTCTATGCTTTCATCATTTTAGACAGAACCAGCAGGCATTCTGCACTGCAGAAAGGGAGTGAGTCCCTTCAGCACTATGAAAACACACACACACACACACACACATACACACACACATAATTCACCCAGGCTCAGTTCCCTATAAGTTCCCAAAAAGGACCCTCATTTGCATTTGATTAAAATGAATGAGCTTCCTATGTTAATTATAGGGATAACAGCAGCAAATGCATTTTAGTAGGTTTGACTGAATTCACTGAGAACTATAAAGTTTATTAAAAGTAGATAAGATAGGTGAATCTTTAAGTGGACCGAGCCCCACTGATGACTTAAGCTAAGTCTTTGCATTACCTGCCAGGTAAAAGGCATTTGGTACTTTCCAATGCCACAAAGTCTGCCTAGCCTAACATAACATAAGAATAATAGGTTTTTTTATTTATATAAATAAACAGAGCAGCTCATGAGATAATTTGCCAAACATAGGGTCATATCTAATGTGGCTCTATGTTAAAGTCACTTACTTACCTGCTTACTTGTTGCCATAGGAGAAACACAAGCAAAAACTGTTGCACAATAGATTGCACAAGAACCAGCTGTTGTAACAATAAGCTTCTTTGGTGCAAATGTTGCATTGTGCAGCCTTTAAACAAGAGCTCTGGCACTAGCAGACAGAGAATTTTGGATACAGCCCAAGATACTTTTTGAAGTATAATGCACTTTGCCTTGCGAGACATCTTTGGGAGAAGAAAAAGCTAAACCCTACACAAATCCAGAATGGCGTCCCTAAGACAGTTGGATGTCGTCTTGTCTGCTTCCTTCCAGCAACTCCTGCAGCCAAACTGGTGCTAAACATATTGTGCAGCCTTTGTTTGGGCCACATCAGCGAGCTCTTGTCATCTTGGCAACCCAGGACTGCCCAGACAGGCTGCCCAGGCTCACGCCCCAGAGAGGTCACTTTGGTGCTGATAATACAGCAAAAACAATACAGGAGTCAGCAGTTGTGAGTTACCGCTCTCTGCAGCCATTGTAGGCACTGTGATTCTCCAATGGTTTGGCTTTACCTCTGGAGGCACACTCCATTGTCTCTCAAGACAGACTGATGCAGACAAATGTGCTTTGCAATCTCGTGCCATTCAACTTCACAACATACTGCTGAGTTTATATTTAGCCAGAAAACAGGTTCATAGAATTATGGATAAACAAGCATTTAAATCTAGCTCTTACAGGTGTACATCTTGCACTCTCACCCTAATCTGGATTCCCTACTGGGAATAATAATGTTGGTTTTCTGGCCCCAGTCAAATGTGAAGAAATTCATACATATTAACAGATTTTGTGCAGGGATTGTCCCCACCAGGGCTTGAAAAGGTTGCAGTAGCCATCACACAATGATTAGCACAAACTTGTTGTGCTTGCGGAACTTACAAACACACACTTTTGTTGGGGAGAAGAAATGAAATCCATGCACCCTGTCCCCCTCTCCTTCCAACTGATCCATCTGTTCAAAACTAGGAGAGTGGGGCAGATCCACAAGAACTATGGTGCTATTAGATGTATGGATTGTTGTGGGCTCATTTTATACTAGTGTAAACCAGTTCATTGAAAATGTGCCTCTCTACAATAATCATAGCAATCATGGTTCATTTTTATTTAAAGTTGCATCATTATGAAAGGCATTTTCTCCTGTAGATGGCACTCCATAGCTAAGTAAAACTGTGAGCCCTAACCCAATATTCTATCCATTGGACTACAGTAGATATTTCGATATCTGACGAGATAGTTATGGGTGGTAGGCAGAATTGTCCATCATCTAACAGCTACTTAGATCCATGTTGATTGATTGTAGATGCCATGCAACCATCCTCAGGAGCTCTCAGGTAAGCCTAATTCTGGGTGACGCATGCAAAACCTCTTCCATCAGGTGATCCTCACATCCAACTTTGTTGTCGCATCACTGCAAACTGTTGCCAGGACGGTCTTGACTGTTGCAGCATGCAGACAGATCACACTGTGTGGACTAATGTGTGCTAGCATCCTTGAGCAGCTCGCCCCCTGTTTAATAGGATCCTGTTTAACAGGGCCTCCATGTTGCCATCATATTGTGAGAAACAGACCTCAACTAATTGGTGTGTTCCAAGCTTTGTTTTCTTTTTGCTATTGAGTCAGAGCATTGAATCCTGTACTATACCACTGCTCTATTTCTGTTCAGCTGGGGATGTGAGCACTGTGCTAAGGGACGGAATCAACCCTTTTTCATAAACATTTAAGGCAGTCATACTCACTTAGGTAGCACCTCTCTATTTGTTCTATTTTTAGCATTAATTTGGAAGTCCACTTTTTTGTTAGACACATTGGAATCTGAATTTAGAATCACTATCAACCTGGTTTTACACCCCAAGCATGTTCCATCTGAGCAGAGATGGGTATATCTGCCAACATGGGTTTCTCATTTTTCCAATCTTAAATCCTGTTCACCACATTTTCACACCAGTTTGCATTTTTTTTAAAAAAAGTCCTCATGGAAATTCATCAGTGAATTTCTCCTAATCAGTACACTTTTGTGTGCACTTGTTCCAAATATTTACATTTTTGCAAGCGAGTCCCCCTAATATAATGCATTTTTGTATGATATTTCCACAGATATATGCATTTTTATGCACGATTCCCCTAAGTATATGCATTTTTGTAGACATTGTATGGTTGAAGAGATGTATTGCAAAATTCAGAGATGTCCAAATTTTGAAAGCTGGCTTTGTTTCAAGTCACATATTGTTTCAGAAAGTGCATATTAAATGCAAGCTGAATCAAATTTCTCCCCCATCCCCAAACATGAACTCTTTCTTTTAGATATTGTGCCTTTTATATATTATATGTAGATTGAGTTCTCAGTAAATTATGCGTAGTTCTAAATATTGTGTTAGGAGTTAAGAACAGCCGTTTGTGAAGTTCTGAAGTGAAAAAAATATTTCAACATTAAGACTTCACAAACTGCTGTTTCTCAGTCTCTTAAAACAATATTCAGAACTAATTTTACTTAGGATGAAAGGTTTGGTGGCACAAGGGGGGGGCGAGTGATTATCAAGACGGTTCCACATGTGAAAGCAGTTTTGGGATTAAGCAAAGGCCAGCTTTTCAAAGGTATGTTTGAGATAATGAAAAGGGGATGCTTACATGGGGCATGCTCAGAATCCTGTGCCAGAATGTGAGTTATTCCCAAGTGCTTCAGCCATTCACTAGGGAAAGCCAATATCTAAATCCACCCATAATTTCCTTGCTCTGCTGTATCAACAGTATTCATTTTACTTGTATATGCAGCTGAACTATTCCTCTTGTGCCAGTGGAACTTCGCATCGACAGAGGGCAGTAGAGGATGAAAAGATACCTGCGTTCCCTTTGTCTTCCATTCTTATGTGCCACTTCTCCAACATTCTTTTCAGAAACTGCTCTTTCACGCTGTCAGACAAGAAACTGGCTACAATCTCAGCTTCTGCAACATCCATCTTTCCATAAATACACACTACCAAGAGTTTTAGACTGATATGATGGAACTCACAGGTGCAAAAAACCTGCCCCTCTGGGAGGAACTTTAAGGGTGAATACTTGCAGATACTGATTGTCTCCAGTAATTGCAGGACTTCTGGGGATGACTGGCATGCGGACATTCTAGAAAACCAGATACCCATAAGCCAGAGGTCAACAGGGGCCATTTCCATGTTTGAGCAGTGCCAGCTCCTGTTTTGGGAGGGTGCTTGAGGTAGACACTCTCCATCGCATCTCTCCCTCCATGGGAGAATCTACCTTCTCACCACCATGACCACCAGCTGCTCCTTTACTTCTTCATCTTTGCTACCACCCACTTGCTTGCTAGGCAGGGAAACAACGAGGATGCAGGCAGTATCATCAAGTGCTCCTTTTCACCACCACCACTGTTGGGGACAGAGCAAGAGACAGGTGAATAAGCAGGTTGCAATGGTGGAGCAACACCAGGGAAGCTCTTGCCATATGCCTGACTATGCTTTCTTCCACAGTGGTCAGAATTCTCTGAGGGAAAGGGTATGTTTTAAATGTGCTTTAAAGGTAAATTGTGAGTACATGTCCTCTCTAGGTATTTGGTCTGATCTGGAGGGGCTCTCCTTACATCAGTGTTTCTCAAACTTTGGTCTCCAGCTGTTGTTGGACTACAACTCCCATCATCCCTGACCACGGTTCCTGCTAGCTAGGGATGATGGGAGTTGCAGTTGAACAACAGCTGGAGACCCAAGTTTGAGAAACAATGCCTTACATTCTTATCATGGTGCAGTGGAGAGTGTCTCACACAGACATATTTGTGGTCTTTTTCTACACACACACAAACACAGTATACATATAGCCAGTGCTTTTTTTTCTGGGGCTACGCATACCCCTAAACATTTTGTGAATCTAAATTTGGCCTCATTGAGGGGCAGTTTTTCAACATAAGTAGGAAATTGAGAGTAGCCCTAAACATTTTTTTAGGGGGGAAAGCACTGCATATAGTAAAAGCAAAGCACTCAGATGCACGAGCCAGGCCTGTTGTGGGCTTATACAGAGGTCTTGTGATCGCCCAGATGATGTTCTGACAACAAACCATCTTTTCTTCTGTGTAAGTGTTTCAAACCATCATTGCCGGCCTCAGCATTGCCAGAGGGTTCGCTAGAGAGCCATGCAAGCATCTCCCTTCTCTCCCACAGCTGAGTATACAGCTGAAATTTATAGTCAAGTCACCATGGCACTTTTCTTCAAAGCTACAGACAGCCCCACCAGTGACGCTGCCTGGTGTGTGCTTGGGTTCCAGCTACGAGCATTCTACCTCCTGCAGATGTCTCAGCGCAGCCAGCTCAGTTTCACGTTCTCCCAGGAGGAGACGGGGCTGGTTGGGACAGTAAATAATTAGCTTTGCTGCCGTTGGCTACAGGAATGATTATGAATTTTTAAGCGCGGCAAGCGATTGAAGAAGTTTCTGTTTGCTTTCCTCCAGCCAACTTGCAAACCTTTGCTCCTGGAGGGAGAATATTCCCTAAAGCAGCTTGACATTCAGGTGGGAAAACATTTAAGGTGCAAAAAAAACACACACAAAAAACCTGAGCCGAGGGTAAGTTGCTCAGAATTCAGGGGGAGTGGGGGGTCATGTTATGAGGGAGATTCCAAAAGTAATGCATGTTTTTTTAAAAAAATAAGTTTCTTAATTGTGCAGTCCTAGGTCTATCAATTAACAGATTATACCTGGAGCGGTTTGCTTCTGGGAAGATAAATTTGAGTGGGTTATGAGTAAAGAAACTCATCTTTGGAAGATTTTTTCAGTAGTTTTTTGTTATTGTTGCCTTAAATCTTTTTAAAATTAGATGCTGGTGAAAGGCATCACTTTGACAGCTTAAGAAATGAAAGTTTTCTCTAAATCCCCATAAAAATTCTCTCACGCAGCCCCCTTTCCCCACAGAATACTTCTGGTCTGACCTCTGTTTGTATCATATTTTTTATTCAGTGCCATGGAGCAGGCATATAGGAGTTATAGGCGGGGGGGGGGGAAAGCAACTTTTGCCACCTTTACTATACCTACCACTTCAAACAGCCATGGCTACACCCAAAGAATTCTGGGAGCTGTATTTTTTAAGGGTGCTGAGAATTGCTAGGAGAGCCCCATTCCCCTAACAGAAATACTATTCCCAGTTCCCTGAGTTGATGGATTGTTAAACCATACTGGGAGTTATTGGTCTGTAAGGAGAATAGGGAATAGGATTCTTTGGGGGGAAACCATGGCTGTTTAAAGTGGTATGATACTTTCAAAAATGTGTAGTGTATATGGAGCCCTTAGCTGAATACAACCCACTATTAACAGAAATTGCAATTCAGATTGTTCTGTAATTGGTGACAACAACCTTTCTATTTTCCCAGGCACTTACTCTTTAATCTGAGCAATGGTGCTGCCAGTTTTATCCTCTTCTAAATTTAATTTCATGTTTTAATTGCTGTGTTCTATGGAGGCAAACCACCCTGAGAATATTGAAGAGTGGCATACAAATGTATTAAGTAAATAAATAAAGACATAAAGATGACGTCTTTTTTCCATTCTGATACAAAGCCTGTGCCTTTATTAGCTTCATGTTAGGCATACGCCAGTAAAGATGATGGACAGACTCTGTCAAGTTGGTCCAGCTGTAGTTATATATTATTACTAGCTTGTAACTATTAACTCTCTTAATGCTGGAAGAATGGGCAGCCTGTTTTAAGCATATTGTCATTCTATTAGCCTGTGGGGGGAAATAGTAGAAACAGAGAATACTCCACCTTGATGGAATATTGTCCCTCGCTGCAGTTCAATTATCTTTATTACATGCATGATCATAGAGTGTCTCAAGGCTTCCGGTCTAGTTCTGATACCCAAATGTACATTATATTATAAAGAAACAATGCACATAACTTTAGAAGCTTTCAGTTTCAAAATACTCTGAAGTGGGCCAAATCTTTTACAAAACGGAGACACTTCAACTAAGAAAAAGAACAGAACCCAAATGTTTCCCATTCGCAGTGTTGGCTCAGTGTAATTCCAGTTGTTCTGGTCTATTTATTTTGTTAGACCAAACTAAAATGGTAGGGTGGTTTTTTAAAAATATATTTGATATTCTGATATGCTTCTGCCTTTTATTGTCATCTGCTTGAGGCAAAAGTCACAACTACTGGTGCTTTAATTTTTTTAAAAAATAATTATGCCAAGAGCCCCATCCCCCCCAAGATAATAAAGTTGTACAATAACTTTAACATACACTTTTTCTAAATGTTTCAATCAGCTCTGAGTCAGTAGCACTCATGTGGCACGAGTTAGCTTAAAGGTTACATCCTAGATGCCATGCGTACTTCCATCCAGCTTCTTTTGAAAATCAAGTTGCGAACCAGGTTTTGAAGAGGTGCTGAAGTGTGTGCTCTTAGCAAAAGAATAGACCAGAAAGAGAAATAACAGCTTTATACAGGAGGGAGATGCTCAGATGGAACTAACCAAAACATTTCTTTCCCTTTCCTTTGGCATAGGACTCGTTCCCATCAAAACTAAAGGTTGTGCCCCGAGTTGTGCAGCCTGTGGAGAGAGGCACTTTGATGTGAAAGAGAATCCTAGTGAAGTACCGGATACAAATGTCTCTGTGGAAACAGGAGGAACTTCCAGAAGCAGGAAAAAACATTGTCAGAGAGGGGGTTTATTTATCCCTTCTCCATCATCACTCAGACAGTCTGGGTGGTTTCCTCTTGCAGGTCTATGTGCTGTGAGGAGGGTTCCGTGCTAATCATGGGGCAAATGTTGACAAATGTCACATGATCATCAAAGCATAAATATCCAGTCTCACACTTGGAGATTGGATCAGGCTCCAGACCCAGCTGTTCATGACTTGGAACCAGGGATGGGGGAAATCTGTCAATTTTGGTTTCACTCAGTTTCTAATTTTTCAAATCTTGTTTGTTTTCCCACATTTCCACATTAGTTTGTGATTATTATTTTTTAAGTCCTCATGAAAATTCATCAGTATTTTAGTGTGGATTTCTCCTAATGTACAAATTTTTGCAAGCCATTTCCATTTTAATGCACATTTTACCCCAGTAAATGTGTTTTTGTACATATTACTTGGGAGAACTGCAAATTACAGCCGTGTTTCATTTTCCATGTTAAGTAAGTTCTTCTTACATGCAAACTGGACCGAATTTCTTCCCCATCCTTACTAGTGACACAACTTGTTTCAGGAAAGCCACTTTCTATGTATTAAGTCTTAACTTCATGAGGCTGTCAATATTTAAACTGTCGCTCTGTACTAGGGACAGGGAGTAAGCCCTGTTGAATTCAGTGGAGTTTAGCTCTGAGTAGACATGCATGGACACACACTATCTGTTATGTGTTTCGGATCTCTTTGTGAGGTTGCCCCTGAGATTGCTTCAGAAACTGCAAAAGGAAAGCAACTTATAAATGAAATAAATAAATCCCTTATTCTACCCTGTCCTTAGGACTTAAAGTCAATCAAATAACACACGTTTTTTTAAAAATCCCAAAGACTGAGTATTACTGCAAAAATATACTACATGCAAACTATAAAAGCCAGCAAAAGCAAATTGAAATACCTTCTGAAAGCCAAAACCAACACATTCATTTATTTAAATATTGATCTTCAAAATGGTTAAGAACAGTTTAAGAAATATATGTAGTTAATAAACAGTATACCTTCTATTTGATATAGAATCTTGAAATCAAAGCTAGCCCACACTATTCTCTGAAAGGTTGCCAAAATAAGAGAGACATATATCACTCTTAGAAGGCATTCTATTTTGGAATTTGATAGACCTCTAGAGGAAGTCATTTCAACAGTTTTGAGGAGAATGAAAATGGCTGTGTGATCCCTTGATACTTGGATCAATAGTTCAGTCAAGAAGACACTCTCAGTTGATCTTTAGGGCCATAATAGAGAATTTAGAAATATGGTCCAATTATAGTTCTCTGGGTCTAGACTACTTTTCTGTACTTTTCCAGATCTGGCTTAACCTTGGCTGGGCAAAAGCAAAAGCTCCAGGCTATATGGTCAGACTCAGATTTTGACAATCCTGGGCACAAAAGGCTCAGATCATTTTGGGAAGATATACCTGTATACTGAATGTGCGAATCAGCTCTAACTCGGCTGGGGCAATGTAGTCTTAGTTTAATATGTGCATCTTAAATATTTTGTTGTGCAATAGCAGACAAGTTACATCTAAATGAATAGCTCCTTATTAAGGAAGGAAAACCACAGACAGGGTACAATGAAATCTGAAAGAGGAGACACAGAGAAGCAAAGAAATGAGACCAAAAGGCAAATTCTTATAGTATAAGGGTTCCCCCCACCTCTCCTATACCTGAGTTTGATGTTCTTTCCTTTTATCTTTCCATATCAAGGAAGCAATAAGTCTTACCAGCCTCAGGGGTTGAAAAACAACAGAAGGTGATGCAATGGTTGCTCATCACTGGATGACAGGTGAATTGCCCACAAGCTATTATCTATGAAGATGGGAACAGATCAGTTAGGAGTTGCCCAGCCACCAAACCGCAGCAGCATACATATGTTGTGATGTGACATGCCTGTCTCTTTATATCTATATTAGCTTCCATAAGTAAAATTTACTGCTGCAAACCAAGTAGTGAACAACATCTGTGCACTTTATCATAATTGTCACCTTTAATTTAATCAGTCTGCTTCTTTCCCAAGTTAAGGCCCTGTGAGAATTTGTGTTCATTGCTCCTACCATTAGTGTTAATGCAGCAAATGATCCACAGAGTAAGCCAACAGAGGACAGAGGGGTGGTTTATTCTTGACATGTCCCCTTGTGATCACCTCAGAAATGTGTGGGTTGCTGCCATGTTCATAGCTGAGCTGGGATCCTGTAAACTAGGCATGATTTGCTATAATTATAGCAATCAGGGAAGCCATGTATACACCATCCATGTTGCAGCCATGGCTCATACAAATACAATAAACACTGTTTAAAAGATAGATTGTCAAAAATATCTCACAATGATATAATTATTGCTGTTCATTGCAACCCGTATGTTCTGGGGTCTCTGCCAAACAGTGAGCTAGTGTGTAATAGTGGTTAGAGTGTTGGACTAGGGTCAGGAGAGGGTGGCACTGTGGTCTGAATCACTGAGCCTCTTGGGCTTGCCAATCAGAAGGTCGGCGGCTCAAATCTGCACGACGAAGTGAGCTCCCATTGCTCTGTCCCAGCTCCTGCCAACCTAGCAGTTTGAAAGTTTGCTGCGGCAGTAAGGTAAATGGCATTTCCGTGTGCTCTGGCACTCGTCACAGTTCTCCATGTGCCAGTAGTGGTTTAGTCATGCTGGCCTCATGACCCGGAAAGCTTTCTGTGGACAAACAACAGCTCCCTTGGCCTGAAAAGCGAGATGAGCTTTTGACTGGACTTAACCATCCAGGGGTCATTTATTTTTTACTTGAGAGAGACCAGGGTTCAAATCCCCACTTGACCATGAACTACACTTGGCAACTTTAGGCCAATCTCAGTCTCTCAGCCTAACCTAATTCATCACAGGGTTGTTGAGAAGATAACATGAAGGTGTGTGTATGTATGGACAACCATGTATGCTACCTTGAGCTTCAGTGGGAACAGGCACTGGAATATAAATGCAATGTAAAATAAATGTAAAATATATATTGTCTGCTTGCACGTGCACACAGAGGGGGGAGATTAATAGCAATGTACACAGACTAAACAGATTTTAGGAAGTAGTTTTGTTTCTATGTAAACCACTTATATTAAGTGATATATGAACATTAATTAATTAATAACTAATAGGAGCAGAAACAAAGTGACCAAACAGGAGATGAGTGAGATTGCACACTGGGAACTGTTGCCTGTTCTGAAACTTCTGTGACACAACAGTATAGATTACATAATGTGAAAAAACCATGTGCCCTAACAAATAGAAGAAGGGACTTGGATCAGAAAGACAAGAATTCAGTTCCTTGCTTGGCCATGCATTCTATTAGACCTGTTCCTGTCTTTCAGCCTAACCTAGCTGACAGTGTTCTTGTGAGGAAACATGAGGTAAACCATCTGAGCAGAGCTACAAAGAGTGGCGCACAGCACACAAAGGGAAGAAACAAATGTGTAAGTGTAAAGTTTTCTTTTACTCATCCCAGAATGCAGCTCTTGTCTTCTAAATTTCATTATAACTCAATTGGTTGTGACTAGATATATAAAGCCAGATTTTGTTTTGCTTTTTTTGAATCAATGAGATGTAGAAAGCTATTGATCTGAGTGCTGGAACTTCTGTTTGCACTGACAGTTCTCATTCCCCTTTGATTTTTAACAACAGTGGGTGTTTTATGCCCTAAAATCACGTGACCCAATGAAACTTGGGAGACAGAAATCATGCTGAGGTACCCCCTTGGTATCTATTTACTTTTGCTTGTTTTAGCAAGGCGTACCCATGAGATCAAAGAGCTAAATGCTATTGTACAGTAGCTAGTTGTTATAAACATTTTCTTCCCAAAAGCAAATTGCAGAATGGGCTCTTTATTTGTGCAGTTGCATTTTACAGCTGGAAATAATGCAGGTTGTGATTCTAAGAAGAATCACGTTGTTTTCATTTTCTTAAAGCAAACTCTCTTTTTTGTGGTTGAGGGGTTAAATTAGCCACCACAAAGGAAGGCAGTTTTAGAGTACCACACTGCCCTCTCTGCACGTCTTTCATACTTGCTTTCATCTCTTGTTATATGCTTGGGTGTGTTAGGCTGTGGTCAACCGGTCTGGAAAGAGAGAATTATGCCAGCTTTCTCTAATAAACCTGGATTATGAACACACTAAATAATAAGGATTTGAGGAAGTGACTGCATAATGCTATGTATACGTAAGCTGCACTGAACACTATAAAATAAATAAACATGGATTGGATCACTCTGTGAATTAATAAAACGTTTAAACCAGAGATGAATTGGTGATTCCATCATGAGAATAAAATAGGCAATAGAAAGGTGAGCTGTGGAGACCATGAAAATGTGCTGATTGTTAGAACCTAATAACCTAGGAAGAACCCCACTGGAGCAGGCCAAAGGCTTATCTACTCTAAATAAAAAAAGGTAAAGGACCCCTGGACAGTTAAGTCCAGTCAAAGGCGACTAAGGGTTGTGGCACACATCTCGCTTTCAGGCCGAGGGAGCCGGCATTTGTTCACATACAGCTTTCCGGGTCATGTGGCCAGCATGACCACTTATGGCACAACAGAACACCGTGCCAGAAGCCAGAGCACATTGGAATGCCATTTACCTTCCCACTGCAATGGTACCTATTTATCTACTTGCACTGGCATGCTTTTGAACTGCTAGGTTGGCAGGAGCTGGGATAAAGCAGCGGGAGCTCACTCCATCGCAGGGATTCAAACCACTGACCTTCTGATCAGCAAGTCCAAAAGGCTCAGTGGTTTAGACCACCCAGGGGTCATTTACCTTTACCTTTATCTATCTACTCTAACACCATGTTCTCACAGTGGCCACAGAATGAATGAGTGTGTAAATTTGTGTTCTAAGAATAAAATTGATTATTTAATGGATAGGTTATAGCCCTTTGTACTAGACTGAAGTGAGAGCATATTGAGCCAATGTGTGTGGTGTCTCCTTAAGGGTAAAGGAAGTGTTGGATTTTACATTGAATATGTCAATGTGAGTTCTTATTTCTAAACTTTCAAAATGCCCCTTCATTCCCTAATGTGCAGTTAAAGCTTACTTTGGCTTCAAATGAGACACATTTTGTTTTCCAAGCTTCAGAAACATTTTGGTCACATTTGTCACTTTGCTAGAGAGAGGAAGGGGAAAAGGGCATTTGGCAGCTATGTGAAGGAAGGCATTCTGACTGGAAAGGGGGGGGGGGAGACTACAGAACTTTTCTGAATCACCAGCCTTTCTGCTTCCACTTATCACTGCATGAACCATAACGATGCTGGGTCATTCACTGATTTATAATATCAAAATATTTAGCAATAGCCTGATCCCAAATTCTAATCACAGGCTTAAATATAGTCTAGTGTAGAACAGCTGTCCTGCACACCACTTATGGAGCAGAAGAATAATAGAATTGGCTAGGGAAGAAAATAATTCTACCCTAAAGCCATCATTGAAACAGCTTCACGTAAATGCACCTTAGTCAGTCTTTTTCAACTAAAGTCTTGATAGTCCTCAACAAATGTTTTGCCACTCATTCTTCCTGATGATGCCAAATGGGAAATCAGAGGATTTAAAGTCCCACAGAGAGAAGTGTTGCAGGCCAAATGCTTGACATCTCTTGGGGAGTGGGAGGCTAAAATGCAAGGAAAAGGTGTACAGTTTGCTTCAATTTTATTAGCACCCTCAACTCCTACAAGACAAGAAAGGCACTTCTGAGGAACCGCAAAAGGTAGCTTGAATTAATGGCATTCTAAAACGAGGATGTGAGAGAGACATGTGTTAACTGATGAGGTGTTCACTTCTTGTTCTTTTCTTGTACCAGCAGCCTGCTATGGTAGGAATAATTTCAGTCATGTGATGATGAATTATCTCAATTTGATATGATAGCATTTCAAAAGTGTGTCTGGCTATGCATTGCAATGGTGACTAGTCTAGAGTAGATAACTGGTGACCAACTGCAGTCAATGTTCAGGGCGCTGCCAGAAAAAGACTTTAGCCACGTATCAATTAGCAATTAAGTGTTTGTGTCAGCTTTTCAAGCAAGCACTTATAGTGGTGGCTCCATGGAATGAGACTGAAATGGATTCTGGAGATATCACTGCTTGGTTGACTAGCCATCATCCCTTCAACTAAGCAGTTTGCTGTGGTGGCTTCATGGGTCTGATTCCTAGAGTCCAGCACAAGAATCAGTATCCAGCATCTTGGCTGTTGTGCAGGATCTTATCATGATAGTCCCCATTGACATACCTTTTCAGTGCAGGATCTTATCATGGTAGTCCCCATTGACATACCTCTAAGAAAAGGCCATAGTGATTTCAGGTTTCTAAGGAGCAACCACCATTTTGTTTTGTGACACATAGAGAAGTAAACTAGATGATACAGCTAGTGCACTACTGAAAGAAGCTAGAACATTGCCTGTTCTGGTACAGGTCTGGACCCCTCTGAGGTGAGAGATGAGAGAGGATTATTAGGTGGTCCAGTGGCAGTAGGGCATGAGTCCATTACTGCTTCAGGTATTAAGAGTGTATCTTATATGTGTATACTTGGTAGTGATCCTTTGTATGTGGGTTGTAACATTGTTGAGTGTGAGTGGTTTATGACTAAGTGGTTAGGAGAGGTTAGCCGAGACCATATAACACCGGTCTTGAAAGACCTACATTGGCTCCCAGTACGTTTCCGAGCACAATTCAAAGTGTTGGTGCTGACCTTTAAAGCCCTAAACGGCCTCGGTCCAGTATATCTGAAGGAGCGTCTCCTCCCCCATCGTTCTGCCCGGACACTGAGGTCCAGCTCCGAGGGCCTTCTGGCAGTTCCCTCACTGCGAGAGGCCAAGTTACAGGGAACCAGGCAGAGGGCCTTCTCGGTAGTGGAGCCCGCCCTGTGGAACGCCCTCCCATCAGATGTCAAAGCGATAAACATCTACCTGACATTCAGAAGACATCTGAAGGCAGCCCTGTTCAGGGAAGTTTTTAATATGTGACATTTTAGTGTATCTTTCATCTTTGTGGGAAGCCGCTCAGAGTGGCTGGGGAAACCCAGCCAGTTGGGCGGGGTACAAATAATAAATTATTATTATTATTATTATTATTATTATTATTATTATTATTAGTGAATGATTATAACGGTTGTGTGAATGGATGGCATGTGAGATTGGATGAGCGTTGTGTTGTTAGAAATTTTATATTATATCTTATGGAACATTTGTGGGCTGCTCCCTCACTCTGTATGTTTAAATCTCTCTTTAAAATTTTATCCTTTGGGTCTGGTTGGCTGGTTTGATTTTATCTGATGTAATGTAACGTAATTCTGTATTTTAAACTGTTGATTTTTATTGTATTATTTGTTGTTTTAGATGGCATGCTCCTTAGGGTAGAAATTCATATTTCAATTGGGCACAGAGCCATGTACATTGATGTTGCTATATAAATACATGTTGTTAATCAGGTCCTCCCTTAAAGAGGGCATGTGTTGCGGTGGGACCTGGCAGCCTAACCCTGTGTTGTTGGTGGGTACATTTGGATGGCCACAACACTCAGTTGGTAGGTCCCTTGATGCAGGGTTCAATCAGGCCAATGGGACGCAGGCTAAACGGATCAAGGGACCTAAATATACCTATGCACGTGACCCAGAGCTTCCTCTTTTAGTGCGTGCATCAGAACACCCGCCCTCCTCTCCCTGTATTTAGGGCTTTGTGTTTGACCTTACTATGCCGTCGTGTGTCATCTGTCGTTGGGACAGGGGCACAGCAGGAATTTTCCCCACATGGCTGATTGGCTGGTGCCATTTGGGTTTCGCCTGCTGCGTAGCAAATCGTCACAATCTGTAAGGTTGCAGATAGGCTCTGGTTCAGGTAATAGGGATGAGAGAACGCTCTCGCCATCCCTATGTGAAGGGTATTCCGTTAAAGGAATCCAGGGACTTGATGGTTTGGTCAACCCTGTGAGGGGGTTGTGCCCATGCCTGAGTCCAGGGAGGCATTTGGGTGGCAGAGATAGCCTGCTCCCGGCCTTCTGCCTATCCAGGTGTTCACCCTAGTCTGACCTATGCTGGTGCCCTGGGTCAGCGCTACCTGCAACAGTGCAGAGAACTAGTCGAACCAGAGCCTATGCAACCAGTCACTTGCTGCAATCAATAAAGTTGTGGCCTAAATTCTGCCAAAAAACAAACCCAAATTTGAATCTTGTGTGAATTTATTTAAGGGGGAGGTTTAAAGGTCTCAATATGCAATTAGTAGTAGTAAAATAGATGTTATTACTAGTAATAATGGTAGTAGTAGCAGTAGTAGTTATGCAGTGTTTGCTCAAAGGGGGATTTTTGTTTTTTAGAAACCGAAGTCATGCATTCTCCAGCAAGCTATGCTCTATAACCCTTTGAAGTGTTGGCCTGACATTGGAGAAGAGGTTTAGTTCCCTGTAGCTGGTCTTTCTCAATGTCCCCTGTATTATTCTATTGGTTGTTAATGACTCTGCATGTAATCTTTACACTTGGCCATAACCTGCCATGGGGGAGAAATGGCTGGCAAAATGAGAATAAAATTTCAGGTCAGTTTTGCAGGTCAGCACAACAAAACCTTAAGACTTTTGCTACCGAGCAGAGTGCATTGCTTATTCCTATTCTGCTGTCTCTGGATTTTCTCAACGTGATAAAATAAGTTGCCCATCGGCAGACACGAGTGATCCCAGGTGGTGCTGTTTCTAAAAAAGGCTGTCCCATTTCAATCTGACAAGTGCTTCTGGCATTTGAAAGTAACAAGGGAAATCCCTGTATTGAGATAATCTAGGATTAGAGAGAAGTGTTTCAAGCAGGTACCTGAGGCAGATAGAATGAATTTTGGTTAAGCCCACAGCCAACATAACTTTTAAAGCCATGTACAAATGGAAACATGCACACATTTCTGGTGTAATTATCCCTGACCTACTGTTACTATTGCGGTCTTTTGTCCTTTGTTTACTCCTGTCATAATTATGCCACATAGGATTGACCTGGCAAGTATGCAGATAGAAAAAATACTATAGTAGTGTTAATAATAATAATAATAATAATAATAATAATAATAATAATATTGTGAGGGGTAAAATAGAATGGCTTATAGCTGAAAGGTTTCAACATTTTGGCTTTAAAAAGGAATCAGTTGACTAACCACACACAATTGCTTAAATCAGAGGCTTCTGGAAGGTTGGAGCAGCAGCTATAATACATCCAGTGCCCCGTTTGGAGCTCCTTTGTATGTTTTATTTTGGTACTGAATTTATCTTTGTGGTCAATTTTATTTCAATGGTACTTAAAGGTAAAGGGACCCCTGACCTTTAGATCCAGTTGCAGACGACTCTGGGGTTGTGGCGCTCATCTCGCTTTACTGGATGAGGGAGCCGGCATACAGCTTCTGGGTCATGTGGCCAGCATGACTAAGCCGCTTCTGGCGAACCAGAGCAGCGTACAGAAACGCCATTTACCTTCCTGCCTCAGTGGTACCTATTTATCTACTTGCACTTTTATGTGCTTTCAAACTGCTAGGTTGGCAGGAGCTGGGACTGAGCAACGGGAGCTCACCCCATCACGGGTATTCGAACCGCTGACCTTCCGATCAGCAAACCCAAGAGGCTCTGTGGTTTAGACCACAACGCCACCCACGTCCCTATCAATGGTATTTAAGCATGACTTATTCCAGCACTAGCATGGCAGCAGTCCCTGCCAGACACCCATAGGACCAGGCTGGAAATAAGGCTGCTCCTAATTCTTAGGACTGGCATTTCATAATTTATGATATTTATGATATTTCATTAAAAAAATACCCCCACACCCCAACAAGTCATTAGTAAATGGTATCGGAAAGTGTATTAGCCCCAACCAAACTAAAGATGCTTCCGGATGGGAACTTAATTTTGCAAAAGAGTCATTCAAGCTACATCTACTCTATACATATAAATTAAAATTACACCATTTTAATCAGTCATGGCTTCCCCCAAAGAATCCTGGGAACTGTATTTTGTTAAGGGCGCTGAGAGTTGTTTGGGCACCCGCTTTCCCCCTCACCGAAGTACAATTCCCAGAGTTAATTTGGCAATTAACCCCTCTTCCCAGGGAGCTCTGGGAATTGCAGCCACCAGGAAAAGGAAAATCTAGTGAAAAGAGGGGCTTCATTCAAGGTTTAAAATTTAGGATCAAATGAAGGACGCTTCCTCTAAGGAGTACCGCTTGAGTAGCACTATGTCTGTGAATCGAAAACCCACAAATTTTACCAGGAAATCCTGTAGTACAAACATAATCTAATATCACAGAAACATGTGCTGGCTACTTCCACTAGATGGTGCTGGATAATGGCCCTAACTTATAAATTAAGGAGATATTATTGAGGGGGGGGTGATTCCCCAGGAACCACAAGAGAACTAATTATTTCACTTGTTCCTTGCAGTTTGTCCCAAAGTGGTTCTTCTGTAAAGTTGTTTAACAAGAGAATGAGGATATTGGTAGGTAAGTTCATTAGTGGATTCATCCTAATTTTCTCCTGCTGAACAGAACGCGCCTCTCACTATAAGATGGTGGTGAATTGCTTGAGATTGTCACTTCCCTTCAAATCTATGGTGTGCTCATCTGGATATTTGTTTTCAGAAAAGAAAATAGTACTGTATGGACCAAATTCAAGTAATGGGTCGCAATGGGGTTTTCCCTCCCCTCGCCCCACAATTGGCTTGTACTGGCAGAGGGATCCGCTTAGCACTATGTTGAATTCCTCCCACTATTTCTGCATCAAGATGAGAAAGTCTATACATACCCAAGTAGTCCCTAGAACAAATATGTATGTTGATAAAGGAATCGCTACAATAGTAGATCAATTCCCCATTTACATTTTTGTTCCAGAAGTATGGTCTTGGCCAGGGGTCAGCAACTTTTTCAGCAGGAGGCCGGTCCACTGTCCCTCAGACCTTGTGGGGGGCCGGACTATATTTTGATAAAAGATATGAACAAATTCCTATGCCCCACAAATAACCCAGAGGTGTATTTTAAATAAAAGGACACATTCTACTCATGTAAAAACATGCTGATTCCCAGACCATCTGCGGGCCGGATTTAGAAGGCGATGGGGCCAGATCCGGCCCCCGGGCCTTAGTTTGCCTACCCATGCTCTTGGCAGCACAAAATGTATTCTGTTTAAACAAGGTCATACCTAGTTGGACTTACTATATGTGTCTGTATGTGTGTGTTCAAATTTCACAGAAGAAATGCTCATGACTGCCACCCCAACAACTGCTAAATCATGTATGGATAACCAAGAACAAATAAAACACAGAGGAGAGAAATCAGGCACCTCTTCTCCTGTCTGATATGCATTAGAAACACATTCCAAATGGCTGGTGGCACTGCACTAAAAGCCCTGGACTTAGAGGTCATATAAAGCTCAGGAGCATATGGGACTACTAAGAGGGTCTCTCCTGAGGTTCAAAGTGCCTGGGGAAAGTCATACAAAGCATACCTTCCAAGACTCCTCAGATGAAAATAGGGACGTTCTGTTCAGGAAGCTCCCATATTTGATCTCCTTCTCACATATTCGTCATATACATATATACATCTGTCACCTTGAGCTCCTTACAACCTCTCAGCCTAACCTACCTCCCAGGATTGTTGTAAAGAAAAAATGTGTGAGGGAAGGGATCATGTACAACACCTTCAATGGATTAATAATAATAATAATAATGGAGTCAAATAACTATTTTAAGTTCAACCAAGTAATACTAAGTAATACCAGCATGAGTTTGACCAAACTGCGGGAGGCAGTGGAAGACAGGAGTGCCTGGCGTGCTCTGGTCCATGAGGTCACGAAGAGTCGGACACAACCAAACGACTAAACAACAAGAACAACAATGTTGGTGTAATTTTTAACAAACACCCTAAACAGTTGAATTTTGAAGGGAAAATATTTTCATTCCACTTTAATTGTATTTTATAATTACACACATGAGATTTTTCAGTAAAAAGTGTGGCACTGTGCCATTTCCAGGACATCATAGCACCAAAGCAAATGTACACTTTTAAGGAGCAGTAAACTTTAATAAATCTGTAAACTGTGCCTGATGACGCTCACCAGAAGTAAAAAAAGAAAAGAGATTAACTCCCAAATAGTTGGCAATGAATAACAGAATTGCTTTAGCATATTACTGCAGAATTTTACATTTTCTCCTTCGGCTGGTCTAGTCTGATCAACAGTACTATCTACTATGTCAGATCTTATTTCAAATTTAACTGACCAAACGAGGAATTCTGCAGCAGGAGAAATGCTAGACATAAGCCTTCCATAAATCTGAGCCATATTTTTGTTCCATGGGAAAATGCTCAATTCTGACTACTAGGCAATATAGAACTGAACTTTACTTCAGCTGTTTTCCAACAGCGGACCTCCAGCTTTGCCAATATAATTATGAAAATGTTTTTGCTGTATATGTTCTTAACCCAGTCATTAAGCTGTGCATCATCTTCTGTAATTAAGGTTATGTGTGGTGGCACATACTATTATTGACCATGCCCTTATTCTTCAAAGACTCTTGTTATAATCTTCTACCTTTCATATACATATATGAAATCTATTTAAACCATACAATCAATTGTGATAAAAACAGCACGGCACAGGACTTTCACTGAAAGCAATCAGTTCTCAAAAGCCTGTTGGAAGAAGTTAAAGTCTTCACTTGCTGGTGGAAGGACAAGGAGGGAGCCAGTCTGTCTTCTCTAGGGAGGGAGTTCCAGATTCTGGGAGCAGGTGATGAGGCCTTGGCTTGCTGGCTGGGGAAGAGCCTTTAAGTTAATTTCCAAGCAGGTGAGTCTCTCTTGCTTACCAGAAGGGGTGGAGAAGGAAGGATGAGAGGATCTGGTGGAGAAATCTGGGTGGTGGAAACACAACAGAACACTCAGCTCTCTACCCTGTCTCAAGAAGCAACAGTGAGCCACCTGCCAGGAAGTGAGTATAATACACCCCATCCAGAAAGCTGCTTTCGATGGTACTTGTGATAGAAAAAATGCCTTATGTCTGGTAATCTCTATCCTGAAACAGACTTTTGTAAGACTTTTCAAATTTAATTAACAAAGCATCTACCAACCAACACCCCGTTTCTTGTGTAGAATAGCAGGCTAAGCTAAATAAATTTCATAATGTTTATCCACAATGAGATCTAATAAAATTATCGCTCATGTTTTATGTCATCAGCAAGACCAACAAACCTTTATGCGTTACAAGTTTCCTTCACAAAAGGGAAACAATACGAAAGCTGTATGCTATATGTAACACAGGACATTGGAACGCCACCCATGACGATTGCATGTATTCATGGGTGCCTATAAAGGGCACCGAGTTGTCAGTTATTCAGTTCATTTTGTGGCGGATGGCTGCTGCCATTTAGATTTTCAGAAATGAAAACATATGGTCACATCTGGTTTTAAGTCATATAGAAGCAGAAGCAGCTCTCCTATGCACAGTTGTCGCATGTAACTATATATATGCAGAAGAAGTTCTTTATTATACTGAGGCATTTTTGTAGGAAATTTGTAATGCGTGTATTTAGTATATGGTTCACTTTTCAGCCTGCCTGTGAGAGATTAGAACTGACAATAGTACTTCAAGCAGCTGTAGTTCAAGGGCTAAACTCAATGTGACTTTGCTTCACGATTGGATCTCCAACTCCCCCCCCCCCTTCTTCAGGGGATCAGATCAGGGCACTTTGGTGCTAGGGGATAGGTAGTTTAAACATATTCCCCAAGCTGGTTTCAAAATTTAAATTATTCTCCAATTTGCCCCACGACAAGGGGAAAATATGGAGTTACCAGATAGGTATGTGTATGATTTCCCCCAAAGGTCAAATGTTTGTTTATCTAATTTGTGCCCCACCTTTCTGCCAAATGAAGTGGCATTTCATCCAGTTTTATAGGCTGATTATCCCTGGCATTAGTACAGCTGTAAAAGTTTGAGCCCCTTGCTTCTAGCTATCATCTGTTCCGCAGTATTTCTATCACATATCGACTGTGATTTCCAGAGCTCCTCTCATTCCCACAACTACTGAATAAAAGAATTGTGTTTTGGCAGATCTGTGCTGTTCGCAACGTGAATCCTGTATGAAAGGAGCAGCCACCTGGGAGGAAGCATCGCTTGGAAGAAGAGCCACTGACAACATGCTTGTTGTGAAACAGCTTGCCTCTGCTATACATTGCAAGCATTTCCTTTTGAATGATGCCCCCAAACCATACTTAACCTCTAAACTCACTCTTGACAGCTTTAAGAACTGCTGAACCCTTTGGGGTCTTATATCGCTTGCATCTCAGCTTTACATGGAAACTTTGTGTAAAGATGTAATGAACACCAAAGTTCCATTTTTGCTGGTGAAAAGCTGGAAACTGCAAAACCAGGGAAGGGGACTGTAAGCTCACGGGTGGAGCGTGGGCTTTATATACAGAAAGGTCCCAGGTTCAATCAAGCCCCAGCATCTCTATTAAACAAAGGGCAAAAAGCTGGTAGCGGATGATGAGGAAGACCTCTCTCCGCATGAGACTTTGGAAAGCTGCTACCAATCAGAGTGGATGATCCAATGCCAGATGGACAAATAGTCTAAACCTGGGATAAAGCAGTTCCTTATATCACCTGAAAATGAACAGCCCTCTGGTAGGAAAGCAAGAGAAATAGTTTTCCACCCTTGTTAGAAAAGGAACCTGGGTACCATTCTGGCGATATTTTTATTTTATTTATTTGAAAATGTGTCATAAAATATAACAAGGGGCTTGCAACGTACAAAACGCATTAAAATGTGTCCACAAATATCTATAAAACATAATTTAAAACCTCAAGAAAACATGAGCTGACTCTTGCAGATTAAAGGTAAAGGGACCCCTGACCGTTAGGTCCAGTCGCGAACGACTCTAGCGTTGCGGCGCTCATCTCGCTTTACTGGCCGAGGGAGCCGGCATACAGCTTCCAGATCATGTGGCTAGCATGACTAAGCCACTTCTGGTGAACCAGAGCAGCGTATGGAAATACCGTTTACCTTCCCGCTGGAGTGGTACCTAATTATCTGCTTGCACATTGACATGCTTTCGAACTGCTAGGTGGGCAGGAGCTGGGATCAAACAATGGGAGCTCACCCCATCGCGGGGATTCGAACTGTTGACCTTCTGATCGGCAAGCCCTAGGCTCTGTGGTTTAACCCACAGCGCCACCTGCATCTTGCAGGTTAGTCAAAAGCTAATACTCAGGGTAGAAAATTGGGGAATTGACTTACATGTCATGTAGTTAATTTGCTCCACGCCTATTTGCTGTCACAGTGGATAGATATGCAACTCAGAGGTTTTTCAGCTATCATACCTCATCTATGGAAAGTCTTCCCTAAGGTGGTCTGCCTGGCTCAATCTTTGACCAACTTTACATGTATGGCAAAACATGGCAATTTATAAGTGCTTTTGAAGTGCTGGTGGCTTGATTAGTGTTTTTATTTCAGGTGCTGTGTTTATTGGGGAGGGTGGCTAGAGTACATTTATTTTAGTGACTGTGTTCCACAAAGGGGCTTTTTTGTGGGAAGTAGAAAACTAACACATAGCTGTGTGGAGGCACTGATGTGATATGTGTACTGGTTTGTTCAATTCCTCACACCTTCTGGTTAGCTCGCAACCCTATTGATCATTTGTTATTGTTTAGTCATTTAGTCGTGTCCGACTCTTTGTGACCCCATGGACCAGAGCACGCCAGGCACTCCTGTCTTCCACTGCCTCCCGCAGTTTGGTCAGACTTATGTTGGTAGCTTCGAGAACACTGTCCAACCATCTCGTCCTTTGTCGTCCCCTTCTCCTTGTGCCCTCCATCTTTCCCAACATCAGGGTCTTTTCCAGGGAGTCTTCTCTTCTCATGAGATGGCCAAAATATTGGTGCCTCAGTTTCACAATCTGTCCTTCCAGAGAGCACTCAGGGCTGATTTCCTTAAGAATGGATAGGTTTGATCTTCTTGCAGTCCATGGGACTCTCAAGAGTCTCCTCCAGCTCCATAATTCAAAAGCATCAATTCTTCAGCGATCAGCCTTCTTTATGGTCCAGCTCTCGCTTCCATACATCACTGCTGGGAAAACCATAGCTTTTACTATACGGACCTTTGTTGGCAAGGTGATGTCTCTGCTTTTTAAGATGCTGTGTAGGTTTGTCTTGCTTTTCTCCCAAGAAGCAGGTGTCTTTTAATTTTGTGGCTGCTGTCACCATCTGCATTAGCTGTGTGCAAAAACTAGCTTGTGTTGACACCAAACTTGAAGCCCAATCCCACACATTTCCAGTGTTCTTTGGAATGTATAAATGTTTGCTGGCTTTATGCAAGATGCTACAGTGCTACACTGAAGGTAATGCTAGAACACCAGGCAAGTAGCACACTTTCAAAGAGAGCGGAATGTGCTGCTAAGACTCACTCCTTTCTCCAGCCGCTGGGTACGTCTCAGTGAAAAACTTGTAAAATCAGCAAGTGTGGTGGCTGATCTCCTCAGATAAAAGAAGTGTTGCCTGGGCCGTGCCTATCTGAAGACAGAATCAAACTCCATGGGCTTTGTTTGTCGTTTTTCCACTCGCAACCAGAAGTGTTGCTCGACCAGCATCGAAATCTCTGCTTGTATCTTATCGTTGCCAGCATAACAGTCAGATTTTGATGTTTGTTGTCTTGCAGGCACCCAGCAATCCATCCCGATGGAAAGGAGCATTAGACACGCAGTCTTAAGAGTGAAAGAATGACTGAGGGGGGAATGAGTGATAAGCAGAAAAGAAAAAGAGCGAGAGAAGAGCTTGAGTTAGCACCTCCACCGAGGACCCACATAGTGGCTCTTTTAGCCCCGATGTGAGACAATCCTTGAGCTATGTCTGGCATACAAGAGGATAATAAAATGCATTCCTCCACTCTGAATATGTGCATTAACCTTTCTGTGCCTGTTCTTGCTGCAAAAATCGTGTGGCTGGAGCAACCCACTGAATAGTTTTGTAGGTGATTAACTCCATTGCTTTTAACAGACTAATCCATTTATCTGATTAAAATAAATATCCCAGTGCCTTAAGGCATGCATTGCTTATAAGATATTTGAGAGGCAATGTGGTGTCCTAACTAGAGTGGGGTTTTTGTTTGTTTCAGAACGGGAGAGAGGCAGGGTTCAAATCCCCACTCAGCTAGGGTGCTGATCATGTGGCATTGAGGGAAATGTCTCTCAGCCTAACCTACCTTGCAGGGTTGTGCTGAGGATAAAATGAATCTGCTGGCCAGTCTTAACTTTTTGGAGGAAGGGGAGGATAAACAAACCGTGTCAGCAATGACTTATTGCTTAAATTTAAAAATGAGGCATGCTGAGTTTCTAGACTGCCTGTTTCTAGACTTGCATGTTTTGCCCTGGAAGCTCCCCGTGTGTGGGAGCTGGTTGTGATTGCTCAGCTGGAATGAAATTGCATTCATCATCATCATCATTTATTGTCTCCTTAGCCATAAGCACTTCTGAGGCTGTTCCCTTTCTTGTTGTTGTTGTTTAGTTGTGTCCGACTCTTCGTGACCCCATGGACCAGAGCACACCAGGCACTCCTGTCTTCCACTGCCTCCCGCAGTTTGGCCAAACTCATGCTGTTCCCTTTCTTACTCTTCCCATTAAGAGGGAACTCAAGTTTTCTGAATTGCCAGGTTGCTGAAGGGGACAACAATGTATCTGTGGTTGTCTTGTGCAAAGAAGTAGCAGTAGTAGCCAGCTTACTACATGTGCATGCATTAGATTCAAAGTACCCTATTCTATAACAACAGTCCAGTCTAGACAACATTGCCTGAAATTTCAAAGCCACAAAATCTGGGAAATGCACTACAGTCCTGGAAACTACAGTTCCCAGGATTCTTTGGGGGAAAGCATGATTATTTAAAGTGTTATAATGCTGCTTTGAAAGTATAGTGCAGATGGAACCTCTGTGGTGCACAGAAAGTGATCAGAGCCTTTGGCTTTCTTTCATATCCTTTTCATTAATTACTATGTTTGGTTCTGTGTAAGGTGGGCCAGGAGACTTTTGCTGGGTACATGAAAATCCATCCCTTATGTGTGTTCTGGAAGCAGCAGAGAGCAAGAGGAATGAGAAGGCTATAGAATACGATCGTAGTATTACGCCTGTCAAACTTTTCCTGCAGCCAAATTCAACACACACATACTGTGCCCAAATTTTGGAATTCTGTGTTTATTTGAGTGAGAAAAGGGGGGAGGTGCTTTTCTTCCTGATGAGAAATGGAAATAAGGGGATTAAAGGCATCAGACGAGTGATTTGTAATTGGTCTCCTGGCTGCCCTCCTTCCTTTAGCGGAGTGAATAAAATGGCACAGAAGGACTTTATTAGCAGCAGCTTTCTTTCCTGACCCTGGGATTAGAGGAATACTTTAACCTTGACACATTCATTCTATATCCACAAAACATCACTTTTAACGGTCTTGTCTCCATTCCTCTTCATACTTGTCTGGTTCTGTTTCTGCTTCACGTCTTCCTTCAAAAAACTAAAAGAGGATTGTATAGTGTCCCCTATCTGAAAGTTAACACACCCACCCACCCCAACTCTGGTTATCTTTGACAGCAAGAGCATTAGGGATTCAACGTAACTTTCCAAACTTGGTTGTCAGAACAGAACAAGTGTTTAGCCAAAGGTTGGATTAGACCAAAGGTTCATTTTGTTGGGCATTCTGGTTACAAGAAAGCCAATGCTTTGCTTGGGTCTTCACTTTGCTTGGGTGTTCACCCAAGAGAAAAGCAGTGCCCAACCTGGTGATAACAGAAAGAATGATACAAGGAGGGAGCTGTAGCCCAAGGTAGGAAAAGAGGTGGTAATGGATGAATTCATTTAAATGAATTCAGATCTCTAGGACCTGATAAACTGCACCCAACGATAGTCTTTCTTCTTCATCTTTGGCAATCACTCGTAGCCAAGTAAGATTGTCTTCTATCAACACAATCTTAACAGTGAGTCTGTAAGTGACTGTGGAGGCCAATTCTGGATTTACACGTCCTTCCACAGTGGGGCCATAGGTTTCTGGGCGGGAGATGATCACGGTGAGGGTATGCCAAACGTGCCTTCCTCTTAACACGTTTCTCCTTTTCATCCTGAGTTCGAGCGTCTTTAAAGTCCATGACACCTTTGGTAAAGGCTGTTCTCCAATTGGAGCACTTGCAGGCCAGTGTACCCCAATTGTTGGTGTTTATACTACTTTTTTTTTAAAGATTTGCCTTGAGAGAGTCTTTAAACCTCTTTTGTTGACCACCAGCATTATGTTTTCCATTTATACGCTTGGAATAGAGTAGTTGCTTTGGCAGACAATAATCAGGCATCCAAACATGACCAGTAGAACGAAGTTGATGCTGAAGCATCATTGCTTCAACACTAGTGATCTTTGCTTTTTCCAGTACACTGGCATTAGTTCACCTGTCTTCCCAAGTGATGTGTAAAAATTTTTGGAGACACTGTTGATGGAATTTTTCAAGGAGTTGGTGATGGCATTTATAAGTGGTCCATATTTCGCAAACATACAGTAAGGTAGGTAGTACAATAGCTTTGTAAATAAGAATTTTGGTTTCCCTGAGAATGTCCCAGTCCTCAAACACTCTGCACTTCAACTGGGAGAAAGCTGTACTAGTAGAGCTCAGGCAAGGCTGGATTTTGACATCACTGTCGGCTCTTGTGGAAAGATAACTGTCCAGGTAGGAGAAGTGACCAACACTTTCCAATGTTGTTTTCTGTTTGTTGGTGCAGCACTTTGGTTTTTTGCATGTTGAGCAATAGGCCAAGCTTTTTGGTAAGCTTCTGTGAAGATATTTATGATGGTTTGGAGGTCATCCTCTGAGTGTGAGCACACTACGTTGTCATCAGCATACTGAAGCTCTATGACAGAAGTTATGGTAACCTTACTCTTTGCTTTCAGCCTACACAGATTAAAGAGCTTTCCATCTGTTTGATATATGATTTCTACTCCAGTGGGGAGTTTCCCTTCAACAAAGTGTAGGATCATGGCATTGAAAATAATAAATAGAGTTGGGGCGATAACACAACCCTGTTTAACACCTGATCCCACTGTGAATGGTTGCATATAGGCTGCATCAACAGAAGTGTAGTGTCCCGAAAAAGGAAAGTAACAGTCCTGTCTATTCTGCCTTGGTCAGGCCACACCAGGGTAATTGTGTCAAGTTCTGGCTGCTACCATTTAAGAAGGATATTGACAAGCTAGAATGTGTTCAAGATTATAAAAGGTCTGGAAACGAAGCTTATAAGGAGTGGTTGAGGGACTTAGGTATGTTTAGCCTAGTAAATAGGAAACTGAGAGGAGATATGATAGCCATCTTCAAATACTTAAAGTGCTGCCACTTGGAGAATGGAGCAATCTTGTTTTCTCCTGCTCTGGAGGCTAGGACTGATCCAATGGATTCAAATGACAAAAAAAGAGATTCCAACATCAGGAAGAACAGTAACAGCTATTCTACAGTGGAACGGTCTCCCTTGGAATGTGATGGGCTCTCTTTCATTGGAAATTTTTAAGCAGAGCTTGGATGGCCACCTGCCATTTATGGTCTAGTTGCATTGCAGGGGGTTGGTCCCTTCCAACTCTGCAATTCTATGAATCAACTATTGAAGGGCTTATTAGCAGAAGTTCTCCATTAGCCTAATACTTCTTTCCATCCCGTCTCAATCCTGCTATCAAAGTGCCACGGAAGATGAACCTCTAAATGCCTATAACCAGGTCCCAAAATTGGGATACTTCACAGGATGGAATGGGTGGAGATGGAAGGGTAAAAGAGAGGTAAAGGGTGCTCTGTGGCATATACAGATGGTGGAAGGAAGAATGCTTAGTGAGACATCTGAAAGTTAATTGCGGAATAAAGAAATATCCCTCAAAGGTATACATTTCCCCTGTGCACTGATTTATTATAATTACAGAGTTTATCTATACCTTTTTTCTTTATCCAGCCACATATTTGAGTTGCTTTAGATTAAAGTATATGTCTTGTTAATTATGGCATTTAGTTCTCAAAATGTAATTGGTGTCTGGTGCTCTTAAGCTCCTATAACTCTTCTTGTCACTGTTTCAAGGGGGCCTGTTTAATTTGCCTGGGGTAAGCTAAAATGGAAAGTACCGTCTTACTTAAGTAATTTGAGTTTCTTCTTGTGGCTTTAGTGATTTAATATCACTCTGGTGTGGAGGGGGAGGGAGGAGAAAAGGAACAGAGTTTGGTAGCCCTGTCTTGCCAAGATTTAATCAAGCCTTGTGCTCTGTGCCAATAACAATTTTAATGGCTTTATTATGTCCTCTGAAAAGATGAAAGTAGCAGTGTTTGTAGTAAACAAAGCAGCACTGGACACTGAGCAAACGCACAGGATCAGACTGACAAGCAGTTTCTCACAAAGCCTTTCTTTAAAAAAAATCTACATGGAGTGCATAGACGCTCATGTGTATGTATGCACACAGACACTTGAATGTGAGTGAAGGGAGCCGTTTCCAATACAGCATGGCATTTTACCACAACTAGTTAACCATTTCCTTCAAAGTCCAGTCTAGTTTTGAAAAGGACTAGGTAAATTACTGGCATGGGTGGCTGTCAATAGTTGTCAGGACCTCCATCATAGCACTTACAGCACTTTGGGAAATTATGTTGGGAAGAAGTACAGCCCCAATGGCTTTTCAAGATTCATTTAGCACAATTATTGGTTTTTCCTTTATCTTTCTGTGGTAGCAAAATTTTGGTATTTTATTTTATTTATTAAAGATTTTCTTGTTTTACAGAAGTATGCGTAATGTCTCTCGTATTTTTTCCATGTAACATTTTTACAAATCAGTTTCATTTGTTGAGACATTAGGAAGAAAAGGGGTGGAGGGGGGGAAGATGGGTGGGGTCGGGTGGCGGTGCTTCTATTTTGCTTAATGTATGTAGGGTTTGGTGTCAGCGTTACTCATGCCGGTTCTCTGCTTTTCACTTGTGTTCCTTTGGTGGTGAGAGAGGTTGGGGTTGGCCTAGGGTGTGGTTGTTTGTTTGTGAGTCTTCTTCTGTTTGTCCCCGTGTCAGTTTCAGTTTATTGGTTAATTTTTTTAGTAGGGCTGTTTCCCATACTATTTGGTAACATTGGTCCATGCTTACTCCTGACAGGTCTCTCCAGTGTCTGGTTATGGTGTTTCTGGCTGCTGAAAGTAGGTGGGTTATGAGTGCTTTGTGGAAGCTCTTGCCCTGACTGAGAGATCTTTCTGCTTGGGGAAACTGTGTGTTTGTGTTTCCCCTCTCTCCCAACTGAGCACATAACTGTAAACTGATTGCCCGCTGGAGGAAGAGAAAAGGAGAATGCAATGCCTGAATTCAGTATTTCTCTGTGGGAATCTGAATCAAGTCAGGGGTGCTAATCATATGATAAGCTGTGCATATGGTGCTGAATGTGGGTTTTTGCTTCATACAACATCTTTTTCTACACACAAGCACTGTTCTGATCTCTACACAGATGTGTGAATCACCTTGGCTAGAACTGGAACATCTAAGTTTACCCTCATAAAATATACAATAATGACTGAAACGTCTTCTTCCTAGGAAGAATGATGAACTTTCTTTAAACTTAGAAATAGGCAATAAAAGTTTTAAGTTATGCTATAATTGTCTCAAGTCCAACTGCTGAAAAACCCTTTTATATTTAATCCAAGATAATTTCGTTATTACGTATCATGATACTTAAGTAACTTGAGAAAGCTAAAAAGAGATTCCTACATAATTTTCTGTCCTCCAGGCTACTCATAAAGAGAATGATGTATTGTGCAAAAATCTTTATTTTATAATCACCGTAAACTTTAATTTGATAGAGTTAGAAATCAGTTTGAGGCAAATTCCACATCAAAATTTAGAAGCCTCATTTTTGGCAATCTTTCCGTAAGTGTTTTTTCCTTTCCCCTCTAACTGCAACTACTGAGGTGCAAATATATGTCAGTAATAAACTCTCTTTCCTGTGACCTCTTCCATAACTTACTGACATCAGCACAGCTTGTGAAATGCTTAGACAAAGCTTTAGGGCAGTAGTGTTCAGCCTCTGTATATACAAGACCTAACTTTAATGCCATAACCCTCACCCCCGATCTATCCCCGATCTTTCCCCTTGAAAACCTGCTCTTTAAAGCTGAATTGGAGCAAATGTTAATTTGGGTTTTCCATGGATTGACGTTTGCTCTGACTGATCTTTAAAGAGCAGGTTTACATGGAAAAATGCATCTGAAGAAGTGTGTGGTATCTGAAGAAGTGTGCATGCACACAAAAGCTTATACCAGAACAAACTTAGTTGGTCTCTAAGGTGCTACTGGACAATTTATTTATTTATTTCATGTAAATTCTGTTGTACACAAGGTATAATCACCACATGGAAATCAGAGGCATGATTCCATTCCCCCTACCATACATTGATTATACAAAGGTACAAGTCACCTGTACAGGGTCCATCTCTTAACCTAATCTATCTCACAAGGTTGTTGTGAAAATCAGATTAGATAGCTTGATATACATTGTCCTAAGCTTCTTGGATGGTGGTGGTGGTTGTTTAATGTGTCCTTAGAAAACATTGAGCACCTGAACTAGAGATCAGACAAAGGAAATAGTATGGCAATAACACTTCATTTGCAAGAACACATCTATTTATTAGAGCCTTTTATCTCTTCTCTTTTTTAGTACTGCAGACCATGATTTTTGATGTAAGCAGATTGCTAAGAAACTGCTTCAAAATGAGGAGCAGAAGGAAAAGAAATTGTAAGTACCATTTATAAGATATTTAAGTCAGGAAAATCTTCTTATCCATGTCTGCATTAAAACTTGCACTTAGGATGTTAATTCAGAAGAGAGGCTGATATCCTTTTAACATATGCTATTTTTGCTTAAGTATTGCATGGCAAAATGGCTTGTCACACAAAGTAGCCTTTTGAGCTGTGCACCAGGTCTCAGACATGGAGGAGTGATGAGGGAAAGTGGAGAAAAGCCCCAAACACAGAAATTTCAAAACCATTTTTTTCACTAAATTATTTTCATGGGCTCACGCACCATTTTTTTATTTCAGGTATGGAAGGTGACTTTGTTCTTTATGTGATGTAAGTGCTTGGTTTCATGAGATCAGTCTTCAGCAATACACCTGGGGGATGCTAGAGCCAACAGCCAATTATTAAGCAAAGCAGGTCGTTATGAAAATTCACTCCTACCAGGCACAGATTATACCTGCACAAAAGGTGTCATGTCAACAATATAATCCACCAGCATTTATTCAAATTGCCTAGAGGAGATTCAAAGCCTTTGGTTGTTTCAAAGTCCAGATAAATGGGGTTGTTATCAATAGAGGACACTGATGAAGAAGAAACCAGCAGTGAAGACACACTAAATTCACACAATCATTCAAGGGACTCAAGATAATTGAGATTCTATGTATTGCTATGATGTGGCCTTTGCTCATAATTAAATGGCATGTCAACTTAAGTGGAATCAGTAGCTAAGTTTGTTCTTTTGTCTGTATCATATTCGGGCACATGCCTCCCTACCTTTGTATTTCTGCACAAAAGTTATTGAGTGCAGATAAAAGATCAGCACCTGGTCTATAACTGACTCATCTTGCTAGCTTCTTATGTGATTCACTGGGTGGAGGATAGCAAAGTACCTGTCAATAAGATTCCAGTAAACACAGGTGAGGATGAGCATAAGGTTTTCTGCACTTGAGTATCACAGGAAATGCCTGATCAAAATCTGCAACCACCTAAGTTTCTTGACTTACTGACCATCTGCTTAAAACATCCAAACGCATCCCCTCAGGCCAGTAGGAGCTGACACAATTAGCAGCTGCCTTGGCTGTACTGCCAGTTTATCTCTTTACTACTCCATTCATATGCAATAGATCTGTGGTCCTGACAAGAATTGTTGTTGTTGTTGTTGTTTAGTCGTTTAGTCATGTCTGACTCTTCATGACCCCATGGACCAGAGCACGCCAGGCACTCCTGTCTTCCATTGCCTCCCACAGTTTGGTCAAACTCATGCTGGTAGCTTCGAGAACACTGTCCAACCATCTAGTCCTCTGTCGTCCCCTTCTCCTTGTGCCCTCCATATTTCCCAACATCAGGGTCTTTTCCAGGGAGTCTTCTCTTCTCATGAGGTGGCCAAAGTATTGGAGCCTCAGCTTCAGGATCTGTCCTTCCAGTGAGCACTCAGGGCTGATTTCCTTCAGAATGGATAGGTTTGCAGTCCATGGGACTCTCAAAGGTCTCCTCCAGCACCATAATTCAAAAGCATCAATTCTTTGGCAATCAGCCTTCTTGATGGTCCAGCTCTCACTTCCATGCATCACTACTGGGAAACCATAGCTTTAATTATATGGACCTTTGTTGGCA
This sequence comes from Podarcis raffonei, assembly GCF_027172205.1. Taxonomy (NCBI): domain Eukaryota; kingdom Metazoa; phylum Chordata; class Lepidosauria; order Squamata; family Lacertidae; genus Podarcis; species Podarcis raffonei. The sequence continues at coordinate 56,928,784 of NC_070610.1, forward strand.
AGGTGATGTCTCTGCTTTTTAAGATGCTGTCTAGGTTTGTCATTTATCTCTTTACTACTCCATTCATATGCAATAGATCTGTGTTCCTGACAAGGATGCTCTGGCAAAATTAGTAAGGAAACAGGGTTACTGTCCCCCATGCAGACACAGCTGGTGTAAATTTTACCTATCCAAAACTAGTGGTAAGGGCAGAGATGGGATTCACTTTGGAAATAGGGAAGATCCAAAGCTGTCGTCACAGCTACCTACAACTAAGATTGGGCCAAAATCCTCTGCTCTAATTTCCTAAGAATATTCTCCTTTAATAAATATGCACAAGACTCAAACTAGGAGACAGTCAACAGACATCATAGTGGCAACAATTTTCTTCTGTTGCAACAACAATAGTATTTCATTAGTATTCTAAGTGTTGGTCAAAATTAGTATTGGGTGCCATGGGAAGACTTCAAACATGAACCTTAAAGCAACATGGAAGAGTACAAAGGGAAACTGTAACAGGAGGATCAAATAATTCAACCCATGTGGCTCAAGCCAGATGTAGACTCAAACAAGAAGCAATGACAGGCATTCACATGAGACTTGCTCTTGAATCAGATTTGCTTAACTTTTTCCAGATAACACTGCTGCAGGGAACTGGGAGTGAGGTAAACGGGGAAATGGTGAGAAAAGAAATAATCAGGCATTATTCATACAACATAATGTCATAACTCAGCAATGAGAGCAATACAACTAAACAGAAACCGTAGGCACACTTACTTCAGAGTATATACAGTATGTATAAAATTGAGCTGCACACCTAGAACCTATACCAGATTGATTCCATCCCCAAGGTTTAGGGAAGGAAGGAGATTCTTTGAAGAGTCACTACAAAGAAGGAGTGTATTTCATTGGGAACTGGATGCCGTGCTCCCAAAGACCCTTTTGAAAACCTTTGCTTTAGGTCTGAGCAAGTTTAAACCTATGTCATTCTCTCTCAGGCCAGTTTTTCAGAGCGGTCTGTTGCAGCAATATCAAGAAAGAGCCTTCTGGCACCATCGGCAGAATCAGCTAGTTAACGAATATATTTTGTTGCCTTTGTTACTTTACAAAGTCCCTCCCCTTCCTTTTTAACCTCTTGCCAAAAGCCAAGGGGCTGAAGGGCAGGTGGGGTGGGGAGAGAGGAGAGGAGAAACGCCGTGCTGAAAAATGAATGGAAGTTTCTGTTCCGTGTACATCTGGGGCCCATTAGTGAGAAGACTGTAACTGAAGGCACTTTGACTAGGCAACTTCAGCCTTCCTTGGGCAAAGATCATGCAGATGGGGGGGAGGGGAGTTGCGGTCTTAGCGGTTGATGAAACCTCAGCTGTGCAAAAGCAGGCTCCCGGCAGCTGCTGTCGCCGCAACCATGGTGCGAAGTGCACTCCTAGGTGAAAACTCTCCCCGGAGGACTGGAAGAGCTGCTGCCTCAGAAGTAAAAGCCATATGAAGATATTGTGGCATGTCAGAACGCACTGAAAAAATGTTCCGCCTATGCATTATTTATTGCTTTTCTGTATTTATATAATATTCAGCTTCCTGAAAGCAATTTGTTTTGGATTGTGTAATGTTGGGCAGAACATCAAAGGTATGTTAATCAGTGGCAATAAAACGCAAAGGTTTTATGGTCACTGAGGTATTAAATATTGCTAATAAATTACAGGGTTAGGATTTTTAAATGAGCTATCGCTGGAGAGGAGCATCAATGCCAAGGCCTAAAAATACTAATCGCCACGGCTTGACTTATCAACAGCTCCAAATAACTGGGCTCAATACTAGGTGCTTGTACAATATGAAAACACACAAATACGTTAAGGGCACAAACAGTCACTATTTTGGGGTGGAATTCAATCACATACTGGCCAGCCCAGGTTGCGCCATTTAAATTGATTTGGCACTCTTGCACAATATACCTGTTTCTGCGCCCTGCCCCCCAATCAGACTTTTTGCAATAGGGAAAGTGACAAGAAAATGCACTGGAAAATGTAGGGCAGCACTTATTTGATGCAGCATCAAATATCCTCCTTGCAAGCAAATCAGGATGAATGCTCCATAAACAGCTGACATCAGCTAACTGCCCCACAAACTTTGTACAAACAAATTGGGATGAATGCTCAATAAACAGGTTGTCTGGATACGACCTAAGTAATACTTAACACTTTCACCTCAAGTTTCACCTTCAAAGCATTCTATAGATAATTCACATTTTTCAAAATGTCAAATGGTTCTTCTAAGGACCACACAGTAAGGTGGGGTCTCAAGGTGTATACAGACCTTCCCATTGTGTTTCTGTAAAATAGAAACAGTGCTTATTTTCTTGGTAGAGAAAGTTACAGGTGTGTCAGGTTCAAGCTGGAACTGGACACGATGGAGGCTGCATGGTTACCATAGAAAACACCAGTGCCACATTTTGACCTTCCCTACTACTAACAAAGAATGGGACCACAAAATGCATGCCATGATGTCTTCATTCTCAAGTTTTCTACATCACCACAAGCAGCAGCCAATGAAGTGAAGGCAGGGGATCTCAAAGCCCAATGATGTCACATTGTTCTTTCTGGCATGTTATGTAGTATTAGGTATCATGGTGAGGAACAGAAGAAGAGTCCTGTTGGATTGGGTCAATGACCCATCTAATCCAGCAGTCTGTTCTCATAGTGGCCAACCAGAGACCCACAGAAAGCCTGCAAGGGGAGTCTGAGCACAACTGCACTCTCCCGAGTGCTGCAATTTCCAGCAACTACTATCCAAAGGCATTCTGCCACTGGCTGCGGAGGTCAACCATTGCCATTTGGGCCAGTACTCATTTATAGACTTCTTCGCCAAGAAATCTTCTAATCCTCTTTTAAAGCTGTCCAAATTGTTGTGCATCACTACCTCTTGCGGGAGCAAATAGCATAGTTTAATGATCTGCTGTATGAAGAAGTGCGTTATTTTGTCTGCCCTGGATCTTCCAACACTCAGCTTTCTAGTAGTGTGAGAGGGGGAGGGAATGCCTGTGTTTCTTTCATTGAAAGTGCCTTCACAACGGCAAAGAAATTGGTATTCTTAGGCCACTATTTTAGCACTTCATTGGCAGATTGTATCAGGCCTCAAGAAACCTGCTGAGTCATTTTTGACTTGTTCCACATGTTCACTTCAAGGAGAGAAGAAGACCTATTTGACTTTGCTGAATGATAGAAGGTATGAATTTACAGGTAACGTTCTAAACATGAAATACGACTTGCTCTCTTTATGGGAAAGAAGCCAGGGGACTTGAGGTTAGAAAATTCCCAGTAAATTTATTAAGAATGGAAAACAGCTTTTCCAACAGACTGGGGGGGCAGTGGCGGGAGGGAGGGGGATATTGACAGATTTTTTTCCCCTTGCGAAATTTCCTGCCAGGACAAAAAGGACAGCTGATCAAGAGTGTTTGTGGTTTCCTGAACACTTAGTTTCAGTCTGGATGTCCTAAACATTATTTTTATTTTTTGTTGGAAGCATTCATGTGTTCATGGATTTCCTATGGGATGAAGAATTCCTTTCCCAAGCATTCATAATCTCAAGGTTTCACACAACAATTACATAAAGTGTTCATCTAGGTCAATGAACTTTATTTGGCTTTCTAAAAAAAAGGACAAAATCACTGGTTAGTAAACGATAGTGCAATCTTAGTCAAAACAACTCAGATGTGAATTCTATTGAATTCAACAGGGCTTACTCCTAAGTAGGAATAGCTGAGAATTCCAACAGAAATGGAAACTGGAGCAGATTTTGCCATTATTTGCACGTTTGCTAGAGGTCAAGAACAAGAATCACGCAAGTGCTACCTTTTGTTTTAGTCTGCAAACTTGTAAATAAGTCACCATACATGGCTTTAATTATGGAAATGTAGTATGTAAATAAAATGATGGTGATGGTGATGAAATACCACCAAAAGGTAGACTTGAAACATATTCTGGCAAGATAGCATCGCTGCAAAGGTAGTTAAATCTGATAACTCTTTGAAGACAATGGAAAGCTTGTACAGGTTATGTTACACTGCAAATTTGTTATGAGATTAGAAGTGACATGCTATGTGCATTGTAGAATAGAAAAGGAGATGCTTTTACAATGACCTTTCCTTCCCTGAACATTCGTTCCTGATTCTCAAGGCTTACCAATTCTATAAGTGAAATCTTTGTTTTGAGTTTATACACATACTGCAGCCACTCTCTCTTTTCATTTGCTAAACTTCTTTCCCTATGGTAATATACTTTGGTGTTTGGCTGTTTTAACTGCATTTTCAAGTGCTTTATGTTGTTGCTGTTTTTAAATGTTGATCATTTTAAATATTGACCTATATTTCATACATACATGTTAGCAAATTATTGAAGGGATACATTTTGCACAGAATAGAGGTTGAGCCTAAATTTTCAGTCTGGATTAAATAATAAATAATAATAAATAAATTTTTATTTATACCCCTCCCTCCCCGGCCAGGGCCGGGCTCAGGGCGGCTAACACCAAATATGAATTGCAATAAAACACCAAATATGAATTACAATAAAACTTAGTAGAGAAAAAAAGAAAAAGAAAACAACAACAAACAAACAGTTAATTAAAATACGGCTTAACATACAGCTGAAAATGCAGGTTAAAATGCAGCCTCATTTTAGTAGTAGCCCATAAATCAAGACCATAAAGGGAGGAAACATCAGATATTCACCCGAGCCAGCTATCCATGCTGGTCCTACATGGGCCAGCAAAAAAGCCAAGGGAAAATTTATATACCAAATCCCATATAAGGAGTCAGAGTAAGTCTAAGCTGAAGGCCAGGTGGAACAGCTCCATCTTGCAGGCCCTGCGGAAAGATGTCAAATCCCGCAGGGCCCTAGTCTCTTGTGACAACCAATAAATTGTATTGCCCTCCGTGGCAATAACTGCACCAATGATGGTCTCCCCTCTTGAAAGTGGGACAGTTGGTTCACTTCTGAACTATTTTACAGGATCTGTATATAACCAAGGAGCAACTGGGGACAATACAGTGGTATCTCGGGTTAAGTACTTAATTCGTTCCGGAGGTCCGTTTTTAACCTGAAGCACCACTTTAGCTAATGGGGCCTCCCACTGCCACCGTGTCGCCGCCACCCGATTTCTGTTCTCATCCTGAAGCAAAGTTCTTAACCTGAAGTACTATTTCTGGTTTAGCGGAGTCTGTAACCTGAAGCGTCTGTAACCCGAGGTACCACTGTAAAGCCATACTCTTCCAACTCTGTCAAAAGAAAAATGATTCCCAAAAGCAAAAGCATGTTTGTGCAGTGGTATCTCCTTGGTCCCCCCGCCTTTCTTTTTGAAAAGCAGCATCAGGAGCAACAATCAGGAATGAAAGAAAGAAAACACTGGGAAGAGGGACAGCTGAATCTTTCCCTTCCTATCATTGAACCCCCACACCTCCCCCACAAAATGAAGAAAAAGGTGTGGGTCTCATTTCTTGTAGGGAGAAGAGCAGTTTGGGGAGGGCAACTTTGAAGAAACTAAAGGGAAGAGAAAGCACCCCACCACCAACCTGCCACTGTTCATGAAAACTGCTTCTCAGAGAAAATTGGATGATGATCTACCCATCTCCTGTCTGTCATCCTGGGTAAATAGTATCCTTGGTCAGTTGTGGTGACCTTACTATCCCACTAGGGACCACTCCTGCCCTAGGCAACCTGGGTGCAGTGGCTTAAAACTGCCATTTTAATTTTCCAAGAATACCTTCAATACTATATTATGGGCACTGTTGCGATTTTTTTCAAAAGGGACAACACCAGGCCCACCCAGCACACAGCACAGCACTGCTGCTGCCGCCACTACCAGCTAAACCCACTGAGGCACACTGGCCTGTGAAGGGACCCATCTAAGAGCACTTTGCCAAAGCAGTGCCATAGCTATGGGAGGGACTAGGCAGGGGGTTTTTTTGCCCCGGGTGAAGGCCCCTCAATTCCTGTCATCCATTTCATTTCAGTAAAACACAGGCCAAAATTGCCTCCATGTTGTTCTGCCCCTATGCCCTGACAGGATATTGTAAATGTTAAGGAGAGTGGGGTAGTGCTGATAGTATTGACAAAGGAAAGTGGAAGTATTTTTATGTAATCTGAGATTAGAAGCCAAGATGACATATTGCTTTCCCCTCTTCTACATAAAACACCCACATGTGAGATTGTGAGTCTTGCAGGCAAGAGTATCTGAGTCAAAATATGTTCCACATGAAAGTCTCAGTCTATAAATTTGACTGCAGCTCCTGATGAGGAAGGAAGACAGGAAGGAAATCCTTCAGGCTTCTTGTCACACACTGATATTTCACAGTCGTATGGAATATCGGCATAATTTCTTTTTATAGACACTAGTTAGAAGAACAGCGTTCATTTGTCCAAATCCAGAATTACAAATACACAGTGATTATGAAAGTGATAGTTATAAGATGGGATATATTTTGGACCCTAAAATAATAGGCTATAAGCCTCTGACTAAAATCCATTTTATTAAATGTGATTCTGGTAGGTTCTTCACAATGCTGGTAGGTTTTCTCACAGGGTAATTTGACCCATCCCATACATTTTACATTTTTCTTATAAGAACAACCACGTGCCTGACCTTTATTTAGGATTGTTATGTGTCCTACATTATGATGGTAGTCCTCCACTGATATCAGTCCTCTATTTGAGGGTGGTCTGGTCCGAGTCTGCTTTAAGGATAAGGAACCCTAAGAAGGGAGGGGCCTCAAAGCTGCCCATCAATGGTTAGTGCCCGGGGGTAGGCTTAGCAAGCACACAGATGGCCCAATCAGATTAGACTTTCCCTGTCTGTGAAATGTATTCTATTTCTGTTTTCTATTATAGAAATTATTTCTACGTTTTATGTATACATAAAGATTGACATGCACAATTTTATGACCTATTTTTCCAAGGGTCCTCTTTTTCAGAGATGCATAAGTGGACATGCATGCTTTGCAGATAAGTTGAATTATTTCTTTACATCTGTCTTTACAATGGAAGTGGGACGCGGGTGGCACTGTGGGTTAAACCACAGAGCCTAGGACTTGCCAATCAGAAGGTCGGCGGTTTGAATCCCAGCAATGGGGTGAGCTCCCGTTGCTTGGTCCCTGCTCCTGCCAACCTAGCAGTTCGAAAGCAATTCAAAGTGCAAGTAGATAAAGAGGTACCGCTCCAGTGGGAAGGTAAATGGCGTTTCTGTGCGCTGCTCTGGTTCACCAGAAGCGGCTTAGTCATGCTGGCCACATGACCTAGAAGCTGTACGCCGGCTCCCTCGGCCAATAAAGCAAGATGAGCGCTGCAACCCCAGAGTCGGCCACAACTGGACCTAATAGTCAGGGGTTCCTTTACCTTTACCTTACAATGGAAGTAACCTTTGTAGGAAGTGGGGCTGAGGAACTGAGACAGATAGTAATGATGAGATATAAAATTTTAGATTTACGAGGCAAACTGACAAATTGCCAGGTCCAGATGGCACCCACAGGAGAGTTCCCAAAGAACTCAAATGTGAAATTGCATATCTTCTAACAAAACTATATAACTTACCCCTCAGATCAGCCTCCATGCCTGAGGGCTGGAAAGTAACTAACAAGACACCATTTTTTAAAAAAGTGACCAGAGGCATGCGTGCGAAGATGGAATCCTGTAAATTACAGGCTTATTAGCTTAACAGCTGTCCTGAGAAAACTGATGGGAAGTACTGATAAAGATAAAAATAGCCAAGCATAAAGAAGAACAAATCTTGCTAAAGCAAAACCAGCATGGCTTCTGCAAGGGCACGTCCTGCATCACAAACAGTTCTTTGAGATTGTACTTGGGCTCAGTGGCATACTGTGGGTTGCCAGCACCCGGGGGCATGCAGAGAAGTAGGTGGGACTGAGGCAAACAGAGTACGCATGTGCATTCAACTGCCTAACAGTGTCTACATCACCCAGGAGATTGCTGTCACAGAGATAAGAAGAGTCATTCCACTGTCTGGAGAGGTTACTTCTTGGTTCTCATGGAGAAGCCGTTTTCAATGGAGCCCAGCAACAGAAGAATGCAGCCATATTGAGACAGTACTGGGTGTTGAAATTTTGCTCCCCTAACAGTTTTGTGCCTGGGGCAACCGGTTCTGTTGCCCCCTGTGCTACGCCACTGCTTGAACTTTCTGAAGGCTTTCGGCAAAGTACCTCACCAAAGACTCCTGAGTAAGCTTAGCGGTTAAGGAATAAGAGGAGAGATCCTCTTGCAGATAAACAATTGTTTAAGATGCAGAAAGCAAAGAGTAGGAATAACTGGACAGGCACTCCAATTTTAAACAAAGTAGCAAAACTATTGACTTTGCCTGTGTAGCTTGGCATGGCATGTATAGAACAAGCAATATAATCTCCAACGGAGCATGCCTTGTTCAGATCTAGATTTCTGATTGGCTGGACATTTTTCCAAGTGTTATTTTGCACTGAAGCTTGGATAGACATTGCAACATTTAATGCATATTGGAATAACGGATCCAAATAAAGATCAAGACACAGAAGCACAAATGAGCTTATCTGAGGCCAAAGAAAATGGAGCTATTCTAATCAACCAGACTCCAAATCAAGGACCAGACTAGAGCAAATTAGATACAGTGCAGCTGATCTTAAGTCAATAATCAACAGAGCCCAGGCAGTTCTCAAAGTCAATGAGGCAGAAAGATTTAAAGCATGACAAATTCAACACAGCAAAGCAAGAGCAAAACCAAGCTTTCCCCTCTGCCAGCAACAAAAATAGCTTCACTGAACAAAAACACAATTCCCATGTAGCATGCTAAAACCAGAAAGAGATGTAGATTTGTCTACAGCCAGAACTCTGATAGCTTCTGAAGCATTGTGAAGATGCTCTTCTGAGGGGGCAGCAAAAGAAGAAGAATGTAAATACTGCATATAGATTTTAAAGTCCCAAATTTATATTAGATTTCAGAAGGCGAGTATCTGTCTGTATCTAGGCCAACCATTTGCAAAAGTCCCTGAAGCACTCCTAAGCTGTGTAGTCTTTTTGTGTATTTTTTACACGCCGTGCTTTTCTGAGTCCAGAAATCTGCACTCACTCACTAATTCATTTAATTTTAGGATGTTATATTAAGGTAGGAATCCAAAGATTCACTTTGTGCTGCAAAGATTAGGAAGCACAGTGAAACACTGGGCAGTTTTAAAAGGCCATTATCTTGTATATTGAAGTCTACATCAGTTCAATACTCTGTAAAAGCTAATATTACCATTTCAAAAGGATACTGGTGCATCCTGTTCTCAAAGAGAAAAATGCTTCAAACTATGTTTTGCCATATGCAGTGAATGGAGTGAGGGTCATACCGTGACTTTGGCAGTGTCATAAGAGTCTAGACTATTAGCCAGTGCTTTTTTTCTGGGGGGAACACAGGGGGTATGCACACTCCTAAACTTTTTGTGAATCTAACAGGAGAAGAAATTTTTTTTATTTTAGAAGAAGAGTTTGGATTTGATATCCCACTTTATCAATACCCGAAGGAGTCTCAAAGCGGCTAACATTCTCCTTTCCCTTCCTCCCCCACAACAAACACTCTGTGAGGTGAGTGGGGCTGAGAGACTTCAAAGAAGTGTGACTAGCCCAAGGTCACCCAGCAGCTGCAGGTGGAGGAGCGGAGAAGCGAACCCAGTTCCCCAGATTACGAATCTACCGCTCTTAACCACTACACCACACTGGCTCCCTAAGAAACTATTTTTTAAAATAATAATAATAATAATAGTTTCTTCTCTAGCACAGTGAATCGTCAGTTCTGTTGCTACCCCCAATGGCAGCCTCATTTCCTTTCACGGTGTTACCTGAGTCTTAGATGGAAGTGAGCATTTAATGTGTGAAGTAGGCGTTGGAATCAAGCTCGGTCAGTTTCATTATTACCACCTCCAATGGCGGCTTCATTTCCTTTCCCGGTGTAATGCATGTTCTTTGTACTTTTGTCCATTTACTGTATTTATTTTCCCCAATTTGAACTATAAAATGGTGATTTTCTTGAGTCAAAATGAGAGTACCCCTAAACATTTTTTAAAGAAAAAAAGCACTGCTATGAGCTATTGAAGAACTATAGGTAAAAGATTAGATCCATTTAGAAGAGAGTTGGAGCAGTGGAGAACTATGCCATGAAAATCCATGAATATAATTTACTATAGAATTTTTGAAATGTTTTAACTTACCACAAGGACAGTGTTCCTTTTTTCACAGTTCACCTAGATTTTAAAAAGCAACACATACAACACCCACCACAACTGAGCATCTCGAAAGTAGTATCATTGGCCACATATGGAACTAAGCTCAAGTTACAAATTTTGTGGTGCTTTGAGAAAATAGCATTAAGATGCAGCTGAAGATGTGAGGAAATTGCAAGGGAGGTGCTAAAAGAGTGACAGGCTACAGTGGAGTGGAAGTCTTGACAGGACCATAGGGAAGGATGGAAGATGATGGTACTGTGTTGAATGAAGTGAAATACTATCAGAGAGGAAGTTTAAATGTTTCTTTGATGGTCATTGAATGTTCCCACCACACTTGCCATTCTTTCCTGCCACACCAGTGTGGTGCTCCACACTCTTTGATTTAAAGCAATCTCATTCCATTTTAAGAGTCACCGATTCCCACCCCACCCTGTGATGCCCTGTGATGATCCAGTTCCCTTTATGCCAAGCTTGAGACTGGGAGATATTTAACTCTCTTGGGAATTGCAGAGATCTTATCAGAAAGGTTCTTTTTTCTCAAGTGTTTCTGGAATTGTGTTGTTGTTGTTGTTGTCGTTGTCATTTTACCACCCAAAGGTGTTTTCAGTAGTTTCATAAAGAAGCGACTCTTCCCTACACTACCTCTTTGAGCCTGGGTGCTTGTTTCCCTTGGCTTATATATATAATATATATAATATATATAAAATATGATTGAAAATACACCATTTTTGCTTTCCCATACCTGTTAAAAGCCAAGGGAAACAAGCACCCAGACTCAAAGAGGTAGTGTAGGGAAGAGTTCCGTCTTTATGAAACTACTGAATAGTTTATATAACGTTTTCTCTTCCGAGCAGTTTATGGTAGATCACCTTGTAGGGAGAAGAGAGAAGAGAAAATAGAAAGTATATGTATGTATGTATGTATATATGTATGTGCGAGTGTGTTTATTGCAGAGAGGGAGGAGAAAGAGACTTCTTTAGCATAAGCAGAGTTCATTGTGATTTCATCCCCCTTATCCTGTAGAAATGAATAGATTCATTCATTGCAATTAAGAGGTATGGGAGTGGGGTTAATAATTTCAAAACTGCATACCAAACAAAAATCCATTGAATCTTCATTCAACTTGGCCTATTCATTTCCTGAATGCTTGTGGTGTATGCCCCCAGGAAGGGACAAATCCAGACCATGCTTCTATTCCAAGGAAGCTACAAAAAAAAAAAGTTGTTAATCTACAACGTAGCCCTTTACCCAGACAGGCGAACAATGTGTCACAGTCTCTTCTTGTGTTGGACAGAGCAGGCTTCTCATAAGAAGTCTTTTTTTTTTATAGAAAAAACAGCTCAAGAAGTCTTGGAGCTATTAACACTTTAACTGCTTATAATCAGGGGCACCATCTGAAGGACATGGTATGTAGACTCTCTTCCTTCTCCCCAGCAGCGTAGTGCGGTTTACTGGCACCGGGGGGGGGGCACACACATGCGGGGCACGGAGGGTGAATAGAGCCTGCAATGCCAGCCCCACAGCTGCTGCCGGAGAAGGCCCCCACCCACTGAAGCGAAGTGGGGCAGAGCTGTGCTGCCTGCTTGCCCACAAAGAGAGGGGCCCGGCCTGCAGACACAGCCCTTGGGGCATCCCAGCCTCACAAAGAGGCTCAGGGCTGGCAGGACGATGTGAGCAGGATGCAACAGTCATGCACCCTTCGATTCCAGTTTTGCAAATCAAGGGTGAAGCTGGGATCTGAGGGCATCTTACTGTCATGGCTTTCTCATGCCACCCTGCCAGCCCCGAACCCCTTTGGGATGCTGGTATCTTATCTGAATGATTCACCCGGCAAAAAACAGCTAATTTCTTATTTTAAAAAACAGGACAAAAGACAAGTGAAGATAGGTTTAAAAGCAAATGAAGACCTAAGGCAGATACCTTTTCATCCAGATGGAGAAGGCTGCCAAAACCAAAACGCTTCAGTTCTTTCCAGAAAGTACAGAGGGCGTGTGCCTATCATACCTGAGCAAAGATGCTGGTCCTTCAATGTTCTGACAGCTTCCTATGTTCAGAGTGTGGGGAAGGTGTATTAGCCAGTCAATGAATATAAGAAACAGCTGTTAGAACATCGGTCCATCTAGCTCAGTATTGTCTACACTGATTGGCATTTTAGGATTTTCAGATAGGAGACATTCCCAGTCTTATTTGGAGAGGCTGGGGACTGAACCTTGGGCTTCTTGCATGCAAAAGCTACAGGAAATTGGGACTGGGTCATGTGGTCCTCTAGTTTGAAGTCGTGTCTCTGGCCAAACAGGTCACTTTCCATAACCCAACACATCTGTAAAGAACCCTAGATTTAAAATAAACAACCGTTTTCTTAATGGTGCATAACTCTGAAAGTATCTAGAGAGAATATTTTGTTTATACCCCTGCACTGAAATATCACCTAGGCCGAGGGCATCGCAAAATAGATAGACCAGTGGTTTGAAATATTAAGTCTCATACCCCCAAGGAAAGAGCTGGAGGAAAGAGGCTACAGACAAATACATCACTTACATGTGGTTTGGAAGGCTTCCAAAATGGGGCACACAGAAGCCACGTTTTCCTTTTTAAAGTGTCACCCTTCAGGTACAGAGTACAAACAGCAACAAAACCATAATCTCCTCCCCACATGAAAGAAGGAGAAGGGAGAATTAGGCAAAATGCCAGCTGCCTGCTGCTTAGAGACATACCACGTCACACCTTGTGTTTTGAAGTTCATTAATAAACCCAAAATATTGACACTTCAGGGGACTTGTGGGTGGAAGCCAGAGGGTTTTTCCTCTCTCTCCTTCTCTCCTTTAAAGGCTCTAATTAATTTATTCAGCAACACGACTAATGATTGAGAAGAATATTCCTTGAGGTCCTGCTCATGGCATGTCCCCACCACAGCTCACGTGTTTGCTGTTGAGTCTAGAGAAGCAAATAGTGCCTGAATGAACATAGTTGTATCTCACCGAGTTATTGACCCGTTCTCTTATGCATTCTCACCAATGCATTCTCAACTTCACTAGTTATTTATCACTGGCCCATGCCCATGGCCTGATCCTTCAATCAATGCAAAAGGCAGTCTTTGCAATAACACTGCACTGTAAAAATCCCAAAATACATGCTCTGTCTTTGAAAATTTCATGTATAACAACAATTCACACATTTCTGGAGGCAAGTCTTTGATGAAATTAATAATATTACACACTGCAGCTTTGTACCTACAGCTAAGCTGGCAGCATTAAGCACATTTGGACAAGAACTTTAGGACACCGTGCCCAGAATCCTCCCTGACTTTTTAAATGCTTGGCAGCGAAGTTAGAAATAGCCCACCTGTGGAGGAGCAAAGGTTTCCCCTACACTAGAACAATAATATAGAAAAAATATAGTCCTTGGCATTAATGGACAAATAAACAAAACAAACTCATGCCTATAATAAGTGAGCTGAGGTTCCTTTGTGACTGAATGGTATCCATTCATTTTTTCTGAACCATTGAGAGACATGTCATTCTGTTCTGATATACTTGTGGCATAAGTAAATTAAGTCCTATTATGGGGGTAAGGCAGAAACTACGAAACAGACAAATGAGGACAGCGAAAAATGCTGACTGATGATGACAGAGTCAGTTGGGTGTGGGGAGACAGAAAACCAAAAAGAAGGGAGAACAAACTGAAGTGGCTGGAAAAAGAGGACAGAGAAAGGGACTCACAGAGGTGGGAAATAGAGAGAACCATCACATTGTCTGGATAGGTTATAGAATCATAGAATCATAGAGTTGGAAGAGACCACAAGGGCCATCAAGTCCAACCCCCTGCCAAGCAGGAAACACCATCAGAGCACTCCTGACATATGGTTGTCAAGCCTCTGCTTAAAGACCTCCAAAGAAGGAGACTCCACCACACTCCTTGGCAGCAAATTCCACTCTCAAACAGCTCTTACTGTCAGGAAGTTCTTCCTAATGTTTAGGTGGAATCTTCTTTCTTGTAGTTTGGAACCATTGCTCCGTGTCCGCTTCTCTGGAGCAGCAGAAAACATCCTTTCTCCCTCCTCTATGTGACATCCTTTTATATATTTGAACATGGCTATCATATCACCCCTTAACCTCCTCTTCTCCAGGCTAAACATGCCCAGCTCCCTTAGCCGTTCCTCATAAGGCATCGTTTCCAGGCCTTTGACCATTTTGGTTGCCCTCCTCTGGACACGTTCCAGTTTGTCAGTGTCCTTCTTGAACTGTGGTGCCCAGAATTGGACACAGTACTCCAGGTGAGGTCTGACCAGAGCAGAATACAGTGGCACTATTACTTCCCTTGATCTAGATGCTATACTCCTATTGATGCAGCCCAGAATTGCATTGGCTTTTTTAGCTGCCGCGTCACACTGTTGGCTCATGTCAAGTTTGTGGTCAACCAAGACTCCTAGATCCTTTTCACATGTACTGCTCTCAAGCCAGGTGTCACCCATCTTGTATTTGTGCCTCTCATTTTTTTTGCCCAAGTGCAATACTTTACATTTCTCCCTGTTAAAATTCATCTTGTTTGTTTTGGCCCAGTTCTCTAATCTGTCAAGGTCGTTTTGAAGTGTGATCCTGTCCTCTGGGGTGTTAGCCACCCCTCCCAGTTTGGTGTCATCTGCAAATTTGATCAGGATGCCCTTGAGTCCATCATCCAAGTTGTTGATAAAGATGTTGAATAAGACCGGGCCCAAGACAGAACCCTGTGGCACCCCACTAGTCACTCTTCTCCAGGATGAAGAGGAACCATTGATGAGCACCCTTTGGGTTCGGTCAGTCAGCCAGTTACAAATCCACTGAGTGGTAGCATAGTCAAGACCGCATTTTACCAGCTTCTTTACAAGAATATCATGGGGCACCTTGTCAAATGCCTTGCTGAAATTAAGGTAGGCTACATCCACTGCGTTCCCTTCATCTACCAGGCTTGTAATTCTGTCAAAAAACGAGATCAGGTTAGTCTGACATGACTTATTTTTCAGAAATCCATGCTGACTATTGGTGATCGCAGCATTCAGAATCTTCCCTGGTATTGATGTCAGACTGACTGGGCGGTAATTATTTGGGTCCTCTCTTTTCCCCTTTTTGAAAAAATTCCTGTCTCATTCTAGGAAACTATTTTTAGTTGTCCCTGGGAACAGAAGTGAGAGTTGTCTATAGAAATCAATGGAGACATACAAGATTTTAATGTCACTGAGACTGGGCACCAGTGTCTCCATTGCAAAAACCAAAAAAATCCAATGAAGATTGAATTTGTCAAAGGGGCATGAAAAGCTGACTACCTGTTTGGGGTAGAAGGTGGAAGGCAGATATCCATGGCAGACAGGATGGAAGGGAATGGCTAGAACCATCAAGAGAAGCACCCCACAATGCTAAATTTTGTTTTAGGACCGTACGTGTTTCTTTATGTTGTTCATTTCGTCTTTGTTGTTGTTGTTTAGTCGTTTAGTCGTGTCCGACTCTTCGTGACCCCATGAACCAGAGCACGCCAGGCACTCCTGTCTTCCACTGCCTCCTGCAGTTTGGTCAAACTCATGCTGGTAGCTTTGAGAACACTGTCCAACCATCTCGTCCTCTGTCGTCCCCTTCTCCTTGTGCCCTCCATCTTTCCCAACATCAGAGTCTTTTCCAGGGAGTCTTCTCTTCTCATGAGGTGGCCAAAGTACTGGAGCCTCAGCTTCACGATCTGTCCTTCCAGTGAGCACTCAGGGCTGATTTCCTTAAGAATGGATAGGTTGGATCTTCTTGCAGTCCATGGGACTCTCAAGAGTCTCCTCCAGTACCACCTACTCCTACTCTATATATTTAAATCAGTATCACACCACTTTACACAGCCTCTGCTTCCCACAAATAATCCGGTGAACCATAGTTTGTTGAGGGTGCTGAAAGTTGTTAGGCTGTTCCCATCATAGCACTGCAATTCCAAGAGTGGTTTAGCAATCAGTCCCTTATCCCAAGCGAACTTTGAGAACTGTAGTTCTGTGAGGGGAATGGGGTCTCCTAACAACCCTTAGCACCCATAACAAACTACAGGCCCCACAATTATTTGGGGGGAAACTACTGCTTAAAATGGTATGGTTCTGCTTTAAATGCATAGGGCAGATTGGACCTCAGAGCTTCATCCTTCATCACAACAACTTGTCTATAGGGTAAGGATTGCACTAGTCTCCTGCTCTCTTTACCTGATTGCTGCCTGCATTCCTTATTCTACATACTTGCATCTGACCTGTTAAACGCTTTTTGTTGTTGTTCATTCTGGAACTCACCACTGCCTCTGGCCTGTTTGGATCAACAGCCAGTGCCTCACAGGTCCCAGACCCCAGATGATCTAATGCCTGATCCTGCTGAGGTTTGATGGACTTTCACCTTGATGCATAGCTAAAGTGGTGTGTTGAGTGCAGGCATCAGTGCCCAATTGATATAAAACTGACCCACACCTTAAAGGTAAAGGCAAAGGTACCCCTGACTGTTAGGTCCAGTCGCAGACGACTCTGGGGTTGCGCACTCATCTTGCTCTATAGGCCGAGGGAGCCGGCGTTTGTCCGCAGACAGCTTCCGGGTCATGTGGCCAGCATGACTAAGCCGCTTCTGGTGAACCAGAGCAGTGCACAGAAACGCCGTTTACCTTCCTGCCAGAGCCGTACCTATTTATCTACTTGCACTTTGGCGTGCTTTCAAATTACTAGGTGGGCAGGAGCTGGGACCAAGCAATGGGAGCTCACACCATTGTGGGGATTCAAACCGCCGACCTGCTGATCAGCAAGCCCTAGGCTCTGTAGTTTAGACCACAGCGTCACCCCAGACAATTGGCAGCTGTAGCACTGGGTTGTCAGAAACTGATTCTGAAAGATGCTTCTGGGCTTTGCTAAATGAAAACTCTTACATTCTAAACATCGATCAGCAATCAATCAAAATGTAGCAGAGAAATCGCTTTGTATTCACATGGTAAAACTTGCACCACTACTCTACCCATCAAAACATGTTAGCAAGTGTGACTCAGTCAGTACATTTTGCACGCAGGAAATAAAGATTCCAAAGATAAGATATTAGGGGTGAATCAATAAAGAGTTCTCTTTTACATATCCCAAAAGTCTAATTAACTTCAAAGTAGTTGATATGAATATAATTAAAGAGAAGAACAAACAGCAAAAGGGGTGGGTGGGTAGGAGAGACCTGATTTAATATCATCGCTAAAATGACAGTGCTGGGCTGTGCACTGAACCACAGGAAACTATGCTATCAAGTTAACATAATTGTTAAACAAATAATAATAGTAACATTGTATGAATTTAAATGTAGCAATGCAGATGCCTATGTCAGAAAAAAAACCAAATAAAAGGACAAAAAGAAAGAAAGAAAAGAAAGGAATAGCCAAGTGGGACTATTTTTAAATGGCCAAAATGAGATAGTGGTGATTTAATGAGCTGATGTAGACATCAAGAGGCAACATAAAATTAACATCTGGAAAGTAAAGTAGTGCGATTTATGCTGAGAAGAAGACTAATATAGCTTATAGAATAGGCCTTAGTTGTCTGAAAGCAACTTTCATAGAGAATACACTCATCCTATTATACTTCACTGATAACAGGGCAATTGTTCCTTCATTTTATGAGCAAGTCAGCTATATTTCCAGATGTGGAAAACTTTCAAATAGAAGAAACATGCAAGGCCTTAGAATATATAGGTTCCCTACTAAACAAAGATCAGCCATGATAATTGTGATTGTGTAAGAAAGAGTCTGACATTGATTGGCAGACTGTGATGCTACAGAATATCCATACATATTCCAACTTCTCAGGAAACAAAATCCGTTGGCAACAAAATTTCCACAGTCCATCCTGTGAGGGAAAGAAAAGTTGTCACTTTGATTGGAAGCCTTGCCACCTTTTCTGTTGAGGTGAGTCAGTTGGGTGGGGTTGCACCAGTACTTGGGAAACTTCTACTGTTCTGGGCAATGCTCCATTCTGTAACCTTGGTGTCTCATCACATAACAACTGTGCTAGTCCTACAAGAGGGATGGGGAAACTGTGGCTCTCCAGATGTTGCTGGAGTACAACACCCATCAGTTCTGACCATTGGCTATGCTGATGGGAGTTGGAGTCCAACAACACCTAGAAGACCACATGTTCAGAGTTGCTTCCTTAGAAGCACCTGAAACTGACGGTGTTAGTGTTACCCTTCTGATCTAGTTTTGGCTATGGAGGTTCTCTACTGATCAGGTCTTCGTTCTTCTTTTTCCTTTTCACCCTGTGATCTAATCATTACAGGCCCAGATTAAGGCTATGAAGGTCTTATGACTAATAGGAAGGAAGGTCAGTTCTAAGTAGTATGTACAACATATTGTAACAAATAAATAATTCATAAACTCACTCATCAAATGATTTAAATTAAAATATGTATTTATTTTTTAAAATATTTTTTTCCAGACATAAATCATTCACTACACTCATATCATCAAACATGTTATTTTCATTTTATTTCCTGGCTCTCATTGTGGCAAAATTATGAATCAGAGTCAACAACGTGTTTGGTTTTGAGGGCATATTTCCAAGCTAGAGAAACTCTTCTGGGCAGCACAAACACACACACACACACACACACACACACACGCGTGCACCACAATCAGGGACACAACTGGCTACTGGCTGCAGTAGAAGACTTTTTTGAAGCCTGATTTCAGCAGAGGAAGGGGTGGGGAAAGAGGTTCATACATGCACCACAATGGTGATTGTAATGTCATTCCTCCCAGGGGCTGAAGGTGGCACACAAAAATAGGTTTCCCAACAGCAACCCTGTGAGAAAGATAAGGCCAAGAGAGAATGGTTGGTTCAAGGTCACCCAGTGAGCTTTGTGGCTGAGCCGGCAAACTGAGGGCCTAAAAAATATGAGGCCCTGAGGCTATCACTTTAAATGTAAAGGCCTATTGGTTAATCCTGCCTTGAATTCTCACTTCAGACTTGCAAGCCCATTTTGGAGAGACAAACTGAGACAGCCTTTATTAATGTCAAATAAAATACAGCATTAAATGTCTTCAGAGGGGAAAGTATGAATGCCTCTCTTGCTCATCAATGCCTCTCCCTCTTTAAGAACATGATTAAGGGGTGTCAATGTACTAATAGCATAATCATATGGAAAGTCCTGAAAGGAACATCATCTCATTTGGGGTTTACGGTATATATACACACACACATATAGGCTGGCATGCTCCTACCAAGTGTTAAATGAGAATTTACAGTGGTGCTAATTAAAGCAGCATTTTGGTGTTCACTGCATGCTGTTAGGAAAAATGAGGATCCTTTTGCCGGAGATTAAAAGTTTAATAATATCTTCTTTATGTTTACACCAGTTTAATGCCAGAGTTAAAAAATAATTATTACAGCAGGCTGTTAATGGATTAGAGTGGCATTGCTCCCTTGCTGAGTTCCACTTTCTCCTCTACCGGCTTTAGTGCAGTCTGTTGTCATCTTCTAATTAGCTGCTCCTCTTTTCACTTGGCCGTCTGCATGGTTTAGGGGGTATTCCTGAAGCCCACGTTAATTTGTATTTCCCAGCATTTGCTCTAAGAAGTTGGCCTTGCTTTTAAAACTTTATCGGATACAAGACTGCAATTGAGAAAAATGAACCACTTCATGTTTCTGTGGACCATTATTCAGAGAGCTGTGATCGCTACCTTAGGTGGCTTTGGAAAAGGATTAATAGAGACAGAATAATGGAGGAGGTCTCAAACAGAGGACCTAGATGCCTTGCCTGAGGTGCCATCAAGGCAGACCTCAAATAGATGGTGCTTCAAGCCTGTTTCCTGCTTTGCTACAGTGCCACCTTTGTCATGGTCAGAGATAGTACTACAGCTTTGTCAGTCCAGCCAGATCAGGTGATCTGATGAACCAATAGGGGCTTGGCTGGCCCTATATAACTGCTGCTCCAGGTTTGGTGCCTTGTCTGGGATGGAAGGTGCTGAACAGACCCTTCTCACCCTTGATGTCTTACCTGGCCTGCTGCCCTGGCCCAATTTAACCAAGCCATTTCCCTCTGACGTTATTGGGCCTTAACACAACGAGCCTCAGGCAGCTGATTTAGGGTGCCAGGAAAGACAGCGCATTGTTAGTTGTTTCATTTATGATTGCTGTATTTTTACTCTCAGGTACAGTGGTACCTTTCTTGGGATTGGTACTTTTCTTGAGAGAAAAGCAATGACAAACCTAGACAGCATCTTAAAAAGCAGAGACATCACCTTGCCGACAAAGGTCCGTATAGTTAAAGCTATGGTTTCCCCAGTAGTGATGTATGGAAGTGAGAGCTGGACCGTAAAGAAGGCTGATCGCCGAAGAATTGATGCTTTTGAATCATGGTGCTGGAGGAGACTCTTGAGAGTCCCATGGACTGCTAGAAGATCAAACCTATCCGTTCTGAAGGAAATCAGCCCTGAGTACTCACTGGAAGGACAGATCATGAAGCTGAGGCTCCAATACTTTGGCCACCTCATGAGAAGAGAAGTCTCTCTGGAAAAGACCTTGATGCTTAGAAAGATTGAGGGCACAAGGAGAAAGGGACAACAGCGCTCAAGATGTTGGACAGTATTTTCGAAGCTACTAACATGAGTTTGACCAAACTGCGGGAGGCAATGGAAGACAGGAGTGCCTGGCGTGCTTTGGTCCATGGGGTCACAAAGAGTTGGACACAACTAAATGACTAAACAACAACAACAGCAGTGGTACCTTGGTTTACAAACTTAATCCGTTCCGGAAGTTCGTTCTTAAACCAAAGCATTCTTAAACCAAGGTGTGCTTTCGCATAGTAGCGTGGGACTCAATTTACAAATGGAACACACCCAACAGGAAACAGAACATGTTCTGCTTCCAAGGCAAAGTTCACAAACCAAAACACCTACTTCTGGGTTTGAAGCGTTCTTAATCCAAGTTGTTCATAAACCAAGCTGTTCTTAAACCAAGGTACCACTGTAGATGTGTTTTTGCCAAAATAACTTAGCCAGTCCTAGGTCCTATTCATGTTGACTTGAGCAGGGACACCATTTGCTCTTCTACCTCAGGCAAGAAAATGCCTTAGGCTGGGCCCTGGATGTAGACAATGGTCATGGTAGCTAATTGGACCATCAATGTACCTTTGAATATGGGGACAAACAACATAATCACCTTCACACTCAACTTGTTGTGATATCTCCCCTTCTTACACAGCTTCAGCAATCCCTTTGACTTGAATGAACACTTGGTACAGTCTTGGTACAGTCATACCTTGGAAGTCAAATGGAATCCATTCCAGAAGTTCGTTCGGCATCCGAAATGTTTGGAAACCAAAGCATGGCTTCTGATTGGCTGCAGGAAGCTCTTGCAGCCAATCGGAAGCTCCGGAAGCCCTGTCGGACATTCAGCTTCCAAAAATAGTTCACAAGCTGGAGCAGTCACTTCTGGGTTTGTGGCGTTCGGGAGCCAAAACGTTCGAGAACTAAGCTGTTCAAAAACCAAGGTACAACTGTATATGCCTTTTTGTACATATTACTCTGCATTTGAAAAATAGTGATTTCCTTAGGATGACTGTGTTTTGGTTCATGCATTGTTTGGGATAGTGTGAATTAGGTAGGTTTGCCCTTAAATGTGAACTGAATCAATTTCCACCCATCCTTATGCCAGTCAAACTCATTCTCCAAAGTTCGCCGTGCACCAGTTATTCAGGCTTAAAATCAGGGCTGCAGCTATCAATCTGGAATCTGATCTAGTTGGGTTTTTTTATAAAAAAAAAGTTCAACGATATAGGATTCAAAATTGTATAATGAATGAGTTAGCAGAATTATTATTTGTGTGATGTTGTATTGTATTATGTATGGCTGTCTGTTAATAATGCATGTCTTCCTCCCCACCCCCTACAGTCTCACTGAGGAGTAGCATTTTAAAAATAATTTGTTAAGGATGCAAGGTCTGTGAAAATAGACCTTGTTTCATATTCAAAATGTAATCTCTGCCAGAGAACAAAGGATCAATCCCATTTTAAAGATGTGTTGTAATTTGTGCTTTGAAATACCATGTACGTCTGGACTTGGAGTGCTTCCTCTTTGATAGTTCATTTGTGGGAAAGGAGTTTGTTTTGGATTCCCCCCGCATTCATGTAAATTCAGTGGCATATTTTAAAAAATTAATGTCGCTGCTTGCTCTGCATCCAAGGTGCTAAGAATAAGTCTCTCTAGAAAAATGTAAACATTTATTTATTTATTTTCTGAAGGGGGGATGTTTGAGAATGATATCCTTTGTAGTGTTGTCGCAGACAGTGAAAAGGAGACGATCTTTGGCAGTGAAATTTACAGTAGCCACATCTAAGAGAATCAAGCACTCTAGCGCCAGTGCACAGGCCACGGATGACTATTAATATATGCTGCATCTGGTAGAGAGTCCCCCTGCCCCCGATTTTCATCTTCTGTTAGCAGCAGCTGCTGAACTGAAGCATTCCCTGGGAAGATGGGTTAACGCTTAAACTACTCTGGAAATTATGGCTCTGTGACAGGAGTAGGAGTTAGCACCCTTAACGAACTACAGTTCCCAGGATAATGAGGGGAAGCCACTATTGTTTGCAGTGATACGATACTGCTTTAAATCTACAATGCAGATGGATGTAAACCCCAGTGAACTTACTTCTCTGCTGATGCAAGTAATTGTTCAGAGGTGCCAGCTTTTGAGGAGGGGGCAACGCCGTGTGTGTGATGTCACATGTGATGTTGATGTCACAAAACCATGTGTGTGATGTCAGGAAGTCAGGAGGAGGCAAGGTAGAGCCAAATGCGGTGGCTGAGCAGCTTCAGTGGCTGGTGACTATTCTTCCTCACACTGCCACCAGTGGGAGACTAGGAGGAATTGGCCACTGGAGCCATGCCATGCTTGGCTCCACCCTTCACCTCTGTGCTTTTTGGACATTGGTGGGCCCTGGCCCCCACCCCAGAAATATTTGGGGCACCCAAAAGGGCCCAACCCCCAGGAGTTGCATTATGCATTATAAGAGCATGCAATGAATTTCTGCGATGCGACACATGCCTTTAATTTTATTTATAAAAGTATTTTTATATTGCCCATTCATGTAAAATTTAAAAGGTATGTCAATATATACAAAGAAAGATAAAACGCAGTAAAAGCAATTACAAAATAACCATTGAAATGACTGGCTAATTTAAAAAAAAAATTAAACAGCTGCACAGACCTTTCAACGTTTTGTTTTTTTTAAGTCTTCAAGAGATGCCTGAATAGCAATACCAAGTATGCCTGCCTAATCTCTGCTGGAAGAGTGTTCCATAACATAGGAATGGTGACATTAAATGCCCATCTTCTAGCTGAGGGAGTCGGGTCTTTGTAACATGAAGATGACTGACAGTGTTCCTCTGGAACAGGGCTGGACAACCTGCAGCCCTCCAGATGTTGCTGGACTACAACTCCCATCAGTCCCACTCAGCATAGCGGGTGATCAGGGATGATGGGAGGTGTAGTCCAACAACATCTGGTGGGCCGCAGGTTGTACAACCCACCCCTGCTCTGGACGATCACATTTTTGACAGTTCTGGTTTGAACTTGATTCAACAAGCAATTAAACTGAACAAGCAGATTAATACCGCTCCATTTCATAGCAGCAGTGGTAGTGTGGGTAGATCTTATTCAAAGTGAAGTATCATCCACACCATCTCCACATTGAATCTTCCACTAGGGATGCAAGAAGGCATTGTTTTCCATTCCAACCCATATTTGGAATGGGTTGGCAGCATGCAGCGCTGTTCCCGTTCTACTGCAGTTTGGCTTTTTGTCACATAATAAATTGTGTGAAATTCCACCATAGATGACAGCACGATGAATAATGTAGTTTTTGTCGATACATTATCGTGGTGGAATTTTACATAATTAATTATGTGATTAATTGCATTATTATTGCATTATCCCACTCCGTTAATTTCAATACAAAGACCATTAATTTCAATAATTTTGAGGGGAGAAACAACACAAATCATCAATTACCCATTGTTTGCAGACTGAAAACAACAGCAACAGAAAATACTAATTTGCTGGATTGATTTCTCTTCTGGACTTGGGGCAAATATGTAAACATCAGCCCTGTCCTGTCTTCTATTTCCATCAGAATGTAGACATCCCTAGCTCCAACAGTTCCCATCTGCTGACACAGTCTCTATTTTCTAGTCTCTCTCCCGGGGGGAATATGCATTTGAGGGAATGTATACAAGGAGTTGTACACTGTACATCTGCACGTACACAACTAGAATTCCTGGTCAAAACCTATGGAGAAAACTCTTTATGTTTATGTGCATTGGTCTGTGAGCAGCTACCATACCAGTGGCTACGCATACCATATCCAAAGAATCTTCTATTGAAATATGGCTTTGATACCAACATCACACCTGCACTGTAGCCAATATTAATAAATAGAACAGCATATATTATCCCTACATCATGAACATTTATTTGCAACAAACGAACAGATTTGTCAAGGTCCTGCAAACTTAAAATATGTCAATATTAACCACCTTAATTGTGTTCCACACTAATCTCTCTCGCACACTTATTAAATGAAAGAAAAATAAACAGTTGAATACTGAAAAGAAGCAGGAGTGGGTCTCTGTGATGAGTATGCCAAGTGTAATCCAATTTGCATGGAAACATAGATGCTGTAAACATTTATGCATGATTTGGGAGGAACTGATCTAAATGTATAAACTAAAGGTACGCATTACAGAAACAGCATAAACATTGATTCCCATAACTTCTCTCCAGTAAGCTGCCAGGTATAATTAATTTGTGCTCCTGGCCATATTAAATTGCTAACAAGCATAGCGTGTTTGAAATAAAGCAATAATTTAAATAAAATGCAATTAGGGATCCACAGTTACTTCAGCCTGGGCAAAGTGACCCTTATTTCAGCAGCACAGTAGTTAATGAAGCTGGCATTAAAAAACATTTTCACCCTGCTTCTGTATGTTATCTTTATATTCACTCAAATGTCATACTGAGCCTAAAACAGAATTCCATTAAATGCATTTCACAGTCAGAAGGTGCAAGAGATAGCAGGGCTGTGCAAATGGAGACTTTGTGGAAGCCCCATGTGATGGCAGGCTGGGCCTGGGACTGAAGAATAAATGAAAAGCGTAACTGGAGACCATGGTCCAAGGAACATTCAGAGTCTCTTATCTGAGGCCTGTTTACTTTTGACTGTCTTGATTGTTAAGTTGTGGGTGAACATATCAGACGACACAGCGATTCTTCAAACAGCTCTTGTTTATTCACAGGCCAGAACAGAACTGAACTGAAGGGTTCATTCAGCCTGCTTATATAGAGCTCCAGTACAACGTAACTGTAACAATTTTCTTAAACTATCCAATCACTGAACGTCACTTTCGATCCCTTATTTGCATAACTATCTACAGTATCCCCCTGCTGGCCCAGGGTGAGAACTTCAGTACATAACATTGATAGCTTGTCGTGTGCTGGGTTGTTGACTCTCAGGTAATTTCTGCCTCTAATTTATTCTTTGAAATCCACATATAAAAAAAGACATAAAAAAGGATTCAATATATTTTGAGGTTGACCCTATCATACAGGAATCTTGTGAATAGTGTGGGGCGGTGTTGAGGCTTCGGTATTAGAGACCTCAGCCCTTCCTCAGAACAACAGTTCCCAGAGTTCCCTGAAGAGAAGGAATTACTGTCAAACCGGTTATGGTCTGTAACGTAAGATGACACTACAAATACTGCATTTGGATCATCCATAGTGGCAAATAAAAACCTCATTCTCCATTAGCAGAGGAGGGTATCCAGCTGGTCTTACATTCTTCCATTTGCTCTGGAGGAGAGTCTTATTGAAAATTAAGCAAGCTTTGTCCCAGTCCTGCATAGAAGGCTCCTCCCACTTATTGTTCCACCTGCATAGAATTGGATTTTTTTTTCTTTTTCTTTAGAGGTCCTCTCAATTTTTGCACATTACATTTGTGGTAGAGATAACTGTCAGTTCCAGAGAACAGTATCTTTTGTGATGTGTAGTAAAAATACTTAACAGCTTTCTCGGGAATGGAAAATCACTGCCTGTAAATTCATTGTAGCCTGTAAATTCTGCTATATTGGATACCATATAGTTATACTATGCATCCAGTGGTTTCCAACCATATGCTGGACCTTAATAGAAGATGAGCCCTCAATTTGCTTTGTGGTAATATTTCTAAACTTGTAATGTTTACTACATGGGACGCGGGTGGCGCTGTGGGTTAAAGCCTCAGTGCCTAGGACTTGCCAATCGAAAGGTCGGCGGTTCGAATCCCCGCGGCGGGGTGCGCTCCCGTCGTTCGGTCCCAGCGCCTCCCAACCTAGCAGTTCGAAAGCACCTTTGGGTGCAAGTAGATAAATAGGGACCGCTTACCAGCGGGAAGGTAAACGGCGTTCCGTGTGCTGTGCTGGCTCACCAGATGCAGCTTGTCACACTGGCCACGTGACCCGGAAGTGTCTGCGGACAGCGCTGGCTCCCGGCCTCTAGAGTGAGATGAGCACACAACCCTAGAGTCTGGCAATACTGGCCCGTACGGGCAGGGGTACCTTTACCTTTACCTTTAATGTTTACTACTGGAGATCTTAGTATTTCCATCAGAAGGATCTGCATTGACTGCAATAAGTGATAATGATAAACCTTTTTTTAACGTGAAAGCATAGGGTTTGTTTTGAAATAAATGTTCATAGAATTTGCTGCTTCTTTGCCTTTTTGTTGCCAACCAACATTTCAGCTTCCCTCCAGTCCCCCCCACACACATTGTTATTTCAGAGGGGGTGGAAAACTTTTGTTACACAAGAGGTGCCTGGAGATCATAGATTTTCATCGCATTAAACTACTGTCATGGGAAAATGCTTGTTTGAAGCCATAAAAGGGTCCTGTCCTCACAAGAGAGAATGGCACAACAAATTATGTGTTTTCACAGCCTGTGAAAGTGTACTGTGCTACTTCTCAGGAAATCTTAACAGCAACAAAAATAGAACAACCCATGATAGATCTACAGACCCCAAGGCGAATGCAAAGCTCTCAGAGCAACTGGTCATGCCGGCCTACAGAGATGTGGTACAGACTATCATCAATAGTTTTCCTTTGCATCCCTTTTCTGCAATTATTTTGTTAACTTGCTTCAAAAATGTGGCATTGATATCAGCACTGGAGAAATATCTGTCTGGCATTTTCCCATCCTTCTGCTCACAGAGGTCAGCTCCCAAAGAGCCCCTGATGGCTGGAGCTGATGTGTGTTTTAGTCTGAAACATCTGGAGGACAGCAGGTTGGGAAAGGCTGCCCTTAGGAATATGCAGGTGCTCCTACACATGCACTCTGACCTCTAACTCTCCCCCTTAAGTTGTAGTTCCTCTCATTATGGGTTACAGACTAGTTTTATGTTTTGGAGGTAACTTGTCAGGGCTGGCGGAGGGGGTGTTTAGGAAGGAGGTGTAAAATTCCTTATTTTACAGAAGTTCCCATACAGGGCTTTGGATACAGACCCAATCTTTGATAGCTGGAAATTATAAATAGTTAACCCTGCCTATCTACAGTTGTACCTTGGTTTTTGAACAGCCTAGTTCTTGAATGTTTTGGCTCCCGAACGCCGCAAACCTGGAAATGAGTGTTCTGGTTTGCAGTCAATCAGAAGCTGTGCTTCAGTTTTTGAACATTTTGGAAGTCAAGCGGACTTCCGTAACGGATTCCATTTGACTTCCAAGGTACGACTGTAATTTCTTAATGACTCCATGCAGTGTGCTACATAAACTATACATTTTTAACCAGCGTTCACAGGACATGCAAGCATCCTTTCCCCCAAACAGCAAGAGCAGTCTTTCCATTGGGAGAGGGGGGCATTTAGATAGTGATTTCAAACGGCACTACTTTCATGTGTACCCAGCTAAGTACCCTTCTAAATCTGAAATGTGCTCTGTGTTGGCCTGCCTTTGAACACTGCTTGGAAGCAGCAGTAAACTCACAAAAGCACAGCAGCTAAATTACTGGCTAGAACTGGGTGAAGCAAAAATATATCTCTAGTATTTTTCTTTTAACAGCTAAATGGGTTCCTAGCATATTTCCAAGTACAATTCAAAGTGCTAGTTTCGACCTCTAAATCATTAAGCAGCTGACTTCTTTAGAGATCACTTTCTCCCATATGAAATGGCTTGTGTATTAAGAGCATCCTTCTAGGTCCTTCTCTAGCTGGGTGGCCATTTGTCTTACTTTACAGAAGACTGTCCACCACTTGAAGTGCTAACAGATGACAGTCCTCTGTTTGAAGGCATCCTCTCTCTGAATGGGCAGTCTGGTCCAAGTATAGTTTAAAGATAAATAATCCCAAGAAGGGACAGCAGGAGCCTTGGATTTCTACATCCAAAGTTTGCCCCTTGGATGGCAGACTAAACTGGTACACAGGCCACAGTTTCCCCACTATGGTGAGATGCACTGAATTTGTATTTAAATTTAAATCTATACATATAAATTAACACATGCACTTTTTGTGCAAATCTGTATCTTCTTTTCTTCTCTGTCTGCCTGCCTTTTTCTCTTCTGCATTTCCTCTTCTGGGGCGCTCACAGGGTTGTTGCAAGGGAGGACGATGCACCATTTACACCCACCAGTGGGATAAATATTTTAAGAAACACTGACTGCCGCACATTTTGTTCCTAGGTTATGCCTGGGCACAGTCTTTCCTTTGCTTCAAATCTCCAGTAACAAAGCAGCTGCCGTGACCATGGAAAAAAAGCATGTATGTATATTAAACAAAGACAGCAGGACTTCTAAAGTATTTTTTTTAATGTAATCTGGTCTGCCAAGAGGTCTAGCACATGGTATATGCAGATGTAGGCAGCTTTCATACCAGAAATTCCTGGAACACTCTTCCAGTGTGAAAGACAAGAGCATATTCCATTCATGTGAACTGAAAAAGATAATAAAAGAAGCTGTAGATTCTATTTTCTATCACACTTGTCTGACACAAACTTGCAACCTAGCTGCTGCAGTTGTTTCTACTACTTATTTCTTCAACTTAAAATAGATTTTTATTGGGTCATTTTGTTGTTGTTGTCTGTTGAACCTTCGTTGAATCCAGGTTCTACACATGCATTGAGAATGTAATTGGGTTCTACACAGCTCAATCACCAGGTTCTTTATGCAAGGTTTATCCCAGGTTAAGAGCAAAAGCCTGGGTGTGAGCTCAATGGGCCACATTGTGCTAAAAGAGACAACACACAACTAATTCACTATAGCAGTTGATTTGTAAGCACTATCCATAAACAAAGACAGATGTCCAATTTATTTATTTATTGCTTGTATAGCACAATACCTGATTTATTCAAGCTAAGATGTATTTTTCCATAATTTTGTCCAGGGGAATGAGCCAAACTCAGGGCCTCTTCATAATCACACTTTTAACAGGTGCATGTCAAAAGTTTAGGGGCCCCTCCAGACTGCTGTGTTTTTTTGCAAGTGCATTCTGCAATATGTTACTTATGCAATGACATGTGAGTGATGGATTTATAGCGGACCTCCCACACATCAGGATTCCATGTTATGAGTTGAGTTATTCTGTGATGCTTCCCCAGTGTTCTGCATTATTGCCAGGAAAGGAAAAGCAGACATTTTGACTGGGTCGGCTAGCACATTTCCATACAGCAGCTTATTGTGGACTTGGTGTTGTTTTGTATAGCATCCACATGAAAGCATCGTCATAAAAATGGCACCCCATATTACCATATTGGCAATGGTCAATCGGTGTGTGGGGGGAATATGGGATACATTTTGATGAGGTGCGCACTGTGAAGACACCGCACAAAGCATGCATGTATGCATGAACAGCATGGAGTCAAGAATAAAGTGCCATGTGGAAGTGCCCATAGAGTCAAGTGAGGACCAGGCTATTTAGAATCCTTGAGAGACTGTTTGGATCTCAGGAAATATGTGAACAGATGGTATATTCTTCTACTATTTGTACTTATTAGGCTCCACCTCTAAGCTGGGAAATAAAGCTAAGCCCAGTCCACTTCTGGACCTGCTTGCAGAGGCAGTCTCTGAGAATAATTCCTACATTTTTCATAAGTTCTATCAACAGAAGTAGAGCAAGAATTGATTTGAATTTGGTTCACATAAAGGATTTTTTCTTTTTTGCAAGACTATATATTCAGCAACAAATTTCTTAGGCTGCAAAATCCCCTCACTGAATAATACAGCAGAGAGCAATGTATGAGGTCATTATCCAACATAATAAAATGCAAGACTGAAAAATTAAGGAAACTTTCAGAAGTGATGTGAATAATACATTTTTATCTCTAATAGCCTCAGCCTATACAAGCTTACTTGGAAGCACATCCTTCGGAATTCAATGGAGTTTGGTTCTCTGTGTGCATAAAACTACAGCCTCATTTAAAAAGAAAAGTTACTATGATTGCTATGGTGTGGGATATAGGAAACAGCCATATACTTTTTAAAACCTTGCCAAGTTCAAGTTATTGTTCCTAAAAGTATGACTGTTTGATTCAGGTTATCTGTGCTCTCTTGTTGCTGGAGCCAGATGTGATCTTCAAAATCCCTGTTACTGGTTATTGATTGCTATTTGTGTGGCAAAGATAAATCACATTCAGGCACATTAGAAAATAGTGTGTTTGTGGTTGGGTGGAGAGAGAGAGAGAGAGAGAGAGAGAGAGAGAGAGAGAGAGAGAGAGAGAGAATTTCTATAGCCACACTCAAGTTAGCATTTGTGCATGCATCTTATTGGTCAGTGGGACATCATCATAACATTTTAGAAAGTTCACTGAGCAACTTTAGAGTCTGTTGGGACAGCACCTTATTAAGTAATACCTTTCTGCTCAAACCGCCATTGGTCTTAATCTCCCCACCCTCCCACTGCCTTTACCATTCCAGCTACCAGAGAGTTTGGCAGCTGTCTCTGGGTTTTTAAGAACTGATTTTGTCATGTCATTGGCCTTATGGGACAAAATATACGGAATCATATTCTCATCAGGCATCCAAATAATTTCATTGAAGAGGGACAGTTTGTTAAACTCTTGTCTTTTTCACTAGGATAGCTGACACGTCTTCAAATGCCTGCCGACTTCACCGAATGACAGCTGTGTGGAATGGACCGGCATATCACAGGCAATGTGCAACAAGAGATAAAATGATGGTTTGGACTTCAAAGAAAGTGATTGTAACCATTCTGAAGTCAAAGGGTTTGCTGCTGCTGCCATTGCCAGTTGGTTACTCCTAGCTCAAGTGTGGGGGTCTGAGCTC
This sequence comes from Podarcis raffonei, assembly GCF_027172205.1. Lineage (NCBI taxonomy): Eukaryota > Metazoa > Chordata > Lepidosauria > Squamata > Lacertidae > Podarcis > Podarcis raffonei. The sequence continues at coordinate 56,960,299 of NC_070610.1, forward strand.
CCAAGTATTTGGAAATTTTCCAGATTGCCGAGGTGCTATATATTGATCTGGGGTGAGGCGTGAATGGGAAGACGGCAGTTAGAAAGGAGCCAACTGTCATGATATTTCCGTTAAGTCTTGTGTGGGTCAATTGCAAACTGTTCCTGATGCTAGATCCAGATTAATTACATTTGCATTCCTCCAAAAATGCTCAGGAAAAGCATATTCTGCTCTGTATTACTCTGGGTTCACAATGAGAAGGCATTAAAAAATGATAAATAGTTCATGATCCTTTTAAGGAAAAGAATTATGAAGTTAGTTAATCTGTTCTCTTTAAAAGCTGTTTGGTCAATTAGAAAAAGAAACCTTTAAAATTCACAGTTATGTAATATCTGTTTGTCCATCTATCCCATCTACATCACTTCTTCCAGTGTGGGGTTGCATTGAATGCTTGTATATTTAGACAACAGCAATGCGACTTAGGTCAATTTTAATAATATTTATGAAAGTCTTTGAAAAAATGGAAAGCTTCCAGAGCTTGTTCCAAAAACATCAACTGGACCAAAAAGGTGTGAAATTAACCCAGTGAGAGAAATTTGTGGAATTGTGGTCTCTCTCCGTAACTTTGTCTCCATATCATTTTGCTGATACATCAGTGCATCTGAGTGAGGTTTGCTCCTTTGAAGTCCATGGGGAGATACTTCTGATTAGACACACAAAGGACGGCACTGTTCATCTCTGATTCACCCCCTGCTTTCAAATAAAGGAGAGTCATTTCTTCATGGCAGCAGCCATTCTGAATCTCCAAAATTCGAGAAACACATCAGAGAAAACAAAACTGAACTCCCAGTTCCCATCCCTCCAAAAGGGTGGTATTTCTGTACTGTTGATCTCTCAGGGACTGAAGCTGGGATCTTTTTCTTGCAAAGCAGAAGCTCTACCACTAAGATGAGGTCCTTCATGGCAGAGCAATGTTTAGATGAAGAGCCATTGTGACAGACTTACTGTTAGTCATTAATTTGTGTGTGCCGGGCTTAGGGTTAGAGAGGGTTCAAGTTTGCTCAACAACATACAGGATCACAGGACTCAAATTTGTAGCTCCATTTATACTGTGCATACCAGAGTATATATTACAAATTAGGGATGGATGAATCAGTCAGTTTGGGCCTCTCTTTTTTCCAATCTTCACTTTGCCACGTTTGCACATTGGTTTCCCTCCCCCCAAAAAAACTACTTCATGATAATTTGTCTGCATTTTAGACTCTGTACACACCAGAGTTTAATGCACAAATGTTTCAGAATACAGCCACAATAAAACACAGAGGGGCCCAGGTTGAGCCCAGGATGCACTAAATTGTCCTCTGTCTTTTCTAAACTTGACTTCTTAAGTATTCCTCACATAAAGAAAAGCAGGGAATCTTTCACTACCAAGGGGAATTCTGCCGAGCCAAACCAAATTGGAGGCACTATAATAAAGTTATTAAGTACGCCATTATAATTGCACAATGTAGCACTCAAGGTGAGTCTCCCTCACTCTTTCTTCCCTCTGTTACTGTAGTTAAACTCCATACCTGGTTTGATGGACCAGCACTTTTGAGCTAGTCAGCACCTGCTCAGAGCACTTGATACAACTCTTGATCTCTTTCAAGTGAAGCCAAAGAATCAAGACTTAATTAGTAGAGAAATATCTCTTACACAGATCGACCCAATGCAAATTCCCCGAGGGACAGAGATTTGTCTCTATTTGGAATCCCTACCCCAGGCTTCCTCACTCGCTAGGCGGCTTGTGTGCTTTTTTGTCATCTGGCAGACACATCTATGTGCTGCATGATACTTCGAAGCACAGGAGACTTCATGTCTTCAGGTAAAGGCGAGACATGTTGTAGCAGCTTTGATGCGTACTTATGCTCCCTCGGTGCCAAGCCAAACAAGACAGAGCGACTTGCTTTTTCTGATGCTCTTCACAAAGATCTATTTCTTGGCTCCTTTATTGGCTTGGTTCGCTTCAAAATATTTTAGGTACTTTTTTTTTTTAATCCTAAGAATAGCTGTCCTTTAGCGCAATACTTTGTTGACAAGATTGTCCCAGGGCAGAAGATTAAATTATAGTGGAGTGCAGGCAAAGAATTATACATTCCCCCCTCCTCCAAAAAAAAGACATTTGAAAGGGAAATTACTGCAATACAGTACATTTTGTGCTCATTTTGGATGAAATTATTGCAATACATTTTGTGCTCGTTTTGAATGGCACTTCTCAAAGAGGTCTATGGGATTTAGAAGCACTAAGATGAAGGGGGGGAATCATTGTCAAGTTTATATCTCTTATGCGCTCTCTGACACTCTTCTCGCTTTAAGAGTAAGCCATCATCTGGGTTTGCAAACAATACTTTTTTTTGCATTGCTTTACTGTCTCCTCTCTGAGATGGGAGAGCCATCTGAGTTTCCTGCACTGCAAGGAAAGAAAGAACATAGGCAATTCTCTCTTGGAATCATCGGGACCGATTCATATCACCAGCTGATATGCACATCAGGTCAAGTTTCCGGCCAGTTGCATACCTCAGCATGGGCTGAAAACTGGACTGATCATGTGCTTAAAGGACTAAAGTGAAGAAGGGCTGTGTAGCCACACTTGTTTTCTTACTGGACTCCTTTAGTGTTGCTAAGGCATTGCTTTTCCACAGTTGGCTGCAAGCAGAATTAAAACTGTGGTTGTGTATGGTGTATGATATAGAGCTACATTATCTAGCAATCAACAGCCTTTTATAATGTTAGTGCACAAGTGAAACTCATTCAGCCCAGGACTCCTGCAAGTTTCATTAGCAGCTTCTGTCTCTTTTGGTTCTTCTTATTGAGCACGGCAGAAAGATTAGTGATGAACTGACCTCTAATATCCCTTATGTTGATCAGCTTCTATTCCCCATTGGGGGAGGGCTTTAATTATTGATTTCCACTTTTAATTTTTGTCTTTTCTTTCATTTATAGCATAGAACATAGAAAACTGCCTTAAAGTAGGTCAGAGTAAGTGGTCAACTAAGTTTTACTTAGACCCATTAAAAGTAATAAGCATGACTAAATTAAGGAACGAGACTGAGTTTGACGGTGGAGATTTCTTAACAGAGAATTATTAGCATTACCAAACTACAGTTTCCAGTTAAAACTAGTATAAATTTGTAATGCAGATATGTCATTACTCCATACAGACACACGCAGCTTTCTGCTTCCCTTTCTATATGTCTACTACTTTTCATATGGTAAGGGCCTGATTCTGCATCCTTACACGGTGTCTCGATAAAAATTAAATTCAAATTCTTATATTTCCAGTTTGTTGTTTTTCTTTTTTTGGTATCTATATATTTGATAATGCAATTCTAAGTGTATTTTGAGATAAGTTCATTAGAAATTAATAGGGCATAGTTCCACCTAAATGTATTTAGGGTTAGAGTGCCAATAACAAAAGGTTTTGAAATATGAAGCTTTGGAATAACTTCAGACTTTGTGACTAGCATTTAAGAACATTCACATTTCTCAAGACAAAGCTTGAGTCAAGGAAAAGAGGTTTGCTAATTTTAACGCATGTGATCATGTGGCCAAATTCCAATTCATGCAATGTTCCACTGTAAACTCAAAGGTTTCCAGTGGAGTCCACCTTTGCTGTAAATTCTAATCTCATACTATTCAAGCTATTTTTAATTTCAGTTGTTCTTGTATACATGCCAATGTTAATTTCTTCCTTTTTTTGTGACAGTTAAGGGTTCCATCCACTGTCATCTTTGACAGTCAATAATACAGTCTGGTCAGTGACCGAAATAAATTGATTCATTCATACACAGTCAATCATATTGTTGCTTTATGCCTCTTCCTTTAGAAATCCTGATCAATTAGTGGCATTAGCTAACAGATGACACGCAGTTGAGCTATGTTGTGTTATGATAGAGAAACATTATGTTTTGTTGGTTTATGATTGAATACAGCTGCTGGGGAGGTGGGAATCTTGGCAGAATCTTATCGTATGAAGTCCCAGCCTGCAAGGAATTTTGTTGAATTAAATTAGCTATGTGTGTGTGTTTGTTCTCTAAAAAACAAAAAAACAAACATGCAGGCCAGTCTATGGAAATGGATTTTCCTGCAGCTCATCTTCTGCTTCATGTTCTCTGCTCAGATTTCCTCATCTCTTCTTTGCTGAGCTCTTCATATGCCTCAGGGATCTCTGGACCAGACTTCCCCAACCTGGTACTCTCCAGATGGTTTATACTAGAACTCCCAGCCAGCAGGGCCAATGGCCGGGAACCATGAAGTTGTCAAAAATATCTGAAGGGCACCAGATGAAGAATGTTGCCCTGGACCATATTAATACTGGCTCTATTGTTATTATTATTAATTTAGGGGTACTTAATGGACATTAGTGGCTCCTCCCCACTGCTAGTTGGAGAGTCTGAACCACATACTAAGGCACACACTGAAGAGGGCAGGCAGTTGTGCAGACAGGGAGTGGTCTTGTGTTTTCACAGTTCCCATGTTGCGCATGCCCAGATCATTGGCCATCGACCCCTGGCTAGCCAGGGATTTGCATCACCACCACCATATGCTCACCCATTCATTTTCTTCAATTGCTTTTTTGTTTTTACAACACAAGGTTGATGCTTCCCACACGAAGTGCTAATGCTTCCATAAGAACAGCAATCCAAACGGAGAGGGCATGTTGGTGGCTCCTCCTCCTTCTCATCAACCTTGCCACCATGGCAATTTTGGTTGATTACTAGTTGGACCTCTGTCAGGCCATGGATGCTTATTGTAATGGTTCTAGGGGTTGCTCGTGCGTAAGTTGCCGCCACTCCTGGCTAGGTTACCTGGTTGAACCCTTTCTGTCTGGACAGCCTCTAGTTTCGTGGCTGTCTCAGTCGCTGGCAGAATCCGTCAGTGGGCGTTTCTTGAACTTCTTCCAGCAAAGAAGTTCTTTGACGCCAAGTCTCCTCCTACTCTCCCTGCGCGGAAGTCTTCTGCGCAGGGAGGGTGTGGGCAGCGGAGTACCCGTACTCTCTCCGCTGGTCTCCGGCGAGGAGTCTTGGAGCCTCCTCTCCGATTCCCCCATCTGTCCCCCTTCTCCACTGGTGTTACGCTGATTTCCTTCCCTAGCAGATGGGCTGCCTCTCTCCCTACTGGGACCCACTCCGGCATCCCTCTGGAGCCTTCCCTCTGCCTCTAGCTCCGATGGCAGTTCCCTGACACTTATGGATGCCTAGACATACCTACTGTTGATGCTGAGCATGAACTCAATGCTGAAGGAAAGACTTGGTAGCTGCATTCTCTAGGATTGTGCATGATGTTTCAGCACTGGTCCAAGTGTGTGTGGCGCTTCATCATGGTCTGTGACCAATCCACACTGCTCGTTAGGAATAGTTTTGCTACAGTGTGAGGCTATTGAATCCGACTGTCCCAGAACAGGGGCATTAAATGGAACACACCAGAGTCACTGGACTTGTGCTAAATAATTTACAAAGATGCCAGAGAATAAACGCTAGTGTGCCTGATACAACTAATGACCAGCCATGTTGTGTTGACAAGGAAACTATTGTAAAACCGTGACCAGCATCTGTCAAAGTACTTCCCTGCCTCACATAGCCATTTCTTGTAAAAACCAAAGTTTATTAGACAAACTTAGGAAGAGAAGCGAAACAACAAATTTAGGAAGAGAACTGATGCAAAATAAATCACAGCGCAACCTCCAGCATTATACAATACAGTTTGTTAGAAGAGAATAAAAAGGGTTCAGCTCTGGTGGACCAAATAAAGTTGGCCTGTGTGGAGCACTAAAATATTAGATTCAAATCCCTGACACCCTTCTGTTTATGCTTTGAGATGGCAGAAATAAGCAGCCTTCGTGCACTGCAGTGGCAGCGGCACCAACAGAGAAGCAATAGCTTCTGGAGGTCACTGGCTCCTTTCGATTAAAAAGGGATACATTGAAATCCCAGCACCTCAGAAGCGCCGCCTGATTAGCTTTGGTAAAAAGCTGAATGACAACCGTTTTCCCAATCTACTGAAGCCATGCAGTGAAATGGAGCAATCCTGCCTGAGATGGGATTTAGACTTTTGTGGCATGCAAGGGAGGTAAAGAGCTGGTTTTAATCCATCAACAATGCTCTTTCTCTTGGAGATCTTGAAAATTAATACCACAGACTGGGCACTACCTCTCCCCTTACACATCCAAAATCTGCCAGTCAAAAGAGGTCTAGATTTGAAAGAAAGAAGATGAGCGATATTGTCTGCTGGGAGTGTGCAGTGGCTTCAGAGAAATCCAGAACCTTGACCCGAAAAAAGGCACTTCAGATGGATTCTGGGCTTGTTCAAGGTGAAGCAGGATATGCACAAGGCACCACAAATGAAAGCATGCATGCATGCATGCATGCATAAATAAATAAATAAATAAATAAATAAATAAATATTCCACCCCTGAAGTGCCTCATGGTGTGTTGGTTACTCGGATGCCAAAAAACTACTACAGACAAGTGCCTGCTGAAAGTGAAACTAATCTCTCTAGCCTTACCATATATGGAAAATCCTAGGGTAGGCCACAAGGATAGCGGTAGAGTAAGTGCCAAGGTAGGAAGGAGGAGGAGGGAAGAGTTTAATTGTGACTGACAGACCAAGCTTCTAATCAGAGGAAATTATTTTACCTGCACTCTCTGATCCAGAGATTTTGGGAGGAAGGTGAATCCTGTTTAGATCTCCCTTTAAAAGTGCCTGTCGTAAAAACTGCTGGACTAATTTGTCTGCTATTTGACAGGATACTTATCTAAGAGAGCTTCCCCCCACGTATGTTATTTTCAGAGCAATTATACACAAAACACTAGGGGAGAGTGCTTTTTTTTTTACCCACCCTGCAAACTGTAAAGCTTTACCTTGTGGGAAACCTACTGCAGCTATCCTTCTGAATTTTAACAGGATTTGTCTCTTCACAAGAAGGCTACTGTACCTGCAATTTTCATTCACTTCTGCCATAAAATAAAAATGTAAATGTTTTCTTAAAAAGAAAAGCAAGCTTTAAAATGCCCAGGAAAAAAGTGTGTGGGGGGTGTTAACTCTGGACCTATCTGGATATATTTAGTCAGGCTTAATCCACACTGGAGGGGCTAGTGTGCTGAAAATTTCAAGCACTCTCTTAAAATTTCCGAATATTGTGGGGGAGGGGCACCTTAGTTTTCCAAAGCACCAAACTGAAACCTGAACTGCATCTTGTAGTCAATGGTGTATGCCCCTATTGTCTGTACTTTCCATTTAAAATAGATCAGATCAAGGGAATTTAACCCACTGCTGTATTTTACAGTATTTACTGTACTCACACCTACCACAAGCCTATTCCCATATTACAGGCAAGGAACAGAGAATAAGAAAGACACCTTTCCATACAGGCAGTCTATAGTGGAAATCAATGTGTAGTTGTCGAGCATTGTGGGATCCAAATATTTTCTCCCACAAAATGCTTCTGTTACATTCCTTTTTCCAGTACATAAAACTTCAGTATATTGTGTGTATGCACGATTATTGCCCTAATTAGCAATTTCGGGCCAGCTTTAGAATATGGTCGAATGTGCCTAAGATCTGAGCCTATGTAATGAGTTCTAATTGTTAATGTCTGTCAGAGGCTCAGGAGCAGAAGAGCAGGGGAGAGAGCAAATAGAGAGCGGAGGAGAGGAATCAGAGGGGAGCGTAGGGGAATATGACAGTGGACCGAGAGATTCCATGAGCTTCTCCAGCGAATCAGAAGATTCCCAGGAGGGGGCGCCTATGGTAAGGGCGAGGCGAGTCCCAGGGGGGACGATCCATAAACAAGGAACCAGAGGGGAGTCCCAAAGGAGTAGCGGAGGAGTAGGGCCAGTTCCCCCACCAGAGCACAGTGGGGGGGAAGAGTCACGTGAGTCAGGACCAGCTTCTCCTCCATCGGGGAGTGGGGAAACGGAGGGAAGGCCAGGTCCAGCTAGCCTCCCCGAAAGGGGGAGCAGTGACACAAGTGTAACGGTCAGAAGGAAAGTGGGAGGCTGCGCGCGCGCGCCAAGTTCAAATGTGGAGGAGCGCGGGACAGCAGAAAACCCGGATTGGGAGCCAGGTCCTAAAGCCCGAAGGAGGGGGGGAGAAGAGTCGGCAGAATCAGCGTCAGAAGAATCTAGGAGGGCTGAGACTCCGACTAGCAGAAGGACCCAGAGAAAGAAGGAACAGAGGAAGAGGTGGAGTAAGGCTAGAATCTTAAGCTGGTGTCAGGGGGGAGGAGATTCAGATGGGACTTCTACGGTCTGATGCATAGACGTAGCGTTGCGCGCTGCACGTCTGGAAATGAAACTGAACTTCAATAAAGACTTTTTAACTTGAGGAAGAAGCAGCGTTGGTCTTGTGTGAGCTGGGACCTTGGGCAGCGCTGACAATGTCTCATTTTCAGATGGCTCTTTTAACCAAGATGTCTTGGTTTCTGGATTTACCAAATTTCAAACTAATATAGGACTAATTTATCTATTTAGGTTTCTCCAGGCATTCCCTTTGAAGGAGAGACTTAGAAATTCCCCCTTGCATATTTCTCAAGAAATGCAATGTTTTGGACAATAAAAGATCATGGCACATGGCCCAGGAAGGTCTGCTGCTGGGAAACTAGCTGCTGCAATTAGGATTGCAGATTTGCTGGATTTGTTTTTCTGCATTGCAACTTTTTTATGGTGTTTACATACCTGTGATGCAACTTATTTTCTGAATTAGTTTTGTTTAATCTCTACATCACACCAAATGTCCTAACTTCAGCGACTGCCAAGAAGTCCAGACAGCTTAAGAACCTGTATATAGTGGTACCTCGGTTTAAAAACAGCCCTGTTTACAAACGATTTGATTTACGAACTCCGCAAAACCGGAAGTAGTGTCCCGGTTTGCAAACTTTACCTCAGTCTAAGAATGGAAGGGCACCAGCGGCGGAAGGCCTCATTAGGGAAACCGCACCTCGGTTTAAGAACGGTTTCGGTTTAAGAATGTATATATATTCGCTGTGATGTAGAGATTAAACAAAACTGTTTCAGAAAATAAGTTGCCAGTGTATCCTAAATGTGATCGATATATGTCTGAAATGTGGAGAAAATATAGATGTTTTCGAAATCCAACTGAGGTTGTCAGCATTTGCACATGGACTTTTGCTGTTACCTATATACAAGGTTGACCATGCAAATGAAGGACCCTCCTCCTCAAAATACACTCACACTTAACACTGCTGTTGCAGAAACATGAATTGCAGACGTGTTTTGAAAACAAGTATGAGAAATGCTTAGCACAGAATAGGAGCTGCATCAGCATGAAACACTTCAATTTTTCTATGGGTGCCTCTTGCTTTGGGGCTTTTCTGCTCATAATGATTAAAAAACAGTCTCCAGCAACCTGTCATTGCTACCATACTTGAGAGGCAGAATTCAGATGCAGATTGCTCTAAATCCCATTAAGCCTTTCGACCATTTGAGTATGAGTGTCTGCTTGTGTGTGTGTGTGTAAGGGTATATTTATAAGTCTATACATCCATTTACTGCATGCACACACGCTCTTCGACCCTTGCACAGGCACACACACAGACAAAAAACACACATAAACATTTAAAAAGTTCAAGCAGAAGAGTGTTTATTTTCCAGGCTATTTTTTTTTTGTCAGCTGCTCCTATGCACCCGTCTTATAAATATTTCATGCCCAATATTTAACATTATTCTTTCCCCAATCGGATCAGCTTTGAAATGCTCCTCAAAGTGAATTCTCTCCTAACAATGGCTTGACGCAAAAGCCTTTTTTCCTCTCTTAAGAAGAAGAGGCTGCACATGGTCTGCTGCCATAGCAGCATGAATAGTTCCTATTTAATGGAAAATCAAAGATACTTTACATTAATGCAGTGAGTGCAAGTGGGGAGGGGGAGAATGGAAAGCTGGACACATGTGCACCCTTCTGCTTGAAACACGGAGGAAAAGCCCACCTTCCTTCCTCCGGTCCCATTATTGCTACCCAGCCTGGATTTGAACCGTAATGGGAAGTGACAAGTTTATGTAAATGATCCACACAAGGATTTTGCTCTTGTAAAACAGAGCAGTTACTCTGGGCTTTCTAATTATTTCATGCCTTGTGGTTCTGTGATAGGGCAGAAATGACTATACTTGAAAAGTCTATTGTGATTGACAGGCCACTGTCCCCCTGGAACTCATTAAGGTCTGCGCTTTGTAAAAGGGGAAGAAAACCCTACCGGGCAAAAAAATAAGAAATCACCCTAAATAAAAATAAAATGTTTTAATCCCACTGCCAGTGGCATTTTCTCAGTTTATTTGTTGGGAGTTCTGTGTTTGTGGAAAACTCTTAAAATAGAAGGAGTTCAGCTTACTCCAAAAGAATCACTGGTTTTCAGCTACACACACACACACCAACTCCTAGGGGCTGAAGGGTCTTTGCCCCCAATAAAATATTTGAGGGGGCCAGCCCCTCCCCAAGTTAATAAGCATTGCAATTCAAATGGTGTGCATGCATTGAATCATGTGATCAATTATGGGGGTGGAGCTTACCTGCCCCCCCCAATATTTTATTCAGGTTGGCACACATGCATATATATCACAGTGATAACCCGCCCTTGGTGTGTGCATGCACTATGCATTTATAACCTGGCCTTTAGACAAACCCTCAGAATAGCTTACTGAAATGAGTATTAAAAAGAAATGACACAGGAGGAAAAAGGAATGGGGGCGGGAGAGGAACAAAGCAAGCTCAAGCAAGAGGTTGCACTTTTTTATACTGCAGTTATATTAATTTTCTCTATGCATATTCTGACTCTCTAGGAGAGCAGCAGCATCTTGCTTACGTCAACCACAGTTCTGGACGCTTTGCCCTTGATAAAAACCCTGTAGCTGACTTGATGGAATTAGAATCCTCACAGGGAGGGTCTGGATTGAATGCTCTCCTCATGCATTGATTTAAGTCATGGGTAGGCAAACTAAGGCCCGGGGGCCGGATCAGGCCCAATCGCATAGGTGTCAATGTTTCCCTTTTTTAAAGGGAAATTCCCTTATTCCAAATAGGATTCCTCGCAAGAAAAGGAAAAAGTTGACAGCTATGCCCAATCACCTTCTAAATCCGGACCGCAGACGGTCCGGGATTCAGTGTTTTTACATGAATATAATGTGTCCTTTTATTTAAAATGCATCTCTGTGTTATTTGTGGGGCATAGGAATTCGTTCATTTCCCCCAAAAAAATATATTCCGGCCCCCCACAATGTCTGAGGGACAGTAGACAGGCCCCCCCACAGAAAAAGTTTGCTGACCCCTGTTTTAAGTGATGATTCTGTTTGCTTTACCTTCCATGGATGCAATCTTCTCCCCTGGTCATATCCAGGAACAGAGTAGGTGACCATGTCCAGACCAGGAGGACAGCTTCTGCCACTCTGCTCTTTCCCCAGACAGCTGACTTGATGGCAGTACGTTTTCAGATGTATTAATGTTGCTGAATTCAAATGTGTTGGCTTGATTGCAAAACAAATAAATAAAATAAAACCCATTGGCAATAGCTATAAAGATGATAAAATCTAGGTCCTCCGCCTTTGAGGTTTCATTTACTTATGACATGGATGTCCGTCATTCTTCCATGATGGAACTGGAAGTTTTCTGCATAGGGTTCCCATACAGTCTACCACCAAGGCAGTGACCACATTCAGACCTGCTCAGCTTCAGAGACTTTATTCTTACTTAAAGTAAAGGTACCCCTGCCCGTACGGGCCAGTCGTGTCCGACTCTAGGGTTGTGCGCTCATCTCACTTAAGAGGCCGGGGGCCAGCGCTGTCCGGAGACACTTCCGGGTCACATGGCCAGCGTGACAAAGCTGCTCTGGCGAGCCAGCACCAGCGCAGCACACGGAAACGCCATTTACCTTCCCGCTATAAAGCGGTACCTATTTATCTACTTGCACTTAGGGGTGCTTTCGAACTGCTAGGTGGGCAGGAGCTGGGACTGAAAGACGGGAGCTCACCCCGCCGCAGGGATTCGAACCGCCGACCATACGATCGGCAAGTCCTAGGCACTGAGGTTTTACCCACAGCGCCACCCGCATCCCTTATTGTTACTTAAGTCACTCCAAAAGAAGATGTTGGAACACTCTAAATCATCTGCTCGCTTACATGCACAGAAAACAGAAGATCTAGCTGAACGGCAACAAATGGAGACCTACATTGATCATTGCAATGCAACCCTGATTTTGATTATTGCGTAATTATAAGAATATTGTATAATCTTAGAAGGTTGTATAATAAGGGAGAGGGAGGGGGATGAAGCTGTGACTAACATGAAGAGACCTGCACTTCTGAATTTGAAACTACAACTACTGACATTTGAAGCCCATTCTTTCCCTCAAAAATATTGGGCGCTGTAGCTTCTTTAAGACGAATATACAGTGGTACCTCAGGTTACATACGCTTCAGGTTACAGACTCCGCTAACCCAGAAATAGTACCTCGGGTTAAGAACTTTGCTTCAGGATGAGAACAGAAATTGAGTGGCGGCAGCAGCGGGAGGCCCCATTAGCTAAAGTGGTACCTCAGGTTAAGAACAGTTTCAGGTTGAGAACCTCCAGAACGAATTAAGTTCTTAACCCGAGTTACCACTGTAATCAAATTCAAACAAGTTCAGAGGAGGACAATGAAAGAGGGTTAGAGGTATGGAAAACAGCTGATAAGGAAGGAGTGAAGGAACTGCTTTGTTAAGCCTGGAGAAGAAAAGGTTGAAGGGGTAAATGATAGGTTCTTCAATTACCTGAAAGGTTGCCATATATTCAAGACAAAGCCTTGTTCTCCAATGATGCAGGGTTGGAGCTCATGGGCTTATTAGGTTACATGGCAGTAGATTTTAGCTGAACAATTAGGAGATACTTCTTGATGGTAAAAGCAGTTATTTTGACAATGGAGCCAGTTACCTAGAGAAGCATGGACTCTTCCTCACTGGAGGTCTTCAAGCAGAGACACTTGGGGATGCTATAGGTTTGCATTTCCTGCACCAAGCAGAGCAGCCTTCCCCAACCTGATACCTCCAGATGTTTTCTCCCACCAATCCTGACCATTGACCATGATGTCTGGGAATTGTAGTCTGGAACATCTTCAGATCATCAGGTTGGGGGCAGAGTTTTTGGACTAGCAGAGTTTTGGGGCTAGTTAGCGTACAAGCCCCTCTCTGATTCCAGATTTCTAGGAAGTCTGCCAAGGAAGGAAAAGTAATAAAGAAAGCTTAAGAGCTGCCAGCTTCTTTCCTATCAGAGGCTCTTTTGTCAAAGAGAAATTCATCATCACAGCTTTTCTTGGTATGCTTTCTGAAATATACTTGGAGTCGAGAGTGGATTTCATGCCCTTTATTCAGTTCATAGTGGTGAGGAAGAATGGAAGTTCCCCCACAATATCTGCTTTATATACATTATTTACACAATGGGTCGCACGTGGTTGGCTAATTCCAGGATTCTCCTGTAGGCCAATCAGGTTGTGGATTCACTTCCACCTGAAGCTGGATTGGGTGGCTCCTGCAGACCAATCATACTGCTGCATTGTTCTAGGACCAATCAGACTGCTGCATTTTGGATCCTATTGTTCTAGGACCAATCAGACTGCTGCATTTTGGACCCTATTCAACTCAGTACATAACACTTTCACAGTAACATATTCAAATTACTGCAGTCAAACAGCTGTTTGAGACAGAGAAACCCATGCCTCAAAAACAGTTGGCAGCCTGATCCATGCTTTTTGGTTTTCCTAAGAGATATACAGATTAACCAGGATGTTTGTAAAAGTTCCCTAAACTTCCGTTTACTCATTGACTGTGATGTATCCCAATTTCAGAACTAAAGTTTCAAAACCAGAGCTGACCCATTTTGATATTTTTAACATCAGTAGTTAACCTTCTCTGCGGGTGTCTTACCCCTAGACGAACCGCCTGCCAGCAACTTCTCTCATATTCTACTTTGAAACGTGCAATTACGGAGCACCAAATGATTTTTTCTTTCAGAACCTGACATGGGCATTATTAATTTGTCCCAACATTAGCCGGCTGCTTTCCTTTTCATCTTCGTTACACAACTATACCTTCCTCAGAGGTCTTGTTTACATAAAACACTGCGCACTAGGATGAGCTGACACTTAATGAGTTTCAGCCTAACCACTACAGAGCAAATAAAGTGTGCTTGCTCTTTTTAATTATGAGTCACCTAAGTGTGTTAAAAGAAAAGTTGTGCCAAAATATGCCAGTAATCAATCTATCTAACCATCTATCTATCTTTCTACACACACACAGATAGAGAGAGAGAGAACAAATTGTAAAGTCTGAGTTGAAATGATGCTGTACTGACTACCAAGCAGAAATGCTAGAGGGATCTTGCTAGCTTTCATATTTTATACTCTTAAGATCATTGGTTCCTCCCGCATCTGGAAGTTTTGCCTGCAGACAACTAGAGGCCTACAGCCAAAGATAAGGCTGATTATTTCAAATCAATCAAAACTTCACCTCCCATTAATTCTACAGCTTGTGTATGTACAGCAGCAGTAATGGCAATGTGGCTGTGTTGATAGCCCCTCTGAAGCCTTGGCAGGGCTGGCAGCAGGGCAGGGGCAGGGGTCAGATCCACCACCTGAAGCAAATGGCTTCACCTCACTAATGGATGGGCCACCCCGGATGGGAAGCTGGGGGTTGGATTTCACCAATTAGCTGATCAGCAAGATTGTTATTTAGAATGGGCAGTATGGGCAGTCCTACCTGCTTCATGTGTGATCTTTCAGTTGAATGAAAACAATTTAGACTGCAAACCCCTTTTGGCAATTTGACGCTAATATCTATTGGTCCCTGCTGTTTAGTAGTAAAGCTGAGAAAATATTGTGAGGTGTAGTAGTCAAGTCAGTGCTTTTTTCTGGGGGGGACTCAAGGGTACGCAGTACTGGCACCTTTTTTCTAGAAGAAAAGCACTGGTTAAAAATGTGGCACTTGTAAGAACTTCATGGTGAATACCAGCATGTGTGGGTTTTTTTTCCTAAAAAAAAAAAGCATAGGTAGTAGTCATCTAGAGAGAAAATCTATAAAATTGCTTGATTTATGAGGAAAGTGACTACAGCCATTTATTTGTTTTTTTCCCCTTTTTGCCACCTATGCAAAACAGATTAGATGCTTATCTCCTGTGATTAGTTTATTTGGTGCCTGACTGTCTTAGTACAAAAGTCTGGGAATTTCCTGCAAAGCATGCAACATGCTTGAGGCCTCTAGTTTTCAATATTTAGTTTGCCAGAAAACTAGGGTGTATTTTTGGCATTGGTCCATTGTGATATAATTCAGGGACTATGGAAAAAGATGGAGATGGGAAACACTTTTTGATTTACCCAGTGCTAGTTATCTCAAGCTGGATTTTTTTTTTATAAAAAAAAATTCTCTTCCAAAAGTAATACCAAGGACAGTGACATCAGTTTTCACTTGTTTACACAGTTAACTGGTTGAAATGGTAATATGCTCTTTTTGTTTCTTCATAGTTATAAGCAAGCCATTTATCTGCTCCAGGTATTTCTCTAAAATAGCAACAGCCACAGCAGGCGCTGCAACCGTCCAATATTTTGACTTCACCCAAAAAAGTGAAGTCTCCCAAGACAGATGTATGCCAACAATGCCAACAATGTACCACAGAGAAAGTCTGTTGGGATGGGGATGGGGGAATTATTTGTCTGGACAATTGT
Organism: Podarcis raffonei; assembly: GCF_027172205.1. Taxonomy (NCBI): domain Eukaryota; kingdom Metazoa; phylum Chordata; class Lepidosauria; order Squamata; family Lacertidae; genus Podarcis; species Podarcis raffonei. Next base: position 56,976,011 of record NC_070610.1, read on the forward strand.
GGGACAATATGGGGAGGAGAGAATAAGATAGTTGCCACCTACTTGAGGTTTTGGAGGATGTTGTGAATGGAGAAAGTGCCACCTCCTCTGCTTTGACTGCCCATGGAAGGACTTTTTGAAAAGGGGAGTGATGTTAAGAAGTGCCTTGTCATTTGTCTTCTCTTTGCTGCTGATTGAAGGAGATGTTGAAAAGTGGGGAGAAGCCTTCTTGTCCATTGTGGATTTTTTTTGTTTTTTTAAGGGACAAAGTGTCACGAACCATTTGCTTCTTTCCTCTTAGCTTTGCTGCCCACTATCCTTATGGAAGTGAGAGCTGGACCATAAAGAAGGCTGATCGCCGAAGAATTGATGCTTTTGCATTATGGTGCTGGAGGAGACTCTTGAGAGTCCCATGGACTGCTAGAAGATCAAACCCTGAAGGAAATCAGCCCTGAGCGCTCACTGGAAGGACAGGTGCTGAAGCTGAGGCTCCAATACTTTGGCCACCTCATGAGAAGAGAAGACTCCCTGGAAAAGACCCTGATGTTGGGAAAGATGGAGGGCACAAGGAGAAGGGGACGACAGAGGACGAGATGGCTGGACGGTGTTCTCAAAGCTACCAACATGAGTTTGACCAAACTGCGGGAGACAGTGGAAGACAGGAGTGCCTAGCGTGCTCTGGTCCATGGGGTCACGAAGAGTCAGACACAACTATGTTGAGCTTTCTGGTCTCCACCTTTTGGTAGAAAATCAGAGCAACAGAAATGCTCAAGGTTGATCTCCTTGCGTCAGCATACTTACAGGTAATGCACTGCTCTTGAGAGAGCCAAACAACAAGTTACCAGATCTGGTACCATTTTCTCCAAAGTATGCTTGGATATCAAGATCAGGTAATCTGCTTAATGACTGACATAAAGAAAGGGAACAATGTGTATAGTAAATGGAAAGTATTCCATGACAACACAGTTTTCTGCACAACTGTATGGCAAGTTTGTGATATAACTTCATTTTAATTTGAACAGTATATTATTAAGAACTCTATGTAATGACTGCACTTTTCTTTTATGTCTTTCTCTTATACAATAATAGCTGCATTCATGAGCAGATTTCTGAAATGATTATTCACCAGCAAAAGTAGGAAAATGAAGTTCCCACACCTTCTTCAGTTAAATAAATTTGTTGAACTAATCTGAACATGTCTAACTCCAAATATTAATATCAAGACTATGGGATTAGGTTGCAATTATATTTCTTAGACTATCAGTGTTATTGAAATAGTGTTCTTTTGCTGTTAAAGCATGAACAAAAAATGCTCTCCACAAAACAAAACTACACAATTAGTACTATCGTTGTCTTCCGTTTTATACAGGCAGTTGATGAAAAATGTGTTTTTGAGATTTCTTTCTTTTCTCCCCTTAGGGTTATCCACAGAATGCAACCAAATGCTTATTCAGTAAATTAAGTAAATTATCTCCTTCCCAGAGGCTGATTGGCTTAGACAAAGGAGATGGTAATTATGAAGTCTGGGTGGTTCCATAAAAGTGGTTCAACCACAGAACATGGGCCAAAGATATGTGGAGCCAAGGGTTATTCCGACACAGCCAAAAATATGTGTGGATGAGCCCAGCACAAGGTTGCTCTGCAAGCAAATTTACGGCAAGTGTGTTCAAAAAGCATTTATAAAACATGTGTCAAAGGGTGACCTGGTGCTGGACAAAATGTGTGGGTTTTACTCCAGATTTGAGGGAGAGGTTTTGTACACAATAATAATTTGAGAGTGTGATCCTGTGGTTGGAAAATTTCATTCATACACAACTGTGATAAAACCTGCCCTCTAATTTCTAAAAAGAAACCAGCAATCCCCAACAATTTTCCCTTTCTGCTTTGCTTCACCTGCAGTTCTTAGTCGCACTTCTACCATTTCCTGTCCTGCACCCATGGACCCTTTCAAAAAGGTTAATTTTTTTTAGAGCAGCTATTCTAGAGAGAGTGTGGGAATGTAGGTTTGGCTCCCTCTTCCACACTTGATCAGTTGGATTGCTTGCATCATCATTCCCCCTCTCCCCTTATAATTTTTTTATTAGTCCAACCAAATGAGAATTGGGGGAAAATTAAGAAAAAGGCAACTGTCACCTGCTGAAAAGTAATGCGGGAAAGGACAGCATTTTACAACACAGGTTGCCCTTGGATTGCTGTGCCTGATGCAATAATGCATTTCTTATTCTTGTCTTTGCCATTAAAAGATGACAGGAAATAAAACAATAAATTTTGTGTCGTGTGGAAGCACCATTTTAATCAGCTTCCAACTAACTACAGAAATACAGTGCATCAGAAGCACTAAACAAGAATGTTAATATGGAAGGAGTCTTGGGTTTGCAATTATCTACTTATTTGATAGACCCTTGCAGAATGCCCTACAATTAGTCCCTAGTATTTTTTTTGTTTTACAAAGTAGTGAGGCTGTGTTGTTGCTGGATATAAGCTTTGGAGGACATCTGTCACAAATTTCACAGGAATTCAGGCCTATCTCCACACATGTAGCCAAACCTCTTCCTCTAGTTAAACAGCTCTCTAGCTTATACAAATCCTGTATTTTCATCCTGTATGCTGCCTGCCAGATGCCTGAGACTCTCATCAAATCATACAGAGAGAAAATATTGTACTGTGCACGATAACCCAGAGGTGGTTGCCCTATTCATATGGCCTTCCGGATGAAGAAGATGACGGTTCTTGATTTCCTTCGTTTACGCTAGAAGGATTTAAGCTGAAGCTGAATCCTGACAGGCACTTCCTGTCCTGCATACACACCCTTGTCAGGGAGCTCTATGGAAGATATCAAAAGAGGATTAGCAGTGCTAGGTGTCTGCATGTCAGCTGGAGTTGAAAATCTCAAACAGCACTAGCAGGATTTTATTTTTATAAATCTCTAGCCCACTACAGTGCATCAGCCTCTGAAAAATGAACTTCATAGTGAATTCACACAAATGGTCATGAACAAACCTTATAATTCCCATATAAAATGGTATGGTTCTGCTCAGGGGGGAAACCCATTGGCCTCCACATTCTCTGCTTAAAAACGAGAGTATGTTTGACTCTCTGATTCACTCTTTCCCAATACAGGGTCCTTTCCCTAAGTCATCTTGTTCCATAAGATCTCCCTTATCTGTGGAATTTCCAGAGCCTGAAGGATATCCAGATCTTGTGCAGTTATTGGGTCCAAAAGTCCTTCTATCAGTCACATTTAGGTTGAGCAGGAGTCCAGCTCAAATTTTATTTGTGCTGCCTGACCTACCAAGATTCTTCCTCTGACTGAACTGAGCTGCGCATTGGTGTTCCTGTCCCTCTCTTCCCCGTATAATTTCTCCAGAATGGATCCTTGAGCAGGGTCCTACATTCCTCCTGGATCTTGGTTATTTCAACTCCATGAAGGTTATGTATGCCTCTAATTTCAATGGAATATAAGATTGCCAACTCTATTTCTGCCAGTGCACCACAAAAAGCAATCATTCAGTTTCCTCAGCGCTCCAATGCAGGGAAAGCTTCACATGTTGTGTTTCTATAAAATGCTGGCACTCTTATACTCATTCTTCATGTCAGCAATTTGCACTTGCCATCTTAGGTAAAGCATGTGGGTATTTATGTGAAGGATGCTATATAGTATGTAGAATTGCTTAGAATAGCAGATTGCATCTAACAAATAGCAGCTGGATTGAGAGACATTTCAGATTGGGTGGGGGAATAACTCACAAGGGAAAGTGTTAAAACCCACTCCAACCAGCATTTAAGCCATTATGCCCCTTCAAGGAATAATGCAGGAGACCAGATATCACGAATCTATCTAGTTGAGCCCTTATGGGTCATTTCACTACCTATTTACAGGACTATACAAATTCATTCTTCACTTGCTTGAATATGCACTCATGCTAGCTGATGTGAATACTCAGCCACTGAGTATCATTGGGTCAGGCTGCAGTCTCAGACCATTAGCATGTAGAACACTCGTCACTGTTACCTTATGCTCTAGTCTACAATAACTGATACAGTATTAATATGACCATTTTACAGATGGAAAAACCAAGCCTGAAAAATAGGCATTTTCCTACAGTGACTGAAGCTGTAGCTCAAAAGGATTGTACAGTCAGCTTCCCCAGGTTCAGAAAACAATTATCAATAAACTTTGGTAGGTTTTGAGCTTTTGAAGCAGTGACAAAGTCCTTTATTATTATGCCGGCTGGTCTACTGTGCCATAGGAATGAGTAGAAGAAATGCTGCTACTTACTTTTCACCATCTGGAAACAAACATCCCGTAATGCAGAACTGGGAACCAGTAGCCCTCCAGATCTTGTTAGACTCCAGTTCCCATCAGTTCCAGCTACCATGGCTAATGGTTGAGAAAGATAGGACTCCTCGCTTTGACCTATGGTCCCTGGCTGCTGTCTGTGGCCCAGCTCTGACTAGAGGATAGATTAGCCTAAAGGAGCAGCAGGGCCTTCTTGGTGGTGGCTTTGATGTTCTGGTATTTGCTTCTGAGAGTGACACATGGTACCTCCTTCCTGCTATTTTTTTCAAAGTGCATGAAATAACTTCCTTTTATTTTTTGGTCTGCTCTTTTCATGCTCTGCTCCTTCTGTAGTTTGAATGATGGGTTATTTATGTTCTATTAATATATTTTTGTACACCGCCTGAAAATGTATATGAATACCATTAAAAAATAAAGCTGCAATCCTAAGGTCTGTGTTATGGGTTCAAATGCAAAGCCGTGTCTTCTGCTGGTACCCTGCTGGTTTCAAGCCACCAGGGAGGAATGAGCTTGCTTTTCTGTCTGTTTCCTGCTTAAGAAATGTTTACCCTCCCAATGGAAATAATGGGAGAGACAGAGAGATTTAGTCACATTTAGGAAAGTGACTAAAGTACTCCTTGGTTTGGGGACGTGTAAGGGTACCAGGACAGTTCTGCATCCTTCAAATCCAAGCTGGTGCCTTGCAATCCTCAAACATGCTCTGCTTTCAGCCTTACAGATGTCAGAGCTCTGACACTGGTTGGGTTGTTGTTCTTTAGTCATTTAGTCGTGTCCGACTCTTCGTGACCCCATGGACCAGAGCACGCCAGGCACTCCTGTCTTCCACTGCCTCCCGCAGTTTGGTCAAACTCATGTTAGTACCTTCGAGAACACTGTCCAACCATCTCATCCTCTGTCGTCCTCTTCTCCTTGTGCCGTCCATCTTTCCCAACATCAGGGTCTTTTCCAGGGAGTCTTCTCTTCTCATGAGGTGGCCAAAGTATTGGAGCCTCAGCTTCAGGATCTGTCCTTCCAGTGAGCACTCAGGGCTGATTTCCTTAAGAATGGATAGGTTTGATCTTCCAGTCCATGGGACTCTCAAGAGTCTCCTCCAGCACCAAAATTGAAAAGCATCAATTCTTCGGCGATCAGCCTTCTTTATGGTCCAGCTCTCACTTCCATACATCACTACTGGGAAAACCATAGCTTTAACTGGTTGGGCTAGAGTCCCCAAAAATCTGCCAACAGGACAAAAGGCTCTGTGCCTCTGACATCAGAACTCTGTCTCCAAAATCAGAAGGGTAGATCCTACCTATTCTGTGATCTATAAGATACCCTCTTGGGGACTATAGGATTGCATCCTAAATAAATAGAAGTTCTCAAGAAATGTGGGGGCAAACCCAATATATTTACACAACATAGTATCCCTTTATGTCCCATATGGTTCTTTCATTCCTTGACTACCATAACTTGAGATACAGTACTATTCTTCAAAGGTACTTTCCCCCCTATGGATATGAAGGCCTTGGACATCTGTGACTTTGAAAGGACTGCCTGATGTGATACATTAACAGTTGCTGAATGTGGCCAGAGTGCTGTTGCACTCATGTCCTTCTTGTAGACTTCCCATCCCACAGGCATCTGGTTGGCCACTGTGAGAACAGGATGCTGGAACAGATGGGCCTTTGGCCTGATCCAGCAAAGCTACATTCTTATGCTCTTGGTAATCCTTCCTTTCATTGTTTTCTAAGCTTCATTTCAAAATATACACCAAACTTTACTGACAATCGTGGTGGACTCTACATTTTAGAGATTTACAGAAAAGTTTCATTGCTTACACCAAAGAAGCTTGGGAGGGAAACAGAGCCATGTGTAAAATCTTCAATCTAATAGCAAAGTTGCAGATCAGGTGTCCTATGATTATGACTAAAACACATCCTGGCTTGAGTCCCAGATGCCCAACCCTAACTCTTATACTTCCCTAGGCTGGCACCAGGACAACTGGCTCATAATTGTACACTCAGGAGGAGCATTTGTACTACAGCAAAAGAAAACATTGTCCTTCTTTGCCACTCTTCCTTAATTTTTATAAATTACCTTCATAACTCATTTTCTTTTGCCTTCTCCCTTTGATGACAGTACAGACTCAAAAAGTACACCATGCTACGAGAGCCATGTCAGCAAAACTTTAAGCACAACTTGTGTTTTACAACAACAAAAATTGCTGGTTGGGAGAGTTTGGTGTTATTATGCAATTTAAAATGTGCATGTCATTCATAAATCACATTTTATTTGCAGACATGCATTTTCTGGAAAGAAGCATGTAAGCACCTCGCTTGCTCACATTTTTTTTAGCAAATCAGAACATGGGTTTAATGAGAAAACCACAAAGTATTCTCAAACCTGTCCGTAAAATATTAGGGAAGCTGTAATGATCTTCTCCCAAAACAGATATAGAAAGAGGAACCCTTACTATATCATAGGAAGACTCTAGTCATGGTTGGTGCCCCAGGGGACAGTAGGGCAGAAAGCAGGAAAGCCAATGGAAAGCCAATGGGAGACAGAAGATGCTCCCATCCGCCTCCCTGCTCGTTCTACAAGGGCAATATTGAGGCCACATTTACACCATACAGCACGATGATACCACTTTAAGCAGTCAGGTCTTCCCCCAAAGAATTATGGGAGCTGTAGTTTGTTGGGGTGCTGAGAGTTGCTAGGAGACCCCCATTCTCCTCACAAGGCCACAGTTTCCAGAGTTCCCTGTGGAGAGGGATTGATTATTAAAGCACTCTGGTTTGTCCAGAGTCCTACCCAGCTTGAGGAAGTCTTAGTAGGGGTGGTATACTAGATTTTAACTTGGCCATAGAATCTAGAGCATTCACAGGATTATTGTAGGGCATGCCCAGATGTAATCCGCTTAATCCACTTTAATTCATGGTTATCTGAGAGGGCTCAAGAAACCAAGAAGTAGACAAAAGCAGAGGTAACTGCCAAGCTTGCAACTGAACATGGGCCCTGCTAACCTCTCAACTTGTGCACCATTCCTCTCTAGGAGATGTAAGATGTGCCAAGCTCCAGTTCTGCAAGAAGGAAAGCTGTGTTTGTAGCAGGGAGCCCAGCCTTCTCTGTTGGCCCTGGGGCAGCAAGCATTTACGTTTTAATGGATGTGTGCCCTTTAATTAAGGCGGTAGAATTAAATCCTTTTGAAGCCATGTTTGTGTTTGTCTTGTTAAACCCTATTATCGATTATAGACCAGCAAACACAGCAGCCAAATGCAGACAAAGATGAACACGTATGGGCCAATGCCAGAAGCAGACGCCTCTTCCCCTCCTCTGCAAAAGAGTCTGCATATGTTAAAGATTGTATATGCAAAGTCATCGTGTGGTAACTTTTATAGGCCCAACTTCTGCTGATGAAAGAGTAAGCTATCAAGTTATCCTGAAAGCAAAAGTGTGACTCATTGTGAATCATTCACCAAGAGAGTTTGCTCTATTAAAACCTCTCTCAGTAATGAATGACATGACAGCTGCTTTGTTTGCTTGCTTGTTTGTTTCAATATACCTTTCCTTCCCTCACGCCAAAGAGCTTTGAACAGTATATAAAGGGCTGAAGGTCTTTCAAAGAGCCGCCAACTTTTTCTGTTGGCTAAAGAAGCCTTATATGCAAAATGTAAAGGGGAGAAGCTGTCCCCAAAATATCTCTCTCACACTTCACATAAAACCTTCAGATGCTTAACTTGCGTGTGCCAGGCCGCTGTTTAAGATACAAGAGCAGCGATATTTTTAAAAAAAAGAAAAGAAGTTGGCATGTCTACAAACTGAGCAATGGCCCAAGATAAATAAGCACTGAACTGGATTCAAAGAACTGTGAACAGAGAGAAAATACTGCTCTGTGACTAGCACTGTTCCACAAATGCCAACATAAGAGCTTGAGCAAGAGTTAACAGAATGCTATAGCAGTTTTGATGGAAAACCTCAGGCTTGTGCAAAAGTGTGTAAGCTCTTGTTCCGATTCTTGAGATTTTTAAATTTTGTTTGTTTTGATACCTTTTCTGCCCAAGGTGTCACGAAATGGTTGGATGCAGAGGGATGGTGGGAGGAACCAGCTGGGGAACCACCAAGGGAAGAAGGCTTGGAACTCAGGGAGTGGTGGTGGAACAACAATGAGTGATCAGAGGGAGAAGAGGTTCTCCCCCCTCCGACTGTGACCCTGGTCTCCCAAAACCAGAAGAGGCATAAAAAGGGCAGAGGATAGGTTGGCTAAATGCAGGCACAGTCTCTGATTGCTCGGGGAAACCCTGGAGTAGCAGGGACTTTCGGCAACTGATTCATGGGGCAAGACCAACTGGGGATGAGCTGCTGTGTTCATTAGGCCGGATGCTCTGCCAAGTCTGTGCAGATTGTGTTCTTGCTAATAAAGAGCTAACTCCAATTCGCATGGTGTGCTTCACTGCCAGTTCACTCCTGACACGAGGGCTACAATCCCTCACGTGGAGCTTTCTGAGGGCCACATGCTTGTGATGTGCAGGGCCAAAGGCAAAATTGGTTACAGCAGTGGATGCAACTCTTCTTGCCTCTGAGTTGTAAGCGATATTACAGCTAAACAAATCAGAGATTTATAACACACACACATTTCTCCATCCTGGTAAACCAGAGGCATAATCACAGGTCAGGGACACATTCTAGCCAAGTAAAAGCACTTGTGAGGGGGTGTGATTTGGGGAGAGTATGTTCCCTAGAGAGTGTCCTAAGGCTGGATAAAGTCCTGGAAGGCCACACTTGGCCCCCAGGCCTCAGGTTCCCCACCTCTACTCAACAGGCCTCCCATGAGCAGAAGAAACCTCCCATATACAGTGGTACCTCGGGTTAAGTACTTAATTCGTTCTAGAGGTCTGTTCTTAACCTGAAACTGTTCTTAACCTGAGGTACCACTTTAGCTAAGGGGGACTCCTGCTGCTGCTGCTGCTGCTGCTGCTGCTGCTGCGCCGCCGGAGCACGATTTCTGTTCTCATCCTGAAGCAAAGTTCTTAACCCAAGGTAATATTTCTGGGTTAGCAGAGTATGTAACCTGAAGCGTATGTAACCTGAAGCCTATGTAACCCAAGGTACCACTGTACACCAAAGGCCAACTTTTTATTTGGCCATTTCACTAGCTAACTCAGTGACAACACATGGACAATATACAGTAAAGGACATGGTCTAAGGGGACATAGAATCTTAGAATTGTAGAGTTGGAAGGGGGCATGAGGGTTATTCAGTCCAACCTGCTGCAATGCAGGAATCTTTAACCCAACATGAGGCTCGAACCCATGACCTTTAGATTAAGAGTCTCATGCTCTGCTGGCTGAGCTATCCATGATGCAACAACCTTTCTCAAGCGAAGCAGGTCTGGTCTGTACCCTTGAGTTCCAGAATGGCAGGATATAAACAAACAAACAAACAAACATTTATTTTTATTTTTTAAAATGCAGCTAAAATGAGTAGACGCAGGTGGCGCTGTGGGTAAAACCTCAGCACCTAGGGCTTGCCGATTGCATGGTCGGCGGTTCGAATCCGCGGCGGGGTGAGCTCCCGTCTTTCGGTCCCAGCTCCTGCCCACCTAGCAGTTCGAAAGCACCCCTAAGTGCAAGTAGATAAATAGGTACCGCTTTCTAGCGGGAAGGTAAACGGCGTTTCCGTGTGCTGCGCTGGTGCTGGCTCACCAGAGCAGCTTCGTCACGCTGGCCATGTGACCCGGAAGTGTCTCCAGACAGCGCTGGCCCCCGGCCTCTTAAGTGAGATGGGCGCACAACCCTAGAGTCGGACACGACTGGCCCGTACGGGCAGGGGTACCTTTACCTTTACCTTAAAATGAGTAGAACAGATTCCCCCCACCCCTTTCTATCTCAGTGGGGTTTCCCCCCTGATTCTCATGAAGAGCCAAATGCAAAGGAAGGAAAGATGGTCTGGTCCTGTCAGTAACAAGGAGAGATCAGGAAAGGCAAAGGAATCACAGAAAAAGCCAGTTCAACCTGTTTGGATGCACCACACTGATCCACTCATTGGCTGATCCAGATAAAAAATCTAGTACCTCAGGATTCTCCTGGCATCTGCTGCTGAAAGCCCAGGACCACAACTAAAGGTTGGGTTGCCATTCTTCTTTCCTGCTAGAGAAGGTGTGGGGAACCTTTGATCCTCCAGATGCTGCTGAACTACAACTCCCACCAGCCCTAGCAAGCATGGCCAATGGCCAGGAATGATGGGAGTTGTAGTTGAGCATCGTATGGAAGGTCAAAGGTTCCCTATACATGTGCTGCAGCTCCATGCCTTTAACAACAATGACAAAGAAACATTTCAGAGGGTTTCCAGTTTCCTGTTAGAGAGTCTGTGTGACAGAAGAAGTTATCAGAACTCATGAAAGATGCTCTGTCTTTCCTTCAAGCACTTTATTCCTGCAATCCAGACACAACATGACTTTAGGCCACTGGAAAGTATACAGTTCTGAAACACCAACTTTGCAAATGTTGCTCTTTTGAATTTCATATATAAGGAGTGTATTTTTTTTTCTTTTTCCACCTTCCATATTTGGACCAAGTAGGCCGCATCCATGGATCTGCCTCCAGCAATGTTTTATGGGCAGATATAAAACTAAGACATGAAAGTTTATTATGAAAAATGCATGCACAACCTCAAGTCAGGTGGGACAACCTGGCGCCACTATAACTGAGTAAACACATTAACAAGGCAAACAATGCAGGTGACCCTCAGTGTGGAATCTTCAAAGCTACTGGCCCATCTCTCATGGTACCACGTTTCCTCCTTTGGAACAACTCTTTGTAAAGAGATGTCTAGGTAAGGCGGACAGTTTTGCAGCCATCTTGTATCTGTGGCATCACAGATACACTTGACTCTTTTGAGAGCTACTTCCATACCATACATTTCAAGCACAAGGCTTCCCCCATGGAATACTGGCCACAGTTCCTCACATTCTTGGGGGGATGCCATCACTGTTAATGTGGTAGAAATGTGCTTTAAATGTATGACATGGATGAAACCTCGGGTGCTATTCAACAATCATTTAAAATAATAGAATAATATAATTGTAGAGTTGGAAGGGATCCCAAGGATAATCTAGTCCAACCCCTGCAATGCAGGAATCTCAACTAGAGCATCCATGACAGATGGCCATCCCACCTCTGTTGAAAAACCTCTGATGAAGGAGAGTCCACCACGTTCCGAGGGAGTCCATCCTGCTGTTGAACAGCTCTTACCACCAGAAAGATCCTCCTGAATTTTAGTCAGAATCTCCTTTCTTGTAACCCGAATCCATTGGTTCAGGTCCTGCCCTCCAGAGCTTGCTCTATCTTCCATGTGATAGCCCTTTAGATATCTGAAGATGGCTATCGTATCTCTTCGTATCCTCTTAACTGGTAGATAATACAGTGGTACCTTGGGTTAAGAACTTAATTCATTCTGGAGGTCCGTTCTCAACCTGAAACTGTTCTTAACCTGAGGTACCACTTTAGCTAATGGGGCCTCCTGCTGCCGCCACGCTGCTGCCGTGCGATTTCTGTTCTCAATCGGAAGCAAAGTTCTTAACCCAAGGTACTATTTCTGGGTTAGCGGAGTCTGTAACCTGAAGCGTCTGTAACCCGAGGTACCACTGTATTTTGGAGGAAACTGTAACATAGCTTATAATCTTCGAATGTGACATTGCATCAAGGATAGGAAGAGTGTTATTTTAAAAGAATAGGAATTTAAGAACAGGGACTATTAAAAGTATTTAAAAGATCAGAAATTCTTAGATCTGGCTAAAGCACCTTTCCCGTCAGCTGTTGTGGCACTGGTTTGCTTTTTGGCAGCTACCACGGCCACTAATAGAACATTCTACTATGACAGAGATTTAAAAACTACTCTACGGTAAAGGTAAATGACCCCTGGACATTTAAGTCCAGTCAAAGGTTGTAGCGCTATGGGGTTGTAGCGCTCATCTTGCTTTCAGGCCAAGGGAGCTGGTATTTGTCCACAGACAGCTTTCTGGGTCATGCAGCCAGCATGACTAAACCGCTGCTGGTGCAATGGAACACTTGTGATGGAAGCCAGAGCGCACGGAAACGCCGTTTACCTTCCTGCCACAGCAGTACCTATTTATCTACTTGCACTGGTGTGCTTTTGAACTGCTAGGTTGGCAGGAGCTGGGACAGAGCAATGGGAGCTCACCCCGTCACAGGGATTCAAACTGCCGACCTTCCAATTGGTAAGCCCAAGAGGCTCAGTGGTTTAGACCACAACACCACTTGCGTCCCTTCAAAAAACAACAACCCTACTCTAGGAGACCCTGAGCTACATTAGAAACTTATCGGAAATTCCTCAGTAACATCGGTAACAGAAGAAAAATATTTCCAATAGAATAGTTCGGGTGATATAGCAATAAAAAAAAAATTATGTCCAGATCAGAAAGAAAATTGCAAGGCTGCAGAGAGATAACCTGGATCCCAGGGCAAAATATAGCCTTGGGGTCTTTCTCCAACCCACCATATGCTATCAGCAGATAACATAGCATATTTAAAGTACATGGAATAACTACGTAAGTCATGTTTTATATCGTTTAAGCATGCAATCATGATACATTCATTAATAGCTATGAATGTCAATTCACTAGCTAGGCAAACCTGCTTTAATGAAATGCATAAGGACTATTTTCATCATTGCATCTATTGATGTTATTCACAATTGTTAACAATAAGTGCAGAAATTATCAAATACTTTAGCTGAAGGAAGTAAACAAGGTGCATCACACAGGGGTTCATAGGGGGAGAAAGGACAGAGTTGCTAAAGGAAAGAGAGTATCTCCAGATAACTAAGGATAGTAGTGCTGTAACAGCATATAGTTGTACTTGTAATAATACACTTATTAATATTTCAAGTTGTGCATATCTTGGATGCCTTTCTTCTTCCTTTGCAGTATCTCACAACCACAAGGTTCGAAATTGGCAGGGAGCCAGGTGCATTTTGTGCCTAAAGATTCTCCATTTACGAGCAACTTCCAAAGTCTGGGTGTCATTTTTTGCACCTGGCTGACACTCAAGGATTACTGAGATGTATGTGCTTTGAAGCCTCTAAGAGTATGTTAAGAGCATGTTTTGACGCCTCTAAGAGTATGTTAAGAGTATTGTTTATTGTCCTTTATTGTTAAGGAGTAACAATAAAGAGTAGAGTGGCTGGGGAAACTCAGCCAGATGGGCGGGGTATAAATAATAAATTATTATTATTATTATTATTATTATTATTATTATTATTATTATTATTATTATTTGAAAACTGAAGTATGGTGCAAATATTTTGATTGTAAACACCAAACTAAACATGTAGTATCAATTTCTGCTAAAAATGTGATATTAACAATGTGTCACTTAGGTGAATTGCATATTAATTCATGCTTATCAAAATAATTAATAAAAAATGTTGCTGACCCCCCCAAATGGCGACTAGACATTCTGATTTGGCACCCATAACCCAGGTCCCAGAAGCTATTTGGTTCCTAGCTTTTCTATCCCAGTTTCTAACACCGCACAACCATATTGGTATATACGCCTCTTCAGGTTCTCTCCATCGTTCTCTGTTGTTTGCTTCCTGCCTCCACATAAGCTCTGCTGTTAGATTTACATTGCCCATGCATCACATAGGTGATCGTCTACTTGGTCTTTTGAAGGGTCTCCACATTAACACTGCTTTATTCCACTGCCCGAAAGGAAGAAGGGCACATTTCGACCAACGATCAGGCCAGCATGGAATGATAAGGCCTAATATCATCAATGCATGCATTTCTCTTATAAAAATTAAGAAACAATAAAAATACGCCATCAAAATGAATCACTAATATTATTCTTTCATGCGGATGAATTCTGTTTATTTTGCTTACCTTGAACCTATTGGGTTTAATCCCAGCATTCTAAAAGTTAAAATAATTTCCCTCATTTACCGTAACTGAAAGGTTCATGATCCTACAAACAACTTTCATAAGTCAGAATGCCTATTACTAAACCTTGGCCCTAATCCAGCTTTAGTCATTTGTGTGAGTTGCAAGAGTAGCCCAGCTCTATGTGGATAGTTTTGCATCTGAATGCACATTGGGACGTGCATCCCATTCAGAATACTGCAGTGAGGCAGATTGCATCTTCATTTGGGCTGCACATTTGAATGTTAATTTAATTTATGTCACCATAAATGTATGCATGTTTATGCATGTGGATTTCCTTGGTTGGAACAGGGCATTTATTTTTAGCTTTGGGCAGTCTATTTGAATTAGAAGATAAGAGAGATTTGTTTAGGCTATTGAACTACATGATAGAAGCCATGTAGTTAGTTAGCTAGGCCCATTAATTTCAATGGGTCTACTCTAACTAATGTTGGATGCCATCCAATGTATTCCCCCCCCTCTTTGGATAATTCCATCGCCCAATTTGAAGAGAGAAACTAAGCATAATATTCTTTGGATGAGCAGAATATGGATGAAGTTTGAAAATAAAGGAGACAGCTAAATCTTATAAATCGGGGTAATACTAATTTACCAGTAAATATGTTGCCCACCAAAATGCACTTTTTTACCCTATAGAGCAAGCTAATTGCCCACTCCAGTACTTGTAAGAAATCCCTGTGTTTTGGTATTAAAGAAACAACATTTTTGTAAGTCGTCCAGCTCACTCATCAGCTTTGCAGCAGTTTCCTTAGTCCTGCCTACTATTCTATGCCTACTCCAGGGTTAGATCAGTCTGGTAAGATCCACAGCATATGTGGATCTGACTGACTCTAATCCTTTCTGACTTTATGCCACATGAAATATGATTTTAATATAGGGTTACCAGATGTCCCCAGTTCACGGGGACAGCCCCGGATTTGCAAATCTGTCCATGGACAAATTCTGTCCCCGGAATGTCCCCAGATTTGCAAATCTGTCCCCGGGAAATGTGGCAGCGGCAGCCTCAGCAGCCTGGAGCCAGTCTGGTAGGGCAGTTGGCTCAGGCTGGCTCCGGGCTGCTGACTGCAACTGCCGCCGCTACTGCCGAAGGAGAACCGGGGACGTCTGGCGGTACAGATCTCCTTTGTTTTGACTGATCGGGAGAGGCTTGGGAGTTGCAGGCAGGTAGCCTTTGCCCTGTTTTTTAAAAACTCTGTGCATTTATGTTTCACAGGGTGTGAAAGAAGGGCTGTGCACCTTTATACAATATGCATGTGTGCCTGGGCCAAGGGTCTTTTGCCTCACCATCCCCACTACTGACTCCCTGTTGCTACTCAGCTTCAAAAATAAAATAAAATCTGGTAACCATATTTTAATAAGCAATGCACAAAGCTCCCCAAATTCACAGGTTTGTGCAAAGGAGCTTTAAACCAGGGCCAAGCTAGACATGACATTTGCCAAGTGGTTAGCCCTGTGGTACAATATTTGTAAGCAAGTAGTGAGAACCAATAGTGTAAGAACTATGGCATGAGGTGGTTGTGGGTGGTGAAAATGGCTTTGTTCTCCCATCATGGTGGTCTTACTGCAGTTGGGAAGGGGCAGAGCTTGTTCCCATTGGACTCCCCATTTCTAGTCAGGACCAAAGTGGGGGGAGGGAGGAGGTTTAAAGCCCCCTATGCCCTGCACACCATGTCTCAGCACATAAAGGTAAAGTTAAAGGGACCCCTGACCATTAGGTCCAGTTGCGGACGACTCTGGGGTTGTGGCGCTCATTTTGCTTTATTGGCCAAGGGAGCCAGCGTACAGCTTCTGGGTCATGTGGCCAGCATGACTAAGCCGCTTCTGGTGAACCAGAGCAGCACACGGAAATGCCGTTTACCTTCCCACTGGAGCAGTACTTATTTGCACTTTGATGTGCTTTCGAACTGCTAGGTTGGCAGGAGCTGGGACTGAGCAACGAGAGCTCACCCCGTGGTGGGGATTCAAACCGCCAAATATAGCTTGGCCCTCAGCCATTCTCTCTCTGACTTGAAGAATTTTCATATGCAACAGTTGTTCCTAGGAGCAGAGTTTCTACTGCAATGGTCAACACTTGAATATATTCTCTCTCTCTCTCTCTCTCTCTCTCTCTCTCTCTCTCTCTCTGCCTTATCCATTGTCATGAAACTGAAGATGATTTGAGTGAAGCCTCTCATCCTTCTTATATGCTCCTCTTACAATGCACCTTCTCCAGTTCTCCACAACATTTCTGTCAAACTTTGACCTTCCTGGAGCCTTTAGCCAGTCCATTAAAGTTTCAGTTTTTGTTGAATCTTCAGTCCAACCCCCTGCAATTCATGTAGTATTTGACATGGTAAACTTAGGGAAATACAGTGGTACCTCGGGTTATATACGCTTCAGGTTACATACGCTTCAGGTTACAGACTCCACTAACCCAGAAATAGTACCTTGGGTTAAGAACTTTGCTTCAGGATAAGAACAGAAATCGTGCTCCGGTGGCGTGGCGGCAGCAGGAGGCCCCATTAGCTAAAGTGGTGCTTCAGGTTAAGAACAGTTTCAGGTTAAGAACGGACCTCCGGAATGAATTAAGTACTTAATCCGAGATACCACTGTAGAGCCATAGGAGGCTTAGGAGCAGAACAGTAAACTTTTCTTAGCACTATGGAGCTAAGGTCCGTGGACGAGTAAATGCCTAGTAAATGGAGAGGGAGAGGCAACTCCAAGGTGAGGAGCAATAACCAAAAAGGCCCTGTCCCTTATTGCCACATACTTAATTGCAGACGGTAGAGACATTCTGAGTAGGATCTCTGAAGAAGATCTTCATTGGGCAGACTCAACACTGCACTGCTATATTCCTGTTCAATGAATGAGATCTTCAAGGGAATCACTGCTAGTGGTTCCCCCTGGTTTTTTGAACTGTATTGTGTATTTGCAATATGTAAACTGCCTTGTGTTGGTGATGCCCCCAAAGTTAGCATATAAATCACCATCATCATCATCTTATTTGTATACCGCCTTTCCATAGCTAAAACACTGCTAAGGCGGCTTACAAGATGACAAGATTTACATAATTACCAACATAACAAAAGTCATAAGCAATAAATAAAACACATCTAAAAGGACACAACCAAATGGAAACAATTTCCACGTAAATCATAAAATCTAAAACTAAGACTACAACATGAATATCAATCACAATTTAAAATGACATAGATAAAAAATAAAAGCAATTTAAAAAACAGAAACAGAAATGGAGCAGTCTCTTTCCCCCCTTTTTTCCTTTATTTTTTATTATTATTCAAAGTTATAACGAAACATATTTTCCAAAAACATATCCTTATTTCCCCCCCATTTTTCCTCCCCCCTCCCCCCACAAAACCCATCCCCCCCACCCCACCCCCTGACTTCCCTCAGTTCCAGTCTTTGGTTTCTCCAACAATGCTATTTTCTGCATGTTGCAGAGTTGTATAGATCCTCCAACTGTTTAGCTAATTATTATCAGTAAAAAAAAATTGTGGATGTTTATTCAAAACCTGCCAAGGAGTCCACTTCACTTTGTTGCGTCTTCAGATACTTTGTGAAAGGTTCCCATTCATCCTTAAAGTCACAGTTATCCTTGTCCCGTAGCTTATGTGTCAATTTTGCCAGTTCTGCATAGTCCATCAATTTTTCTTGCCATGATTCTTTAGTTGGGATTTCTTCAGTCTTCCATCCTTGTGCTACCAGAACTCTCGCAGCCGTTGTCGCATACATGAAGATGTTTTTCAACTTTTTTGGCAGGTCTTTCCCTACAATCCCCAACAAAAATGCCTCAGGTTTTTTAACAAATGTTAAATGGAACATTTTCTTCAGTTCATTGTATATCATTTCCCAAAATTTTTAAATTACTTTACAATCCCACCACATATGATAAAATGTTCCCTCCTTTTCCTTACACTTCCAACATATGTTTGAACTAGTTTTGTACATTTTCCCTAACTGCACTGGTGTTGTGTACCATCTGTACATCATCTTCATGTAGTTCTCCTTCAATAGGGAACAATCTGTAAATTTTAAGTCAGTTTTCCATAATTTAACCCAATCCTCCATCATAATGTTGTGACCTACAGTCCTTTATGGAGCCTGTCAGGCCCCGCCTCAAGCCAGGTGGAGAGAAGCAGGGCAGGTCCCTTCAGGTTCCCAGCAGGTCAGTCCTATAAATAAATTCATATATAAATAAAATATTAATACAGCTAGTACCCGTTAGTTTCTGGTTGCTGTATTTTGTTGCAATCGTCATTTCTGAAAGCCTTCCAAAGCAGACTGACATGCAGGGTATCTCAGTGATCCAATCTGGATGTTATCAAGGCACTTGTAACTGTGGCTAGGACTCATTTTCCCAAGGGTGCAGCAGGTGAAATAGCCAGGCCTGATAAAAATTGCTATTCTGTAGCATAGTAGCATTTCTGGGTTCAGAGGGTCTCCACAAGAGGCTGAATAATGGTTCTTTTAAAGAGGGAGGTGCTCCTTTTATCTTTTGGCTGACTTTTCTTCTCCTGTTGCCTTCTTTTCTCCTGTTTTCTTCTTTTCTTATCAGTTTCGGTCCTTATCGATCCCAACACATGCTTATATACCCTGGCTGCATATGTTGCAAGCAGCACAATCTGCTGTCATTCAGTCTCCATGATCACAATCCATTCCTCATCTGTCTTGAGGAAGGTACGCTTCATCAAAGTTTATTTGTTGTCTTATTGAAGCAGAGATATCCTCTAACACACACACACACACACACACACACACACACACACACACACACAAGTGCACAATGATGACATGTTATCTCAAGCTAATCAATATAATTTATGTATGGGAGGAAACCAAATAAGCATTAAATGCATTCAAGCTCCAGGGCTGTTCCTTTCTGAGATAACATCAGATATTAGCCACAAACACTTGGCTCTTGCTATACTGATCCTGACAGTAATCAGTTTTTAATTACATACATCTCTATCTCTGGGTGTTTTTATCACAGGGTATAAATGTGCAAGTATTTTAACTACTTGATTTAAGGTCTGGGGGTCTTAGAAAGGTAGTCTTCCAACCACAACTGTGGTGAAGCTATTCTCCAGCCAGTGATGTTGAACGTGTTGGGACAGGGATGGGGTTAGAGTTAGGTAGCTAGGTCTGGGTAGCTTTTGGATGGTGGCAGCCCTGCAGGTGTGTAGAGCTCCTCTTCTTGCCACGTCCTTGTCTCCTTGTCTCCTTGCCATCCCAGTGAGTGCAGTATCACTTCCACAACCCAGAGGACAGAACTGCCTCCACCTCCCACACGAGCCACCATTACCAACACCATAATGATGACCACGAAAGGTTATCTTATACCTGGCAGGGGTGTCTACAGGAATTTCCGGACCTCTCTGTTCACAGCCTCCCTGGGTCAGACTCTTTGACCATCTAAGCCAATATTGTTTGCTTTGACTGGCAAAGACTCTTTAAGGTCCCAGGCAGAGGCCTTTCCCATCACCTGTGACCAGAACTTCAAACTTTATTATCAACACCAACAAACCAAAGCATTCAGAGCAAAAACTTTTCCAGGTCTACAAATCTTTCATGCATCTCTCTCTTCCCCCGCCCTTGATTTCATAGTAGCTACTGAGTTTGAAAAGAACAAATGAGGGATTATAGTGGAACAAGTGCTTTATTTCATAACAACAAATGAGTGATTATAGTGGAACAAGTGCCTACACACAATGTTACCAGCTTTTTAAGTCTATAATAAAAAAGTGCCTCTCTGTCATGGTAGATGTCAGCCACTAGTAAATATTGACAATCACAAGTAAATTCTGGAAATGAGGACAAAGTTTGTTGATAGCACTTTGGATTTTTGAGTTTTACCAAAGGATCTCAGAAATTATGTACTTCCTTTTCTGTCATTAAATACTTCTTGTTGACATATATTAAACATAATATATTTCATGTATTTATATTATATATGTAAATCACATTTATATAATGCCACAAACATATTTTATTAAACAAAGGATAAGAATGAAAAGAGTATATTGGGTTTAGATGTTAAATGTAATTTCCATACCAGAATCTGGGGCATTAGGTGATTTCTAACTCATGTACAGTACTTTAAAAATGCACACTTGATGGAGTTGCCATATAAAAAAGAAAAGGCACAATTCTAAAGAACAGACACCCCCCCCCGTGCTTTAATAGGGACTATGCTAATCAGATGGATGGATTTCTCCTCAGAGAGCAGCACACGAGAGGGATATGAGGCCTTTTCAGTAAAGCCCCACATTTTTTTTGTTTCAGAGCTGCAGGACTGAAGAGAAGAAAGCTCTGGCACACCAGCGATCCAGAACTACAGCCTGCCATTTTGTCCTCAGTACATCGGGCTGGAAATTACTATCATTTTCTACAAGTCACTATGGCACTGGCCCCACCCTTGATGCTATGTGGCTTCCCTGGCTCTACCCCTGATAGCAAACATAGGCAGTGGTTAAATGTCTTGGTACCTCAATTGTGCAGGATTCAAGCTCTTCTGGAAGCCCACACATGCAGACTTCCCTGCTGTAGGTGTCTCCATGCTCAATGTATGGACACTGGAGGTCGGTCCTTTGTAGTCAGTGGTGGAGCATATCCCCACGCTGCCCAGGGTGGGCGCACTCCCGAGGGGGGGCAGGGTGCCCTCCCACACACCACAGTTCAGGGTAGGAGGGGGCAGGGAAGCTGCTCACTCTCCCCCTGCTCTGCACAGCCGGGTCAGACATGACATGGTAACGAAGCTGCTGCGGCCGGGTGTGCCTCGCCATGGGTGCAAGGTGTGCCGCCCACTTGCCTGCCATTTTGTCACCCCCCTCAGTCATGACACCCGGGGCAAACTGATCCACCACACACCCCTTCCTGCGCTTCTGTTTGTAGTCAAAAGAACTCGCTTCGTGTGAGCAGACTCACACCTGAGGCGTAGGGGCAACCAAGAACCTCAGTAATAAGAGTTGCATCTCACTGCAAGTGCTCCTTTGATATAATTGCCAGCTAATGATCTCTGATTCCAATTATTATTGAATTGTTATTATTGTCCATTGCTCATTCTACAGATATCTTAATATTAAAGTGAATATTAGTACAGTGGTGCCTCGGGTTACAGACGCTTCAGGTTACAGACTCCGCTAACCCAGAAATAGTACCTCGGGTTAAGAACTTAACCTCAGGATGAGAACAGAAATCGCAAGGCAGCGGCAGCAGGAGGCCCCATTACCTAAAGTAGTACCTCAGGTTATGAACTGTTTCAGGTTAAGAACGGACCTCCAGAACAAATTAAGTTCTTAACCCGAGGTACCACTGTAAAATGAAATTGCAAAGTAGATATGTGTTGTCTATATAACACTGAAAATGTTTGTTTGTTTGCTTTTTTGCTTGCTTGCTTTATGACATAAAACCTTATCTTCCAAGGATCTCAAGGTGGTGTACATGGTTCTCTTCCTCCCCAATTCGGCCTCACAACAGCCCTGTGAGGTAGGTGAGGGTAAGAGGCTGTGACTGGCCCAAGATCACCCTGTGAGCTTCATGGGTGAGTAGGAATTCGAACCCTGCTCTCCCAGGTCCAATACTCTAACCACTACTCCACACTTCCCCCCTTCCTAGATGATGGGAAGCCTCACATTTGAAAAGAAATGAGGTTGCATTAAGCTGCTGAAAATTAAAAAACATGGGTAGCCATATGAAGCAGCACTAATTATTAAATAGGAAGAAGCAGAAAGAGTAAGAGCTGAAGAAATTTCTGCATTGAAAAGTGAGAGAGTTTCAAATATAATAGCCAACTTACGCCATCTTTCCTTTCCTTATTACAAGTCTGGAGGTATCTGAACCCTTCAAAAATACACACACACATTCTGATGGAAGATGAACTTAAATAGTATTTTGGACTATGAGAAAACCAACTGAAAGAAATGATTATGAATACTAGCTCTTTGAGGCATGTGTACAGAAACAATGGATTCTATTCATTCTGGCCCAAACTTTCCATCAAAGACTTAACTTCAGGAAGCAGAGTTATAAAAGGAAAAAAGACCAGATGATCAGTACTGATGACAAGCTGAAGCAGTTCCTGTTTGGTGGTTGACGAATCCTTAAGTGTTGTGCCCTGCATTTGTCATGAAAATACCACACACACAAAAGTTCTGACCCAGGAGGTCAGGAGAGCATGAAGCTCTCTAAAGCAACTGCATAGTACATACTGATTACTCATGAAGGATTAATATTCTGAAAATCTCATAAATAAGAGAAGTATGTTTATATGATGGGTGGCTTGCAGTTATGTTGTACTCATATCTGACTGGAAATTATAAAGTCGAATGATCTAGTCTACTGTACTTCCTCAGTGGTGTGTGTGTGTGTGTGTGTAAGTATAGACCTATTTACACGAGAAATTTGACAACCAAGGCAAAAACAAAAAAACTTTACATTGCTGGCCACAAAACATCAGCCTAAGCCCTTTCTTCTACAAGACTAAGTCCTTTTATAGGATTTAGGGTCTTCCCACCTCCTAAACCACATAAAACAGATACCAGCTTTCTTATCCCACAGGTTAGCCACCTTAAAACAACAAGGTAAGCTCAACACTCCACATGAACTAGAACTCAAATGTCCGGAGCATAAAGGGGAAAAAATGGAAGCCTCTTTTGCAGAGAAAGAAAGCTTTTGAGAAACCAGAAGACAGATTTAGGCATGGCACCATTCCAAATACTGGCAAAACATTATAGAGTTGTATACCAACATAAGAAGAAGAAGCTGGATCAGGCCAGTGGCTTATCTAGTCCTATTGTCACAGTGGCCAGCCAGATGCCTAAGGGAAGACTGAAGGCAGAACAGTACTCTGCCCACTTGAAATTCCCAGCACCTGGACCAGGTATCCAGGGACATGTGGCCTCTGACAGTCAAGGTAGAACATAGCCATTGTGGCTAGCAGCCTTATCCTCCATGATTTCTGCCCCCCCCCCATGCTTTGTGTTAAGCTTTTCCTTGAGTGGCGTGAATTAGGCTCACTCAAGTATTCCACCCTGTTGCTCCATGAATTTGTTGAATCCGCATTTTAAACCATCCAAGTTGGTGGCCATCATTGCTTCCTGGGGAATTGAATACATAATTTCTGCTATGTTCTGTATGAATAAGTACCTTCTTTTGTCTGTCCTGAATATATAAAGACATCTCACCACTGATCTTAAGAGTTCCAAATCATGATACAAGTGGTCTAACAAACCGATCTCATGTCTGCTGTCTGCCATTTTGTATGATATCCTGTGAGATGTTGGTGGCCCATAAGAGCTAACATGACCATCCCAAACTTATACTGATCCTATCTTAATCCCCAAACTAGGATCAATGTTTAGCTGCAGAACTAAAGGTCACTGCCTGTGGCACTGTACCTAATAGCATTCAGCAGTAAATCTCTTTTAACAACATTTCCCACTAAACTTCAACAATCAGGGCACTTTCAGAAAATAATAATGTGTTAGTGCAGGGGTGGGAAATGTCAGGTCTTTACTTTTGGAATATCTCAAGGCCACACCCTTTCCCCAGACATATCCTCATTGAGTGTGTTTGCCTGGCTGGAATGCATATGTGAGCTCTGATCATGATTATTGCTTGCCTGAATGGAGGATAGAGAGAGAGTGGTGGGTGTGTTTGTTTGTGCATGTTGTGTAGAAACTAGCCTTCTGCACAAAAGTAACATTTACATCCATTTCTCCACCCAATTTTGTCTCTGGCCCTGCCTGCCACTAGCATTTGGCCCCCAGAAAGTTGCCCAGGAAGGAAGCTGGCCCTTGAAAAATGTTCCCACCCCTGAGCTACTGCAAACACTGCTTTTCTGTGCAATGCACACAAATACTAAGAACGAGAGAATGCAGAAAGGAGCATCTAAGAACATCACTCATTGAACTACAGGTTGGAAGCCAAAGATATTAATTTGCTATTTATGGATAAATAAAGATATACTGCAGAAATTTGAAGGAAAATAATATAATTCTTCTTGCGCTCTGTAATACTGGCATCTTTAAGTTTAATGCCTTTTCAAAGAGATTTTTGGCTCAGTCTAATACTCAGCTCTTCTGAAGAAGGTTGTTGGATCACACTTAAAAGTCTTATCCTGTCAGAGGAAGACCACATAACCACAAGTGATTTATTTATTTTTATTTCTTTTAAAAAATATTTCCAACTGTAGGTTATTATGCTGCATTCACCAACAAGCCTGGCTTACTTTGTGTCTTCATAATTGCTATAGATGTTTTCATTTATTTAAATTCAAACTGAGCATCAGCTGTTGTCTCCCACTGATAAAGGCTCCCAGCCCCAGATGTGGAGCTCCTTCAGTATCATGGAGGCTACCAATATAGTTCTTGACCAGGAAAGATCAAAGAAGCATGCAATATGGATAAGACAGGAAACTTTGGAACTAAGGCACCGGAACTTGGGGAATAAATGAGGAGACATAAATTTAAACTATAGTAAAGTTGGGAATAAATGTCCATATGAATAGAAAATTGATCTTTTCAACATTTTAATTCAAGTTTCAATATCTACGCATCCTAAATAAGCCTGACACAAATTTACTTTAGAGTCTGAACTCCTGCAGGGCTGCCTAGGCTGCGGATGTGTTCCTGAAGCCTGGAGAGCGAGAGGGGTCGATGCGCACCGACCCCTCTCGCTCTCCAAGCTTCAGCGAAAGCCTGCATTCGCCCCATAGGACGCACCCAGATTTCCCCTTCATTTTTGGAGGGGGAAAAGTGCGTCCTGTAGGGCGAAAAATACGGTAAACTCCGAGTGACTCAATCCAGCTCCTATAGATATGGCAAGCCGAAGGAGTACTGTTTATTTTAGTGCTTGAAGTATTTTCACTGCTGCCTTGCCACAATAAAACTGCAGTCTTCGAAAATCTCCACAAACTCCTGTTATTATCTTCACTTTTTTTCTGTGGAGGGCGGCAGGGAGTGGTTTACCGAATGAGCATGGTACAGATGTAACCTAATTAAAACAAGCCATTCCTTTGACTGTAGGGCAACTCTCTGACTCAGCAGAAGCTTTCAAAGCTTTTAAAATAAACACCAGTGCCTTGTTCATTGCTTGCACCTTAACCTGTTAAAGCCTCTCC
Organism: Podarcis raffonei; assembly: GCF_027172205.1. Classification (NCBI taxonomy): domain Eukaryota; kingdom Metazoa; phylum Chordata; class Lepidosauria; order Squamata; family Lacertidae; genus Podarcis; species Podarcis raffonei. Next base: position 57,001,346 of record NC_070610.1, read on the forward strand.
GGCAATATATACAGGCCTCAAGGTATGTGGAATGTGGTGAAGAAGATTACATTGTTAAGGATAATCCAACCCAGGGAAGAAGGATACAATCTTGTCAGTAATGGAAACATCAAGGTTCTAACCTTTATGCCAGGAATGGAGAACCCAAGCTGTTGTTCGACTTCCATCACCACCAGCCAGCTTGTCAAATGGTCAGTGATGTTGGGAGATGTAATCCTATAACTGGAGAGCCACAGTTCCCCTTGCTTTAAGCATAAATGTTTCGAGTTAAGGATACTCTAGGATCTCCTTCTCCTACATATATTCTGCCCAGAAGCTTGGGTCACCAGGACAATCCCTGTTCCAAGCAGAGGCACACTTAAGGTCCCTTCCTTGCACCCTTGGCAAGGAGCTGTACAGTCGTACCTTGGTTCTTGAACTTAATCTGTTCCAGGAGTCCATTCGACCCCTGAAACCATTCAAAAACCAAGGGGCAGCTTCCAATTGGCTGCAGGAGCTTCCGGCAGTCGAACAGAAGCCGCATCGGATGTTCGGCTTCCAAAAAAGTTCGCAAACTGGAACACCCTGGTTCCAGGTTCTCTGACCCTCACATATACTGCCAGGGTAAGCAGAACAGCCAGGGCTTTTTTTAGTTGTGACTCTCATTTCCTAGTCAAGATCACAGCTAGGCAAATGCTATTTAAATTCAGAGTTTGGAGTTCTAGGCCAATCTACTTTGTTTTATACGTTGCCAAATTTTATTCACTTTTACCATTTAAAAAATGTTATTGCTTGATAGGTGTTGTTTATTTTTCCAATGATAGCTTTTACTGCAAGTCTCCTTGAAGGTTTCTTATCATAGACAGTATAGGGAGAATATTAATTTGGAAAACAAATTTGATAATACATGCTTTATTGCATCAGTTCAGAATGGTGCCTATTTCAAATGACAACATGCTGTTCAAAACACATGGAAACAAGGACACAATTATTTTCATGTATTTTAAAGAGGAACACTGCATTTAAAACACATGAGTTAATGCTCTGTGAATTTTCTACTGAAACGTGTACCCAAATGCAAAATACTATAAGCCATGCCAGTGACTGGATACTTTATGACACCAGTGGCGTAGCGTGGGTTGTCAGCACCCGGGGCAAGGCAAGTAATTTGCGCCCCCAACCCATGGATTTGCGCCCCCTAACCCATGGATTTGCCCCCATAACCCTAACCCCCAGATGTTGCGCCCGGTGCGGCCGGCCCCCCCTGCACCCCCCACGCTACGCCACTGTATGACACCAGTCGCACACATACCTGAACACCTTTTGTTAGGGTGATATTATTTGGGCTGCCTCTCATGTGGCTTGCAGACTTTCCCCTCAATTCATCAGGCTCTAAATTTATGTGATGGCATTTGTGAGCAAGGGGAGGGGGGCAAAATTGACTCCAGGATTGACAGCGAAATGCTAAGTGTAACTGCCCAAATTATTGTTTCAGTGGTTAGGAAACTTCCCTTTCACTGCTCAAGGAATCCCAGGGTGGGAGGATAATTTACTTTGGAGTGCACACATAAAGCACATTTCCCAATAAGAAAGGCTTTTAAAGCCACAGGAACAGAGCCAATAAAAATGGGTTATCTTGGTTAGTATATGAACTTATGGAGGAATTTCACAATATGGATCATGTCACACTTGCTGCCAAGATTTATGTATGTGTGCTTTAACTATCCATATATGTGGTCAGGTTCAGAAGGAGGAATTTGACAGTGTCAACAGCCCATACCTCATAAATGGAAGATCAATGTGCATGGATGCTTCCATGCAACTGTGATGGAATAACACAAGAGAATCCTATAGAAAAACTAAGAGAGGAACAAATAGTGCAACAACATGAATATTTACTTAGTAGCTGGCAAGATGCGGGAGGGGGGGATATTATGATAATGTTTTGTTTTCTATGTATATTTTGCTATACATCTATGAAAGCCAATAAAAAAATACTTACAAAAAAACTAGAAGATCACATTTCTAGAATTCTGTACTGCATTAGAATATTCACAAACAAACACAAATTATCATCCATCCCAAACTTAACGTACTCTATTGAGCCTAAGATGTGGGTGACAGGTAAAACACAAGAAATAAAAGGTAAAATTCTTTCCTAGCTGTGAGGTAGAGGCAGAACTGTATTGGATTTGTTGGATTTGGCTGTGTGTTTTGTTCAGGGTTGGGTTTTTTTAAAAAAAATGAATGTCTTCCCAAGTGTCCAACCAGCTCCCTTTGGGAAGCCCACAAACAGAATCTGAAAGCAATGCCTATCTCCCACTGTTGCTCCCCAGAAACTGGTGTCTGTGTGTGTGTATAATTAGTCTTTTCTACACAACAACATGAAAAATATCAAAAAATAACAATACACAAAACACAAAAACCAGCATACAAAAATGCACAAATCCATATATTACAAATTAATAATTGAAACACTAAAAAGAAAAACAAACATTGACTTCCACCAATCCCACAGCACCTCCTTTACCTCTCATTGGGTCTTCCTGTTTTCCTTATCATCTCTATCCTAGCATCTAGATATAAATCCCTCTTTCTTATCCTTTCACTTCACAAGGTTATTCCAGACTCAGCCAGATTTCTGTCCTCAAACCTTGGCTTTTAAGGTATTCATTTAGGCACTCCCATTCCTTTTTCACTTCACTCCCAGAAACTGGTATTCAGTGACATACTGATGCTGCCCATGAAGATCTCATGCAGGGCTGGCCCAAGTCATATTGGCACCTGAGGTGAACCACAAAATCCCCACCACCACCAAGGTAGAGAAGGTGAGTGAAGATTCACATCCGGAACAAGGGGAGGGGAGACTAAAGATCCACATTGCAAACAAGGGTGGCAGGAGACCAGCAGAGCCTCCTATTTGCCAAGAGGCCACTGTAGGGGAAGCACTGGGGTGGGGCTGCCAATGAGGTGGCAGATCCACCCTCCAAGCTGCATGCCACAGCAGTTGCCATCATCACAGAAGTGGCAGCAGCAGCAGGCAATGCATTCCTTGGATCTGCTGCCCCTGTGGATTCTACCACCCAAGGCAGACACCTCACCTTGCCTCATGGTTGAGCTGGTCCTGGTCTCATGGAACTATCATGGCTAGTGTCCATTGATAGGCTTATTCTGCATTAATGCATCTAATCCCTTAAAAAAAAAAAGAGCTACAAAGTGGTAGCAAATTCCATACAATTGTGTTCAGTGCTTTCTTTTGTCTTTCATGAAATTACTGCTGATCAGTTACATAAAGGTAAAGGTAAAGGGACCCCTGACCATTAGGTCCAGTCGTGACTGACTCTGGGGTTGCGGCGCTCATCTCGCTTTATTAGCTGAGGGAGCCAGCATACAGCTTCCAGGTCATGTGGCCAGCATGACTAAGCTGCTTCTGGCGAACCAGAGCAGCGCACGGAAACACCGTTTACCTTCCCGCCAGAGCGGTACCTATTTATCTACTTGTATTTTGTTGTGCTTTTTAACTGCTAGGTGGGCAGGAGCACGGACCGAGCAACGGGAGCTCACCCCATCGTGGGTATTCGAATCACCAACCTTCTGATCAGCAAGTCCTAGGCTCTGTGGTTTAACCCACAGTGCCACCCGCGTCCCTATAGTTACATGAGTGACCCTAAATTCTAGAATTAGAAGGGGAAACTGAACTTTATCCATTTTTATACACACCAGATACTACGGAAGGAAGTTGCTTCATGTCCGCTGTGAAAAGAGTCAGCTGAGACATATTGTCATAAATCGGGTCCTCCATTAAACAGGGCACATGTTATGGTGGGACCTGGCAACCTAACCCTGTGTTGTGGGTGGGTACGTTTGGATAGCCACAACACCCTATTGGTAGGTCCCTTGATGCAGGGTTCAATCAGGCCAATGGGACACAGGCTAAACGGATCAAGGGACCTATATATACCTATGTACATGACCCAGAGCTTCCTCTTTCAGTGCGTGCATCAGAACACCTGCCCACCTCTCCCTGTGTTTGACCTTGCTATGCCGTTGTGTGTCGTCTGTCGTTGGGACAGGGGCACGGCAGGAATTTTCCCACTAGACTGATTGGTTGGTGCCATTTGGGTTTCGCCTGCTGCATAGCAAATTGTCACAACTTGTAAGGTTACGGATAGGCTCTGGTTCAGGTGATAGGGATGGGAGAAAGCTCTTGCCATCCCTGTGTGAAGGCTATTCCATTAAAGGAATCCAGGGACTCGATGGTTTGGTCAACCCTGTGAGGGGGTTGTGCCTGTGCCTGAGTCCAGGGGGGCATTTGGGTGGCAGAAATAGCCTGCTCCCGGCTTTCCACTTATCCAGGTGTTCACCCTAGGCTGACCTATGCTGGTGCCCTGGGTCAGCGCTGCCTGCAACCGTGCAGGGAGCTAGTCGAACCAGAGCCTATGCAACCAGTCACTTGCTGTAATCAATAAAGTTGTGGCCTAAATTCTACCAAAAACCAAACTAAAATTTGAGTCTTGTCTGAATTTATTTAAGGGGGAGGTTTAAAGGTCTCAACACGCAATGGCTGTTGCTTCGGACAATACCGTTGGTAATCAAGGCACTCCAGAAAGCTGTCGCCTATGGCATTCAATTTATAAAAGGTATTCCTTTTATTAATGTTACATGCCCCAAATGCCAGTGCTAGGAGCTTCCACTACCCAATCATTAATACCAGTTGGAGATTATTTGGTGTCTTTATTTTAAAAACACACAGAGCAGTATACAGACTCCTGCAGACTTTGCCCAAAATATGATGGCTGTGATGATTATGCCGTCCACGGTGGATCCAACTCCAGATTGATGAGTCTTCCACATTTACAGTATGATGATAAGTTCCATTACCCCTCAGAAAGGACAGGGCCTAGGCAAAAGCAAGAGGCTTTAGCAAATCACACAAACTCTCTATGTTTTATCATCCAAAATAGGCCTCTCTGGAGCCAATTTAATGGGGTGTAATGTATACCAGACCCTTGCTGGAATAAGTCACGCTCTGTTCTCTCCTCTGATGTATTGCCAATAGGGAGCTCTATCTTGCTGGCTACATTTTTATTCAGAGATGCAAATACAAAATTTAGCATCTGGAGACATTACGTGCATTTGTGACACTCTTTTGAAAAATATTTCAAGTTCCATAAATCAGTAGATATGCTAGGCACAATTCCAGACGTTTCCCCTCATGCGTAAGGTAAAATATGTTTTTAACATTAAGCAACATTTATATTGCATAGTCTGTTCAGGCTGCATAGGCCTGCGGCAGATCCATGTGTTTAAGACTCCCAGCCAGGCTAAGTTCCAGTATCAAAGCCCAGCTAATGGGGAAGTGATGTCAGGGAGTCAGTCTGCAGGGAAATAAGGCACAGGTGGGGGCAGGTTTAGTATCCCTATGTGTGTCCATTTTGCTCTTAATATGCCTCTGACCCCCCTGATTCATACAAGACTGGGATAAATTTAGGTCTAAAAATGTGGAGCTGCTGATAGCACGCATATTCTGAGTCTGTATCATGAACATGAAAAGTTCTGGCCAGAGTACCACCCAATACAGTGGTACCTCAGGTTAAGTACTTAATTTGTTCCAGAGGTCTGTACTTAACCTGAAACTGTTCTTAACCTGAAGCACCACTTTAGCTAATGGGGCCTCCCGCTGCCGCCGCGCTGCCGGAGCACGATTTCTGTTCTCAACCTGAAGCAAAGTTCTTAACCTGAAGCACTATTTCTGGGTTAGCAGAGTCTGTAACCTGAAGCGTATGTAACCTGAAGTGTATGTAACCCGAGGTACCACTGTAGATGTGATTCAATGACATGTCATCTTCTTGTAGAAGTACCAGTTTCTATTTTAAAACAATAACAACAACTTGGGAGAGCTTGAATCTCAGTTAGAAGTTGAATAGAAGGATCTGCAGAACAGAAAAGGAAAATGACCCCAAAATGCTACCTTATACTTAAAGCTCACCTATGCACGCCACTGACTGGGACAAAGCTTCTGTGGTAATCTCACCTTTGTTCCACAACCATTGAAATCAGTTACTCCAAAATATGTATCGGATGTCAGGTGCTTGTCCTCATTCATTGCCACGTTCTTCTGCAGTTTTTAAAAGTTACAGTGGTACCTTGGTTTCCTAATGGCTTAGTTGATGAACAAATCGGCTCCTGAATGCCACAAACCTGGAAGTAAGTGTTCTGGTTTGCAAACATTTCTCGGAAGCTGAACGTCCGTTTCAGCTGTTGGCATTGCTTCGAGGGCCAATCAGCCAATCAGAAGCCATGCCTTTGTTTTCGAACATTTTGAACGGATTGAGTTTGAGAACCAAGGTACTACTGTACTTCTGATTTATCAGCACTAACAGCTGTTACGAGTATTTATGTGGGGGTTAGGCCTGGGCCCCATTGTAATTCTTGGAATAGCCAAGCTAGCTTCCTGGTAAGGTGATAGCCTGGGTGATGAGCCATTAAGGAGAACAAAGGAAGGGGCTCTGTGAGAGACCTTCTCCTGACAGCAGAGGGACATGGCAAAGGGATGGTATCCACAATATTCAAAATACTGCCCCATAATCCCCCCCAAAACCCTTTGATGCAATCAAAGAACAATGGGAGCACAACATAAGCTATGAAATTAATCCCACCCAATGGGCTAGAATGTGGTCTGAACCTCCCTTTAAGTCCATATCATCCAAAAGAAGGGAACTAAACTCTAAAACTTGCCTTCGGGTGGTACTTAACACCATGGAAACTGGTGCCGATACGCCCAGGAACTTCACCAAGATGTTGGAGAGGCTGCATCTCCACAGGGGCATACCTCCACATGTGGTGAGAATGCCCTAAAATCGAACCATTCTGGACTGCAGTCCTACAAGAGATATGCAAAATAACTAAACAGGTATTAGAACTCACCCCAGAACTGGCCCTGCTGAACATCTTCCAAGATCATAATGACCACTCACATTACGCAGAGCTTATAATCCACCTACTCTCAGCAGCTAGAAGCCTCATAGCCACACACTGAGAAGACCTGTCAGGAGTAAACATAGACCAGGGGTCAGCAAACTTTTTCAGCAGGGGGCCGGTCCACTGTCCCTCAGACCTTGTGGGGGCCGGACTATATTTTGAAAAAAAAATGAACAAATTCCTATGCCCCACAAATGACCCAGAGATGCATTTTAAATAAAAGCACACGTTCTACTCATGTAAAAACACCAGGCAGGCCCCGCAAATAACCCAGAAATGCATTTTAAATAAAAGGACACATTCTACTCATGTAAAAACAGCATGCAGGCCCCGCAAATAACCCAGAGATGCATTTTAAATAAAAGCACACATTCTACTCATGTAAAAACATGCTGATTCCCGGATTGTCCGAGGACCAGATTTAGAAGGCGATTGGGCCAGATCTGGCCCCCAGGCCTTAGTTTGCCTACCGATGACATAGACCAATGGTATCAAATTGTATGGGAAATGGACTTACTAGAAAAGCTAACCAACAAACTGAAACTGACATGGGGACAATAGAAGAGGAAGCCTTCACCCCAGTATGGCTCCCCTTTATCACACACAGCCCAACAAGACAACAACAGGAATCCACCAACAGCAAACAAATCAGTCTGATTTACCTGACCCAAGAAGCCCTTCGCCGCAAATGCAAACAAACCCCACTGCAGACAACCACAGACAACCAATCACACCCTGCCCCCCAATACCTCTTACTACCAAGGGAATGTAATAAATGAATAGAAAGAGAACCTACCCAGTTGACACTGACACAAAACCCCACACATACAATATTCAAAATATAAGCCTCACCACACCACACCACACCACACCACCTCTCCCCGCCTCTTCTTCCTCAACCTTATACTGTACTCAACACTAATGTCTCACAACAAATGTAACTGATTTGTAAAAAAGAGTGTACAACCTGAAAAAAAGAGACAAGGCATATACTTTTATAAACCAAGAAAATCTTTAATATATAAAAATAAATAAATAACAAAGCCAAAAAAACCATAGAAGTTCTGAACCAGTGCCTAAAATCAGTAATGGGCTGGGTGTGAGCTTAATCCAAACAAGAGAGCATTGGTTCAAGTTTTCTGACAGTAGGGACAAGCAAGTTTTGGTGGGATTGTTAAAATGTACGATGACCATTCCAGGCTGAACATATACAGTAGCTGCTGAAAGATTGGCTTTTATTCAGTAAAAAAAAAAAATCTTCAAAAGATGTCTATTACCTGGTATGAAGTGTTATTCTACTCAGGCAGGAATTATCAGGTGGCCAGAGAAAACGACCAACCTTGATAATTCTATACAAATTTTATTCATGGCCCGTGGCTCTCTGAAGAATCAAGGTTCTAGCTTCCTGGTAGCAGGAGGAAGTTTACATCCTGTTTTTCAAAATTCCCTTTAAAAAGAAACTAGCAGCTTGGCTTTTTATACAGTAGGTTTTAGAGACAGAAAACCTTCCACCACCCCCATTCTCGAATGAGAGAGAGAAACATGTCACCCTCAAGCAGTTCCATCAAGGGATGAAATTTTAAATCACATCATGTCTCACACCCATTTCTTAGTGCAAAATAAATCATTCTAACAGAGTGCAAGCCAATTTTTACTTTAAAAAATGTTGTGTCCTAAGGCTGTCTTCTTGAACTTCAAAAGCACACTTCATAATTACTCTACCTATCAAAGGAAACTCAATATTTCACCTCCAACCTCATTCTACTTGTGTTATAATTTTTAATTGTTAATCAATTATATTAATTTTAAGCTGGTTATTTTCTCTTGAAATTACATGTTTTGTAGAAGCATACTCAAAACTTATTTTACATGATCATATATCCCTCAAAGTTATATTGTGGTGAGTTGTTTTATAATGATCTTCCCCAATTAACTCACGTATTAGGGTTTTAATCTCACATTTCCTTGTTCTAATTTGATTTGCATGATTTCTTCCCCCTCCCAATTTCTGAGCTATTTCTAATTAAGGTCTTCAGATTCCAGAAACTGCAGGATTTTGTACCTTTTATATTTATTTTACATAAACAGAGAAGATAGCTTAACTGAGGTGGGGTCTAGCAAAGGCACTATCAGTGGTCTATTTAAAAAATGGCAGTAAATTCTTCAAACTGCAAGTAGTATCCAGTTCAGATATTAGCTAGCAAACACTCTCATTCTGTGACATTGAGTTGAACTGGTTCAGACAATTGGTCTATAGCACCTTCCAAATGCAAAGCATCAATGACTACAACTGAGACCCTAACTGCACTATACATTTAAAGCAGTAGTATACTACTTTAAGCAGTCATGGACTCCCGGTAAGAATTCTGGGAAGTCTGATTTGTTAAGGGTCCGCATTTCCTAGAGTGCCCTGGAAAGTGGGATTGGTTGTTAAACCACTCTGGAAATTGTAGCTATGTGAGGGAAATAGGGGTTATGTAATTTATTCTGATATTGCCATATAGGATTTTGATAGATTTTTTTGGTACACACTTGAAAAGGGAAAGGTTTAGAAACTACAGTCGTACCTTGGAAGCTGAATGGAAGCCATTCTGGAAGTCCATTTGACTTCCAAAACATTCGGAAACCAAGGCACGGCTTTCAATTGACTGCTGGAAGCTCCTGCAGCCAATCAGAAGCTGCAGAAGCCACACCGGACGTTCAGCTTCCAAAGAACGTTCGCTTCCAAACTGGAACACTCACTTCTGGGTTTGCGGCGTTCGGGAGCCAAAACGTACGAGTGCCAAGGCGTTTGGCTTCCAAGGTATGACTGTAGAAGTGAAGTATGCTTTAGACGTAACACCCAGTGAATGGAAGCCATAGAAGGAGGACTCTGGAGATTCCATTTGGATGGCCTATACATTTAGAAGTTCTTAACAGTGCGGCTTTAAATCAAACCTTTATAGGTAACCAATGTAACAAGCAGAGAGGGATGCAGTCCTGACAGCTGCAACCGGCATGCAGTCAGAACTAATAGGCAGTTGGAAGCATTTTTTACAAAGTGCAGGTTTTAACTCTTCAAAGAGAAGACTCACTTCCTTTCTGCCTTTGGAGGCCATAGAGAAATGAAGTGGTAGCCTGTTAGTTCTCTGTTTATAAAATATATTCCAGTAGTTGTCCCACATAACAAGTGGTGTGAAACATTATTCCTGAATCTCTTTCTGCCGATGGCGCAAGCAACAGATGTGGCACACTGGAAATCCCAAAGATAAATACAACATCTGTTTGCTGTAGCTTTGTTGGACTCCCAAGGATGGAATGTGGGCGCCTTATGGGAAAATTACAGATACTTGTAATCCTAATTTATTCACTGCTGATTTATTTATGCATCTTTGTTAGAAAAAATCTGGATAGCACACACGGAGATTTAAGCATGAAGATATAGCGTTAGTTGCTGAAAAGTGAACATTTTGTCTGGATACCCCTGGTTCAAATCACAGTTACAAACTTATTGAACAAACTTATCCTAGCCATGTTCTTTTCTCTTTAACAAACTACACACACACAAAATAATTACATAAAACAGCAAAATACATACTTATAATCAATACATTATCATATTTATCATTTAACTACATAGAAAAATTATTGTATTCTCCTATGTTTATGCATAAATTCAGTAAGTGGGTTTGTTTTATTTATTTCATAAAATCTATACACTGCTTGAGTGTTAAAAAACAAACCACCCCAAAACTCTCAAAGCAATTTACAAAAAGATACTACAATTTGTTTTTAAAATCTTCCATTTATTTTTTTTGCCTTCCATTGCTCTAATCAATTCCATAGGCTTCTATATCGTTGCTACCTTCCAAATTTTCGTTAACCATTCTTTCACTGTTGATGGTGGCCTATTTTTCCATTTTTGTGCAACAGGCGTGTGAGCAGCTACTATTAAATGCCATATAAATGTTTTATGGTGTTTGTGTGGGTCTATATAGCCGAAAGTGTAAGATGTTATTAACAATATCATTACTACTGTCCCCAAAAGATTTAAATTACTCGACAGCAGAGGCATAGAAATAGGGGGAGCCATGGCCCTGGGCGCCCATTTTTGAGGGGGCGCAATCAGGAGTCCCCCACAACAGGCAGTGTGAATTTTACTCAATCTGTGGGCAGTCATACACCATTGAGCGGTTCGTAATGATTTCCTCACAATGAGACTGTGCTGGTTCCTGAGTAAAAAAAAACATTCCTTATTCTTGTTGAGAAATTGGTCTCCCTATTATTTTTATCCCTTTTCTCTTAGCACTGGTACACAAATGTGATTCCAAAGTACTCAGAAAGGATGTATGGTTGCACACCACCCCAATCTCCAAGCAGTGTTCTAGGTGCTTACCCCAGGTTCGGTTTCCTTGGAATGAGGGACAGTGGAGACTGCGGTGTCTTTACAATATATGGTTTATTATTAACACATATGCACAACCTGAGCCTACGATGGAGGGGCTCACAGCATTAACATCCCAGAAAGTCTTGCTTCTCCCGTAACCATAGCATTGGATTCATGCAGAAATCAAGGAAGGCTCTCACTCTCTAGTAGTTGCTGCCTGCTTCTAGCCCAGGTCTCTCACACACATCAACTCTGGCTTTTGTCCTCCTAACTACAAACAACTTAGTTGTCTGGCACAGAGCAGCTTCTTTTTTATATACTAAACAACCCATATTTAGGTCCACTGAAAAGCTGGCCTGGCTATTCCAACAATGGAATCCTTCCTTAGATTTTAACTTTTGCTAGATACAGGAAGCCCTCCACTCAAACACATGATAATACATTTTAGCCAGAACCTCCTTCATAATTTCTTTTTTATAAATTATTTCTTTGAAATTTAACAGTATTCCCATCATCTTGTTGCTTCTTAGTTGTCTGCACTGAAACCATTGTGGAGTTAGACACATTTGGGTTATTTCCACCATTGTTTTGCAGTAACCATTGTTAACTATTTCTTTTTATATGCAATTACATAATTATTTATCCAATTAGATGTTTGGCCTCAAATCTTAAAATATTTGTTAAACATAAAAGATGTAAGCAAGGATATATTAGATGTTAACATTATTTTCAAGCTATTCCAAACACCTAAGGCTGCTTCTGTACAAAGATTAAATTTTACCAAATATTTGTTGTCCTTCTCTCTCTACTGTACTATGGAAGGATTTTTACACAACTCTGCTCTTCTTTACAATGTGGTAGCCTTTGAAACATTGAAACATAATATAGCACATGGATCATTGTAGAGAGCTTTAACATAATCTTGAAATAGCTTGCCAATATGTCATTTCTCTGACAGAGAATGTAAGTACTTTCATTCTATACAATCAAATGCTTTTTTGAAAAACAAAGCTGTTTCAATTTTATTTTGGCATCTTTTGTTGATCAAATTCAACACTCTTTTTTGTACTAGTAGATAGTAAATGACTCATAATAAAACTTGTCTGGCGTGGGTGGATATTTATAGTTATAATTCAATTTAGCCTCCATGTATCTATTGTGTCAATGATTTTATAATTTTAATTTAATAAAGATACTGGTCCATAACATGCAGGTAACATTGCATCTTTTCCTTTCTTATAAATTAATACTATCTTTGCACTTTTCCAGGTTCTGGCATATACTTAGTTATTCTATATTCTCTAAATAAGTTATTTAATAATCTCATGAAGATATCTGAGAAAGTTGTATAAAATTCTGCAGGTAATCCATCCAGACCAGCTGTATTCTTATTTGTAATAGATCTTATAGTGTCATAAGTTTATTGAGTGCTGATATCTTCAGTCAATGTTGGAAATGAAGTTTTATTCCACCAGTTTTATATATATACCCCTCTGGTTGTGTTGATTGGTATAGTTTATTGAGGGAGGGGGATACTCTCTCTCAGTTAGTCTATTTTGTTCTAAAATAACATATGGAATCCATTTTTTATCTCGCCCCTTGCTAGTTTACATGTTAACGGCTTATCAGCTTTCTTTTCTTTTTCAAAATATTTATATTGAGTAAAATCATATATTTACTCATTATTTTATGTTGAGTAAAACTCAACATTCTGCTTTGTAAACATTTTGCAGGTCTAACAAATTTCTATAGTTCTCAAGTCTGCACATGTACTATCTCATATTATAACTTTATGCTATTCTAAATTCTTTATCTTCTTTAATTTAGAATGCTGATAATTTGACCTATTTATTTTTTAAAAACCTATTACAAAGCTTTTGCTGTATGCTGAATTATTTTCCAGTTTCTTCACTTGTGACATTAGGTTGGGAAAATTAGGGCAAATGATTCTGTATTTTCTGTACAGTCGTATGATTTTTGCTGGGGGCAGGGGGTTACAAGCGAAAGGGGAAATTGGCAAAAATTGTCCTTCCACTTCTGTTCATGAAAGAACCCTGCTGAATCCAAGTCATTGCTTCCAGTAACACATACACTGTATACCTCTTAAAATGTTTGTTAGGTGCTTTGGGGTTTTTTAAGTGGTCTAGAAATTTTCTAAAGAAGATAAGGAAATAAAATACATATGTTCACAGGGATTTAGATGTGTATATGTATAAACTCCTTATGCTCCATTTTTACTTTAACTGGACTCGAGCTAAAATCTGCTTTAAATGGTTCAAAAATCCTAAGAACAATATGATAAAAGGAGCAATGAGTGCTTATAATGTTACGAAAATGTGTTAATTACTTTCTTCTGCTTTGATCTGTAAGATTGGGCTGACTGACTGTTCTGAGAGCCTGCCCGATCAAGCAAAAATATCAAAGTTCATCCCAATGATATTTTTGAATAGTGCCTTAAAATCATGTTTTTCCTTGTAAAATATGTGGCATGTACAGACTCTGTGACACTGGGGATTGTACTGGCACTCATTTGGCAATGCTCCATAATTCAATCATGGCTTCACCACACCTGAATAATTCAGCCAGCTTAACCTCTTGCCAATAAAAACTTCTTAGCACACCAAAGTATCATTTATTTTGCATTACACCCTCAGGCACTATTCTGTAGTTTCAATTTGTAATTGCTCTTTTTTGTTTGAGTTCAAGTATTAAGTCAGCTTTTCAGTAAAATAATCAATCTTCCTCCCATTGAAGAGAGAAGGATTCTGACACATCTTTTAATAAAAGCATTGGTTGATCATCAATTATTAAAACAAAACATAAAATCCAAGCCATTTTGGTATCTAGTTTCTGTGGGATAACCAGCCTCATATAACCAGCATGCTTAACTCTAATAAATGCATGAAGGGGTTAAGACCATAGAGTAAGATGTCCTGCCAGGCTTAGCTAGGTCCCTGCCCCTCACCTTGGAAGGAACGGTTGCCAAGCTCTTCATTCTCCCAGACTACCATGTTAACTCCTATGAAGTGGCTTACGCAAGCCATCTTTGTGCTTCTATACAAATAATTTAGAAACAGCTTTGGAACCTAAGTTTTACTGCCTGACTTTGGAAGCAACTTAGAAGAAGGTATTTTAAAGCTCTAACAGCCTATATTTCCTATATTTTGTGATTCAGATTCAGAAATCAGTATATGCGGGCCAAATCTCCTCTGTTGGCTAGCAAGGCTGCTCTTATGCATTAATAACTGTTGATATGCAGTCGTACCTTGGTTTTCAAACAGCTTAGTTCTCGAACGTTTTGGCTCCCGAACACCGCAAACCCAGAGTGTTCTGATTTGAGAGCTGTTTTTGGAAGCTGAACATCTGACTGGGTTTCCGTGGCTTCTTTGGTTTCCAAACATTTTGGAAGTCGAAAGGACTTCCGGAACGGATTCTGTTTGACTTCCAAGATACGACTGTATACCATTGTTGTACTGTGAATTTTGAGTCTATGGACTGCAATAAAGCGCTGTGTGTGTGTGTGTGTGTGTGTGTGAGAGAGAGAGAGAGAGAGAGAGAGAGAGAGAGAGAGAGAGAGAGAGAGAGAGAGATTTTAAATCTCTGCTGGGATTCTCCCACCAAATAATACTTGCCCAAAAAAACCTGGATCTAGACATCCAGGAATTCTTTTATAAACTTATTTATCCTTTGACCAAAAATTCCAACACCAACAATTTTCTGGACCTAGTACTTCTAGGCTTGCCACATAGTTGCATAGCTTTGGTCCCTATGAACTTGGGTGGGGGGGAGGTGAGTGCCAATGGAATTAAGTCTTGTAAAAAATACAGCTTTTTTGTTGTGTGTTACACAGTCCAAGGAGCTCACGTGCACGAGGCAGAAGCTGCTGGGCATGCAGCAATGCATCAGGTCATGGTAGAGCAATGTCACAGCCAGCATTACTCACTGTAACCTGTAGCAGTGTAATGTCTGTCAGGAACACAAGTAAGCACAACATCAAGCTTCCTCCAAGATGGATGGGGGTAAGAAATGGGTTGGCATTCTCTCTTTTCTTCTCCCTGTCTCCTTTTTGGCTTGCCACTAAGGATGGAAGAATTTGTTAATTTTGGTTCTCTTGGTTTCTCATTTTTTCAGCCTGAAATTCAGTTCGCCACATTTCTGCAATAACTTTCCTAGTAGCATCTGGGGCAGTGTGAGGGTGTCCATATAACACATCGGTGCATTTTGTTTTTTTAAATCCTCATAAATTCTTCAATATTTTAGAACAAATTTCTCCTAATGAACAATTCTGTGTTCATATTTTTTACTAATGTACACATATTTGGAAGCAATTTGTCCTAATATATGATGCATTTTTGCATGTTACTTTCATTTTTATGCATCCCCACCCCCCGCAATTGGTGCATTGTTTACAAAACAATGAATTTTGAAAGATGGCTGTTCTAATGTTGCTTTCGAAAGTGCAAATATAATAGATTTGGCTTTAAAGGTGAACTGAATCAAATTTATCCCCCATTCCTACTTGCCATTGACATGATGGAAGCCTCTGAAGGATTGTTCTCACCACCCAGTTGGCATTAATAAAAAGAAGGCAAGGGAAGAAAAACAAAAAGAAAAGCAGAAATAAAAGCAGAAATTAAACCTTCCTCTTTCCCACCCCTTTTACTCACCCGTACATGTAACTTCCACATGCAGAAAAAAGCAGAATTGTGCTGGAAACCATTGGTCACACAGATGACTATGGCGATCAATATATAGGAATGTTATGCAGCAATCAGGCCCTTCTCTCCCATCAGTTTTCCATTGCTCACCTTTATCTCCACTGTTCACGCAAAGAATTGCAACTGGCGCCAATGTTACAATTCTTTTAGCACTGAGTTAAGGCTTTCTCTATTTGCTCAGGCATTTTAGATAGCATGGTTTGTTGGAATTGCTGTACTCTGGTCTCAAGTGCTATGTTTTTAGTTTGTCTCACATCTTATCATAAATATACACTTTATGTTTTAATTGTATTTATATCGTCTGTGAATAATTTTATTCACACTTTTGTACCCTGCCCTGAAACCTTCTGATGAAGGGTCATTAAGAAATATTGAAAAATATGAAAAAAGCAAACTTGTACAAAAAAACAACAACCAGATAAAGACTGCAATCCTCAACACACTTAATAGAGAGTAAGTCCCAATAGATATGAACGTGCCATCAATCTGAGTCTTTCCAAGTAGGGCTGGGAGTGGTTCCTGTCTGAAACCCTGGAGAGTTGCTTCCAATCAATGTAGACCAAAGGTTTTCAATCTTTTTGAGTCCATGACTCTCTTGATCAACTACACTCTTTTTGCAGCATCCCTCAGAAGCCCAGATATGTCACCCCTTGCCTGCAGAGCTGGCAGCCTCTCACCCTTTCTTGAACACCCTCCCTTGTGGAGTATTCCCTCAGCCTCCTCCCCCTAAGAGTCCTCCAGGCAGCTGCTGCTGCTGCCCCTGGTCTCTGAGCTGCCCACCTCTGCCCCAAAGAGAAATGTCTCCTCACACAGCCCCACAGGACCCTAGGAAGAGGATGCCCCCAGCCTTAGTGGTCCAACAGAGACTGGCCAAAGGTGAACATGAGGCCAGCATCTTATTTTGGGAGGCAGCAGTTGCAGCAGCGGGCGCTGCTGGGCCTACATGTCGAAAAGGTTCCACTTCAGCGCCGGGCACTCAGCTCCCAAGCAGGGAGCACACACAGCAAGCACAAGAAAGGCCAGCACACTGCCTGCCTGCCTGCTTGCTCGGCCTCCCACTTGTCTATCCATTCCCAACAGCAAGTGTTGGCGGACTGGCTGGCTGGGCTCCCTTGCCTACTTGCTTGCTTACTCCAAGGCCACTTCAGCTCCTGGCAACCAGCACCCCCTGGCCAACCCCAGAGGCACCATTCGCCTGTGGAGCTTGTAGCTTTGGCTGCTGCAACAAACAGCTGTGCAAGCCTTTGGGAGGCAGAGAGGCGAGGAGGGAAGGAGAGAGGGACAGAGGCCAATGTTGCCCGTGGTACCCCGACCAACATTCAAGGCACTCCAGGGTACCATGGATCACTGGGTGAAAACCACTGATGTAGGCGAGATGAACAATGGTCTAACTCTGTATAAGGCAGCTTCCTATGTTCCTATGAATTGCTGTATTTGGGGCTTCAGCTCAGGGCAGAGGAAACCAGCAGAATTTAGCAAGTGGTGTCTTTGCGTTAGTGAAGATGCTTTTTGCTCTTGTGGAGAGAGACCCAAGCTATGGTTGGTCAGTTTAAGGACGGTTGTTAAGCAGGGTTGGGGTGGGTCAGGCCCAGCCAGGTCAATCCATTTTGATACTCAAGCGTCTTGAGTCAAGAGTGAAATCTAAACAGCAATCCCAAGTGCCCTGAGGGCAGCTTCTGAAAGATTTTATCTGCTGCCAAATCTACCACTTCAGGCAACCAGCTCATCTTGTCTCATAGTAAAACTGCTTCTGAATACAATACTCCTCATTAGCCACATTTCAGTGGACATTCCTCTTGCTCACTCTACAGATATGCCAGAGGGAGTTGGGTTTGATACTGGAACTCACCCTCTGTGCATAACCTGACACTAACACAGCAGATATGACACTGATTATTGCCAGATCTTCAGCTCACACCATGTTTAACATTAAAAAGAAGTCAATGTAACATCCCCCCCAAAAATACAAAAGATCTAAAATATACCCTGCATAAATTCTGTCACTCTCCAAAGCATTTGGTTATCCAAGTGCACTGTGTGTCCACCATGTACGTCAGTTTCAATGTGTAACATTTATGAAAAGAAATCCTAGTAGACTTGCAATTTGTGGATTTCTTTTTATACATGTCCATAGAGTATTCCGTATTTATCCTCCCAAGTCACCAAGAGTTACACATCAAAGAGTGTGTTTGCATTTCTATAATAGATAACAGCACTGACTCAGGCTCCAGGGTTTGTACAAACTATAAACTGAATTAACAATCTCACATTTGTATACTATAAAGATTAGGCTAGGAGGGGAGAAGAAAACCTTGCTGCAGGTGAACTAAACCTTCCCAATGCCACATTCTTTACCATTACAATGGAAATCCAAGTGGGCAACATCTTACTTTAGTGTGCAACAATTTTCCAATATCCTTCAAGAGCTAAAGAGTCATCCTAGATCTTAGGATCCCATTATCTGAACTTCAAGTAGCCCATTATTCATTATTTCATTGGCTATCTCTGTTGCCGACTTCACTAAAGCTACGCACAGGAACTTCATTCAACATACTTGCCACAGGGCATATGAAAAAGGGCCTCAGAGGATGATCGCAGGGTCTGGGTAGGTTCATACGCAGAGAGATGGTCCTTGAGGTATTGCAGTCCTAATCTGTTTAAGGCTTTATAGGTCAAAACTAGCACTTTGAATTGGGCCTGAAAACTAATTGGCAGTCAGTGCAGTCTGGCCAGGATCGGTGTAACATGCTCTAACCATCTTTCCCCGCTGAGCAACTTGGTGACAGAATTCTGCAGTAGCTGAAGTTTCCAAACTGTCTTCAGAGGCAGTTAACACTTGAACCCATTAAAGTAATCTAACCTAGAGGTTACCAGAAGATAGACAACAGAAGTTAGACTGTCCCTATCCAGATAGGGATGTAGCAGGGCCATCAGCCAAAGCTGGTCACCTTGGTGGATGACTTACTCTGGAAACTGGACAGGGGAACTGTGTGCTTGTTGGTTCTGCTAGACCTCTTGGTGGCTTTCAATACCATCGATCATGGTATCCTTCTGGGTCACCTTGTTGGGATGGGACTTGGAGACACTGTTCCATCCTGGAGGGGCAAACCCAGAAGGTGGTGCAGGAAGACTTGTGTTTGATGTCTTGATCATTGGCCTCAGGTTCTTTTCTAACCCCCATGCTATTTACCATTTACATGAATCTGCTAGGAGACATTGCCTGGAGTTTGGGGGTTTGGTGTCACCAGCATGCTGATGACACCCATCTCTAGTTTTCTTTTCCACCTAAATCCAAGGAAGCTTTCTTGGTTCTAAACCAGTGTCTGTCATCAGTAATTGTCTGGATAAGGATGAGCAAACTGAAACTTAATCCAGACAAGACAGAGGTGTTTTTGGTCAGTCACAAGGGAGAACAGAGAATAGGGGTTTGGCCTGCGTTGGATGGGGTAACACTTCCCCTGAAGACACAGGTTCACAGTTTGGGTATACTCCTGGAGTAATAGATGTCCAGGTCTCTGGAGTGGCCAGGAGTGCATTTGCACAGTTAGAGTTACTGTGCCAGCTTCATGCATTCCTCGAGATGTCTGATTTAGCTACAGTGACACATGCCTTAGTCTCATCACTTTTGGATTGTGGTCTCTACATGGAACTGCCTTTGGAAAATGCTCAGAAATGTCAACTTGCTCTAAGAGCCACAGTCAGGTCATTGATTGGGGCTGCCAGAAGAGCTCCACTGGCTACCTGTCTGGTTCTGGGCACAATTCAAAGTGCTGGTTATAACCTGCAATGCCCTACACAACTTAGATCCCAGCTCTCTGAAAGACTCTATACCCTCATACAAACCTGCCTAGGTTTTCAGATCTTCAAGGGAGGACCTTGCTCTCAGTCCCACCCCCACCCCCTCACAGGCACACTTGGTGGGGACACGGGAGAGGACCTTCTTGGTGACTGCTCCCAGATTTTGGGATTCCCTCCCTAGAGAAGCCAGGCAGGCTCCCTCCTTGTTGTTCTTCTGCCATCAGCTGAATACTTTCTTGTTCCAACTGGCCTTTGGGAACTGACTACTTTTAATGAAAGGGCAGGTGCCATGCTGTTCTTTTTGCATGTTTTTAAAGCTCTCTCTCTCTCTCTCTCTCTCTCTCTCTCTGTGTGTGTGTGTGTGTGTGTGTGTGTGTCTCAATTTGATTTTATCAATGTTTAATTGTATTTTGATTTTTCTGTTGTTGTTTTCTGTTTTTAGCTATTATTGTTTCTATCTGTAAATTGCCTTGAGCCCTGTTAGGGGAAAAGGTGGGATATAACCTAAATAAACAACAGCAACAGCAACAGCAAAAACAGAAATCATGCTAAAAGTGCCATAGGAATGCCTGGTGAGAAAATACAAATAGAACCATTGTAGGTTTTAGTGAATCTAAACTACATTGCAATGCAACCTGAATTAAAGAATTCACCATTCATAGTTCCCAGTGGAGAGTCTAGCAGTTACTGTGTAGCTTAAATCACAATACTTGCAACAGTTAAAAGCTGTAGCACTTTAGCCTGCAGTTCCTTTGTTTTAATTGCTCTTCTCTCTAATGATAGAACTCTTCTGATGCAAAGCTACTGTATCTAAAGAAATGTGACATCTCTAGCTGGGTAAAAACAAGGGCTTGCAAGAGGAAACATTTTATTGGGGCCTGATGCTCTGAAGAGGAGCACCGGGCCAAGTGCTTCAACTATATGCCTTTTTTCTGTGGTAATGAAGGTTGTGATGGCTGCTTTACTCAGGGCTTCTCTGCTGAACACCACTGCCTACCCCTTCCTGGCCTGCTAAGCTTACAGCAGGGCAGGCAGTGGCATACAGTACAGGTGGCAGCACCCAGCAGAGAAGTGGCAGGTTAAGTAGCTGCAGCCACTGCCATTATCTTCATTTTTGGAATGGCCACCTGGGTGGCAGCTTGCCTAGGGCCCCTTGAACCTGGTGCCAGGCCTGCCCAAATTTGCTACTTGAGGCAGCTACCACATTTCACCTAATATTATGTGCCTAAATCCAAAAGAAGGCTGAATTCAACACAGACATCAATTTAGATATCCTCGCTCTTGCTGTTTGCTCTTTATGATCTCTGTTTTAGTCATCATTTAGCTGTCTGCTTCTTGAGTACTGCCAGACTCCACAAAGAAGGCATCATGGCCCAGAGATAAGACATCTTCTAAACAATACTACAAACCTCTATTCAAGACAACACATTTCTCCAGTTCTGGTTTCTACCCATATTTATAAGTTCCTATCATTTACAAACCTTTTGTACCTGTCTTGAGACATTAGTTTCAATTACTTCCAGTGGGAGGTTGAAAGGATTATTCCTCTCCAAAATAAAACAGTATTTTGATCTGTGTTTCATGATGACCAAGAAAAGTTTACTCCATACTCAATGCACAATTTTATTATTTCAAACCACTCACAAACTGGCTCTGCCAATGTGCAGTGGATCAGAAAAAAGGGTCAGAACACCACAAGAGAATGGGCAAAGACCATAAACCTAGAACAAACATGCAGATTCTGTCCTGTTGCATTGCATTAGTGACTTGCTTGATAACTGCAAGTCTTGCACTTTTTCGTGCCTGTGGAAAGTTATTCATTTGTCTCTTCCTCTTGCTGGGAATTGCCGTGTTACTTATGGTACAAAGCCATTCAGGAGAAGAGAACAGGCAGGCAGTATTTCACAGCTGTCCCACATCTGTGCAACTCAATCAGCCTGCTTCCTTCTCTTAAAAAGATTTACAGCACACACACAAAAGTAATAGAATTAGAGCATAATGTCACTACTCGTTTCTTATGCACACATCAGTACACAAGCACATATATACATTTGCACTGTACTTGACATCTTTACTGTGCTTTCTTCAATGCTTCCCCCAAAGCAGATTTCTATTCTCCATTTTAGGGACTGAGAACTGAGGCTACAATCCTATACACATGGTTAACCTGAGAGTAAATACCACTGAACTTAATGGGACTTATTTCTGAGTTAATTTGCATAAGATTGGACTATAAGAGGCTGGTGGGCTGATTAAAAAAAAATCCTAATCCACTGAACCACACTGATTTCACAATTAGGGCTTTGCTTGATACTTATGCCTGGGGGCAAGGCAGGAAAAAATAAGGTGACTTGTGCCACCAAGGACAGTGTATGTATTTTTCCCCCGGAACAGTTATTAATGAAACTTCTAAAGACATGCCCTATTGAAATGACTTCCCATCGCTGCATCATGTATTTTCAGATTATCAATCACCCAAATGGGGCAATGCCTTTCTTTGTGCTAAGTGACCCACTGATGAGCCTATGTGTTGAACCATCTTCCTCATTATCTGAGTTCAGACCAGTTTCTGGGAAAATCAAAGAGCTTCATGTTCGTCTGCTTCTTGTTTGAGATACTGCCTGTCACCTCTAGGTCACAGGTTTGAATCTGGCCCATGTCAGTGGTGACAGAAAGCTCTTACCATCTGCTGACAGCTCAGTGCCCTGTGTGAAATGAGCTGGAGGGTTGGGGGTTGTTTCTGTGAAAGAGGTGTTACAATCACACCCAGAAACACCAGCTGGTACTTTTTGATGCTAGGCTCACCTAAAGGGGCCAATTTTAACCTCTGGAGCTGACCTTTGCAAGATAATATTGAAAATTACCTATGAATGCAAGGCATTTGTATTGTCACTGCAAACTCTCTGCCGACATATGTAGTATTTAAATAGGGAGAAACAGCAGAAAAAGAGAGGAGATATTGCTCCTTGCCACTGATACAATCTCATGATGCAGCAGTCCCTAGGTCTTGGCCATTGTGAAATGGGAAGCAATTAACACAAGCATTCGATCAGATTTAAAAACCAAACCCAAACTTATAAAAAGAGATTATTGCAGTGGGCTTATATGATGTTACATAAAGCAATTGTTATACCATGCTTTCCAGTTATCTCATCACTTTCCTTACTGCAGAAAGTTATTTTTTTCTTTTTTTGGAAACAGGTTTGGTGTGCACTGTGCAAGAATGTCAAATCCACTAACTGAGCAACCTGAATTTGCTGGTATGCAGCTGAATCTCACTCACAAAGCACTGATAGCCTGGAAGCAGCTTGCATCGTGGTACTGATTCACATCATACAGTCTTCTACATAAGTGCACTCCTGAAATAATTGGAATGCACCTATGTAGAAAACAATATTGTGTGAAAGCGTCCACAGTGAGCAAACCCTCAAGGAACTAGCCCCAAGTTTGCAATCCTTGCCTATGTACTGAAGACTAAGCCCTAGAAAACTCAGGGGACACATAGGATTGGTCTGCAAGACATTTTTCAGTGCTCCTATGATAAGGCTGAGCAACATATCTGAATATTTTAGCTGTTCCTCTGGCGCAATGCTAGATGACCTACAACCAAATTTGTACAGTGCTTAAGTTGCCCATATTAATTAGGGCCTAGAGAATCCAAGTTCTTGCCACAAGCATTACTGATCTCTAAGCCCTTGCTTCTTGCACAGTACAATCCTATGCATGTTTATGGCAAGCAAACTTTCTCTAGTAAGTACAGGATTGCAGCTTTAATATCTAAAGGCACTGGGTAAAAGGCATGACCTTTTTATGCTTGAAGCTATTTCTCTCTCAATTATATTTTGCTGGAGAACGCTGGTACTGGAGAAACATTCCTGTTCTGGGAAAGTAGTTAAACTTTTAGCCCTTTCCACCCCTTTGGGTGCAATGCACAAACAGCTGCCCTTTGGTGACACTTGCCCCTTTCCAGCAGTACCATTGCAGGCAGCCAAGCCCTGACAAGTTCCAGACATATCTGGGTGGGGGTATACGATACGACACCACTGTTGCTATTTGTAACTGACCAGAGCAGTCACAACAACATCTTGGTCAAACGTTGCAGGCCCAGTATTCCTGGTTTCTCCTGGACCAGGCATCCTGCACACAAAACATCTGGCTGGAAGCTGTTAAGAGTGCTTTGTCTGGTTGCAGCAGCCTCAACGGAAGGTGAACAGCTGTTTAAACCATGCATTAAGCACTCTTATTGATTTAATCTTGTGATTCCCCCCCCCTCCAATAGCTTCACTGGTCCCCATGATATTAAGGTAAGTGTAGTCCCTGTGAGGATTTATATGATGTCCAATCTTGACTTAAACTGAACAGCGTGCAGTCTTCTCACACGTCACGAGACAATTCTTTGTAGCTATGTGCTCTTGGTAGAATGCAGAGAATCTCAGCCAACTTTTTAAGTGAGTTTCTAGCCCTGATGGTTGCAGAAATACCTGTGGAAATGTATACTGCTGCTTTCCAGGTGCTAGAAATTAACAAGGGCTGGATAGTGCTATTCAGCTTTGCTTTAAGTATATCGGTTGGCCGCTTTTGGCAGACAGAATTCTGAAGCAGTGATGAAAGTGGATTTCAGCTGCCATAGCATATCCTAGCTCTTTGAGCTCAAACATGGCCTACACAGCATGCTTATTCTTACATGAATACAATGGCTGTAACACCTTTTCTGTGCTTGCAAATCATGTGAATTGGCTTCTTCCTTCACCTACTGAAGACCACCAGATTTGATCCTCTTGTCTCAGATTTTGAGATGACAGCAGAGGACAAAAACATTAACTGTGCTTATACCTTGTTTTAGGCTGCTTGCAGATTGGGGCAGTTATCATCCCAGAGGGGCCAAATGCTACATCATTAAGAATCGTGACTCAGCCTTATGCAGAGTAGCTGCCCACCCATGAGGCAAGGTGAGCTAACTGCCTCAGGTGGCAGGATCCACAGGGGGGGTGGCAGATCTGGAATGTATTGCCTGCTGCAGCAGTGGCAGTGGCAGCGGCCGTGTATTCCTTTGGAGGACAGATCTGCCACTTCCTTAGCAGTCTGTTCCCCATGCCACCTCCACCGTGGCCTCTCGACAAAGAGGAGGCACTGTTTCTCTCCTTCCGCACCCAGAGAGGAAATGGTGAGAGCCCATTGGGGTCTCCTGGACTCTGCACCTGACTAGCCTAATTCAGAATGGGCCCCTTCCCCTTCCCCGCCCCCTTGACAGCCTTTGTTTCCCACTTCAACCATCAGGTAAGGTTGATTTTATTCTGCCTATTGTTCCCAATGCACATTTTCACTCCCTTGTTCCTGATGTAACTCTTCACTCCCCACTTCTTCCCAGGCAGGTATGTGTGCCTGCCATTTTGTGGTTTGCTTCAGGTGCCAAAACATACTGGGCCGGCCCTTGTAGTGGCTTTCTTTTCCTTCTCATCTATCTGACGCTAGTCACTCTTTCAAGCATGAAGCACAACACATCCCAAAAAGCAAGAAAAATATACACTTGACAGGAAAGACATCCAAACAAGAAGTCTATTCGTATCTTATCACTAATCTCCTTTGAGATTTGCTGGGGGGTGGGGCAACTGAGCCACCACATAGCCCAGAATACACACTGCACCTAGTAAATGACTCACGTGAATAGTTTGCCAATAGCACAATGGAAGATTTTGCATACATCTACAAATGTGCTGAAATGATGTGTGGGGACTGGAGGGGAAGGAGCTACACACCTCTTTTATACCTCTGATTATTCCTCCAGAATATCTATATTTCTGGTTATTCTTATATTTATTGATTTTTTTAAAAAAAATAACCCACCATAAATGCTCTTGAAATACACTGCTTTGAATACACTGAACACAGGCCAGTAATTAATCTTCCCCTCTTTTGCTGCACCTGAAATCTCTTATTCCCAAAACCTGTAAAGACCACTCAGATAGTTGCAGGCAGATTTGTGGCTTGTGTTTATAGTGTGCCGTTCAGATTATCAGGCTACTATTACACAATGCAGCCTAGGCTAAAAATAAAGTGAACAATTATGTGAACAGGACTCAAGACAAATTGGGATCCTAAACCCCTATTAATGTTTACTCAGAAGTAAATAATCACCTGTAAAATGGACTTTCCCATTGTACATAGGATTCAAAACAATGGCAAGGGCAATTTAGTTTACAATCCTCTGCATACTTACTTGGGAGTAATTCCCATTGTTGTTGTTGTTGTTTAGTCGTTTAGTCGTGTCCGACTCTTCGTGACCCCATGGACCAGAGCACGCCAGGCACCTCTGTCCTCCACTACCTCCCGCAGTTTGGTCAAACTCATGCCGGTAACCATTGTACCTGGTGACAATTAGTTCCAATGAAACGTGTGCAATATCAGTAGGCTGATGTTCTACTCAACAGGTTCCTTAAGAGACAAGTTTACAGGAGAATCATGTCCTGTGCTTACTCCATTGCAGAGGCCTGCGGTCATGTAATGCAATCTTACCCATATTTACTTGGATGTAAGTACCACTGTATTCAATAGGTCTTGGCTATCTACCTGGTAAGTAGACAAATGAATGCAGCCTATCCATACTTCACTGGAAGCAAGATTCAGTTCAGCTGGACTCAATGTGTCTCATTTCCAAGTAGACAAGCATAGGTTTGTGCAGATAAGTCACTGTTCTATTCCATTTGCCTTTCATAATTTTAATTACCCACCTTCATGAATTATTTTAATTATTACAGGGAATTCTACCCTTCAAACAAATTTGCATTGTGGCTTACAAAAAATTACAGCATAGTCTTTATACCCCAATATTTCTAGTGGTGAGTTATAACAGCTTATAGTAGCTCTTAAGCTACTATATTTAGCTGAAAGCTATTTTGAGGATGTTTCGTTTAGTAAAAGGAGCTCCCTGCCTCCTATAACACTTACAAATAATTTGTTATTTGGGCAAAACTCTTAGCACACCTTGCCTGAGTCTGGGAGTATATTGAATTCATTTACAACAATGCAGTGTCTTTGATACAACTAATTTGTGCAGACTGCTTTGGATTACATCCTCACAGGGAATAGGGAAACATCACTCTGCACATAATTAGAGGCACTGACTTCTGAGAAGTTTGATCCTATGCAGATTTATTCCGTAATTAAGTCCCACTCATTGCAAATATGCTTACTCCCAAGCAAGTGTAGGACCGCCACCTCACTATTACTCCAGATGTTCCGCAGCTGACAATGGGTCAAAATCTCTGGTTTACATCAGCCTCTGCAAGGATGTTCAGTTTATCCAATGGAATCACTCAGATGACTGACAGGGGGAGGGGGGATATAGTTACAATTTTTGAAAACCATTTTAGTTTACGGTTCAGAAATAGCACCATCTACAAATTCTTGCAATGGCTCTAATACGATGCAGTTGCTATGTTAGCAATACCATAGCTAAGGCTAATTCCATAGGAAACGGCTCCATTTGAAGAGCCTATTATAATCAGCAACATTACACGCATTTGGTTCTAAATATATTTGCCCTGGCAAAATTGCTCTGTTTTTAAAGGGGCTGTCACTCGGTGGTATTCTCTGACTCCCCCACCCCCAATCGCTGCAGATCTGCCAGAGCTTACTGTGTCTGAAAGGAGGCTCCCTAATTAGGGATTAATCTGGGAGGCAGCGCTCTCTCCCTCTCTCTCCTCAGTGTAGCACTGTTATGATTAAGGTTTTTGCAGTGAGTCATAAGGGGGAGGGAGGGATAATAATAATAAAACCTTTCATCAGCACCTTTGTTCTGATTGTTTCAGCTGGAGGAGAGACGTGCGAGGCATATATTTGTTGCTGAAATAATATTGACAGTGGAAGACATCGAGCTGCACGGAGTGCAAATTGAGAACAAGCCATTTTTCTTCTCCCAAAATAATTGCCAAATTGCCAAACAGAAATCTGGAAAAGGAGGCGCGGGGAGGGGAATCTAACTAGTTTCCGCTGATTGCTTTTATTTTTACACCATGTGTTCCCTCTAGTCAGTCTGTTGAGGGGGCTGGAATGCGTCCAGGCTTAGCTGATCTTCTTTTCTTTTTTCTCCCTTTCCTTTTTATTATTTTCAATTCACATTTCAGATCCAACTCCCGAAACTCTTTGATCTTTCTTTCTGTCTCCTTACCCGGAAGAGAACCCTCGCCTGCTCAGCTGGGAGCTCTCAGCACACGTGGAAAACCTGGCGCGGCTCCATGTTCTTGCCAAATTTAGTCACACAAAGAGGCCAGAAAGGGGAAGAACAAGAGGATGAAAGAGGCAGCCGGCGGGACATCAAAGGGAGCCGCCGCCCCGCCCCCGCGGGCCCCGCTAACCCCGCCCTTTGCCTATATAAGGGCAGCCTCGCCGAGGTGGTCTTTTCTCACGCAACTACTGCGCTGCGCCTTACGCATTCCCTTGCGATTCCCTGCCTCGCTTTTCCCACTGAATTGCTACACTTTCCTCTTCCCCCGCAACTCAACAAAAAGATTAATTTATAAAAATCCTCGCTTTTTAAGGCAGCCGTCGTAGCTCTCTTGCCAGGAAGCAAATGTCCCTTTCCATCCTACACATACACACACATTATTCCTTCCACTTTTCATGCCGGTTTATTTCTTTTTGTTAAGGCAGTATCCGATCGTGGTTGGTGCAACCTTCTGCACGCTCCTCGCACGAGTAAGCTCCACTGGAAGACGAGAGAGGGAGTGGGAGTGTACGTTTGCTTAGTAGAGAGTAAATGGGACTTACTGCCGAGCAGACCAGACGAGGGTATTTAGATAGAAAGAGGTTTCAAAACAACAACAACAGCGCAGTACTTTTCTGTGTGCAATCCACACAACAGCGCTTCAAGCGCGGTCGGCCCCCAAAAACCTGTTTGCAACGATTCCTAGGTTCAGGGATAAGAGAAGGGCCGTTCTTATCTGGATGTGCGCTGAGTGGCTTCGCGCTCGGCGCTCTCCACAGATCTGAAAAGCCGGGGCTCCCAGACAACGTGGAGCCCCTTCATCTCTCAGTTCAGAAACTTCGCTCCTGAGCCTGCGCTAGGTCCTTTCTCGCTTTGCTTCTCCTCTTGTATGGCTGGCAGCCGTGCTGTCTGCATGCAACTTTTCTCTTTGATGATGCGAGTTTGCAGATGATTATTGCTTTTCAGCCGCCGTAGTCATATCCTGATTGTCTGTCTGTGACGCTTGGAAATCACATCCCTTCCACTCAATGACATTCAACTCCCAAGTTCAATTCATCCCCATCGATCCATCACGCACCTTCCCATCTATGCAATCCGACGCTGTTTATTCGGCTCGTTTATCGATTAGAGAATCTGCCCCCCACCCACCATTATTGGCCTTGCAGAGTCCCCCCCCCTCCGAAGTTTCACTCTCTGACAAGGGTTTCAAATCGACACCTTTCAACTAGACCTCGCCTGGTTTTGTCCCTTATTTAACCCTCTCGCGCCCATGAGAGTCCTAAACCTATTAAGTGGTTAATAATTACTTAGGCAGACGTGGCCTGAGAGCTTTGGATTCGCGTCATGATGAAGGGTATGTTTAGCGGGAAGCGAAGGGAGTGGAATTAGCAACAATGCCGCGAGTTTCCCTTGTTCCTTCGAGAGAGAGCGAAGCTGCTGAAAAACCCATTGTGTTCCTGCTTTGATGCCCCAAGCATCAGACGTAGCCAACGTGGTGGTGCGCTCCTCCCGACGACTTCCACCTGCCCCAGGCAGTAAGTATGGCCAATGGGGATGGGAGATGGTGTCCAAAAACATCTGCAATGCACAGTGCCGGATTTACGTATAAGCTAAACAAGCTATAACTTAGGGCCCCCAAAAAATTAAAGGAAAAAAACAGCTGGATGTACATTTCCAAAATATAAGATAAAAAACAAATCAAATAAAACCTACATACAGCAACAGTGTTTTGTGTTGTGTAGGCTCCTATGATGTAAGTAATGGGCCCCGCCTGCTATATAAAGGGCCCCATTACCTCCAGTAGTTTAGGGCCTCATCAAACCTAAATCCGGCCCTAGCAATGCACCACCAATGTTGTCTCTGGTTTGGACAGTGGTAGCTTGCTACCAGAACGTGCTTTCCCCATTCCAGTTAGGTCTCCTAACATGGTTTCTTTTCCCTCACCCAGTTTTTAACATCTCAGACAGACCATAAATCAAGAACTCTCTACCTCTGTCTCTCTCTTTAATGCGTCCAATCAAGCATCCGGTGCAATCCTATGTGCGCTTTCTCGGAGGTGAGGCCCACTGAGTTCATCCTATGCACACCTCAGTGCAATTGGACTTGTTTATGAGTTAGGGCGCGGTGTGTAGGATCGCAGTCTCAACCAGGGAGTCATTCCTATTGAACCCAGTACAGCTTACAGCAGAGAACTGCACTGTAAATCTGGCTCAGCCCGACCCTATGCGTTTTTATTTGGATGTTGACTAAATCCCAAATAGGATAGTGTGCTGTATATTGGATTATCACCTAAAGTAGCGATCCTAGGGGTGCTGAACCTGGAAGGGGAGAAATCTCAGTGAAACAGGACCCTGTTCCAAGGAAATATGCTTCCTTTGAGCTTTGTCTCTGGAGATGCCCAGGAACGTCGAGCCTCCTGGGCGCTATGCGCAGCCCGATCCTATAGACACTTAATCAGAAGAAAGTCCTACGCAGTTCAGTGATGCCAGACGTGTGGGCATTAGGGTGGCAGTCTTACGGATAGGCCCTATACGGGCTTAATCGGAGGTAGCTCCTGCTTACGCCAGATTAACCGCCTAAGTAAGAGTTACTTACTTCTAAGCAAGCCTGTATGCAGTTTAGCGCAGGGGTGCTTGAACGCCCCCTTCCCCTTTCTCGTAACTCTCCCACTTTCCTAACCTCGCAGTCTTTTCTTTTTTCTTTTCACCTCCACCCACTTCTGTACCACGAGGAATCTCTAGCCCTCCAACCAACCTATGAACTCGAGAAGATTCTCCTTGACAGCCTTGCGTTGTCTCCAGTCAAATCTGGCGTTGGAGTTGAGGTTTTCCTGAGTTTATCCCCTTGTCATAAATCATTAAGTTTCTAGCCCCCGCCATCCCAGCTTCCCCCTCTTCCTCTTTAAAAGGCTCCCTCCGAACAAAAAAACCCCCAAAAACTGGGATTGGGAAAACCTCCAGCCCACATGAAAGGCAAGAGGGGATCCTTTTTTGCTTCAATTAAAACAAAACAAAACAACCGCGCCTTTCCCTTTAATTAAACACACAGTTTATTTTGCAGGAGACCAATTTGGCGCAAGGCAGCGCTGCTGCTGTTCCGATTTTAGCCCCTCTGGCTACGCAGAAGAAGGGCATCGCTGCAACCCGGCGGAACTGCGCACAACATGCCTCTACTCCCCCCCCCCCCCGCTCCAGTAACTCAATTTTATTTTTTATTTTTTAAAAAATTAGCATCAAGAGCATGTCTTTTGCAAAGAGTGTGGCGGTGCTAGGAGGGAAAGCGTGTTTACCAGCCGATGGGGATGCAGGCTGATAGAGAAGGGAGGAGGGGGAATAATAGATTTAGGGCAAATTTCAGAAAGAGGCACAAATCCTTCCCTAATTGTTTTATTAGAGGGATCAGATTAATACTAAACCTCCGTGTGAACAGTACTCCCTGGAGAAAGCTCCTCTCCTCCCCCGCCACCCTCCTCCAGGGTCCAGGAACGGTAAACAGCACCGAAATTGACACAAATCTCGTTGGAAGTGGAAAGGATTTCAGCACCCTTCCTCGATTTTTTTTTAATGGCAATAACAATCGATTAGACACATGCTAATTGGAGACCCAAATGCCTAATCGTTATGACAGCTAATAGAGTTCTTTTCAAAACAATGCCTTTCCGAGGGTATTATATTTGCTGTTAGTTATGAGAAAGGTTTCTCTTCTTTTTTTATTAAAAAATGCTGTTAAAAATATAATTTATTTCAAGGTTCCCTACTAATATATATACGGGTTGTTGTTTTTTTAAAAAAAAAGGCAAACCCTCTCTGCCTTTTTAAAGGGGATCCCACGTAAATGGAGATATAAACAGCAAAACATTAAAATCACACATGCCTGTTAAAGAAAATCCTTAAGCTTATCGAAAGGGGCTTGGTTGGTTTTCCGAAGCAGAAGATCTCTGTGCTAAAATACATCAAGTGGATCCTTCCCTTTACGCACTGATCCTCAGCCCTCCTCCTCCCCATCTTCTCTCCCCCTCCCACCCCCAAATCTACTTAAGCAGTCCCCATTAGGTAGTTCAGACTACAATGATCTCGAGGGCAAAGGGAGGGATTCTGCAAATGAGTGTGGCAGTCACAACAATTAACATGAAGGAGGAAATAGGATTCGAATTAGGAGGAAGAAGATCAAAACTTCACAAATCGCCCCTTCAACTTCCTCCAGGTCCCAAGCAGCCGCCTCAGCAGAGAGGGGGCGTGTAGTTTTGTAACAAGCACACCTTTACGTAAAGGTAAACCCCACTCATTTCAATGTAAACTTGCCCTATCCCACTGATCTGAATAGAACCGATTCCAACTATAGTCCTTTAGGAATTTGAGAATAAAGCCCCATTTGAACAGAGTGGGGTTCTCTTCCGCATGCCCATGCAACACTATGCGTCCCATTGTGCCCCAATGGGACTTACTTCTGAGTAAACAGGCGTAGGGTCATGCCTCGGAATCCCTACATGTTTACTCGGGAGCAAGACCCATTGTGTTCAGTGGATAAGAATAGGATTGCAGACCTGGGATCTTAGAATCCAAGCAAGACCCCAGGTTTTTTATGAGAAAGAGGAGCTGCCTCCTTTTTCTATGTAATACACTTGCTTCTAGCTAGCACCGTAGGGTCTCGTTTCTCTCCCTCCTTCCCCTCGTACTTTTCTAGTGGATTTTGAACTTCAGGGGGGGTTTGATTACAGGTTGCAGGAAGGAAGTAGTGTCACGAAAATATGCCACATTTGCTTATTCCACCTCAATTTTTGAAGCAGTCTCGTCACCAGAAGCCGTTTATCCTTGCACGCATACCCCGCTGTCTTAGGAGGAGTTGAAAACGTTCTTGGGGAACGCGTGAAGGATAGGACTGCACTCATGGACTATGATATTCCTAATGCACCTTTGTCGCGTGCTTTTGGGGCGACTTAAAAACAACAGTAATTCTCGCACAACATAGAAAGGATGCGAAGAGCACAGTTATTGGAAAGACCTGTCTAACTTAACGGCAGTTGCTTCCGAGTAAAACATGCAAAGCATCACGCTAAGAGTTTGGATTTTCCTTTTGCACATCACTGATTTAAAAACATAATAGCATGCTCTTTATTTCACTTTATCATACTAGTAACTACACATTGTTACTGGTAAGGATGGTTTTAGTTATATGTACTGTACCCATAACGTGTGTTTTTTTTAATGCAGCCATAACCTACGCTTGTGTACTTGAAAGTAGGTACCATTCAGTTCAATTGAACTTACTTTTCAATAAATTTAATGCACTCAAGACAGCAACCTTAAAATGGTAGGTGATGGGTGGTTGTAAGCGTCCTCCTTTCCATTTTTGCTTCCTAATTCAAGATGCTAGAACTCATTACTATTCCGTCCTGAGAACCGGGAAACTAGGTAGCTTTGTTCATTTTGGATCCCTTTCTCTCTCTCTTCCCGCATTACCGATTTTAGCGACTGTGTGTGTCTGTGTCTAAAACTGTAAATAAACAAGCAAAAAACACACCCACACAAACAAGCTCCCCCTTTTCAGCCACAAAACAATTGTGTATGTATAAGCTTCCCCCTCCTCTCCAAAAAGGGGGAAGTCTTAACAAAGCAGCCCTAGAAAAACATCCTTGTTCCAGATTTGTCTGAAGATGTTCAGATAACTATTATTTGCCCTCTCTGGAGAGGCTTCCTTGGGGAGGGGGAGAGTGAATTAGAAACCTCCACCCCTTGGAATAGCAATTCCCTTTCCGCCCTCATCTCTTTTTTCTGTCTTTTTAAACTCAGCCTATCTCAGATAATAATAAATAAGAATAATAAGCGACGCCAGGAGAATTGGGGAAGAGGGCAGTTATCAGAGTTAAAGTGATTAAAGAGCAAACAATTAGGAAAGAGATAAGGGAGCCTTTCTTGGTCGAGGGGAGGGGGAGCCACATGCGCGCATTGCTACCTCTTCCCTTCCTTTTTCAGCTACACCTTGGCTTTATTCTCACGCAGGCACCTTTCCCTTGCGTGGAACTGGATGGCTGAAATTGTTTTAAACTTGGATTGCTGGGATGGCTTCGGGTGCATCTAATAAGGAGAGAGCTCCCATCCCACTCCCGTGCTTTCTAAGCTGGGTTTAGGTTGTTTTTCCTCCCCTCCTTCTCTGTATGGATACATTTCCTTTTTCCTCTCCCTCTCTCAAGAGCGTCTATCAATGCGCTGTCAATCAAAGCGGCGGCTTCTCTTTCATCTTCTTTCCTCCCGCCCCCACCCTTTCAACAGGGCGGGCGAGCGGGGGAGAGACAGAGAGAGGAGGTGGAGAAGAAGTGGGTGGAGGGGATGTTAAAGTTACATTACAGAGGGAGCCAGAGAGAGAGAGGGAGAGACACAACTGGCTTCCCACTTCACACGGCCCCGCGTCAGCCAGCTCATCCTAGCTGAGAGGCTCCAGAGCTGGCCGCGCGCGCTCGCACGACCGCGGGAACACGTGTCCGAGACGCCAGAGGAGCCCAGCAAGCGCCTCAGGCGAGAGAGAACCCGCTCACCTCTCCCGCGCAGGAGAGGGAGAGAGAGCGCGTTTGCGTGCGCGCGCGCGCACCTGGCTGGATTTCTTTGCGGCGCTAATTGGGCCGCGGCGGGGAAGCTGCGACACCTGGACGGAGAAGTCGACGGAGAGGAATCGCCCTTCTCCCCCTCAGACCTCGGCAGCCCGACCCCGCACACTCCGTTTGAGAAGCGGGGGGCCCTGGAGGAGCTCTCGGCGTTTCCATCTTCCTGAGGGAGCTGACTTTAAAAGTTTCATTCGAGGAGACACTCCCACCCCTTTCCTGTCACGCAAGAACTTCTTCACTCGAGGGATTTTTCCGGCACCACTTCTTCGAGAGAGAGAGAGAGGCGAGGACAGCGAGCAGCAAAAAGGAGAAAGAGGGGCGCGAAGGTGGGGGGGAACCCTCTTCCGTAGCCAAGGGACAAAGGCAGAGTCGTCCTGGTGTGTGTTTGTGTGTGTGCGCGCGCGCGCGCCTTTCCCTCCTTCCACCTCTCCCACCCCAAGCGGAGGTGTCTCTCTGGCATTTTCTTCCCCATCTCCAAGTTACCACAGAAAAGGGGGGTGGGGGTGGGGGAGCCTCTTTTAAGCCAGCCAAGCCCCCCCACCCACCTCTCTCTCTCAGCTTCCAAACATCCAACTAGTGCTGTTACTTTTTGGAGAAGGGAAAACCCGGACAGTTGTATTGATTTAGATCCAAGAACGTGGCGCAGGAATAACACCAGGGTCAACGAGAAGCCCACCGAGGTCTTCTCTCCTCTTGTTTATCAAAAGAGGGGAGGGGAGGGGGAGGCCAGAGGAGATAAACGCCTCTGCGGGAAGGGACGCGGTCTTGCCCAGACTTTCCTGTCCCTCTTGGCTGCAGACACAACAGAAACCGGGAGCGGAGGGGTGACGCCTCTTCTAAAGGCAGCCGGGCCCGGCCGCGCTCGATCCCTTTCCTCTTCTCCCCTCCCCCAGGTGTTTGGGTCTGGATGGCATGGAGGGGGGCGGGCGAGGAGGAGGAGGGAGCTGGGCTTAGGCGGCGAGGCGCGTGGGCTGCGCGGCTCGAGAGCCGTGAGAAAGTGATCGCCGAAGACTTTTAACTTCCCTCGTTCCTTCTGTTCTCCTCCTCCTCCTTTCCCTCTCTCCCTGCCCTCCCTTCTTCCCTTTCCTTCCTCTCCCTTGATTCCCGGGGTGGAGCAGCCTCTCCGGAGCAGCCACTATGCCTCAGCTCTCGGGAGCCGGCGGAGGCGGCGGCGGGGGGGACCCGGAGCTTTGTGCTACCGACGAGATGATCCCGTTCAAAGACGAAGGCGACCCCCAGAAGGAGAAGATCTTCGCCGAAATCAGCCACCCGGAGGAAGAGGGCGACTTGGCCGACATCAAGTCGTCGCTGGTGAACGAGTCGGAGACGATCCCAAACAGCAATGGGCATGAGGTGGGTACGGAGAGAGAGAGGGAGAGATGGGCACAAACGGTTGGGGGTCTGTGCGAAGGGCAAGGGGGACGCGCACAACAGCTGGCGGAATAGAGCAAACTTTCCGGGAAGGGCGACGGTCAAGTAGCAGCAGCATAATAAAAGTTGTGCACAGGGAACAATCCGGTTTCACTCTTTGGGTGGGCTTCGGGGTGGGTTGTGGGGGGAGGCTTCGTCTTGATCCTTTTGCACTCTTATCTCAAGCAGTAAATCAAGCAGTAAATCAGCCTGAGCTTGATAAAGTCGCTGGAATGCGTTTGAGTGGGTGGCTTTGCTATTCTGGGGCTAGAGGAAAGGATGGGGGGGTTGGGTTGGGGGGTGGAAGAGTAGGTTTCTGGCAAACTCAAGACTACCGCTCCTTTTCAGAGATTTTGGGGGCTGTTGTTTTTTCCAAGTGTAGAAGGGTTTTTCTTTCTTTCTTTCAGGCTAGTTAAGGAAAGGGCGTGTGTGCGCGCAGCGTGGAAAACGGGAAACTGTAAGCCGCCAAGTGGGATACTGTTTTGACCACGGCGCTTTGAAAACCGATACTCCACAGTTCCCCATGAATGAGTAGCGCTTGGCGCGGCGGAGGAGGGAGTGGAGTTGAAAGCTCCGCTTGCTGCAGTTCCCCCCGCCTTGGAATTGGGGGTGGGGGCAGGCAGAGCAGTTGAAGAGGAGCTGTTGTATTGCTGTGAAGCTACTCTTTAATTTTCCTGTTACTTTTCCCCTAGTTTAAACCCATTTTTTTGAGTGGTGGGGAGGCATGTATTGGGGTGCAAGTATGGCTAAACTGGCCTCCTTTGGTTTTGTTCCTTGTGCGTTTGCGGATGGCTATCGTGGCTCAAACGTAAACCTGGTCTGAGATTAAAACTTGAGTCGGTGCCGTATTCCTTACATTACCATGGTTACTCTTGGTGCCCTGCCTTGCTGTGGTGCACTACAGTAGCAAATAAGAGTACATAGAGACACGTGGGTGGTTAGGTGGCAGCTCCCTAACTCTGCAGAGATAAATTAATTTGGTATAGGCAGAGCAAGAAAAACACTAGAAAGTTAACTTCCTGTACATCTTTCAGTGAGAGATTTTTGGGAACAGTACGTCACAACAAAGTTCAGACTTTTTTCTAAAGGCAAACCACAGGTTTTAGGGCTGTGCTGCAGAAAACCAGCGAGGAGCCTTAAGTAGACAGACCTATGTATATTTGTTGCCAAAAGAAATATCTGCAGGCTGAACTGACTCATGCCTAGATCAGAAGTTTGCTTGCTGTGAAAAGACAGAAGAATCAGAGATTTTGAGCAATTTAAGTAAATGGTTTGGGGGGGGCAGGTTACCTAAAAGATTGACTCCACCCTTTCATACCTGCATATACTTTTAAGTTATTCATCAGAGGAAGGAGAGGGCCTTTTCTGTGCTGGTACCCTAGCTATGGAATGTCTTCTCAGGCTTTCCTGGTGCCTGCATTAAAGTATTTTCAGCACCAGGCAAATACTATTTTTCCTTCTCCCCAGCAATTTTAAATTATTTCTTACTGGGTCTTCTGTTTAAGAATGATGATAGAATGCTTGTGGAAATTTTTATTGCTCTTAGTATTTTATCTGATGGTTTTTTGTTTGTTTGTTTTTTGGTTATTGTTTTTGTGATCTGCCCAGATGACATGGTTAATGGCTGGTCCATCATTTTTTAAAAGAAACTTTCGTTTTGTAGCATCTGTGGCTTACAAATTGAAAGAGCTCCTTTCCATCATTACTTTTGGTGTTATTTTGCTATAGTGGTACCTTAGGAACCTAGCCAAGGTGCTGCACTCTACTACTAACAGTTGGGGAAATGGTCCCAAGTACACTTAAGTCAACTAAATTTCACTAATGATCAATACCACTTACAGTGAAGGGTTTTGTTTTCTGAATCCTTCAGAGTAAGGTGCATGGAAGTCAACAGAACTTGTTTCCAAGGAACAACTTTCTTCCAGCACACTGAGAAATGACTTGCAAACCTTCAATGTTGGGTTGTGCATTAAAGGTTTAGTTTGAATTTCAATGTTTCTGGATTGCCTTTTAAATTTGTAGGAGCTGGCATTGTTTCAAATGGAGTTGAGGTCTTTGAAATGTATTTACTTACTTAATGCGTACTGGTGTGTGTTATTTGCAGTCATTAACTATATATTCCTTATTGGGCAGAGGTGACTTGGCCATGGTATTCCCACATTAACTTTCCACATTGAGCTGTTGCAATGTGCTCTATGTAGGGCTGCTCTGGAAGACTTATCAAAAACTTCCAACTGGTTCAAAATGCTGGGTTGCTGCTAGAACTCCCATAACCTCTGTTCTAAAACAGCTGCATTAGTTTACCCATTTGCTTTCAGGTTCAACTTAAGATGCTCTTGGTTGGTAATATATGGGGGGCTCCTTCTGGTAGTTCTGCTGCCCTATAAAGTTCAGGGATGTGGTGGTCTAAAAGAGGGCATTATCTGTGGCACCCCCTAAGTTCTGGAGTTCGCTCAGCACAGAGGTGTGTCTGGCACCTTCGCTTTCAGTGAATGCACCTCTGCCCTGGCCTCGGCACCTGAGACATGTGTTTTCAGGACCCACTCTGTTCCTATGACTCTAATTTAAACTGCTTTTAATGCTGGATTTGAAATTGTTGTAACCTGCCTTGGAACCTGCTGGTGAAGGGTAGGTGATGAATTTAATGATAATGATTGTGAGTCCATATACCCCCCCCCAAAAAAAATGTAATTCATTATTTTCTATGAGTATGGAATGCAGTGTGAGTGCTTTCTTCCCTTAAATCAGTTTTCATGGCACAGGAAAAGGCAGGTTTGTATGAATCACAGGATCATATAATAGCATTAGGCCTTAAGAGTAGCCATGAAATTTCTCGGGTTAAAATCAGCAAGGTCAGAGCATTAGTCATAAACTCTTTAAAGGATTTGCATAAACTGTTGGGCAACTTACCAACACTGAAACAAAATAGGGATTTATTCTTTTTTATATATATAAAAAAACCAAGGATAGTTCAGAGACGCCCACAATATATTTTTCACTAAAATAAGGTTTGTGCAAATTAAGGATAGTGGAAGCTATTATTGCATCACTATAAAACTAAATACTAGCAAAGTGGTGCAAATTAAACAAAAACATAAAACATTTTGTTTTAAAGCACACTATCCTGTGGATAGAGAGAGGGGGAGACATAGAAGTGTTTATGTGGGATTTGGACATTATCATACATTTTTATTAAGAGAAGCTATAAGGAACAAAATAAGGTAAAAATGGATGGAAATGTAATAATGGCATGTGATATATGTTTTTTGTCCAGGTGTCCAGGCAAGGCCAGTCTCAGGAGTCTTACCACGAGAAAGGCAGAGAACACCCTGAAGAAGGTAAGACAGATCTTTCTTTACACAAGTTATAGATGTTGCTGCTATTTTGCCCCTATTCATGCTTTGCTTGCATGCAGGGCATTTTTGTATTGTCTGTGGGTTGTACTTTTAGCCCCACCCACAACTTCACGACTCCTTCCTGTAATTGCTGCCATTGCAAAAAGTGCAATCCTTCTCCGCAGTCCTTAAATAAATGCTTTGCACCCTCACATCAAGTAACAGTAGATCTGGATGTTGGTTATTGAGGCCAAGCTGCATGCAAGCATTCTGTTTCAAAAATTGCCTGCATGTGTGTGAGTGAGTCTGGTCTGTGAGTCTGGGACATGTGTGTGTGTGTTTGGGGGTAGCGGGCTTAACTTTTTGCCACCCACTATGAGTTTGGGTTCCTGGTGCCTGCAATTTGCATAGGGGCTGGAAGCACCCTTGGCTTCAGTAGCAGATTTTTTAGATGCAAGTTGCAATTGCAGGCAGCCTGACCTGGATCATA
This sequence comes from Podarcis raffonei, assembly GCF_027172205.1. Taxonomy (NCBI): domain Eukaryota; kingdom Metazoa; phylum Chordata; class Lepidosauria; order Squamata; family Lacertidae; genus Podarcis; species Podarcis raffonei. The sequence continues at coordinate 57,041,224 of NC_070610.1, forward strand.
GTGGGCTGCATGCCCCCAACCCAACTGTGGGGGTCTCAACTGGAAACACCCACATTGGCATTCAAATATAAATTTTAAAAAAACCTACACTCAAAGGCAAGCGACTAAGTAAAGTCACATAAAGCCTGGCCCCAACTAATGTTAATCTTATGGTTTTTCCATGTGAGCCACTTTTTGTGTTGTGCCATTTTCCACAAATCAGTCCTGTGTACAAAACATTTTGATCAATTCCTATGGTATGTGCTTCTCTCCCACTGGCAACTATAGGTAATTGTATTTGCTGGCTTCTTTCAGGCTTTTAAAAAAAGTTTAGAAGGAGTTATTTTGGCAAGTACTTACTTGTTCTGTAACACGATGTAGGAAGCATAATTCAAGTAGCACAGTGGTTATCTGCTAATTAACCAAATATTTTGGATGCCCCCCAAGCCACTAGGTTAGATGAGGGTTTTGTTTTTTTCCAGTGAAGCTGATTAGATCAGCATGATTCTTACTGCAAATACGTATCAGTTTCAGTTAAATTCTCAATATAGAAATGTGTTTTGTTTGTTTGTTTGTTTTGTCACCAGGGAATGGTAGTGAAGGGTTGGGGGCAACTCTGTCAGTAGGACTTGTAACATGGAGTCTGTAAAATTCAGCATTTCATTTGATAGCAAAATAGCCATTATTATTTAAATTACGTATTAAGCAGATTAGAAATGGAACCCCCTGTGTTGAATAGGCTCACCATTAGCGGCAGGTGTTGTTGTACAGAAGGCCGAACTCTCTCCCTTATTAATTGCTTCTAATTGGCACGGTCAGAACAAACTTTTTCCGGCTGCTGGTATAGACTACCAGAAGGAAGCCTTAAAAAGAAAAAAGAAAAAAAACCCACCAAAAAACTAGTTATAATGTCCTAGTTCTTAACTGGAGAACAGAACACGCAGGACACTTTCCTCTAAAGATTAACCTGTTCTAAGATGTGGTTGTAAATGGACGTATTCAAAGTTTTAATATCTGTGATGCTTAGTGGGCTGAGCTTCCTCCTGCCTGGAAGTTTCATATCTTCAGATATAACAGAACCCATTAAAATGTGGTGGTCTAAGGTATACTTTAGTGCAGTCCTTTTACCAGGTCTAGGAACTTAAAGATGCAAACCTTGAGCAGAATGCAACCCCGCCCACCTTCCCAAAAAAATGTAGGACTGCTGGAAGAATGAGTGTCATCTTATATAGAGACACATTGGAAAATTAAGTGGCGGGGCTAAATCAATAACTCTTGCTTTTTACAGGGAAACACAATGATGGTGGCTTATATAGTAAAGGACCTTCTTACTCTGGTTATTCTGGGTATATCATGATGCCAAATATGAATAATGATCCATATATGTCTAATGGATCTCTTTCTCCACCAATCCCCAGAACGGTAAGTTTACTTTTTTTAAAAAATATATGTATGCATGCATATGTACACTCACAAATCATTCTTTGGAAGTACAAGCTTTGTTTACTGATTAGCAAGCCTCGGTTTTGGCAGCATTTGAGAGGAATGCATCTTACTGCTAATTAAGGTGCTGACAGTGCATACCTGATCCTTAGGCTCATTTCTAGCTCTGTATATGCTTTCTAGGAATCTTGAACAGTTTACGGTGGAGCATAAGAGGTGAATCATACAGAATGACATAGTGGTGTGAACCCATTGGCAAGTGGTGTATGTTTGTGGTACCCATTGTGAACTTGGCTTCCCTAGGAAGTTGCAGGTGGTTGCTAGAGGAGGTGGAGACTCCTCTTAGTGTTTGTCTTGGTTGGGCTGAAGAGGCTGAGTTACAATCTCAAGCCAGCCTATGTTGAACCATGCAATATGGCAGTAATCCTTTTGTATCAGAATTGGCGATCAATCTAATAAAATATACAGGGTCTTGCAAACTTTTTCCTGCTTTAACACCCTTTTTCTGAGATAATGCATTCTCAGTGCCCTTGTAGCCCTCCTAATGCCTCCTTCTAACTTTAATAATAATAATAATAATAATAATAATAATAATAATAATAAATAATTAATAATAATAATAATAATAATAATAATAATAATAATAATATCATCATCTGTATAAGGGATGTTATACCTCCTTGATGGTCTCAGCAACCTATCAATGATAGCTATAGTTTTCTAAAGTAAGTTAGGTTTTTCTTTTTCATTGAAAGTTATTTAAAATATGCTAACTTCTCAAAAGTCCTAAATTCTATCTTTTTTCCCTCTTTGTTGGACATTTTCTAGTATACCTGAACATGCTAGTTTGGGTTTACTTAATTATTATTATATATTAACAATAATTGTGTAAGAACAAATAAGCAATCTGATTTTAAGGGCTGTTGCATTAGACTGTATTTCTTATTGTAAGTTGTGAGTGGGTTAAGTGAACCAGCTACCTCCGAGTTCTTGGTGCACTGGAAGAGACCACAATTTGCATTCCTTTTTACCTCTGGTGCTGAAATTCAGTACATTTTTCATATAAACATGAAACTGTTAACTTTGGCATGTGATGAGTGTTTTCAGTGCATGTATTTACACAGACAGAACACTGGGATTGGCTGCATCTCTGTGACAAATATATGTTTGGTAGTGAACATGATTTATCACTTTGTGATTATTGAAGTGACCCTAAAGTTCCAATTCTGTGCTTACTTATTTTAGAGATGGTCCCACTGAAGTAAGTGGAGCTTCAGAGCAAGCGTAATGATTGCACTGTCTGTCTGAGGACTCTTGATGTAAATATCCCTCTCTTGTTAATTGAAAGGATGATGATGACTATAGGGTTTAGGATCTATAGGGACATATATTCTGTGCCACTGACCTTGAGTGAAATGGACAGATAAAACTGGTTATATATACTGCTTTTGCTTCTTCTTTTTATAAGTATGCATTACTTATGCTTCTGAACATGAAGGAAGTATGTTAATCTTTGCAAGTTCTGGAAACAAGCCAAATAGTTAAAGATTCAGTATGTGAAACAGCTGAGATCCAAAATTTTATTAAAGTTATTTCCTGGTTGAGTGCATCTAGTTCATGTTTGTGACTGGCGTACTCTAGAGGTTAATAATTGCTTTGGCTATCTGTATTTGGCACATGCACCTGAGAATACAAATAGTGTACTAGTAAGTTGTCATTGCATTTGTGTTTATTGCCTCGTAAACTTCCAAGATGGTTATGGAAGGAGATAATGTATACAAATAATCTAACACTAGATGTATATAAATCATCAAACACTGGCAGAATCCTGTTGGAGGAACCAATGCTTCCTGGATGTTCTAAGCACATAGAGCTGTGTTTAATACTAGAAAAGGGAAGAGAGAGTGTGTGTTAACAACATGCAAAATAACAATGTGTTTATAAACACAGAGATAGTTTTAATAGCAAACTCTAGGAGCTTACATAAAGCACTATTGTCAAAATAGAGGTACTATGATGGGAATATATTTTTGGCTTTCTGAAACAAAATCTTGCTACAGAGCTAAACAGTTACTTGAAACTGCTGTGCATTCTGCTTCATCATTACCGTGTCTTGAATAAAAAGGCAGGTGATTGACAAAATTGTGTGTTTGGGCATTAATTTTTTTTGAAGTGTATTGTGCATAAGAAGTGAGAGGAGAACTTATCAGAAGTGAAAACTAGGGACTGTTCTTGCATTTTAGCGCATTTTCTGCCCTGTTGACATCAGGTTGGTTTTGTCTTGCCACATTGTGCTTTAAGTTATATAAAGGTCTGTGCCTTTGTGTGTATGGTTATAATGGTATTCGGTGATAGAAATCATGACATTTTAAAACAGAATATTCTTGCACAACTTCCAAAACTTGTCTGATCTGATGCAACTAGAGTTCCCTTGAGGAAAATCCCCATCTGATTGGGACTAAGCTCGACAGAGGAAAAATTGCCTAGAGGAATATTTGGAGGGAAAACTGATGACCATGGGAGAAATTTGACATTCCTCTTCTTACTTGCTATTTTTCCGCTAGAAATCCCCCCTTCACCTTCATGTTGATGAACCTTGTCAAACATGTTTTCCAGGGTAATGCAGTTTTGCCATTAGCTATCCTACATTTTATCATGAATTCACCCTCTGGTTTCCTTGTCTATTATTCAACCAAGTTTTATTTAGGGTGGACCCACTAAAATAAATTAACATGACAAAGTAAAGTCCATTAATTTCAATAGGCATACTCTGAATCAAACTTAGTTGAACTCTTTCTCTCCAAGGTGAAGATGGTTCAGATAGATTTAAAAGATAGACTTTTCTTTTTAAAAAAAGTTGTGTTGGACTGACCATTTGTTTGTGGATTTGATTCCTGTGGAATTTTTCATTAGCATAACAAAGCATCTGCCAGCTACATCTGTTGCCCCAGAGGTGTTAGGTAGGATTTGAACCACCTTGGGGGCAGTGAATTTTTTCACACTATTCTGGACAGCCTGAAAATCTTAATGTGCAGGGAAACTGATGAATACCACTGCTTATTTAAATTGAGTGGCTTGGGAATCATGATTAGTCGAACGGCCTACTGATGATGAATATTCTGCTGCAAAAGTTTTTTGCAGTATGTAAATAAGATTTTTTTTATCAGATGCTAAAATTCATAGTGATTATTTCTCCTTAAGATGATGACCTAATTTTGCACCTCTGACTACTGCTGGTGGTGATGGGGAATTCCACAGACAGAAATATGCATGTAATGTTTCACAGAAATTCTAACATCTTTATATTAAGCTTATATAAGGCTACAATATCGACTTGTATACTATGCGAGTTTTTACCAATTTTTCGTTGAATAACAGTGTTTGCATGGGTTGAATAACAGTATTTGCATGGTTTTCAATGTGTGAAGGAAAGTATACTGCAGAAATAACGAGAGCCAGCCAGTTTGTAAAAACTGTTTCCCCTATGGTTTTATGTAAATGGCTTTTGAGTTGCACATCTATGTATATGATATGTTCAGTTATCTCTCAGGAAGATTCACGGAGGTGGCAGCCTTCTGAACATATGAGCAAATCCGGTTTGGGTATCAGTTTGGACATATTTCTGTGTCTTGGATTTCAGTGAATTTAACTCATAATATTAGGCTTTGAAATGTATCATTTTCTTGTGGCAGTGTGGCTCTCTTGCCATCTCATGTGTGGAACCCTTTTCTTAAGACTGTTCATGCAGAAATGAAGAAAAGCTTCACTTAGCAGATAATACTGGGAAAGATGAAACAATATGGGTCACTATAAGGCATTCTAAGACCCAAGGCTTTGGGGATCAACTCATGAGATGCTTGCAAATAGCACATCCTGAAGCACTGGCCTAAAAAGAAAAGGATTGTAATACAACTTTTTGTGAAAATCTTGCCACCAGACCTGTTGTTCAAAAAGTCACCAGCTCTGTTAAATTTTACCTAGCTTGTTTCTTATTCTGAACATCTCGGCTTTCAAGCTTCCGACTTACTGGGAGAAAAACTGCTATAACCATAGAAGAAAATGGTATGAACAGCTGGAGCAGCAAATGGCAGCAATGTTGTTCTTCATAAAGCAAGTGCTAATGCAGCACATATGCCAAGAGGGAGACTACAATACTTGTGAACATAGCCTTGTGTGCCTTTTGGTGGCTTCCATCCTAGCATAAGTGTGAAGTGTGTGTGTGAGAGAGAGAGGGGGGGGGGAGAGAGAATAAAGATTGGTTCCCTCTATATTATGGCACTTCAAGTGAGATTGGTTTTAGGTATCTGTCCTGGAGCGGGATCTATCCCGCATTTCTTGAGACTTCCTCTAATTATCTCACATTATTAGGCTATTTATATGTATCTCTTTCCAAAGCAATTAGATTAAGGCTTGAGTAAGATGTAGGGTGGCAAGTTTAAGTAATTCTATATTATGTGGCCTGTGTTCTTGGCAAGAAAAAGAAGGCTCCCTCTCTCCGCCACCCTTTGCATCTAAGCATCCTGGTTTTCATTCCCAGCTGGAATAATTAGACTGAACAATAGGCCTCTTGGCAGCAATGAAAGAGCCCCCATATGTTCTGGTATAGGCAGTGAACTAAATGCCAATTTTAACTTAAACTCTCACAATGCTATTGTTAGTATTTGAAGCTGGACTTCATCTTGTAGTTTTCACAGACCTCAGTCTTGGTGATATCCAGAGATTGTGGCTTATGGTTTTAGATTGCAGGAATTACATGCCGAGGGTTGTGTACAGTGGGGGTCACTCAACTGATGGTAAGGCTTCCATCAGTGGAACGGGGAAGGAAACAATTTTCAGTGATACCTCCTTATTCCTGCAGCAAGCTCCCATCTCTCTCTCCTCTCCTCACCCACCCACCCCTCAGATTTAGTGGGGAGGCAGAATCACTGAAAATTGCTTCCCTCCCTGTTCTGTTGAAAGAAGTCTCACAGTCAGCTGAGACCACGTTTGAAAACCAGGCTGCTACTAATGCTCGATGATATGGCAAGAGAGACCCAAATTAGCTTCAAATCATAATGCATTTATTTTATTTTGAAGTTCTCATGTGTAGCTCATGAAACATGTGCAGTCAGGGAAGGCAGCAAAACTATAAATGATGCGATTCCTCCATTGAAGGTACATACACATTATTACTGTATCCAAGGTATGGATCTAATATAGAAGTCAGAGACTCTTTTTTACACCAGAGTCCTCACTGATTACTACTAAGCTTGAGATAACACAGTCAGCTTGTATGCTTAGAAATATGGGTGTAACTGGAATATCTTCTTCATGTACACAGAACTTGACAAATGAAGTGTAGACATATTCACCCTGCATTTTTATTCTGCTCTTTTGGAGGCAGGAAATGTTTATACTTTTTAGGGGGTGGGGTCTGAAGCACAGAGTGATTACTGGCAAGGGGAGAGATGGTGCTGGAGGAGTGGTAGACAAGATCTTGTAAAAGGGCTGATAGCCACTGTAAGCCCTTTTCAGCCACTTCCCAGCTCTCTGAATTCGGGTGATCACATCAGTCCATTCCCTAGTCTGGTTGTGCTGTTGATGAATGCCAGGTTGGCCTGAATAAAACATCTGTGCTCCGTGATTCAATTATGAGATGAAGGCTGACCTGGTATGTGTCATGGAGAAGATCTTGGTGGGCAAGCTTGCCTCCCATGGTACCCAGTACAGCGCCAGCACAGATTGGAAGTTACTTTCATCCATTAGATTTCCACTGTGCTCACCAGGAAGCCGATCCATCCTGTCATTGAATTCAGTGGTCTGTTATTTGTGTTGGGCCTGAATAGGCAGAATAGGGATGCTGTTGGTGTACCACTCACCCCAGTGCCCAACAGCCTCCATGGGTGTGCGAGTGGCTTCAGATAATCTCTTCATAGTGGTGGTAGTTGGGACTTCAACATCCATGCTGAAGCCAACTCCACACAGTGGCAGAGGAAGGGGGGGCGGTGGTCCACCCTGGGTGCCATATATGAGGGGGATGACAAAGCAACCTATGGGGGGCTCACCCCGCTGTCCCTGGGCTGCCATTGCACCCTCCACTGCTCTCCGTACGCTGCTTGAGCAGCTCCATTGGCAAACTGCCAGGTGACGCATGCGTGACGGCGCTACATACGGTGCTGCATATGCGCCCTTCGTACGACACGCGCACATGCGTTGTACGTAGAGCACGTGCATGTGCCCTACATAGTGGTGCCACACATGCACCATACATACGGCTCACAGGCATGCGCCACCAAGTGGTTTGCCCCCCGCCCCCGCCCCACACTGGGTGCTGGTTCTCCTTCCTTCGCCCCTGACTCCACATTGCCTCCATGACAACTATGGGTCTAATATCCCCTTCCTAGGCAAGGTGCTGAAGAAGGTGGTACCAGAACAACTTCAGGCATGCTTGAATAAAACCAGTTATCAAGACCTATTTCAATCTGGCCTCAGGCCTGGTTTGGGGACTAAAACTGCCTTGCTCACCCTGGTCAATGGACTTTGTCAGGAGAAATATTATTCCAGAACTCGCAAGCTTATTTGATACCATGGTATCCTCCTGGACTGCCTTCAGGATTTAGAAGTTGGGAATAATGTTTTGCGGTGGTTTCATTCCATTCTCTGAGCAGGGTTTAAGAAAGTAGCATTGGGTGACTTCCACTTGGCCCTGTATGAGTGATCCTGTGAGGTTCCTTAGGAATCTGTCTTGTTGCCCATGATCTTTAATATCGATAAGAAACTGCTGGGAGCAGTCATCTGGAGATTTGGAGTAAAGTGTCATCAGTATGCTGATGGTACCCTGCTTGTTTTGTCTGTTGTGTCTGCATTGGGAAAGGTAGTGAAGGTCCTGAATTGGAGCCTGGAGGTTGGAAGGGGCTGGACCAATAAACTGCAGAAGAATCCTGGTGAGATGGAGGTTTTGTGGTTGGGTGGTTCCCAAGTCTGGAATTTGGCAGTGGTTCTGGGTGGGATTACTCTCTTGGAAGGTACAGTGGCACCTCGGGTTAAGTACTTAATTCGTTCCGGAGGTCCGTTCTTAACCTGAAACTGTTCTTAACCTGAAGCACCACTTTAACCAATGGGGCCTCCTGCTGCTGCTGCGCCGCCGGAGCACAATTTCTGTTCTCATCCTGAAGCAAAGTTCTTAACCTGAAGCATTATTTCTGGGTTAGTGGAGTCTGTAACCTGAAGCGTATGTAACCTGAGGTACCACTGTACAGGTTTGTAGATTTGATGTTCATAGAAATAGACAGTTGAGGCCCTGGTGATGTCAATGGCTAAGAGTGCATATACCTGGCTTCAGTTGGTGCTTCAATTCTGGCCATTTTGGTCTGGATATGGTTATCCGTTCTCTGGCAATATCTAGAATGGACTATGCATGCACTTTACATAGGACTACCCTTAAGGTTTATACAGAATTTGCAAGTTGTGAATAATGCACATAGCTGTCAACCTTCCCTTTTTTTGCGGGAAATTCCCTTATTCCAGCACCATTTCCCGCTGCTTCAAACTGCTATCCCGGATTGTTAGATATCCCGTAGACTGTCCCCGGGATAGGTGAGGCTGCTGATCCCTTATTTTCAAATCTGAAAGTTGACAGTAGGCAGAGTGTTGATAGCAGCAGCAGGCTAGTTGTATATGACTTCTATTCTCAAACAGCTGAACTGGTTCAAGGTCCAATTCTAGGTGCTTACTGTATTTTTCCATGTATAACATGCCCCCATGTATAAGACGACCCCTATTTTTTGGGACAGCAACAAAAAATTGGGGGGGGGGGCGAATTGGCCAAAATTGTTGAGTTTTTTGGTGGGGGGAGTTGCCCAGAGTTATTGAGCTTTGGGGGGGCACCGCCGCTAATCGCTCTACAGGCTGCCCACCACTGCACATCGTCTGCACACTCGCTGCCAAAAGCACACCTGCCCACTTGATGCAACAGCAACAGATTGCACACATGCCTCGCCGCTTCCATAGATCAATGTCCAGTTGCCGCAGCTGCAGCCAATCATCAGCAGGCCTTGCCGCAGCAACCAATCACATGCCCAATCGCCACTGCCAATCTCCTGCTGGCTACTGCCACCAATCGCCCGTCCCCCCTCTGCCTTCCTAGTGGTCCCTGCGTTAAATGAGGTGTGTAATGGAAAAGATTTTATGGTGGTAGCTCCACATTTGTGAATGACTTCCCCATTGAAGCGTGTCTTGCCTCTACTTTATATTCTTTAGTTTTTAGCCTAAATGCAAAAGTTTGAACACTATGTGGAAATAATAGGTCCTATGTTTTGTATCTAAATTCCACCACCACCACCCCCCAAAAAAGAAGTTGCAGTAAGTAAGGCACATTTCACTGGCATGCTGCTGCTTAGCTGGGCTGAGAAAAGGTAAGTCAGAAGGAGGTTACTTTTAAAAATGCAACACTTCCCCCTCACAAGAAGACAAAAAGGCAAGTGGCAGGAATACATTAAGATAACGTTGAACACATCTGTCTAGCTCATGCTTGCATTTCTGCATATAATAGGAAACCTGTGGATGTATCAGGAGAGCTTTTATAAAGTGGGGGGGGGGACCCTGTACAACAGAATCAATATTGAGGCTGGCATTCGTACAAAATTCAATACTTTCCTTGTTGGGTGTTATCCCTATATCAATTCTAAGTTGAATTGTGAGTTGCTGAACTCTTTATTCAGCAGACATTTAAAAATTGCCTAGTGTACTGAAATTTATCGGTATAATTGTTTTAAAAATAATTATAGTGAAATAGTAATTGTTGATGTGCTGAATAAAAGACGCATCTTCAGCACCATCAAAGTAAAATGCAAAACCTCCTGTAGGTAGAAGAATTTTCAATATTTATTTAGTCATCCTTTTGGGGGGGTGTCATTCAAGGATATCCAAATCATGATATTTTTTAAACGTGACGATACAATGCACAAACTCAGAGAGAGAGAGAGGGAGGGTGATGTATTATATATCCTATATATTTATTTAAAATTAGCTATGCAGTTGAAATGGTGCAAGAAGCAGAACTTCTCTGATTGCTGTGGTAAAAAAAGAACTCGTTTGTGGGGTATTGATTTGTTAAGGAATACATAGCATTTTGGGGGAGGGACAAAATGAACATACAAAACACTGTCTAGTTGTTGATGAATCCACTGCACACAACACCCCTTTTCAGCACTTGCTATTGAGTTGATGAAGAGCTTTTCTTTTCCACACTTGTTGAGTTTCTCACATTTTATTCTGTGTTTGTGTCTGTGTGTACCCTCCACCCCCACAACGGCTAAAGGAAGAATCTTACTGGTACCACAGATGTGCACTCCTCTGTAGTTAAATGCCACAAACGATGAAAGGTCACGTGGTATTTTAAAATAATTGCACTTTGTTAGCTTTCATAGGCTTAGGAGTGGAACCCCATGTCTACCTCCACTGTGTGAAATCAAAGCTCTGGTGTTGCTTTTGTAACCTGGCATGGAAAGCATGATTCCCAGTAGAGAAGCAGTGGATGGGAGGAGGGGGCTGGAAGAGAACCTGCTGTTCTTTTTCAACGTCTGCCCAGTAGGGCCCCGATTCTGCATTTCCATCACAACCGCAGGTCTAGAACATGGGCATGGGGAAAGTAGCTAATAAAAAGGAGAAGTTGGAAGGGTAAGGTGGTGGGACGTTGAAAGGTTAAGCACCCACCAACTCTTAAGTGGAAATCATGACCTTCTCAGCCTCTTCTCACAAAGTACTAGTTGCAGCTGGGCTTTGAATAAACGAGGCAGAGGCTCTCAGTTCTTGCAGTTCTGCCCTCAGAAATATCAATTAGCAAGGAGAGCCACAATGCCCCCGTGTGTATTTTATTAGCAAAGAGACATTGTGCAACTAGCTGCTTTTGCTGTGTATTGCAGTTTTGGCTTGGCTTGTTGTGCTTGGTTAGTAAAAGCATTGCTTGGATATAAATGTAGCTGATTATCTGGTTGTTAACATACTGGACTTGGCTGAAAATCTAAACATACCCTGAATTTCAAGTCCTGTTGAAATTGGTGATTTGTTTCCAAGTGAGCAGGTTTAAGATTAGGGTGAGTTTATGTAGCCTAACATTTTAGCTCAAAGTATTTTGAACTGCAGTATGTACTTGGTTATTCTATAATGTGAAATAAAAAAGGCTAGCTAACTCTCAGTTTATATAGCACTTGTAACTTATTAAGGTTTAAAATTAACGTTCTACATTAATGATGATGTTTGATGGCTCTGTTATCCAGAAAGTGAATTCCTACTGTAATCTGTCTATATCTTCCTCCTCCTTGCAGAAGATGAAATAAGCATTCCAGATTGTCTTCACATCCAATTAAGTGTTAGCCTCCTGAATGGATTGTGTGAATCAGCTCTGACTATCCAAAGAGTTTGTGTATGTTTGAGGTCGTCTGGCTCTTGTTTTTAATCTTTCATGAGAAAGAAACAGTAACAGCAAGGATGATACGGTTGCAGAGCCAGCCACTTGCTAGGGATAAGAAGTACAGTGGTACCTCAGGTTACAGGAGCTTCAGGTTACAGACTCTGCAAACCCAGAAATAGTACCTTGAGTTAAGAACCTTGCTTCAGGATGAGAACAGAAATCGTGCGGCAGCAGCGCAGTGGCAGCAGGAGGCCCCATTAGCTAAAGTAGTACCTCAGGTTAAGAACAGTTTCAGGTTAAGAACAGACCTCCAGAATGAATTAAGTTCTTAACTCGAGGTACCACTGTATTCAAGTAGCTTGATAGAGAAATATGGATCAAACTGCCCTCCTTATGTAAATATGCTTTGTGAGTTTTGGGTGGCAACCCTCCATCAAAATCATTTATATTCCAGGCTATATTGGAGACAACTACAGTGGTACCTCAGGTTAAGTACTTAATTCGTTCCAGAGGTCCGTTCTTAACCTGAAACTGTTCTTAACCTGAAGCACCACTTTAGCTAATGGGGCCTCCTGCTGCCACCGCGCCACCAAAGCATGATTTCTGTTCTCATCCTGAAGCAAAGTTCTTAACCTGAAGCACTATTTCTGGGTTAGTGGAGTCTGTAACCTGAAGCATATGTAACCCGAGGTACCACTGTATATGGTATTTATAGCATTTTATCTGTTCAAAAAGTATATAAAATTTAGGATTTCTAAAGGAATGGCTTATTGTTTTTCAAGCTATTCAACAAAAAAGAGGACAGTGCTTGTTGTGCACCTTTAGTAGTTGTGTTGAAGAGAAAATTAAAGGTCCATAAACCCTGTCCTTTTTCACAAAGCCACCATATTGAGTAAATAGAGCAGTAGGTCTCAAAGGATTCAGGGAAAGATAGATTTTAGCAGAATTCTAAGGTCTCACCACATGCAAAGGAGAATTGGGCTTTGTTGCTTGGGAACTGTGGTTTGTTAAGTATGCCAAAACTTGTTTAGATGACCCCTCACAGAGCTTTAATTCCCAGCACCATTAACAAACAACACTTCCCAGGATTCCTTGCAGGAAACAGTGACTGTTAAAGTGGTTTGAGAATGCTTTAAATGTATACTGCGGATGTAACCTTTAGGGTGGTAGAAAAGGGAAAATAATAATAGGTGCAGCCTGCTAAGAAAGAACACTCACTGGTTATCCCATTGAGATGGTTGCAGCTCAGTGACCCATGGGAGCCTGCCCATTTAAATTGACCAATTGTGGGTAGGCAGGGCGAGGGGGACAGCTTGGCTGGCAGACCTGGGGTGCTTAGGCTTCACTGAGGTCCATTAGCCACCCATATAACAGGACTGCGGCTGTTCTGAACAGCTCATTCTGAGCTGGATTCCCCACCCTCCTTCCCCGAATTTAGTGGCTGATAAGCAGTCAGTCCTTACTAAAGACTTTGCTATGGTTCTACTCAGTTGCCATATTTAGGGCCAGGGAGGAATTTTCCTGCAGACAAATTGGGCCTGTCTGGAAGTTTTGCTTGCCTCATAGCAATTGTCACAACTTTCATTGTTGGCGGATAAGGCATTGGGTTTGTAGTCTATGGTGGGGGGGGGGGCACACTCGATGCCCTTCAAACCATGGTCAACCCAGCTGGAATAATCAATGAGCAGCCAATGCCTTCTTACACCTGTAATATATAAAAGTTGTGGCCTAGTCTATTCAGCCCCAAGGTTGTTGTCCTGTGGCTTCATTTACTGGTTTTGATGAGGGCCTAGATTGCTGTGAGCACACTGCACCTGAGCCCACAAACGCAGAAGAAAAGAATTCACTTTTCAGGACTATTAGAAACATAGATGCCTACTTGCAAAGCTAGTAATTGAAAAGACCCATTGTTTGCAAGAACTGCAGTCCTGTCCTCCTTTGCTCCTGGCCGCCGTGTCTCTCAGGAAAACTACTGGAGAAGAATCTGCAACATGGATGCTAAATGCACTGAAATCAGAAGTCATATAAAAGAGAACCTATAATATTTTAAACACAGCTGGATTATCTGGGGACTCAATTATTTTGTTAGCATTAGGGTTGATGAGGGATAAGTTCACTCATGCCAGAAGACTGAAATGCAGCACAAATACTGACTTAAAAGATTTCCACTCTGTCTGAAACCCAAGAGAGATGTGCCCCAATCTTAGGAACATGCCTGGACTAAATGGACTTAAGCCTAGATCTTCTGGTTTAACAGGTTTAGATGAGAGCACTAGCAAATGTGTTGTTCTACAAGGACAAGTGGAAATTTGAGGCACCAACCTCTTAAAAATCTATTTATTTCAGACCTTCTCCTCTTAAATAATGTATTCCTAGTTAAATACTCTTGCCACATTGGCAGGAATTTTATATTGTTTCTACTTGTTTTAATTGTCCTGTGTTTTAAAATGAGGTTGCTGCTGTTATAGGTTTCTTTGTATGCTGTTTCTTTTTTAATGCTGTGCTACCTGCATTGAGTGGGCTAAAGGTAGACTTGTAAGTAAACAAATCCAGTCTTGGAGAAGGTAGACGCCGAATGCTTACAGGCTCAGTGGTCTGAGACTTTAACCTGGCTTCCTTAGGGTAGAGACCAGGCAGCAGGTGAGCTGAAACCAAAAGCTAACCAAGACAACTGCTGTTAGTTGTTACAGCACAGGGGTTCTTAAACTAGTGTACAAAATAGTACCAAGGTTTCTGTAGGAGGGTAGAAGCAGCTCCTAGCTCCTCCTCCTCCTCCTCCACCTCTGTTGAATTTATATGCCGCCCTATACCCAGAAGTCTGAGTGGTTCACAGAATAACCACTGTTCTAATGCAAAGTTAGACATAAGCTTTCTAAGCAGCCTGCAGCATGAAGCTCCAAAATATGTGGTGAAATTATTCTTTCTGACTTGCCACCTGAGGAGGAATTTGTATCTCTTATTGTGGTAATTCCCGCATCTGGGTAGCTTTACTTGTTGTATGTAGTGTACTACTGAAGGCATCACTTCATTATACTGTTTTATATACAAAATTCTCACATGCGAAAATGAGCATCTCTTGTTGTTTGTGACTAGTCATATGCATGATTTTTAGTAAGCTTCCAAGATACTTGCAAAATGTCTCAAGAGACATATCTGACACGTTGCACGTTACAAAGAAGTGAATATCCTGCCATTTTCCATGCACATTTTATTTGATTTATACCTCACATTTCTGCCATAACATTCAAGGTAGCGTACATTGGTTTCCTAGGTGGCCCTGACTGGACCCACATATACTTGGCTTTGGCAAGAGTCCTGACTGCATGCCTTTAAAACCCGCCCCAACAACCTCAACTTAAAGGTGCGCATAGGGAAAAATCAACATAAATAAAAGTCCCTAAGCCGCTTGGACGCTTGGGAGCAGGATCCCTGTGTAGCACAAATTGAGAACAAATAGATCACTGCATTGCACATATGGAGAACATTATTCTGTTGCTGCACTTGCAGAGGCCATTGGCATTGGAGCTGGTTTAAAGAGTTCTTAAGATGTGTTCTTCCTGCCTAAGCTGGAATACATTTCAAATGCTTTGGGCTCAAACCAAGTTGGCAGGTCCAACTCATACTGTGGAAAGTAGTACGGAAATGTTCAACCAAATAGTGGGTTTCCACATGACTCCGCAGGCTGCTTCTTACAAGACATTTTGTACTTTGTTCAGATACCCAAGTATAAAATGCATGTCTATCATGTCAGTTATAATGAATGGGGCACACATCTGTGTAGATTAACATTTTTATTCTTCAAAATGGCACATAAACCCTTTCCTAGTTGCCTTATGTTGAAGGGGGAAACCGTGATTCAAGCAAAGATTTGCCCTTCATACAGCTTGATTGGTGGGGAATTTATTGTTTTATATTTATTGTACTTTTGTTGTCTCTTTTGTAATAACATGCTGTTCACTGCTTTGGGGGCCTTTTGACCAAAATGAGCTATATAAATGAATTATAACATATAACATAACTGGTGTAATATGTATGTATTTTGTGCTTGATTAAAGAAGCTGCTATCACTATTGCCTTTTAAACAAAAGTTAAGTTGCTTGCATAAGAACCTACCCAGGAGAAGATGAAATAGCTGTTAGAGATTGGTGCAAGTATGGAGTTTTTGCATGCATCACTGAAATAGGTTTGTCATAGTCCAGTGCTTTCCCCCCCTGGGGGTACGCGGGGGTATGCATACCCCCTAAACATTTTGTGAATCTAAGTTTGGCCTCATTGAGGGGAAGTATTTCAATATCAGTAGGAAAATGAGAGTACCCCTAAACAATTTTATTTATTTTTTTAGGAAAAAAGCACTGGCTTAGTCTTTCAACCTTTTTTCAAAAAGCAAGATGTTTAGTACAGTGGTACCTCAGGTTACATACGCTTCTTGTTACAGACTCTGTTAACCCAGAAATATTGCTTCAGGTTAAGAACTTTGCTTCGGGATGAGAGCAGAAATTGTGCTCGGGCGGTGCGACAGCAGCAGGAGGCCCCCTTAGCTAAAGTGGTGCTTCAGGTTAAGAACAGTTTCAGGTTAAATGCGGACCTCTGGAACAAATTAAGTACTTAACCCGAGGTACCACTGTGACAGGGTGAGCTCCTGTTGCTCGGTCCCAGCTCCTGCCAACCTAGCAGTTCAAAAGCACGTCAAAGTGCAAGTAGATAAATAGGTACCACTCCGGCGGGAAGGTAAACGGCATTTCCGTGTACTGCTCTGGTTCGCCAGAAGCGGCTTAGTCATGCTGGCCACATGATCTGGAAGTTGTATGCCTGCTCCCTCAGCCCATAGAGCGAGATGAGCGCCGCAACCCCAGAGTCGGTCACGACTGGACCTAATGGTCAGGGGTACCTTTACCTTTACCACTGTATTGGCTTTTGCATAGTTCAGAGAGATTTGTGTTAAACAGTAAGAGGGTGGGAAACAAGCAGGTAGTGAAATAAGCTAGTGATCACTGCTATCTAGGAAAATGGACTTCCTGCATACTTCCCTCGCAGAGAAGACAAAGGGGTATCTAATTGGAGAGGCCAAATTAGTCCTTCCTTGGGTGGAAGTTTTGTTAAAGGACTGCTTACAGAGCAGTATGTGTAGAAGCTGACCAAGCTTGCCCCTGTTCGAAAGTAGACCAGTGGTCACCATAATTGATTTCTCAGTTACGTTTATTAGGTGTTGAGGGGTTGCAGGATGGAATGGAGAAAGACACAGCGACAATCTGACTAGGGATGGCTTCTTTAGCATTCAAATGCTATGCACGTGTTTAGCTGCTCGTTTCTTGTTCTCCACCTTAAGAGTCAATAGCTAATTACCGTATTTTTCGCTCTATAACACACACCAGACCATAACACGCATGTAGTTTTTAGAGGAGGAAAACAAGAAAAAAAATATTCTAAACGAAATAGTGGATATATGATTTTTGTGGTTCATGCTGTGGCCACAGACATGTGATCTGACTGTGAGTTTGGAGTAGCCCAATGCAAAAATCCTGAGGATCCATGTGGATCCATGCTTTGTAACCACGGAGGAGGGAAGGAAGGGGAACCATGGATCCTCTGCTCACGACTGCAGCAGATCCCCCCTGCCACCCGCAGGCATTCGCTCCATAACCCGCACAGACATTTCCCCTTACTTTCTAGGAGGAAAAAGGTGAGTGTTATGGTGCAAAAAATATGGTAACTCTGGTCTTACTGAATTTTGAGAAACTCTAGCTAAATGCATTAGTAATTTAATGTGTTTTCCCAACTGGATTAATCAGCCAGAAATTCTCAGGACAGAACTGAAAGTATGTATATGTAACTTAGATTGTGTAACTAGTGTATCTGAAGAAGTGTGCATGCACACGAAAGCTCATACCAAGAACTAACTTAGTTGGTCTTTAAGGTGCTACTGGAAAGAAATTTGTTTGTTTGTTTGTTTTGAGTATGGCAGACCAACACGGCTACCTTTCTGTAATTAGATTGTGTGTGAGAGAGAGAGAGAAGGGGGTAGGGAGGCTAAAAAATCTATATCAAAATGCTGGATCATGGAACAAGAATGCAGTGTTTGTCAAGATGAAAAGATGGCTACGTGTACTTTGGCTGAGATAGTGAGTGGATTGTCATCTTGATCAATCATGGCAAGGTTGCTTAGGAATGGCTGGTCCATGCCTACAGAGTGGGGGTTTTCGTTGCTAAGTTTCAGTGTGCATTCCGATAGCCCGATGGGCATCTCTAACTATTGAAAAGATATTGAAAACATACCATTAAATATAGATAGATGATAGATGATAGATAGATAGATAGATATAGATAGATAGATAGATAGATAGATAGATAGATAGATAGATGATAGATAGATTGCCGAACTGACTTGCTGACGAAGAGTTTATTCAAACTGGTATTTCTGTAAGCCAGAGGTTGCTAATCGAGCCCTTGCAGGTACCATGTTGCCTGTGCTCTAGGCAAGTGCCCTGGACTCTGAACTTTAATTTTGGGGTCCATTAATTTCACTGGGTCTAATCTAGGTAAAACGTAGTTGAATACCATTCCTTTTATTTTAACATACCTCATAAATGTTACTTATTTATTACACTTACCGTATTTTTCCGTGTATATCATGCCCCCGTGTACAAGATGCCCCCTATTTGGGGGGACTCAAAGTTAAGAAAATGGGTGGATATTTTTGGGGGAGGGTTGCCCAGAGTTGTTGAGCTTTCTTGGGGGGGGGGGGGAATTGCCGAGAATAACTCCCCTGACGAAACAATCTCCAGCTCCCGGCAGCAACCAATCCCCCGTGCACTACCCGTGTATAAGACTAGCCTAATACTTCAACACTACTTTAACATAAAAAATCCTCATCTTATACATGGAAAAGTATGGTATATTCTACCTTTCTTCCAAATGGGTGCTTACAACTTCTACATAATAGGTGTTCACCAGGCAGGCTTAACTTTGGGTAGACTGTTACATTAGGAGGTTCACTTAATTCCATTTCTGCTGGCTTTCTGTTACCTGGTTAAAACATTTCTGGCAGGTGTTTGTACTGTCAGGATAATGGAACTGCCCTGAACCAGCTGCCTTCTTGTTAAAAAAGAGTGTTTTTGTCTGCTGTGCCTGTCTCTGATTTGCTTTTCTTAATGATGTTTATCTTGCACTGTTTTAATACAATACTAATAGGAGCTTCCCTAGGAAATTGTTCCATAATGAAAGGGTGGTGTGCAAATAAACCATTTTAATTAATAAACAAATTCGTTGGTAACATTTCCCTCTTTCTGCGCTTCCCCAAAGGCTAAGCATCCTATTTCCCATCCCATAGACCACCTGAAAACTATTCACTGAAAGACGAAACTGTGGATTTGGCAATGCCACTATTAGGGAATAAGGACAGCTTTCATTGAACTGAAAGGATAATGGATGCAAGAATAAGTAATTGCCCACTCATTTGAGAATAAGAAGCATTGGGTTTCAAATTCTAGGTAGGTAAGATATAGGAGTCAAAATAGTAAGGGAAACTTGTAGAAGAACAAAGATGTCTAGGGAGTTGTGCAGCTGCTCTCCTTGGAGGGACATAAAAGAAATGGTTGTGCAGGTAAAGTAATAAATGGGAATACAGTGTTGCAGAAAAAGTAAATTAAATAGGAAAACGTTCCTGCTGTTGCTCTGGACTTTAACTTTTCATAATTTTGCCAAGAGTTTCCCTTACCTTATAGAAAATGTTATTTTCCTGGAAGGCAATTTAGTGAATTTCGGTTGAAGACCAACATAATATAAACAAGAACTTATATATTCTTCAGCACTATAAGCCTACAGTCATAACAGAATTATTAGACCATCCCATTATTGTTTACCCCCTCGCCATCTACTTTCTCCATTGCTTCTCCACAGCTGCCCCATTCCTCTTCCTCCAGAGCAGGAGAAAACAAGCTTGTTCGCTCTTCCATGTGATGGCCCTTGAGATAGATGAAGATGGCTATCACATCTTCTCTCAAGTCTTCTCTTTTCCTGTCTAAACATACCCAGCTGCTTCAACTGTTCCTCATAAGGCACGGTTTCCAGACCCTTGATCATCATTACGTATGTGCACATGGTGCAGTGGTTAGAGTATTTAGTTGTAACTTGCTCTCTTTGATACACAGGACGAGGTTTATGCTGCCCAGGCTTTAGACATCAGAGGTGCATGAGAGCTCTCCTAAACCTCAGGAAAAACATTCTGACAGTAAGAGCTGTTCCACAGTGGAACTGTCTCCCTCGGGAGGTTATGAACTCTCCTTTCTCAGAGGTTTTAAAGCAAGAGGTTTGATGGCCATCTGTCATGGATGCTTTAGCTAAGATTCTTGCATCGCAGGAGGTTGGACTAGATGACCATTGTGTTCCCTTCCGACTCTACAATTCTCTGACTCCATAATTCTATGAAAGGGTGAAGCCAAAATAAATTGAAGTCAAGCAGGACTGGCAAGGATCTGCCAAGCTCTTTTCTGCACTCTTAGGTGGTTGAAGAGGCCATCTGATCACTGGACAACCTCATACTGCTGGTGCTCATACATGATCTCACTGTTGCCTTTTTGTTATTTATCATTTACAAAGACTAGTCCTTGAATGCAGCACTATTCCAGTACCATACCCTCATTCTGGTTTATCTCACCCTTCCCAGACCAGATGTTTATTTGTTGTAGTGGAATATTTTTTTGCATAGTGTCTGTCTAGGTGAGTCCTAGTTTGGGTACAGCCCAGGATTAGGTGTGGGCTGTGTAAGCTGCATAGGAGCATTTATTGGCCTCTGTGTTTTAAATGCACTATTAAATTCAGCTGACATCCTTTGGCTTTAATATGTGTAACTGAGCACACACACACTGGAGAAGTATGTTTCATTAAATCAACAGAAGTTGCTTCAAAATGAATTTGTACTTTTCAGGTGGCATGTTGCCATCTATCCTGCACCAAAATGATTTTAAACAGGACTTCTTTGTGTAAAGGACTGAAGGCTTTCATGTCTTGGGCAAGGCACTTGCATCTTTCTTTTCTTTTTAAATTATTATTATGAGTGAAGTTTGAAATGGTATGTTTCACAACTTGATAAATCCATATACTGGATTTCTTTTTTCTTTCTTTTTTTAAAGTGGTAATTCACTGAAGCATTCATTACTAATTTAAGGGATTAAAAAGGAATTTGGTTTTGCATTTCTTAGTGAAAATTTTGTACTATGAGAATATTAAAAAGTTGATTGATTTCAGGGAATATATTACTACAAGGAAAGGTGTCCATATTGTTCTATCTTAGATAAGATGCTGCTGCTTTAGTGGCTAATTTTAAAGCACTATTTTTTCTAGTCTGCCTTTTTCTGTGAAGTCACTCTTTATTTTACTCTTCAAGCCTCAAAATGTGTGTGAATAATAAGCAGTTCGTTTTGTGTGGTCCAAGCTATAAAAATGCCCCTTGTGTTCTTTCCGAATGAAAAACATGGTTTTCATTTTGAGAAATTTTGCATAATTTTTTTCCCCTGTGTGTGCTCACACGCTTTTCTTTATTATTTTGGATTAAAAACAAATGCTTCCCTGCTTTAACTTTGCATGTTCCAATTACAGAGTTGTGAAAATAAGTCATCTTTCAGCTTTTTGTTTCTTTAAAACAGCTATCGGTGATGTCAGAGTCAATACTAAAAGCATTAAGAATGCTGGCAGAATGCAATGCAGCTGCAGTCCAACATGATGCTGGAAATGGGGTTGAGAACATAAAGGCTTTCCATATTCCCAGGGCGCACAACTGCTTGCGGCCTTGGCTTTGATCTCTTCAAAGGCTGCTGCCTCCTCCTAGATGGAGAGACTTGGCTGCCACTCGCTTGCATTGAAAAAAGGCAGAGGTCTCTATTCAGGCAGAAATCAATCACTGTGCAGAAACAATTATGTGTAATTCAACCATCATGAAAACAGGACGAGATTATGGGTTTGTTACCTGAGTGACTGCGTAGAGATGGGGGAACTCTGAACACAGGAGTCCTGCTGACATGCCACATCTTGATGACAATTATAGACATATGAATGATGTAGCAGGCAGGGGAGGCGTGATGACAAATGCCGGGCACACTGTCCAGCAGAGCAGAAAATGAGGTTACAATTGGGAGATAATGTTTGCATATGTAACCATATTTCATCAAGCTGGGCAACTTCAGGGAACAGGCTAGCTGGGCTGTGGCAAGGGGGGGGGAAAGGGTGTGTGGTGGGGTAGTCGTGGCACTTGATATAAATACGCAGATAAATTATATATTGGAGAATGTTGTCAAATGATTATGTCGACAAGTATCCCAGCAATGTTTGAAGATGTGAAGGTTAGGGGAATGGAGAGAATGGATCATGAAGACTTGGAAGGGACAGGGGAATCTTGGGTAATTCTGAAATAAGCTCTAAGGTTGCTTTCTAGTGCTAGTGGTGGTCTGATGAATTGCTGTTTGTTTGAATTGCAAGAATGAATGCTCCCCACTGCTTTCCCATCCAAGTCGGTGGCAAGTTCAGGTGGCTTCATAACCATATTTTTGTAGAGCTGTGCCTTTTTTTACGTGCAGAGATCTTAAAGCACCTATCAAAACATTTCAGCTGTAATACTCTATTTAATATGCAAGCAGACTACTTAAAAGGGTTTCCCCCCCTCCCCTCTCTCCTTTTTTTAAAGGAACAAGATGCATTTGGAATAGTGGGGTGACGGAACAACATACTAGATATTTTTTAAAAATAGAATTTTATATAGAGAGCATCATTCATAGGTGGGTGTTGTTGTTTTCCCCCAAAAAATGTCACTTCACCTTAAAATACACGCTCGCTTCCCCATCCCCAAGCAAAATAAAATGCAGAGAGATGGCTTATTATAAATGGCATCACTGCTCAGTTTGATACACAGGACTAGGTTTACCTTTTATGCTGCTCAGGCTTTAGACATCAGAGGCGTGAGAGCTGCTTTGAGTTACAGATCTTCAAACAATAAGTCAAAACAAAAAATCAATCCCTCCGGTCCCTGGCTGCAGTTATCTAGAGATAAAAGAGAAAAATAAAGTTATGCTAAAGCAGATAGAGGAAAGGAACAGATATGCCAAGGAAACACAGAGGACAAGTGCAGAGTTGAAGTGGGCCCAGTGTGAGCCAACATCAATGAATTTTTATCTTATCAAAAAGTTTTAGGGTTGCCAATTCTTTTCAGTCTGGACCCAGCCTGCTCCAGGGTAGCCTGAAGCACTGGCTTCAATAAAGTCACTTTCTTCCACTCTTAAATATAGCTACAGAGGAATTATAATACATTTCACTCACAAGTGTAAAACTTTGCCACATGCTTCAATAATAAATTAAAGACTAGAATAATCCTCCCTTTGCTAAATGGAATATAAATTGAGATCTCTTTAAAATGTTGAAAGGCATATACTAACAAGAAAAAGTGACAAATGCATATTGAGTTTCCCGTTTCTCATTTCCCGTTCTCAAAGTCACTGCAAAAGTTTTTTGTCTATTTGAGGCAAAAGTGTAACTTTCTGTAACCAAGGGAAAGGAATGGAAACTACATTGCAGGACTTGGACTTAGATGACCCTTGGGAATCCTTTCAACTCTGCAATTCTATGATTGTGTGTCATTAGGCAGAGCGAGGCAGGTGTCAGATGCCCGGGGTCTGAAACCTTGACCATTCACTTATATTGGAGATCAGAGCAGTATATATATATTACATAGCCTGTAATGCACCCTCTAAACTAACCTTTTGCGCTCAGGGTGTAGTAGAAGCTGACAATCTGTTGCCATTTATAAACTCACCTATCAGTCCAGTCAGCTTTGGTGCATAGCATGAGGGAAGTGTTACCTTGTCCTTTGACTTTGGGCAGCAAAATGGTTGTGGCCAGTGGTTACTTCCTGAGCCAGGAAGCTTGTTGAGTGCACATTCTGAATGATGTTGCACCTCTCCCAAGGGAGCAGATTAATAGTGTGAGGGTGCTCTGAGAGTTATCCTTATCCCTTGAGGGGGTTGCATAGCCTTAGGGGCAAAGAGGCTATTCCTAGCTACAGGTATTGCCTCTCTTGGGCCAAGACAGCCTAGCTGCATTGGTAAATGCTGTGGCAATCTCTTGACTAGACTGCTGCAATGCTCACTATGTGTGGCTGCCCTTGGAGTTGATCAAAAAGCGGCAGCTAGTTCAGAATGTGGTTGCCAGGATGCTGAGCAGCACCACAGCATGGGATTAAAAATTTATCAGGTTTTAAGAAACTGCATCTTTGCTACCTGGCTAAATTTAAGGTGCAGAATAATAGGAAGCCTTAAACAGCCTGAGACCCAAATATTTTGAAGGATATCTGCACTTATTGGCCACCCCATGTTTAATGATCTGCAGAGAGGCCCTGCTTGTGGTTGTGGCTCACTACACAGCAACGCAGAGCAAGGGCCTCTCTGTTACTGCACCTGAGATATGGTACGACACCCCCTCCCCAGAGATGCACTTAGCCCCTGCACTGATGGTGCTTCAGCAACATATTAAGTTTTATCTTTCAGCAGGCTTATGTGGGTGACTCAGTTAAAGAACTGTGCTCCTTGCTACTGACAACTGGGATAGCTCAGTTGGTAGAGCATGAGTCTCTTAATTGCAGGGTTATGGGTTCAAGATGATGGGTTATGGGCAAAGGATTCCTGCATCGTAGGGAGTTGTACTAGATGACCCTCATGGTCCCTCCCAACTCTGATTCTATGAATTGCTGTTTTTGCATTGTGGTTTTTATATTTGGCCATGTTATATTTTGCTTAACTGTTTTTATCATGCACATGTTCCAGTTTCATGAAATGCTGTGTGTTCCCCTGGGAATGTCTGGGTTGAAGGGTGGGCTGCAAGTTGAAAGAATATATATAGAGAGAAATGACCACCCTAAGTGATACAGAATGGAGAAAGTTCAGAAGAAAAGAGCCACAGATAGCACATCCCCTAGTGCCACTGTTCTGATCATATTTGGATTACATTTTTGCCTGTTACCATTTGGGGAATCTCAGATTTGGCCCAAATGTTTTGCCGTTTCATAAGAAATCTAGTTTTTGCCTAGCACAAATACAGCTGAAGACTTCAACTGCCCTACCTATTTGCAGAATAATAAATATTGAGCATCTATATCAGGCTCCCTCAAACTCAGCCCTCCAGATGTTTTTGGCCTAAAACTCCCATGATCCCTAGCTAGCAGGACCAGGTAGTCTCAAAACATCTGGAGGGCTGAGTTTGGGGAAGCCTGATCTATATGCTTGTTTTCAGGCAGGGCTGGCCCACTCATTAGGCAAGGTGAGGCTTCCGCCTCAGGTAGTAGGACCACAGGGGCAGCATACCCCAATGTAGATTTTTATTCCCCCATTGTTCCTAATGTAGATATTCACTCGCCGTTTCTTTCCTGGTGGGAGGGAGGCACCATTTTGTGCTTCGTCTCAGGGCCAAAAATGTCTTGGGCCAGCCCTGTATACAGTGCTTTAGAACCTGAAGCACTATGGAAAAAACCACAGTATTGTGTGCGTTGAATACTTTTTTGTGTTGTGTGGGCTAATACCTGAACATAGGCAAAAGGCCTCCACCTGTTTAATTGGATACTTTTTCATATACAGTATATGCCTTTTCATGCAAACTATTTCTTTAACTACCATAACATAACATCGCAAATAAGCTACAAATTAAAATTATCTGTTTTGTGTGTTTCATGCCAGAATCTTGGGAATTTATAAGTTTTGTATTCTATTCAAAATTGAATCTTGAATGTCCAGATGAATGTAAGGTAGCCCTCCTAATGTTTACTCAGGGATGGGGATAAAATGGAGATAACAGCCAAGTTTCTGCAACCTGCTATTACCAATAATGTAGTCACCAAACTGTAGTAGCAGCTGTCCTGAAGCTGGTTTTTGCAAGACACCAAATTCATGCAGAATACATTTTGTGGCATGGGACTTCCAATGTATGCGTTTAGCATGCTCCCTTTTAAAATCCTCACATTTTTGAGGCTCTCCTACTTGAGGATAACCATGCATGGCAATTAAAATCAGTGGACACCTTCCCGCTAATGTCAATTAAATCTGGATTAAAACTAGTGCTGTCATTTCGACTTATACAAGTGGATAAACCAAGATTTCTTACAGTTTTAATTGATTAAATCTGCGAAAATTTGTATATGAATAACACAATTTCGAAGGAGAGAAGGGATTAACTTGTTTTAGATAATGCCTGTCACTTTTGCAGCATGCATCTGACGAGAGGCTATACAATGTAATGGCTGTACTTGTATGTCATGCTAAACCAGAAGTTAGCATGGTATGCAAAAGCATGAATTATTGCAGCAAAGCTTTGGGCCATGCCCTCCCCTGAAATATCTTCCACTGGGGCTGGGAGGAGAGGTTCAGAAGCTTTTGCTTCCACTTTGAATTAACCACCTTTGGGACCCAGAACTGTGGTTATTAGTCTCCTTCTTGTGATTAATTTAACAAGCCAGCTTCCCTAGTTATGGTTTTAAGTATGATAGTTAATGCTAACCACAGTTTGTTGATCCACACAACATGAGAAACCATTGTCAAGCAAAAGCAGAAGCTTCTGAACAGCTCCTCCAGGAGAAGAAGCGTGGAAATTTTTCAGAATTTTAATGAGTTCCAAAATTCAGCTTTTTTGGAGCACAAGAGATTCCCTTACTACAGAATTTTATTTGAAGTACAGAGTACAAATTTATTAGAACCTGAGTAGCCGGTATCATGTTTGCATGTGCTGCTAGCCAGTCAGGGGCTATCTCCCTATGCTTTGTATGAGTGAATTTAAACCAAATATACTTTTTATTTGCCTTGCATTTAAAGTAAATGGTAACTACAGGTTATATTTCTACTACTGAAAACTTACAGGGCTGCTATCTAATTTCAGATTATATGTTGTTATTTGTTGCCTCATTCCATTGCCTTAGAAGGGGGGTGTTCTCTTTCACAATACTTGCATAATTGTTATACTATATTAAGTAAGAATAAAACTTCTTCTTCTTCTTTTTCTTCTTCTTATATTTATACCCCGCCCATCAGGCTGGGTTTCCCCAGCCACTCTGGGCGTCAAACATTAAAAACTTCCCTAAACAGTGCTTAAAAATGCTAGGAGTATTTTCCAGTATATTTCCTTGCCATAATATTGATTACTTAACAAGGCTGTTGTATTCGCTCCACATTCCATATTACTTCAGGGAGGGGAACATAATTATGGATGTCCTAAGTATGGTGTAGTGCAGGCACCCCCAAACTTGGCCCGCCAGCTATTTTGGGACTACAACTCCCATCGTCCCTAGCTAATAGGTCAGGGATGATAGGAATTGTAGTCCCAAAACAGCTGGAGGGCCGAGTTCGGGGGTGCCTGGTTAGAATGTCAGACTAGGATCTGGGAGATCAGTGTCAAAATATCCACTCAGCCATGTAACTTACTGGGTGTCCCTGGGCCAGTCACTGCATCTCAGCTTAACCTACCTCACAGGATTGTTGTGAAGATAAAATTGGGTGCCTGGAAGTTCTCAGAGAGGGGCATTTTTAGGTTATCTTTGCTTTTAAATACCATTGACTTCCATGGGATTGTAACGGTGTGCAGTGTTGCAGCTTAAGTTGGATGTAATGAACTACCTCTAAACAAAAACAAAACACCACCCCAAAGATAATTTTGAATCTACCAAGTCTCTCATTAGTCATATAATTCATGTCTTTGAAATGGGTACAAAAGTACAATCTCTTCAAAGGACACCATGGGAGAGTTTATCAATCTGCAAGGATGCATTAATCAAGTATTTTGGTATATACACCCTTTAAACATAAATTGTCCCCTTTAAAGCTTTCTTTCCCTTTCTGATTCTCCTTACAGCTTTCTAAGGTAATTTAATTACAGTGGTCCTTCTGCCAAAGAACAGATTTAATTTTTCCCTCTGCACAGTATGCAGCAAATCAGAGACAAACAACATGACTGAGCTGAAATTACACAACTCTTAAGTAGAATTGTTTAGACTAGCTATTTTCCTCCATTTGAAATTAACTCTGAATATGATATGAATATGTTTGGCATAATGTTTAGCTGCTGTTGTTGTCACTCTACCTGGTGTTCCGGAAACAGCAGAGTACTAGGATCATAATTGATATAATGGTGATTCTAGCAAGATTGACTGAGCTTGACCACTAACAAGATCATAGAATTTTAAAGTTGGAAGGGAGCCTGAAGGTCATCTAGTCCAACCCCCCTATAGTGCAGTAATAATATGCAGCTGTCCCATACAGGGATTGAACCTGCAACCTTAGCATGATCAGCATCATACAATCACCAGCTGAGCCATCCAGGCTGACCAAGTAATCTTATTAAAGCATAATGTAGAATGTCGCGTTATGATATCGGGTAACTCAACTGTGTAGATTCTTACTTGGGGGAAAAGAACCATTTAAAACAATTTACTGTACTGATTCTGATACATATACTCAATTGTAAAGTTAACATAGGCTTATGTTGTGTGGTGCATCCTAGTGTCTCCTTAGACACAATAGTTTATAAGAAGTTAAGGTAGTATATAGGTACCATTGTCACTTGCAGAGCATTTAAATTTGTCCTTTTGTTTTATTTTTTCACTCTCTGTGTTGTTACAGAAGTTGTCAGACTAGAGGTTATGACAGGCTGTGCACATCACAGACAAAATGTCTACACCACAAAACTTTCAACACTTTTGAGAAGGGAAAATTATTTGTGTCTCCATAAGCATTTTCAAATTTATGGTTTCAATTAAAGCCACAAGAAGGTAAAGCCCACTTAATTATCAAGATGTGCATTAGGTTGGGGTGGTGATGGTGGCAGTAGATGTGGCAAGATCAAGTGGAATAAGTTTCTATATGTCACATACAGCGATTTTAAGGCTTAGGCAGTGAGAGATTTTACTTTCTTGGGCTCCATGATCACTGTAGATGGTGACAGAAGTCACGAAATTAAAAGACGCCTGCTCCTTGGGAGAAAGGCGATGGCAAACCTAGACAGCATCTTAAAAAGCAGAGACATCACCTTACCAACAAAGGTCCGTATAGTTAAAGCCATGGTTTTCCCAGTAGTGATGTATGGAAGTGAGAGCTGGACTATAAAGAAGGCTGATCGCCAAAGAATTGATGCTTTTGAATTATGGTGCTGGAGGAGACTCTTGAGAGTCCCATGGACTGCAAGAAGATCAAACGTATCCATTCTGAAGGAAATCAGCCCTGAGTGCTCACTGGAAGGACAGATCCTGAAGCTGAGGCTCCAATACTTTGGCCACCTCATGAGAAGAGAAGACTCCCTGGAAATGACCCTGATGTTGGGAAAGATGGAGGGCACAAGGAGAAGGGGACGACAGAGGACGAGATGGTTGGACGGTGTTCTCAAAGCTACAAACATGAGTCTGACCAAACTGCGGGAGGCAGTGGAAGACAGGAGGGCCTGGCGTGCTCTGGTCCATGGGGTCATGAAGAGTCGGACACGACTAAACAACTAAACAACAACAAAATCAGTTTATTTTTATTTTTGATTGCAACACCTTCTGAACTTTTGCTATCAAATATTTATGCTACCAGGTTATTCAGCTGGGTGTGTGCATGTTTGTGTCTGCTCTTGCTTTTAAGTTCTGTGTAAAAGGACCCAGTAGTCCAGTTTGTTATCCAAAGAGGAAGCATTCTGACAGACAACCGAATCTGCTTTCTCATCTTAAAATAATTAGATTACAGTTAAGAAAGGTCTCAGAAACCTTTTATAATTTATAATAGCAGGTGGAAATGACACTGAATGGGTTCCAGAGTTTTTACTCGATGCAGTGACATGGTGATTGCTTTCATTTACAACTTCTTATGCTTACTATTTTAAAGCCAAAGTAAGCAAAGAACCTTCCCGAGCCCTACAGCTTCCTTTGTGAGAAGGACAGCTACAAGTGTAAAAGCAATTCTGCAGCCCAAGGTATAAAGACCGACTCCAGGTGGGACCACTTGAGATACACTTCTTTTTCTACATGGAGATAAAGCCAGCTGCTCTCTTGTGAATGGCTTTGTACATTGAATGGATGCTATAAGGCAATAATACGCTACAAATGCAATGCCTGTTGTTTTTGGTATGGCTGCTACACTTTCTAGCTTACCCGTCTTACAACAGGGACTGCAGGATTCAGAAATGGTTTCTGGTTACTTTACAAAATTATAATGGGGAACAGCATCTTAAAAGTGCTACAGTCAAAGCCATACACCAGAAAAGCAGCCATGCTCATACGTTATTAATAAACAGCATGTTTGACTTAGCTGATTCCAAAGCTTAGAGGAAAATACAGCTACAGCTAGTTAAGTAGATGTATTCATGAAATTTGAATTCTATTATCCATGGTCTTTCTTTCTTTCTTTCTTTCTTTCTCTCTCTCTCTCTCTCTCTCTCTCTCTCTCTCTCTCTCTCTTGCTGTAATCTGGCAAATCAACTATTTTATTTTATTCTTAATCAACATCTTGATTTCCTCCAGCTGGAATGCTTAACCCAACTTCATCCATTTAAAAGGACAGTGGGCAAAATATAATAACGATCCACAAAGCTTTATATGGTTCCTTTATCTCTAACATGTACTTGGGCTGCAATACTAAATATAGCTACTAGGGAATATTCCCCATTGGACTTACTTCTGAGTAAACATGCTTAACATTGCACTGCAGCGTGAGTTCATCATTATTCAGCATTGGACATTTGATTTAAAAATGACCAGAAACTATTTTGAATATCAGCAGTTGGATTTTCATTTCCATTTTCACCCTTTAATTCCAGTTCTCCCAATGGCACTCCACCCCTCAACATTCACATTCTGTAAAGAAGTTGCTACTTCTTTGCCTGTATATTACCTTTGTCCAGCTTTCTTTTGTGATAGTGTTTTGCCCATTTCTGTTTGCAATATATCTAACTCAATAATGGGTCCAGCTATCTTTTGGGGGCAGCTTGGCTGTTGATCTGGGTCAGATGAATTACAGTACAGTGGTACCTCGGGTTACAGACGCTTCAGGTTATAAACGCTTCAGGTTACAGACTCCACTAACCCAGAAATAGTGCCTTGGGCTAAGAACTTTACTTCAGGATGAGAACAGGGGCCTCCCACGCAGCAGCAGTGGGAGGCCCCATCAGCTAAAGTGGTGCTTCAGGTTAAGAACAGTTTCAGGTTAAGAACAGACCTCTGGAACGAATTAAGTTCTTAACCCAAGCTACCACTGTACTAGGTATGGGAAGCAAACTGTAGGCTGAGTCAGAAGCTATGTGAGGGGAATAGCTGGATGGCAACATTCTGTGAACTGGTTGCAGAAGGAGAAAGCCCAGGCAGACCAGCAGACTGTGAAGAGATACTGTACTGCAAGAAACATTGAGAGGAGGAAATGCACCAGTTACTTCGGCTTGAGGGCAGTATGCAAGAGCCTCATCCTGTGATTCCTATCCAGAACGGCTTCCCAAAGTGTGTTCAGAAGCTGTAATTTGTCTCATTACTATCATTTAAGCAAACCTGAACTGGGCAAGGGCGGAGGAAGAGGGGTGGACCGCCCCAGGTGTCTTCGCTGAAGGGGTGACATTTGGAGCGCTGCCTGCCCGTGACTCCCAGGCCTACCCCGAGCCGTCAGGGGAAGGGGGATGCTACGCCACCTTGCCAGCGGCATTCCCTCCTTCCCCCTTCAGTTCGACAGCTGGGAGACACTTGGGAGTCATGGGTGGGTGGTGCACTGAATGTCTACCATGAGTGGCTCGCTCTGCCCCCAGTTCGGTGCGCCCGAGCAGTGATCCCACACCTGGGAGGGCACACCCCACACCCCTCAGGAGCGCACTCGCCCTGGGCAGCGCAGGCATATGCTCTGCTGCTGGTACTGGGTTAGTTAAAGTAACATTTAAAGGTAAAGGGACCCCTGACCATTAGGTCCAGTCGTGGACGACTCTGGGGTTGCGGTGCTCATCTTGCTCTATAGGCCGAGGGAGCCGGCGTTTGTCTGCAGACAGCTTCCGGGTCGTGTGGCCAGCATGACTAAGCTGCTTCTGGAGAACCAGAGCAGCACACGGAAACACCGTTTATCTTCCCGCCGGAGTGGTACCTATTTATCTACCTTGACGTGCTTTTGAACTGCTAGGTTGGCAGGAGCTGGGACTGAGCAACGGGAGCTCACCCCGTCACGGGGATTCGAACCACCGACGTTCTGATTGGCAAGCCCTAGGCTCTGTGATTTAACCCAAAGCGTCACCCACATCCCGAAGTAACATTTAGAACAGGTTAAAAATGGTATTCCTAGGGTTGCATCCAATGAAGTAGTCCCATTTGCATGAGGCTTTCTGCCTGTGCCATGGGACTTCCCTTTCCTCCTCTATTCCTGCATGCCTCTGCACCCGCCCCCCACCTGCTCTTATTAGCTTTCTTCAGTGGTCTATGTTGTCAGAAGCGCCACCTTGGGCCAAATATTGGGGGGGGGGGCAGCAGCGCATTGCGTTCTTGTGATGTGACACACATGTCATCAGGAGGAGGAGGAGGAGGCAGACTCATTTTCATTTCTGTGGTTTCAGCTGGCTCCAAATAAATATTCAGGCATCACAATTCGGACAGTACATGGAAAATTGCATGGGCACCTGCTGAACTGAACTGCAGTGCAGTGTACACATGGACTTTTCCATACTGGCAGAAGTTCATTCCAACTATCCCCCCAAATAATAACTATATTATTATTATTATTATTATTATTATTATTATTATTATTATTAAGTTTTGTTCCTCCTGGACACAGTGTGTTGCTCTGTCAATATCTACTTCATGCCATGGTCCTACTAAACCACAAAATGTGCATGACTCGGCAAGTTTAAGAATTATGAAAGCTACTTTGTCTAGTAGAAGTCCAAAGAGATGCACCTTGTTTGTTACTGTGTTACGCATTTTTGTTTTTATGTTATAAACTGCCCTGTGATCCTTGGATGAAGGGTAGTGTAACAATAAAGCCTTTCCAAACCTGAAACAATTGCACAGAATATTTGTGCTATGCGAATCGCGTGGCTGTGCTTCTAAAAATGTCCATAGAATGATGTATCTATATGATTTGACTTTGCACTGTACAGTCTGAGGACAGACAGGACACCGAAGAGCATTTATTTGATATTCAGGCGCGTGCGCACACCCCAGTTAAATATAGGCCTATTCTTCGGGGGGGGGGAGAGCCAATTGTAGAGAAATATGTGAAAAGTGCTTTTCTTCTTCCCAAAAGCTCAGAGAAGAGACAGCAGCTTGCCTGGCTTTACTCAAAAGTCTAATCTGCAAGTTCACCTGGTAACCAGATAAAGCGCTTCCGTTAGGTGCTGGGCTGAAGCTTCTGCTGTGAGAAATGTAGGCTGGAAGAGTGCTTGCAGGCATCAGTCTCACTCCTAGTGGAATGTCTGACCTTTCCCAGGGCTTTGATCATGCAGGCTCACAGTTTGAGATAATGAGCCCTTTGCAGAATCTGGAAGGGTGTGTGGGGTGGGGGGTTTAGAGGCAGCTTTGATGGGTTTTTTATTTTTTAACCTCTTACCTGTGTTCCTGGTCTCTTGCCCATGTTCTCAGTTGTGTGTGTGTGTGCGTCCTAAATGTGTGTTCACTGATTTTGGAATATGATTACCTTTACTTTTTTAAAAAAGAACTTTTACACAGTAACCGATAACTGTGCGCCCAGTGAAAGCAGCCAAATCGGAAAAAATCACAGGATATCATGAAACTGTGGTTTCCATTCAATGTTGTGTTGAGACTGCGGTATCTGGGGCATATCCTACCACAGACTCAAACTGGCTTAGTAGTCATTCACTTCAAGGGGGTGTGGGAAGGGGCCAAAGCAACAACAGCAACAAAATTCTCAGCATGTCAACAAACTTCATATCCAAGTATAGATCGTCTGGATACAACTAAAAATGATCAAAGCAGCTAAAAGTGGTATAAAACCTATATACGATTGTTCTAATGTCTAGCACTCCATTGCATGTGGTGGTGCTTTGCTTCAGGTTTTGCAAGTAGCTTATGTATATTAGCTTCCATTGTACAACTTCGAGATAGGATAAAAAAAAATCCTTCCACTGACTGTATGCATCTGACTGTCTGCATCCTTGTATAAAATACTGCTGCTTCAGCCCATCTGAATTAGTCCCACAGCTGCTTGCCTAAATATAAATAGGATGCTAAGCATTTCACATCTGGAGGTTTGGGCAGGAATGTGCTAATTAGATAAATCTTGATTCATTTTCTTTAAGCTATAACTAAAGCCACATAAGCACCCAGCCTGTTTTTATGTATGCTGAAAATAGGCTTGCTTTAACAATTTTGCCTGTCTAATTCTTTGGGGAGAACACTGAAAAATGGCTTTGTGTTTGTGTTACAAGTGTTTGATGCACGATCTAGCTCTTGGTACACAGCTCTGTTCTGTAAACAGACAAACATTAAACTAATATATATCCTTTAGTTTTATCCACCTTAAGTTACTGAAGTTTGTCATTATGCATATAGTTGCTGCTATCAGTCTAACATTGCAAATACACATATTAAACTACGGTACCTGCTTTCTCTGTTGTGGTGCATTACATCTCTGTTGGTTAGCATTACATCAAAACTTCAAAAATTAAGGTCCTTGTGAACTAGATTTGAGACACACTCTGAAATTGTTTTGAGTTCGCACATGATGCTAAGCCAACCCATGACTTCACATGGACACACAGGCTTCCTCTGGTCCTGCTGCACTACAGTGAGCGACGTCATGGTTTGGCTTAGCATGTTGTCTGAACTAGGGCTCATGGTTTATCTTGCACCAGAAAAACCATAAGCTGTAAGCTCAAGAACAAGCCTTGGTTACAGCTTGTAGCTTCTCTAGAGCAAGACAGACCAGAAGCTTGGGTTCAGTTGACATGGTTAGCTAAACCATGACTTAGGTCACAGCAGTGCAGCAGCAGGACTGAAGCTGTCCTATCTGGGAGCCTATGCATTTGCACCAAACCATGGTTGGATTAGACCAATTTATGCAAATGTGTCTGTCTGTATGCGTGCATGTGCTCACACCCACCCACATGATATGAATGTAGTATTGAACTAAAGTCTTATTGGTGTCTGCTGGTTATTGCTGCTGGTTGTGTTTCTTACAATACCTTTTAATTGCCTTTTCAATTCATGAAATTTAATTTAATCTGGCAGATATTGGGGTATGTAAATACTTTAAAAGGATGTTAGCTGTAGTCCTACCCCTAGTGTTGACCACAAGGATTTCTGATGGTTTTCACTATATGGCAAGATTGATGGCATAAATTATTTCTCTTATCTCATGGATATTTTATGTACATAAATATTCTTTCTAACGGGGTCAGGAATATTTATATATATATTTAATGAAACAAGAGAATTTCTAGCTTGCCCTTTAAATTCTTTTCTTTTTGTAAACTGCTTTGAGGTGGTTGTTTTTACAATCAAGCAGTATATAAATTTTATGAAATAAAACAAACGACAAGTTACAAGGCAGCAACACTACAATAAAACCAATTCAGCATTGGTTATAACAGCTAATAAAAACACAGCATCCTAAAGCACACAGGGAGCTACAAATAATGAATATCCTTCCGACTGCTTCTTAATGTGAACTCCCTGCATATTGCTTTAATTCCAGTGGGACACCACCACTCTGGGAGAACCACTTGGTTTACACTGAGGGCCACGCTAAAATATATAATCAGCTGGAGAACTAGTTGACATAAGCAGCGTATTTGGCATTTTGTTTTCAAGAACTTGCTCATTACTTTGTGTACTGTAATTTTTTCATCATTAATTGCTGGCTTCACATGTGAAAAACGGAGGTAGACATTTGGGAGCAGTGGAATTGGTAGAGGAATAGTTATTAAAAATGCAGGGTAATAGGTAATTAAGGAGAAGAAATAGGGTCCAGCAGGACTGGCAATTAGACCTCCTGTATAGTTTCCTTTCTGAGTCATGTATGGTGTGCAGACCTTCACTTGCTACCCCACTTGCTCTTCCACATCACTAATCCCACTTCCCCTTAAAGCAGACATAGGCAAACTCAGCCCTCCAGATGTTTTTGGACTACAACTCCCATCGTCCCTAACCACTGGCCCTGTTAGCTAGGGATGATGGGAGTTGTAGTCCCAAAATATCTGGAAGGCCAAGTTTGCCTATGCCTGCCTTAAAGCTTGCCATACCTACTCAGCTGTCTCCTTTGCACTTGCCAAACCACTTCTCTCCTCTTGGAGCTGTTCCTCCATGGTCCTCCCTCCCCACATTGCCTTTTCCTTGCCCTCCAATGCTGCTGCAATGGCCCAGCAACTCAGAAGGCTGTTGTCACTTGTCAGCACCTCCTGTTGGCAGCCAAGCAAACCGCTGTGTGATGACAGCTTTACCTTTATATACATACATACAGCATTTTTACTGCCCGCAGTCTAGAAGCAGAGTTCCAGTTTAAAACAAAACAGCAAAAAACTGTATGCTGCTAAATTACCCACATCAGGAAGCCACTGATCTTTTACTACTCGGGGTTTTCTTGGCCCTGAAAACTCTAATGGAAATTGTGGAGTAACCAGCCTCTTAACACCAACATGCTTAAGTCTAATTAATGCATGAAGGAGTTAAAACCATTGAGTAAGCTGTCCTGGCAGGCTTAGCTCAACTTGGGAGGGACTAGGTAGTCAAGACTTTGCTTCCCTAGTCTACTTGAGAAGCTCAACCACATGGCTCTCAATAATTTAGGAACTTTCAACACTGTAACTAAGCCAGGTTTCACTGCCTGTGCAACTTTTTCTGAATACTGCATGGAAAAGCACATGAATCTGACCTTTGGAGAGTTTTTAGGGAAACTTTTTTTTTTACTTGTGTTATCTTTTTCTATGTGAGGGGAAGAGGAAAACTTTGGAAGGAACTCACAAGGGCATATTTTAAAGGTCTGAAAACCTATATTTCCACTTTACTTTGCTGCATATTTTGTGATTTTAAATCTCTGCTGGGGTTTCCTCACCCAAGAGTACTTGCCCCAAACTTGGTTTTTTACACCCAGGAATTCTCCTTTTATACCTATTTTTTTCACAGAAATTTCACAGCTTAGTGGCTTTTCTATCTTTTTCCAGTCACTCAATAATTCTTACTCTGTTTCCTACCTCCTCTTCCTTTTCTCTATTAAATCCCACCCTACATGGATATAGAAAACCAAAGAACTATCCAATACTTAAAAACATCCCATTTGTATACAGCACTGAGGCTTGTGAGAAAAAAAATTGTTACGTTTCTTAGCTTGAGCCTTGGTGAAGACTCTTGTGGTTGCTGGTTACCTCCCCCACCCCACCACCACCATCAGTATATGTAATATACCCAGATTTTCCAGGCCTTGCTTGGGAAGTCCTACTTAGAGGACTCCAGCATTTGCTGAAATAGGCATTCATAATTTAAAAAAACAAAAACAACCCATTGCCACTAAAATTGCAACTAGTTCTTTGAAATTGCATTAATGAATAGGAACTTCCTGTTGCAATGATTTAGAGCAGGAATGGGGAACATATGGCCCTCCAGATGTTGTCCCGATTTTCCAGTGACAGTCCCGATTTTAAAGCAGCTGTCCTGGTTTCTGATTTGATCCTGGAATGTCCTGTTTTTCCTTAGGATTTTCACTGCATAAATGTTGGAGGGTATGGAGCTATCTGACCCCTGAGCCATCTGAAGGCAGCCCTGTATAGGGAAGTTTTTTAAAAAAAAATAAATTTAATGTTTTATTATGCTTTTATATATGTTGGAATCCACCCAGAGTGGCTGGGGCAACCCAGTCAGATGGGTACCATATAAATAGTAAAATTATTATTGTGGAATAGGATGTCCCTATTTTCATCAGTATGCTCCTGTCCTGCCCAGCACTGTAATACAGTGGTACCTCGGGTTACATATGCTTCAGGTTACATACGCTTCAGGTTAAGAACTTTGCTTCAGGATAAGAACAGAAATTGTGCTCCGGCTGTGCGGCGGCAGCAGGAGGCCCCATTAGCTAAAGTGGTGCTTCAGGTTAAGAACAGTTTCAGGTTAAGAACAGACCTCCGGAACGAATTAAGTACTTAAGCCAAGGTACCACTGTATATATGCACTATCAACTGAATATCTGGCATGTGCCCACCCCCCTTAAGAGAAACAGCTATGACTCCATCCCCCTTCCCTAAAGCTGAGCACTGTAGCTGTTATTTCTACAGTCATATACAGCACTGATTGTAATCTATGGCACAGGACAGTACCTGGAGTAACTTAAAAGCTAACAGTTCCTTTTCTTGGGCAGAAGCCATTGACAAATGGCAAGATGTTTATCAAACAAACGAAAAGGGCCAGGTGGCAATCCTATTCTTCATTTCTCTTTTAATTAACTCATATTAATAGAAGCACACTAATTACATGGAGGCGTCCTCCCTTCACAGGGACTGTAGAAGTGAAGTGAAGGTTGCAGACAGTGATATGGTTTTCTGGCAGGTGAGCATGGTTCTGTAGTCATAGACAACAAACCAGCACGTCCTGTGCTTTCTAAAACCTTTTCTCTTTGCATGCCAGCTGCCTTAATTATTGTGTGACTCTGTCCTAAAATAAACTCTTTAAGTAGTCCTGATTTTCATAGTAGTCCTGCATTAAACTTGTGTTCATCTTTAGCAAGCACTCCTGGGCAAACCTTTTGTGTACCAGTATATCCTAAGAGCAGTGCAGTACTAATTTGGAGAAATTGCCTTCTTTTATCCTTTCACACGCCGTTTGTGTTAGTAAAGGTAAAGGGACCCCTGACCATTAGGTCCAGTCGTGACCGACTCTGAGATTGTGGCGCTCATCTCGCTTTACTGGCCGAGGGAGCCGGCATACAGCTTCCAGGTCGTGTGGCCAGCATGACTAAGCCGCTTCTGGTGAACCAGAGCAGTGCACGGAAACGCCATTTACCTTCCCACCGGAGTGGTACCTATTTATCTACTTTCACTTTGATGTGCTTTTGAACTGCTAGGTTGGCAGGAGCAGGGACTGAGCAATGGGAGCTCACCCTGTCACAGGGATTCAAACCACCAACCTTCTGATTGGCAAGTCCTAGGCTCTGTGGTTTAACCCACAGCGCCACCCACATCCTGTTTGTGTTAGTAGTTCAGTGTAAAAAAATATGAGATGCCATAGCTGTCAACTTTTCTCTTTTCTTGCAAGGAATCCTATTCGGAATACGGGAATTTCCCTTAAAAAAGGGGAAACGTTGACAGCTATGTGAGATGAGCCTGTATCAGGGAAGGTTTCTCACACAGTGGTAGAATGAATGCAGAGTTTAATGTCCCAGTAAACTGAAGCTCATTCCTGGCAATATGGGTGAATGGTTCTAACTCGAGGAGGATTACATTCAACCAGTTATGGATGAGGTTGCACATGTCTTGAAAGAGAAGGGGTTGTATCCAATGAAACCAACTCAACCTGCACAATGGTATTTACTCCCCATTTCCTCTCCCCATAGGCTCCCTGCCTCCCCACCTCCAGTTTGCTCTGGAGGATTTGGGGGGTGGGGAGGCTGTCCACAGTTAGTTCTCAGGTGATGCATGACTTTTTCCTAATGTCTGATCTGGCATGGGTCTCAAAGATATTCTTTATCTAAAAAAAGAGAGCATAATATATTGAGTGACTGTGTGTAGATCAGATAGTCAGCTGATGCTGTGTAGTTAGATTTTGACAATCTGAATTCCATACTACCGAATTTGGAACACCTGTTCTGTAGCTTTCTTTAAAAGAAAAAAAATCCTAATCAAACTTTTTTTTAAATAGGCCATTTTTTAGCACAAGGCTATACTATTCATACAGATGTTTTCTAAGATGTGATGCACTAAATCCTAGATAATTAACATACTTGGGTTTGAAGTTCAAATGATATAATCAGTAATATCAGGAAATGAACTCATTGCACTCATTATCTTGTTGCACATTGAGCCTAACTAAACAATCACTCAAGATATGAATTCGTTTTGCTTTAAGAAGAATTAAAACAAATGGGGATAAGTGGGTTTGATGGGTACAAATATATCCCTGCTACATTTGAGTGGTAAATACTCTATGTAGTATTCTGTTTGGAGGTATAGAAAAACCCCTGTGTATCACTTTTGGCTTCTACCCTAACCCTCAAAGAAGTCCTCCAGTTAGCACTGCAGTGAGAATCAGTTTGGGGTCAACCACAATTGTCTTCTAAGGCTACCCTGGCACTGATGTGGGATAAGAAAGAGCAGAGCAGCATGACTGACTGATTAGGTCAGCTTTATTCCAATCTGCTATTGTTTTTAAATGATGTGTTCCAAGTGTTGCCAGTTTTCCATACGAATGAAATGCACACAGTCCTGCTTTGCTGGAATATAGATTGGCAGATCATAGTCTTGGAAATGCTTGCCAGCATTCTTAATTGTTCAGGCAACTCACAGTATTTGTTTTATGGCACATACACATTCTATGTGTCTGAATATTTCAAAGAAAGGCCACGTTTCTAGATGGATAGATATATTCCCTTTCGGTTTGAAAATTGCCCCAGAGGTCCAGTTCTCTCTCTCACACACCACTCCCCCAAGACAGCTAAGGCTGTACATAGAAACTCATAAGCAATTGAAGCCACTACACTTTGGAAATGATACTTGATACTTCAGAAATGTGTTCCCCTCCGGAACTGATTGGGGGGGGGCAGGTCAACAAGCTCTGTATGTTTTGTAAAAGTGGTATGCACAGCACCAAGAGGTTAGTGGGTAGTTGTGCACAGCAATGATTGTCTAGATCAGGGTGGTTCAAATTTTTATACCAAGTGGACCACAAGAGTATTTGGACAAGGAGCCTGCGTGCCACATACAGCCTTGTTGAGCTGGGGAGGGGGAGGGAATGAGCCCAAAATTTTATGCCCTTGTACTACCTTGGCTAAGCAAGTGCTTTGGGAAGGAGGCAGAAGGCGTTGACAGGGTCCTAGAGCCCTCCCATTTCCTTCCCAAAGCTAGGAAGGCACTAACTAGGCTTTGGGAAGGAGGAAGGAGGACTCTGGGACCCTCTCAGAGTCCTTACACCTCCTTCCCAAAGGCTGGCACCTCCCTTATTTAGCTTTGGGAAAGTAGTGCAAGGGAGTGGCTGAAACATTGCTGAGGGCCACCAGAAAAGGCATTGAGGGCCACATGAGGCCCTTGGGCCGTGTGTTGGACCACCCTGGTCTAGATGCCGTAGTCACCCTTCCCTTCTCCCTCTGAATCAGTTTTACAATGGTATATAAATGGGTTGTGCTTTTAAAAAATAAAAATGTGCCAATTGGAACTTTCCCCTTAAGGCACACCAATGGGGGTGTGTGTGTGCGTGGAGGGGGTTATCATGGCAAGGGAAGAAAATTATAATTCATCTCATGCTGTGCTCCCAATAACCCCCCCTTCCTTTACACACAGCTGTAATTAATTACAGAAAATGAGGAGGCATAACTGCATGCTATTCATTAACCATAACATGTAGTGTGAACCTAAGATTCTGCTGGAATAATACAGTCAGAGCTGGGAATGATCAAAAGGCATCGGCATGGCACAACTGAGTTGCAGATTAAGCCCACAGTATGTACTGAGTTGGGAACTGAATCTTATGACTTGCCTAATATGTATTAAATTTTAAGAATTTCTAATCTTGTAGAATTCTGGGAGCAAAACATTTCACAACAAAAAAAGTACACATTTCCAAAATACAGTATGAAAAACATGCAATCTGAGTAACTGGGAGATCTAATGTTTGTGTACTGTAGGTTTCAAATCCATTAAAAGAAAGGATTCTGCCTGTTTTCCTTTGACAAATTTGAAATGTGTGCTTCAGCTGCTACAGGAATAAGCAGGCAGTTTTAAGTCAAACATACGAAACTTGGCTAATAGCAACGCTCCAGCTTGGGATATGGACAGAAATAATCTCATCTCTCTCTCTGGCCTCAGTGCCGATGAGAGGTCCCTGGCAAAATATTTCAGATGAGCAACAGCTAAAGCTGTCAGGCAGAACAGTCCAAACGGAGAATCTGTTGCGCTGGAGGGCTTTGGATGAAGCAGAGATGTTTTGCTAGCCTCTGTATAATTGCAGGAGGGAAGCCCGCTGGCGAGCACCTCAGTGTACTCACCCAAATAGCTAGTGAGTGAAAGCTGCCACTAGTAGTATCCCTGCTGGCAATAGCCAGCAGAGAACCCCAAAATGGGTGTTTCAGGGTGGGAAGCAGGGCTGGCACAATATCTATGAGAACCCTACTGTTGTC
Organism: Podarcis raffonei; assembly: GCF_027172205.1. Taxonomy (NCBI): domain Eukaryota; kingdom Metazoa; phylum Chordata; class Lepidosauria; order Squamata; family Lacertidae; genus Podarcis; species Podarcis raffonei. The sequence goes on from NC_070610.1 coordinate 57,083,317, forward strand.
ATGTGACAGCATAGAGTCCAATTTGGTCCTCCTTACTATGCCAGCCTGCAACTTGGCTCAGTAGAGGGGCATTTTTTCCCCTTTCCATTCCCTTCTCCACCTCCCATCCTGGCTGGCATGACCGCTGGGACTGTGAATGTGACACTGCCTGCAGCGCTCCATTAAGCTCTGCTGCTGCTGCTGCTGCTGCTAGAGGTGTGGGATTAACTGTCCTCCTGTGATACTGTGGGTCTTTAAGAGGTGAGTTTGGGAATGTTTTTCTTGCAGGATTGGAAAATATTCCGGCCCTGGCCAGCAAATAGCTCTTCCCCTGTCCCCCATTTATACAATATTCACTCTTTATGGATAGATTCTATAATCGAAAGTCATTTGGACAGAAATTTAGAGGCCATCAACTTCACCAGCCCGTGTATAGTTATCCTACAGAATCCAGAGCTGCAGATGAACCACACAATCTTTTTAGTTCCTGATAGATGCTGGAATTTCCCCCCGGGGTGGTGGGGGTGTCATCCAATGCTGACTTCCTCTGCATTTTCATATCAGTCTCCAAAAGGTCACATCGGCCAAGGTGCTGGATATACTCTGAGATCAGTCAATCACAATTGCCAGATTGGCGACAAGTTTTCCATTGATGGAGCATTCTTTTTATCTTGGCATGTCTAACAGCAATTTTCTCTGGTCCATGCATGTATCTGTCCCCAGCCCTTGCAGGGTAATCTTCCCCCCTTTCCTCGCAACCTGAATTAAACAGAACTAGGTAAAGAAAAACCAGATTCTGCCACTAAAGCTAACCATGCCCAGCTGCAGAGGAAAATCTTAAAATGCTGGTGCTGAATAGAATTCAATGCTAGCTCCAGGTGGGCCTGGCTTGAGAAAGCCCATGGGTGGATGGAACAACCAAAAAGGCCCTTTCCCTAATCCTAAACCTACACATTTCTTCCAGAGGGAGCACACTAAAGATGACTTCAGTTAACATGTGTAGAGTCTGGATATCTTCTTGTTGGGAAAGGCAGTCAGTAAGGTACTGTGATCCATTCTTGACACAGTGCATAAACTATGGCTGAAGTAGCCCGTGAGGTACCCTTAAGCTTCTGTTAGCATGACCAGTGGAAAGGGATGATGGAAGTTGTACTCCAACATCTGGAGTGCACCACATTGGCTAACCAGAAGCTGCAGTAGGCTGCCAACCTAGCTTACTTTAGAAAGGGATTAGACAAATTCATGGAGGATAAGGCTGTCAACAGCTAGTCATGATGGCTGTGTGTGTAATACTTCAAATATGGCAGTTGTTGGGCACATGAGTGGGAGAGTGGCTGTTGTACTCATGTCATGTGTGCAGGCATCTCATAAGCATCTAGTTGGCCACTGTGAGAGCAGGATGCTGGACCAGATAGGCCTTTGGTCTGATCCAGCAAAGTTCAGCTTAGGTTTTTATGACCTGCTTATGTGTAATACATTTCACTTGGCAGCTTTCATAGTTCCTGTGTTTAATTGAAATACTGTACTCATGTTTGAGTTTTTGCTGATGTCCCTCTTTTACATAGTAATTTTCATGTACATATTATTCAGAAACCAATCCAAGGCTCAAACTGCCGGTGCACACGCAACATTTTTTACTTCCTTCCTTAGCACTTGCGTTGCACTGCTTCTGTATGGCAACCTTTACTTGAATGCTATTTTAATACTTTTTTCTTGAGAGCCATGCCACTTTTTGTAGAACACCATATACATATAAGGGAAGACAGTGACATGTTTGTTTGTTCTAGAGGTATTTCTTTAGTTCAGCTACCATGTTCTGCTGTGAAAAAAGGCATGTGGTCTTTGGAATTGAGAAGTCGCAATGGCCAACCAGATGCCCATAAGAAGCCAGAAAAGGAGGAGATGATTCTAGCCTTGTCCTCCAAGAATTGGTCCAACCCTCTTTTAAAGCCATCCAAGCTGATGGCCATCACTGCCTCCTGTGGGAAGGAATTCCATAGTTTAACTATGTGATAGGTATGTGACAATAGTAGGTGTGGCGTTTGCCCTCCTATGTGTGTGACATCATACTGGGTTCATAGGGAAAGGGTTAACTAATTGCAAAATGACTAACCAATGGGAACCCAGGGGGCAGAGTTAACTGTGTATAAGGTTTAGGGAGTTAGAGTTGTTGAGAAGACAGTCTGGAGTTCGGAGAGACAGAGAAGATAAGTCTGTGGGTTGAGCTAGTCTGGTGTGAGAGAGTGAGAGAATTTGTTAAGAGGAGTCAGTCAAACAGTTGAGATAATCAGCCAGAAGGTATTAGGAAGGTATAGGCTGGTAAGGAAACTAAAGTTAAGATACTGACAGGAATATTATCTGAGAAACCATAAACTTGTTAATTTTTGTAAAACAAACTTGGTTTTTTTGGTTCACTTTTAACAACTGACTGGACTCAGTGTTTTACCAGAGAGTAACTGGTTGGTGGCAGCGGGGAAGCGAGCACAGTGGTGGCACAGGGATCAATAGATCGTTAAACGTCCGGGGACCCTGTGTGATCGCCACAGTAGGCTTTTCTGCTTGAACAGGGAAGTCATTCAATCTGTTCATGGCCCCACAAGCTTCCCATAGGCATTTGTCAGCCTGTGTAGGGAACAGGATTCTAGACTAGAGACACCTGTGGTCTGATCCAGCAGTGCTCTTACTGTGTTGTTATGGATCCCTTTAAACGTTCAGGGTAATAAGCTTTTTTGGGCAGCATCCTTGTTGTGCAGCTTCATCACCTAGTGTCTATATTCTATAAGAGGGGAATGGTTCTGAATAGGCAAATGCCAGGAAGGAAATTCTCCCCCCTCCCCTTTTCTGCATTTCTAATTGTGGACTCCAGCTGCTACAGTTCATTTTTTTAAAAAAAAAAGTTGGGGGAAAGTTGCAGGATGAGAGAGAGTGACACAAGCAAAGGCATTCCAAAGCTTTGTAGTGCTGTGGGAAATAATAATGAACTGCCTCATAGAGTCGTCATAGAATTGTAGAGTTGGAAGTAACCATGAGGGTCATCTAGTCCAACCCCCTGGAATGCAGGAATCCTTTGGCCCAACGTGGGGCTCAAATCCACAACCTTGAGAACATGCTCTACTGACTGTGCCTCAGGCAAATAAATTGCCAACTGGAAAGTAAAGCAGTTCACCCCTCCACTCAGAATTCAAAATATTCCTTAAAGCTTGCAGCGTAAAGACCACATTCAAATTGCCACTAAAGTCAGATGAAAAAGTGTTATTTTATTTGTTTAAAAATGTGCAAATGTGCTTGAATACTTTTTTAAGTTCTAAAAGATAATAATTTTGGCTTTGTTTATTGGGTGAACACAATCACCTGGCTATGGTTTATTTTTTGTTTGTTTTTAGTATCTAATATTGCAAAAGAGCTGGAGCCTAGTATTGTATGTAACTTCTTTAAAAGGTGCTGTGAAACTCTATAGCTCTATTTGTAAAATACCCCCGCCCTTTTCAAACTGGTCAGTGGGGGCATTATAGGCACACTATCAGGTTAACAGGCTTGAGTGTTCCTTTGCCGTTACTCTTTCATGTTCATAATACATTATGGCATCCGTGTGACAAGGTGCTTTTAAGCATGACACTGGGCTATTTAGTTTTACAGACCTGTGAAGTTCTGCATTTTTCTGATACTTTTGCTTTGCTCATCCAGTCATCAGTGTGTGGTGCAACCTGCAGCCTAGACACTTAGATGCTAAGTGAAAGAGCTTTTGTTCAGCTACATCTGCATCTGAAAAGTGATGCTTCGTTGCAGACCTTTGACTTTTCCAGGTATAAGACCTTTATTAACTATCAGAACATAGGAAACTGCCTAATTCTGATTCAGACTGTTGGTCCATCTTGCACAACATTGTCTATAATGACTGACAGTAGCTCTCTAGGGTTTCAGGTAGGAAACATTCCCAGACCTTCTAAGAGATACTAGCAGTTGAACCTGAATGTAAGGCAGATGATCTACCACTGACCTATGTCATTTCCCCCAATGAGTAACTACTTAGAGGCAATGTAGGTACTCAACCTTTCACCTTTTTGTGACTGTTATCATCACCATTCCACAATGGAAATTGTTTATTTCTCTTTTACATATCCATACTCATTAGTCATCTCATCCAACAATGAGTTGGCCAGCCAGGGCCCTGTTGCTTAAGAGACAAAGAAACGGAACTCTGTGTAACATTACTGCTGAGTGGCTCACTTTGTTTACTCTACTTAGTATATACAGGTGTTGGTTTCTGAGACTGAAAGTGCATATGGAAGGGAAGATACTTCATGTTGACCTTGGAGAGGGTATGCACCTGTTTTGAGTATGGTTAGCTGGTCTAAGGGAAAGATACGAAGCTTATGTTCTATTTATGGGTGGAGATGTTGCTGGGCTAAACTCTCATCATTCCTGACCACTGACCATGTTGACTGGGGCTGATGGTAATTGGTGTCCAACAATATTTGGAAGTCTACAGGTTCCGCACACCCATCTAATTGGCTATAAAGTAAGAAGTTTGCCCCAATTTGCACCCCCCCCATTAGATTAAGTTGCGATGTGATTCTGTGATTATTTAATGGGTCCAATATGCGATGAATCACACCAAATCTGTTTGCTGAATATATTTCTTTAAATATCTGCTCAAAGGATCGTCTTTGTTTTTCTTCTCCCTCTGGGTGTAATACTGTGTTCAGAGGAATGTTTGCTTTGAATGGTAGCCCTTCTGGGAAGAAAAACAAAATCTTGTATAACTTTTTCAAGCATGAGATTAGTCAGAGATAATCAGAAAGCAACTTGTTTAAGGGAGCTTCCAGACTGTCAGTGCTATGCAGGAGTGATTCAAGTGCATACTGACCTGGAGTGTTACCATAGTTTTTTCTCGTTTGAAGCGGGATAAAGTGCTCTGTTGCCCTAGTGCAATAAATTCACTTTAAAAAAATGACCTTTTTTGGTTAAGAAAGTGACAAGAAAATGCACTGAAAATTGTGAGATGGACAAATGGCTGACGTGTAATCACACCACAAGCAAATCAGGATGAATGTAGGTTGAACATTCATTGTCATATAGCCACCCCATAAAAATTTAAGAACGAATGCTCAATAAACATTGGACATAGTCTAACCACCACGTAAACTATGTGTAAGCAAATTAGGATGAATACTGAATAAACAGGTTGCGTGGAAGGAGCCCTAAGCAAAACCAGGTTAGCAGCAACATTGTTTAGAAAGAAGATATAAGTAACTTGTGCAGTTATTTAGCTGAGAAGGAATCAATGAGTTGTTGGTCAAAGTAAGTCCAGGTCCAGCCTCTCTCCTTAGATCAGCTGTCCCAAAGCTATGCTTTAGTTTAGAAGAGACGGGACCAAAGGATTGCTAAGCAGCTCTGCTTGCAATCATTTGGAGCTGCTTCCAGGCAAAGACAAAACTAATTGATCTATGCATAACTGTGAAATTCATTGGAGGCTTCTGAATTGGCTCCTAAGGGGACATCTCTGCAATCAGGTTCCTGCTTCAGCTATGTTGGAACAATGGTTTAGAAGATGGCTCCTGATTAAAGATTAGCAACACCATGCTGGCTTACTCTGAGCCAGCTTCTCCCTACTGGTTGCAAATACAACTTTGCAGGTTGGATACATATCCGGTTGTATTAATCCCTGCAAGTTCACTTATTTTTCCTGGTTAGTTTATGGACAATTCTGTGTTGTCTTTGTATCTCAGGTTGCAACACAGGAGCCAACTCCTAGGGGGCCAAGGTAGCTTCACACACCCCCTAAAATATTTGAGGAGGGCACCGCATACAAAGTTAATAGGCATCGCCATTCAAACGGTATGCATGTGATAGATTATTCAGGGTGGGGCTTACCTGCCCTCCACCATATTTTATTCAAGTTGGCACCCCTGGGTTGCTACATTCTTTGCATTTTAATCCATGGTCCATTGCCTACCATGTAGTCATAATGGTGTTTCGTTTTGTGTAATTGAATTTTCTCCAGACTCTGACAAATTTGAAGAATCTTGACATTCCACAGCAGCTGTGGTGCAAGGTGGATATGTATGTCACAGGGACAGGGAATCCTTTTAAGCCTGAGGGCTATCATTTCCTAGTGGATAACCTTCTGGAGGCCAGCGGAAAAAATGAGCAGAGCAACCTATGTGATACTTACCTTTGTATGGTAGGGTACAATCTATACAAGCAAAAGTCAGAATTTCCACAGGGAGGCAAAGAGGCATTATGACAGTTCAATGACACATTCTAGTCAGTCAAATGCACTCAAGAAAGTTGTGAAGCAGGGCAAGTGAGGGATATGATGACCTGGCAAGGCAGCATGGCCGGCGGAGAGTCCTGAGGGCCGTATAAAGAGGTCTGGAGAGCCTGAGGTTCCCCACACCTGATAAGTCAGCTCAGTTGAATTTAGTACTGCGTGATTGTTTCTGTTCCTATTCAATTCTGAATTAGGGGGAGTTGTGCTTGTCATTTGCAGTGAATTCCAAAGTACTGTCTATTCGAGAGTTGGAGTTAGGCGCCTTGATGTTATTTTTAGATTTTTTTCTTTTTTGTTCTTGCCTACACCCACCTTCCAACTAACTTAAATTGCATCCTGCCTGCAACATATATAAACATTTTATTGGGGGAGGGTGGAAAGTGGAGTGATGTAACATCAAGAAAACAAGTAAAAAAAGAGAGAGGGAAATCTGCTATTGATTTTTTGCATGAGATGGAGATGGGAGTCTTTATATGTGAAAGTGCCTTCCATATATGGTATTCCTGTACCATAAGAGAAAAACTGTGAGAATACTTTTGGACTGGACAGCTAGGCACTCCCTTCACCATCTTCACCTCACCTTTTAGGTGATGAGCTCTGACATCAGAAGGTCCCAGGCTCAGTCTCTGGCTTCTCCAGTTGAAGGGATCTCTAGCAGCTGGGGCTGAGAGAGACCTCTGCCTAAGACCCTGAAGAGCCACTAGTCTTAGGTGAACTAATGGTCTGAACTGGTAGGAGGCTGGGGTGTGTGTGTGTGTGGCAGTGGAACACAAGATTCTACTGCTGCTTCTTTTTTAACCCTTGAGATCAGTGGTTCCCAAACCATTTTTTCCCATGGACATTTTGAAATATAGCTTTCTAGAGCAAAAATAGTCAAGTGTTGTCCATTGAATCTCTGAGATAATGGCAGCATGTTGTACCTGGGCAAGGTTCTCTTTTACAGGAGCGGTATAGGGTTTTGTGCATGAGTTAGGTTGCCACCATGTCTGCTGGGACAGAAGAAGAATTGTTTTAAAAACATCAGCTCATAAAGAAAGGTGCAGACAGGCCTGCAAAGTTTCAAAATACTAGCAGGAAGATTTTCAGGTTACCCTGTCCTAGAGAATCCTAGACCTTTATTTGTTTTAAATATCCAACCCCGCCCTGTATATTTAACAAACAGCAAACCACTTTGTAAAAATATTTAGAAATGCAAAAGGCCTAATAGTGCTTGTTTCTTGTTGCAGTATAATTATTGGGTCAGATAATATAAGTATTAGAATAATACAGATCATGTTCTTAAAAGTGCTTGAAAGTTCATTTTGTTTCCATATTGCCAATATTAGATCTAAAATGCCACTGTCTTAATTCGCTTTGCAAACCTTGGCACGCTTATGCTGGCTATTGCAAGAAGCACTTCTGTGTTTATCAACTCAGTTTTGACTTGTTTTTGTTGAGTTTTGATTGCTATCCACTATTTAGGAAACATAGTGTCAGAAATAAATTCTTTGTAACACCCAGTATGCCATAATGGTTCTTAACTGTGGTATGATGTGTGTCTACCTTGGCAAGTATTAGAAGAGGCTATATTTTTTGAACTAAGGACTGAAGAATCAGCACCATTTTTCATAGGGGAAAAGAGGCACTGGCTTGCGAGGGTGATATGTGGGGGGGGGGATGTCTTTTGTGTGATGTCGCAACGTCTAATATGTGAGCATTTCTCCTTCTTTCCAAAGCCGGGCAGAAGCTTTCCAGCCCTGCCGTCTCTTTCCCAAAGCTGGGTGGGCTTTGGGAAGGTGGCATAAAGGCTCTTGAACCCTTTAAGGAACCTAACCCCCCTATTCCACTGACCACACACCACTGTTGGCTACACTCCTGTATGACACAAATCTTTGCTGTTCCCTGTTATGCACATCAGCAGTGGTTTTCCACAGTGCCCTCAACTTTTTATACACCTCAGTGATGTCTGAACTAAGGCAGCCAGCCAAAGTGCACAAATAGAAAACGTTGTTGTTTTTAAAGGGGGCAGAAGGGGAAAGAGCTCTTTCTGTATGTCTTATGCAGAAGAAAGCAGCTTTTGTGCTATATTGGGAGCCTTTTGTTAAATTGGAAGAGGGGAAATTCAGAGGCTGAAATGAGCCCAGAGACCCCCAGTCGGCTATTCATTTTTTAAATACACTTTTATAATCTTTTTAAAAAATTTGTAATATAAACCACTCATTCATTTAAACATGAATTCTCCCAAAACATCAATGTAGTATTTTTAAAGAAAAAAACAATAAAAATCAAAAATCAATATAATATCTGAGAGGTAATACATCAAAACTATTCAATCAGCTAAAACAATACAGTAAATAGCTTGGGCAATTAATTGGGTACCAAAAAGAAACACTGAGACTACTTGTCTTACCTCCTTCAGGAGGGTATTCCAAAGTCAATCGCCAAAAGGCCCTGTCCTTCCTAACACACCTTTCCTAGAGATAGAACTTGGAAAAGGGCCTAATCTAAGGTCTTCATGTGAGGGGCAGGTAGATATGGGGTGGGGGAAGGTGTTCAAGTGATTTAGCCCTTCAAAGGTACTTAAAGTACTTGGAACTGGGCTTGAGAACAAAACGACATCCAATGTACTATAATTCCCTCAGTATATATGCTGCATAGCTTCCATCTAGACCAAGATGGTCAAACTTTTCATACCAAGGGGGCTGCAAGATTACTTTGACACAGAACCTGTGGGCTGCATACTGCCTTGTCATGTGTGCACGCATAGTGGTGGTGGTGGGAGAGCGAGCCCTACATCCTAGTCCTTGTGCTGTATTCCCAAAGCTGGCTGAGTGAGGCACTGGGCTTTGGGAAGGAGGTGTGAGGCTCTGGCAGGGTCCTAGAACCCTCCCATCACCTTCCTAAAGCTAGGAACTCTGGCAGCAGAATTCCACACTAATTGCACTTCTTAACTAAGGTCTCTAGTGGCAATACTTGATCAATAAGCATCCCTAAGCTGCATTTCTGCTCCTTCAAGAGGGAGCACAAGCTCGTTCAGCACATGCACAGCCCATTTCTGATCCCAGGAACCATCAATTCACAGTGCATTCATCTTATCAGGATTCATCTTTAGTTACTGGCCAGTTGTTGTTGTTTAGTCGTGTCCGACTCTTCGTGACCCCATGGACCAGAGCACGCCAGGCACTCCTGTCTTCCACTTCCTCCCACAGTTTGGTCAAACTCACGTTAGTAGCTTCGAGAACACTGTCCAACCATCTCGTCCTCTGTTGTCCCCTTCTCCTTGTGCCCTCCATTTCCCCCAACATCAGGGTCTTTTCCAGGGAGTCTTCTCTTCTCATGAGGTGGCCACAGTATTGGAGCCTCACCTTCAGGATCTGTCCTTCCAGTGAGCACTCAGGGCTGATTTCCTTCAGAATGGAGAGGTTTGATCTTCTTGCAGTCCATGGGACTCTCAAGAGTCTCCTCCAGCACCATAATTCAAAAGCATCAATTCTTCGGCAATCAGCCTTCTTGATGGTCCAGCTCTCACTTCCATACTGGCCAGTTACTGAGCCCAAACAGCAGTTCAGCACCTCCTAATGCATGGTGGTGATAAAAGTTCCCATAAATGCTCATCTTTGAAAATGTTGCTTGCTCAGTACTGTTTTCCGACTTCCCTCCCTTTGTTTCTAAAATATTTGTAAGTAACAGTAAAACTAATATGTTTTTCTTCCCAGAAAACAGAGGCATGTAGCTATACATAATCTGAATCTGGGTATCCAATTTGCGTCTTTTGAAAAAGGAGAGATGATGGCCGTTTGAGCTATCACCCTTGGAAGCCAGCTCCTATACCTTAATGAGAATCCATACAGCTTTTATTACTTGGCCACAAATAATGGGCCTAATGCTTGTTGGCTTTAAAACACCTATGAGTAGCACTGTTTTCTCTCTCCTGCCTGTGCACTGTCTCCCTCTTGCAAAATATAAGACAAGGCCAAAGCTTAAATTAAAATCCTCAGGTTCTTATCTCCTTCCCACAGGAAAGCAAATCTGTGTTGAAAACCGTAAAATTAAGAGGAGAGCAAGGATAGCATAATTTAGCAAAAATTCATGGCAGAAGATTCTGAGCCTATATGACTGGAGGGATAGGTCAGACATTAAGATGATACCACTTGCTAAAGCAGGCTCCTTAAGGTGGTGCTCTGAAAACAAGGGAAAGTATGCGGGGGGGGGAGGAAACACACAAAGAAAAAAAAATATGACTCTGGCTTTGTGTTCGTTCGTTCTAAACTAGAAAGGCTTATTATACAGAGACACTTCTCCTGCCCTGTATTTTTAAATATGGGCCAACAAATTCTGATCATATTAGCATTTGACTAAATCTGGATAGGTTTCCTCTTTCCTTAGCTCCCAATATTTTACATTATTTGAAGTTCTTTTTAAGCCGTATCTGCATTTTGATCTGAACCCTCCCTTCCCTGTACAACCCTCCGTCGTGATCTTAAATTTATGAGCAAAAAAATATTGCTTAAGGGGGATCCAGTAGGAGTCTCGTAAAAATACGCTAAGGTTTCTTTCTTGATAGCATAGCGCCCATCTACAGAAAAAGAGAAAATTAAACTACAGAACATGGTGTAATAATGCAAATGAGTCTCAAACATTTTCTGTGTTTTGCATAGACTTAGCCTGTGGGGAGAAAATTAGGAATTATTCTGGTAACTCCAGCATTTTTTTCAGCTTGAGGGGATTTCTGCATGTAGTAGTGGGATATCTTGATTTTTTTTTATTTAAAAAATGCTTTGCTAATTTCTAGCAAATACTGGATACAGTTTTGTTATATGAGCTTTGTTTTACCTTAATATCCAGGGTAGCACTACTCTGATAGAAATGACTATGATTCAGTAAGGTGGTGGTGGTAGTGGTGGTTTTTTAGCACACTTCCATTATTATTCCTTTTGTTTGATATGAAATAGACTCCCCCTCCCCCCACAGCATTGTAGTATCACTTTCAGAGAAACCTAACTTTGGGGTTACTTGCAATTTGGGAGTGGGATGGTCTAAATGAAAATGAAGCAGTATTGAGTATCTTCATATCTACCATCAGAATACACTGATGAAATTGTACTGCATGACTTGATAAAATATGATGTCTTGGGAAGAAGATGCACTCAGTGAGATTGCAGTGAGAAGGGGACTTGCCTTGGAGAGTAGGTCTAGTGGTGGTCAGATTAAATGTAGAGAGGCAGTAGAGAATATTACTTTACCAGTGCTATAGAAGTCTGCCTTTCATAGTATGTTATCAAAATAACAATAATATACATGTCTTTAACAATTTTTTAAAAAAGCTTGGTACAGATTATCCTTAGGCACTGGAAACATAAAATAAGGTGATGACAGACACCAGCACTGCATCTGTATCAAGGGTGGGATATATGTGACCACCCAGAAATTTCTGTACTCTCAATTCCCATCCGCCCCAGCTAACATGACCATTAGTCAGGGATGGTGGGAGTTGTAGTCCTGACAACATTTGATGGACTACAGGCTCCCCACCCCTGATCTCTATGAATGACTCCAATGAGACTTAAGCATCCCCATGTTTAATGCTGAAAATGTCATGGCAGAGCCCAGATGGAAAATAATGGGTGTGCTAACCTGACAGTCACACTATTTACACCAGTTGTTGTTTACTGCTAGATCCCTGGCTGCATCTCTGCCATTTTTACATAATACATCAATTAATACATATTCCCAAAGAGGTGGACAGCTCCTCGTACCTGCGCTTTTGAACTGTAGTGGATAATGTGCCCATCCTGCTGTTTGGTGGCTTCCCACCTCCCCACCCGGCGATGAGAATATTGCTGTGTGTGAAGCAGGCCTGTATGACTTCTGACCAATCTCAACGAATGCTGCCCCAGCAGCCATTAGTTATAGCTAGAACATTGCGTTTTCAGTCCCAGGTAGATTGCAAAACCAGAAGGCAAGTCACATTAAAAGGCTAGTGGAGTAAATGGTGTGCGGATCCGGGTGGAGTAAAGAGATTGTGGAAAACTTGCCTAGTCCGGTAACCTGAAGGTGTGCTCTGTGTGGGTGTGTGGGTGGGTGTTGTTTAAACTGTCACCTTTATGTACATTTAACTGCTTGGTTATTTAAAAGCTAGGCAGATAAAAAAAAACCTCACAAAAACATGACAAGCCCTATTTAAAATAAAATAAAAAAATCACTACCAATGCTTTTTTGTTTTTTGTTTGCAGTCCAACAAAGTACCGGTGGTGCAGCCTTCCCATGCGGTCCACCCTCTCACCCCACTTATCACCTACAGTGATGAGCACTTTTCTCCAGGGACGCATCCATCACACCTCCCCTCAGACGTCAACTCAAAACAAGGTGAGAGGCCTTAATTTATTTGCAGCCGTTCGGCAGAATAGCCAACCACGTTTTGCCCTTATCGCAGGGATGCTAAAGGCAACAATTATTCCGTCCTAAAATATATCTTCATCAAGGAGCCAAATGCCTAGGTTTTCCTGGTTCACTTTTGTGGAAATAACCACAACTGAAGTCCTTGGCGCCCCCTGCCATTTTGCCAGTGTAGTACATAAGTTCTAAATTACCAGTGCATTAGGAGGTACTTTCCCCCAAATTGGCTTCTGATAGGTGAAAGGCGGATGCTATGAACCTTTCTTAATGACTAACCAAATTCTGTTTTAAAGTTTAGATTAGGCTTTCTTTAGAGGAAACCAAGAGGCTATTCAACCTGAAGCTTTCCCTTTCATCCAGGTTTTCACCTGCGTTTGAATAAATAATAGCCATTTCTTACTTGGTTGGTTGGTTGGTTGGTTTTCTGAAAGTTTAGCTTGGACACTAATCTTAATTTAAAATATTACCACAGAATCTTAAATGCTGTTTATGGTGTGCTTTCAGAATATGAAACTGATCTTGCATTATTATGTGTGTGTTTGCTTTCGGATACCTGAATTTTTAACTTTGCTTCGTAATAAAAATTTCATGTGTGTGTGTGTGTGGTTTTTTTCCTTTAAAGAAGAAGTCCCCAAGTTTTTCTTACAGTAATATATGAAGTTTCTAATGGATAAAAATGTAGAGGTTGTATGTGCCTAGTTGAGTGGTAGAGCATTTGCTTTGTGTCCAGAAGGTCTCATTTTCAATCTTCAGCATCTCCAGGTGGGGCCAGAAGGGTCCTCTGTCTGAAACACTGAGCAGTCACAGCCAGCCACTGTAGACAGACTTGAGCTGGACAGACTCAGTATAAGGCAGCTTCTGTTGTTCCTGTATTTTATTGCCTAGACTGCTGGAGCGTAGTTGTTGTTCCTTTGAATTTTGCAGTGCAAGAGACAGCTTAGCTGGCTTTGGGAGTGGCCACTGCATTGATAAGCGACTCTGCAATCATTGCTGCTGATATCTACTGTTGCAATTGCTTAAAATCCAGTAGAATATACATGTAGAGTGGTTGTGACAGTTTAGGCTTGGTAGACATGCTATGTTCGGCAGTGCCATTTCTGAAAACAACTGGAAAGTCTATGGTGAGAGGGAAGGAGGACTTAGAAATAAGATGCTGTTGGCTCTTTCGTGTCTCCTAGGCAATGTTGTGTCCCATGATGTGGTCCTGTCCAAACATCCCATTTTGGAAAGAAGTGACAAGCCACATAAATGTGGTTTTCTTTTTTTTTCTTCTTTTTTTTAAATTTTTATTGGTTTTTCCACACATAATAAATGTGGTTTTCACATATCCCTGATCTTCTCAGATGTCGTCATGTTGCTGAATTATATACCAACCCATTGGAATTTAACCAAAGGGCAATGAGATTGGCTGTTGCGTGCACTCTGTGGCTAAATGTTTAACTGGAAGGAAACTTCTTCTCTCCCTCCTCTCCATCATACGATGGACAGAAAATATGATCCAACTGGCCGTTTATCAGAAAGAGCCTCCAGGAAGCAGGAAAATGATAGGAAATAGGAAATACTCAGATATATGGACCCTCTACACAGACTTGCTTGCATAAACAATGGATGCTGGGCAAGTTTGGGATGATAATCTAATTCTCTCTCCCTTCTCTTCACATCAGTACATAATGATTGCTCATTGTAAACTTCTTTAATTATAAATGTTCCTTGTATTTGTGAAATTTGTATTTGTCCCCATTCTGTATATAAAATATTCACACACATAAAAGAAGAAAAGGTAAGGTCCGTTAGGTCCAGTCACAGACGACTCTGGGGTTGCGGCGCTCATCTCACTCTATAGGCCAAGGGAGCCAGCGTTTGTACACAGACAGCTTCCAGGTCATGTGGTCAGCATGACTAAGCCGCTTCTGGTGAACCAGAGCAGCACACGGAAACGCCGTTTACCTTCCCGCCAGAGTGGTACCTATTTATCTACTTGCATTTTGATGTGCTTGACATTGTCTTGTGTCTCTGGGCAATGCTCCATAGTCTAGCACGCAGTTTAGCAACATGTATGGTGAGGGAAGAATGGTGTGGCAAGACCGACCCCATCTCCTTGGCCTAGACATTGTCACCAGTTCTGTTTCTGAATCTGGGGAAACAGAGGAGCGCTTCCCTTTATCAAGGGTAAAAGAGTCAGAACAGCCACTGTTTTTCTCATGTCTCGTGTCTTTTTAGATTTTGAGCTTGAGAGTAGGGACCATCTTAGAACTGATTCTTGAAAGCTGCTCTGAGAGCTTTTCTTGTTATTAATTGATTGATTAATATAGCACCCTTCATCCAAAGATCTCAGGACAGTTCCCAAGATAAAAAATACAGGATAAAAACACAAAATAAATAGTTAAAACAAAAAACAAAACAATAACAGATAAGGACAATAATGGAAGTGTAGGAACGGGGACTTTAAGCTTTGTCCCCCTAGTGATTGTAGCCTGAACCGGGGGCCCCACACCACCTATTTGCCACATACACTTTTCTGCCATTATGGCTTTCCTTCAACCACCCCCAAATGTTGAAACCTGTTTTGATTATATTGAATTTTGATGTAGTCAGATTCCCGCCCCCCTCAAAATGGCAGGGTCACTTATACCTCCTCTCACTTAGAATAGAAGACTTTACATATGAAAAGAGACTGTGATTTTTGCATTGGTTCTTTAATGCACTAAATAAATCAATGGTTTAATGGTCTCTGTGACCATAATTCTATGTGCCTCCTTGGGGCATGAGATTTAGGTAGAGCATGAAAACCATAGGGCTCATCTGGGACTAGGATTAGCTTTAATCCTTGAGGTGGTTTTTTTTTTTTTTTTGAGTTTGTAGCATTTCTACGTTCTTGAGAATGTGAGTTGATGGATCATTTCCAGTGGGACTTCCTTATGCCATTGCAAAAATACTAACCAATACAAAAGATTGACCTTGGCGCCCACAAGAGTCAGAGACAAGGAGCTTAGCTGAAGCTGGAGTGACAATCAGGAGCCAAATGAATCATATCAAGTGTGACCATTACACGCCTGAAAATGATTCTTAATTAACCACCGATCCTCTGTGGTAGCAAGTTTCCAAAATCTGTGAATCACAAGGGAACCACAGAAAATGTACAAGCAGCAATTTACCTAATCTAATAAGTCTGGTCTGCTGCCTGTTTGGAGCTGCTGTTTTTCTGCTCTCTCAGCCCCTCTGAAAATGTTTCATTCTGATTTGTTTTACAAGACTTCTTTCCTTTAAGAGAGAGAGATCAGATAAGCTTCGCCATATACTTTTATTTTATCACTTTTCGCAGGGTGGGGAATCTGTGGTCTTCTAGAAGTTGTTGGACCCCAAAAAATCTCCCTCAGAGAGCATAGCCCAATGGTCGGGGATTAAGGGAGTTATTGTCCAATAACATCCAGCAGGCCAGAGGTACTCCACCCTTGACTTATAGGCTGTAACCTTCTTCCTCTCTTTCTTTTTAAATCAGAGTGAAAATTAACCATGCTATATAAAAACTACTGGTCTTGTGGCCTAAACTTTTGTGACCCAGATCCTCCTCCATCAGAAAGATGAAGCAGTCACCTAAGTGGGTAGGTATATATATGTATATCCTAGTATAGAGAGAAGGAATCTTTTAAAAATTACGTATCACGTATAAATACTGAAGACAAAAGGTCAGTCAGTGCAAGGCAGGACAGCTGGTGCATCACAGTATCAACCAGAGCACAAATGAAAACTGAATACAATCTGGTAAGCAGTCTAGGGAAGGGTCTCTGTAGCTCAGTGGAAAGGCATCTGCCTTGCATGCAGAAGGCCACAGGTTCAATCCCCATCATTTCCAGGTCGGGCTGGGAATGATTCCTGTTTGAAATTGTGGGGAGCTGCTGCCAATCAGTGTTGACAGTACTGGCCTAGGTGGACAAATGGTGTGACTTGATATAAGGCTGCTGTGCAGTGGGGCAAGCAGGTGAGCATGAAGAATGATGAACTCTCAAGAACAGAGCCTTACATAGACCCAACCTTCTCCACAAGTTTGCACTTCGCAGTATGTTCCCAAAACAAGGCAATCCATCTATATTTTCCAGCGTTATTTTCTATGCGAAACTCCTTCATGTTGCAGGGCCCACAAGAGTGGTGCCCTTAACTCACCTGGCAAAATTGTTATCCTGCTCAGCCTCATGCTGACTTAGGCAGAAGAGCCACATCTTGTCTTGGAAACTCTTTCGGCTCAGTGACATCTGCATATATGTTGCA
Source organism: Podarcis raffonei (assembly GCF_027172205.1). Classification (NCBI taxonomy): domain Eukaryota; kingdom Metazoa; phylum Chordata; class Lepidosauria; order Squamata; family Lacertidae; genus Podarcis; species Podarcis raffonei. Next base: position 57,100,211 of record NC_070610.1, read on the forward strand.
GAGGTTTACAGTGATGGAAGTTTATTTCCACCATCCCCAATTCAAGGAATACTTCAGTCCCATCACTCAGCAGTGCACTGGAGACAGCAACTTATCCTCTCAACACTGGAAAAGGGTTAATCTGTGGACCTCTCCTGGTGGTTTCAATATAGATTGGACTTTTACATGGAACGTTTATATCTTCATGCAGCTTGCCAGGGTCAGAGCTGCAGGGGGAACCTTCCTACAGAATTTCAGGAACAAATCTATGCAGACACACCCAATATTATCCTAGCTGCTATCCCGAATGCAGAAACTAGATAATCCTGTTTCAGATTTTGGCATTCTCACAGGACAGGTGCCTTACTAAGAAGAGTTTATTCTTAGGTTCAAAATCACCTGCAGTCATACTTATCTTCCGGGCATCACAGTCTTCCTGGAAACTACAATTTGCTGACATACTTACCGTATATGCTTCAAGCTGCCATCCAGGTCATACCACAGAATACATTGTCTATTGGATGATGTAACTGCATTTATCCATTCCTTTGGTTAGAGACTACCACCTTCAAGTTTTACATAATGCATTCTTAAAACAGGAGCACTCACTTGGGAAGAGGGAAAACCAGATCAACTAAGTCAAGGCAGGTACAGAGTTGCTGTCAGTAGATTGGACCCAGCAAAAGGCTAACTGAATGTCATTTACTGTCTACAGCTCATCCTGGAAGATGATAATTCCACCTCACAACACCTTCTTAACAGATAGCACTTCTTAACTGAAGCAACTGCTAACCAGCAGCAATAGGTCACTTAATGGAGTTTAAAAATATATAAACTGGTGCCATTTTGCTACCCTAGCTTTTCTGGCAACACTGTCATGGGACCAAACTACAATGGCCATAAAATCAAAGTCTTGTTCATCTAGCCATCCTCTAACATGGTATGACTGAGCAGTGATGTCCTTCTCCCATTGCCTTAAATCAAATAAGTTTATTTCTCATGCAAGAAGATAAATGGGGACAAATTGGTGATATTTGAATACCAGCAGGGGAGCATTTCAATTCCCATGGCATTTTGTGGTCCCAGGAGATCACAGGATCACGGTATTCCTATGGAAGTTTCAAATGTGATGAGTATGACTCTCTTAGCAAATTTGATGCTCTGATGTTTCATCTGAGCAAATCCTAGGAATTGCTAGATCACTGCAGAAAGCAATTGTTAGGTGTGTGTTTAAGCTATTGATCTTGCAATGCCTGTTCATTATCAGCATCCACTAGTCAGTGGGTTACATCCGTTCCGATTGGATCTTGAAGTCATTTGTGTTCTGCATAGCACTGTGATTCACTTACTGCTATGTCCTGTATTGCTTGACCTTTTGACTTTGCTTTAGAAACACAATCAATCACTCTTCCTTCTCTTTGTACTCGGGGTGTATATACTTACCCACTGAGTAGAGTATATATCTGACAAAGTGGGCTCTGGTGCATGAAAGCTTATGCCACAATCAATTTATTAGCACTTAAGATGCTGTAAGATTTTGTTGTTGTTGCAACAGATAGATAGCTATAACTATCCCCCTGGAACATGAAATGCGTTCTAAGAGCCAGTGTCTAGATTTTACTGTAGCTATTCACACCAGATCCAAGGCTTGGATTAACAGGTTCTTACAAACATCTGTGGGCCTTGGGTAGATATCCAAATTTTCTAAATGCTGACACCAGCCATTCTTACAAAGTGGCTATATGGCATGTAAAATCACTAATTTGATTGCTCCTTCTAACTCTATGATAGAATCTGTGACTGTTTCGTTGAATGACATAGTGGTTTTTAATTTTGTTACCATAAATGATGTGGATAAGTAAGTAACAACTTAAGACCCTTAATTTAAATGGGGCCTAAGCATGTATCTGGCTCCAACCCTTAATATCTTGGGGTCAGTAGCTCTGTTGCACAAAGCAGCTGTAGCAAGCACATTTCTGACCCAGATCATATCCCAGCTGTAGCATCTAAGAATTAGTTTCGGCAGAGAACATGCCAGCTTTTAATCTTTCCTCTGTGTGTCTTTGGTTTGGTTGACAGTTCAGTCCTAGTTGCCCTGTTGCTATCAAGTAGGTAGGGAAAACTCTTAGACCAAAAAAAATATTGAAATTTAAGCATTCATAATCTGGGCTGATGAAATGAGTCGTGTGGGTGTTTGTTTTGAAAGTGAATCTAAATACTAAATGCACTATGGGCTTAGAGGTTTTGTTCCATTTTCTTCTTTTAATTTACGGACGAGTTGCTTCTATTTCTTTTTAACACAGCATTTCATAATTTGATGACCAAAATGACAACTTGCGCTCTATACTTTTCAACAGGCATGTCCAGACATCCTCCAGGTCCTGATATGCCCACTTTCTATCCCTTGTCTCCCGGTGGTGTTGGGCAGATTACCCCACCTCTTGGCTGGTAAGAACCTCCTGGTGCTTCCGAACTAAGTTTGTGTGTGCTTGCATAGTTGTGTATGTGTGTGTTTGTTTTTGTTTTAAAATAATAATAATTGCTGCCTTTATGGGCTTCAGAAGTATCTCCTACCTGTTTACATTTTTTAAAAAGTAGAAATCCGTGGAAATGCCAATGAGTAAATATCGAAGTAGCAATTGATTGTAGTAGCAATTGATTGTAACTAGCAATTGTTTCATAAACTGTAGGTTTGTATTTACAGTCATACCTTGGGTTACGAACGCTGCGGGTTGCGTGTTTTCAGGTTGCAGACGGCGCCAAACCCAGAAGTACCAGAACAAGTTACTTCTGGGTTTCGGTGCGCGCACATGCGCAGAAGCGCAAAATGACATCACGCGCGTGCGCAGAAGTGTTGGATCGCTTCACGCGCGTGCGCAGACGTGGTGCTGCACTGCGGGTTGCAAACGTGCCTCCCGCACAGATCACGTTCGCAACCCGAGATATGACTGTACTGAACTCTAGTATATATTGTACCTTCAACATGGTTCATTTGGCCCAGTGCTCACAAGGCCTTTCCTCTAAATGTTTGCAGGGTTCAGGACTGGAGCACGCACATGAATGCCACTGAGCATGTGCGCTGCTTTTTTGCCACTGAATAATTGCAGTTGATTTGCTCACTGCACTGTCCATGTGGCAGATGGATCATCTTCATAGAGTCCTAGAATTGTAGAGATGGAAGGGACCCCTAAGAGTCCAGCCACCTTGCAATGCAGGAATCCTGTCCACAGCTATCCCCGAGTAGGCTTGAGACACCATCCTTCTGGTTACCAGACAGACACACTGACCCATTGCGCCACCATTGGGCACAGAGTGAAAACACAATTATTTGAGCGCTTCATGGTGTAATCGCATCTAAAGAAGAGCCATTGCAGAGTGACTGTGTATACCTGTGTATACCTTCAGTAAACCTTCCCCTAGTCATGTTAATAAATTGCACTGCCATCCAGCAAGAGAGTGATTCAGACATGGACAACAAAAGAATGACATCTGCAGTGTAGTGAGCTAAAATGATATATTCTTTAGAGTTCTATAGTTGGCAATTTCTGCACCTCTTTGGATTTGTTATACTGGGAGTGTGCATTTTGGCATTTTGCCACACACATCTGACATGAAAATTCCACAGCTGTAGGCTCTCTACACCTTGTTAGATTGGGCCCAAATCTTTGAGTAATCTTCCCTCGATATTTTGGAAAATAACAGCAAAATGGCTGTCAGCACCATGAGTAAAAAAATGGCTGCAACTTTTCAAAATGACCTTGTAATTAGAAGAGAATTTGAAAGAGCAGGATGTGTGGTGCCTGTTCTCTTTTGTACAGCTGTTTTTGCACTATGGAAGCCTTTCTCGTGGTTTTGATTCCAGCTTTTAAGTTTTGGCATTTCCTCGAAATGCTTTCTCAATGCAGATGTTTTTGCAAAGGGTGAATCTGGAGGAAAATGCTGATAACACAAATGATGAAGTCTAGCACAGATTACTCTTACGCTCTGCTTACTGTAGCTGAAAATGTGCTATATTTGGATTTCTTTTTCTTTCCCCCCAACCCTTTGGTGCACTGGCCCTCCCTACTGCACACACGCAGAGCTCTGTTTAAGTGTGAAGACCGTCATGGTGAGCAAAAGAAAGGGCCAATAGCTTTGGAAATGCCAATTCTTTAAAACATTAAATCTGTCAATCGATAGCTCTGCTTAAATAGAATTGAGCGAAGTCTTTCAAGAGTAGATCAATTATTCTCTCTGAACTTTGCTACTTAAGTGTGTTGAATCCTGCTCAGAAGTTGCATCAATGCAAGCTGGAGGAAAAGACAATGTAAACTAAGCAGAAAAAGTTCAAAGTATTTGAAGCAATCAATTTGTGCTAGTGAGATATGGCATTCTGAAGAAGACTGGAACTTCAAACCAAGAGTTCATTGGTTTGTTTTCTGTGTGCACTACTTTCTCTCGCCGTCTCTTAAGATTCATATTTTGCACTCAAGTTGCTTACATACACATCTTTCGGTAAAAATACATGCTTAGTTTTCACTACCGAATAAAGAGAACTGTTTGCATCTTTTCAAACTATACTAGGTAACTTCAGTAGGTCATGGAAAAGTGATGCTGTCAACAAGACAATAAGCTGCCTCAACACCTTGCCTAGAAAAGACTAGGCAAAAACAAAATCTTATGAAGCTGCAGAGGTTCTTCTTATGCTTGTCTGTATGGTGCACACAAACTACCGCATTTCAGGAATCTGAATCCACTATGCCCCCTTTATATAGAAATCATAAATATTTAAAAATGCAATTAGTTTGCAAATATACACAATCTTTCCCCAAATATATTGATCCAATAAGATTTAGCAGGACTGTTAAAATAATTAACTCTGTACCCTATAATCAATATAGTTGCCAGAAAGGAATTATATTAATTATACTAAAGAACTAGGTTTGATGTTATCTTTAACCTGTATATATTATGTATCATCTTATTTTTTCCATAAATTTATTGTGTGTTCACCCTCTTGGCCTTTTTTGTAATAGCTAACTTTAGTAAAGAGTGCTGCTTATCAAAACCTACTATCCACTCACTGAAAGAAGGATTTTAAAGATTTTTAGTTACTACTGATCTAGCAATCCAGCAATAGGTAAATAGTAGTCATTAATCCAAATCCTCTCCATTTAAGATCTCATTTAAATATGCAGAGAGAATCAGTTTAGGTGTTTTAGGAATGTTGCAGCCAGTTATATTATTACCAGCACTTTTTGCCAGAAAATAGATAAATAAGGAAAAGTCCAAAACATATCCAGTAACATCAGCTTCCAAAATTTAACATTTCCAATATACCGTATTTTTTGCACCATAACACTCACTTTTTTCCTCCTAGAAAGTAAGGGGAAATGTCTGTGCGTGTTATGGAGCGAATGCCTGCGGGTGGCGGGGGGGATCTGCTGCAGTCATGAGCAGAGGATCCATGGTTCCCCTCCTCCGTGGTTACAAAGCATGGATCCACATGGATCCTCAGGATTTTTGCATTGGGCTACTCCAAACTCACTGTCAGATCACATGTCTGTGGCCACAGCATGAACCACAAAAATCATATATCCACTATTTCGTTTAGAATATTTTTTTTCTTGTTTTCATCCTCTAAAAACTACGTGCGTGTTATGGTCTGGTGCGTGTTATAGAGCGAAAAATACGGTATGTCCTCTTCACCTCATTCTGATAGAAGAAAATATATAAATTTGAAGTACCACTGAAATTGAAATTTATATTTAATGGTTATTTGAGTAACATTTTATTATTTATTTATTTTGCATGACAAAGACTTATCCTTTACTCCTAAATCCTGTTAATTTAAGGATATGCTTGGTAAAGCTAGCAGTTCTTAGGATCTAGGTCTCATTTATGCTCTTTTTGCTAGATGTGGAGGTTTATCTTCCCAGATAATCATCATAATGATACCTTGCAACACCCTGAAGTGACTTTACTGACAAATTAATGTTCTTTGGGAGTTACTGATGCTACTAACACTTTTCAGAAATATAATTAGTCCCATGGTAAAAACTTTCCCACTTTCAATGTGCTGTATTGGCAGACTGACGTCTTGGTTGCAGTGGACATATGAGTATAAGTTTTGTCTCACTTTGACTGCCAGTGAGCCCCCCTCAAAGAATCATGGGAACTGCAGTTTACAGAGGATTCTCAATAGACACCCACCCTCTTTTCATACAACTATAGTTTCTAGGGTTTCATTGGCAAGTCAATACTGCACCCCTTATCACAAAGCAAATTCTAGTTTATTCGAATCCATTTTATAGAAAGTGTTAAAGGTTAAAGATAGCGTTGAAAGTTATCCAGTTCAAATTAATGTTCCCAAAATCCGTGGTGGTGGTCTTTCTCAGCAGGGAATCTGTAGAACAGGCTTCCTCAACCTCGGCCTTCCACATGTTTTGAGACTACAATTCCCGTCATCCTTGACCACTGGTCCTGCTAGCTAGGGATCATGGGAGTTGTAGGCCAAAAACATCTGGAGGGCCGAGGTTGAGGAAGCCTAAATCAGAATGCAGTGCAGTATGCTTTCGTTGATACCTCGCATCTCAACTCATTGGTGTTTGGTAAAAAGGCAAGCTCACTTCTGTTACAGTATTATTGATGGGTTCCTTTCTTCTGTGACCTCAGGCAAGGTCAGCCTGTATATCCCATCTCAAGTGGATTCAGGCAGCCCTACCCACCCTCACTTTCAGTCGACACTTCCATGTCAAGGTAGGTCTAGGTGCGGAATGAGTGGCTGAGGTGTAACTGCTGGAATTAGAGGGGCAGTTTGCTCCCCTGCTTGCATCCTGGTGTATGCCTCTGCTTGCTATCCCCTTCCCCCAGTCAGCTAAAATGCATTTATACCTATAAACTATACTGTGTTTATACAGCTTACCTAAATCTCATTTTAATGACCTTCAGCATATAGTCAGGGCTGGAATCTGAAACAACCTACCCCAAACCTGGTGCCCTCTGGATATTTTGGACTACAACTCCCATCAGTCCCAGCCAACATGGCCCAGTAGTCAGGAGGGATGGGCGCTATAGTCCAAAACATCTGGAGAGCACCAGGTTGGGGAATGTTGGTCGAAAGGCACATGTTACCGCAGCCTTGCTGAAGCTAAACAGGTCTGGGTTTGATCAGTGCCTGAATAGAAGACTTCTTGGAAACCCTAATTAATACTATGGGTAATGCAAAGAATGGTGGAATATAAATGTAAAATAATAATAATGATAATAAAAGACCAGATAGTCATTCAAACTGCACTGGTGTTTGTCGTTTTGCACCATATGAATATAACCACTAAATATAAAATGGTCACTCCTTTGATCAGAGTCACTTTGGCTTCACTCCCTGCTCCCGTGCTTTACTCTTTTCATGTAGATTGCAGCACCTCAAAGAAATTTCCAAGCCCAAATCTGTTTTAAAATAAAGGCAAAGAAGCTGTGTACACATGGTTATATCTGTAATAGTGGCGTGTGAATGGGTGGCAGTGTTAGTGCAAGCAAGCAGCACTAACTGGGACTTGGCAAGGACAACACTTTCGCGTCACACTTTACATTTCTGCACTATGGGAAGGTGGCCTCTATATCCTGTGCTTGGTGTACCCAAAGGTTTCAGTGAACCTCTGCTTATTTTACACATATTTAAAACACACAACTGTTGATTAACACAGGCATTCACATTTGCTATTTAGGTGTGGGTTCTATCACATTTCTTTACATGTGCTTTTATCACGTAGGGACCAATCCTATGCACAAGAAGCCGGCGTAAAGCACACTGGTGTAAGTTAAACTTACATAAAGTTACACCAGATCCAAACCCCATTCAGCGGTAGGACTGCTGCTGTGCCTAAACCTGGTATTTAAACTAGTGTTCTATGCCAGGTTGCCAAGTCACGTGATCAAGTTGGGCTTAGGATCCAGCCTAAGTCCTCCCCTCTGATCATGCCCCTGCCACATCCCTTTCTGCTGATTTACGCCAGCCTTAGTTAAGGCAGGCTGAGCAAATTACACCAGCATATATTCAGCTGAGCCAGGGTTGGGACTTAATACTGGCTAAAACAGGAATCAGCTGGCTGAGCCATAGATCTGCTGCATCCTAAACTGCTCATCCTGGTGGATTTTGTCATAGGATTGCCCCTTTAATTACTGTTTTTATGCATCTTTAGGAATAAGATGTCTTGCAAATTCCTAGTTGAGCAAGCCACCATTAAAAACATTTTGGTGTGCTCTTTAAGAGCGCATGCTAATTTCCCTGCCCTGTGAGTTTCTTGATGGAATATGCAAGAAGTTTACCTTACCAACACATTTCAGGCAGAGAGAAAACCAAAGAAGCCTCAGAGGGGAAGTAGCAAACTAGTTCAGTAATGCTATTTTAAGTATTTATTTCAATTTATCTGTAGTATGAGCCATCCCAATAGAAGCACACTTGATTTGGATCTGTGCCTAAGGCAAAACACTAGCCCATATTCTTTCCCCCACACGCTTGGGGACTTAAAAGTTTGATATGTGATCAAGTAAGGTTGATGAAATGTAAGACAGGTTTTAATGTCCTTTTATAAAGATACGCAAGTTACCTTTGTTAGAGGTTTTTTTAATTTTCTGCATGATAATTACTACCTTTCGTTGGCTGGTGGTGGATAACTTAATATCTTTTGTACTTGTGTGGAAACAGTTTTTTTGGTTAAGGGCTTTATTCTTTTGAAATTATTGGCCATGTTAAATTCACTTGTGTCTAATTCCAGATTCCCAAAGCCACAGATAACAGGAGACTAAAAACCCTATTTGTAACACACGTTTTAGCCAAATAATTGTTTCCCACATTGGTGTATCATGGTCTCTTAAGTGGTATGAATGAACTGCCTCCTAGGCCTGTCTTGAGTGATTTGTAGGTATCCTATACTGTGTTTGAGTTCCCATTATGAAGAAGACTGTACTTTTTTCTTTTTTGTAGGTTTTCACATCATATGATCCCTGGTCCTCCAGGACCCCACACAACTGGAATCCCTCACCCAGCTATTGTAACACCTCAAGTCAAACAAGAACATCCACACACAGACAGTGACTTAATGCACGTGTGAGTTTTCCTCTGGTCTTTAATTGCAGTCTCTGGTCTTTCATCTGCAATGCCTTAAAAGTTGAGTAAGCATGGCAAATAAGTAGTCTCAGTCTCTCCCTTTTTCACTTCCCATGGGAAATCACTGAATCTGTGTCTAAATATCATGCCAATGTTTGGTATTCTTCAACAAAGAAATAGTGATTGCATTAGTATTTAAATATATATATATATAAATTAAAAGGGGGGTGGAAAGGGGGCAGGGTTCTGGGGGAAATGACTTTGGCAATCCTGCCCCCCATTGTACCCAATGGGTTTTGACTTTACGTAATTTTGGCTTTAGGTGCAATCCCCGGAACGTAACTCCCATGTTAGTTGCATGCTTACAAAATCCTCACCTCTCAGAGTAATGAGCATATCGGGATGCAGCTGTCCACTGGACTTAAGGCTTTTCCAACGTTTTCAGAGTTTTAAGAGGAGAATACACATGAAAGTACATATTAAAATATTAAATGTGTATTTAAATATTATTATTTAAAATGCAAGTTAATGCAATGATAGAATGGAATTAGCCAAAATAATTATGCAAAACGTGGAATTTTGCAAAAGTGACAAGGGTCTAGAATAGTTGCCTCCATCCCTAGGACCAGTGGCATTCTTCAGTGATAAAATTCCCAAGCTTGACGAAATGGGTCTTTTGGGAACTGAACCCTAGAATGAAATTCCATAGCTCAGCTTTCCTCAAGTACAGATATTTGTTCTGGAGATGATGTGATGTCCTCATGATTTTAGGCAGAATTTGCTGATCCAAATGTTCTTAAGTGGAAAAGACTTTCTTTCTTTCTTTCTTTCTTTCTTTCTTTCTTTCTTTCTTTCTCTGCTTCACATCCCCACCTGTCTCTCAAAAGATTTTTACCCATATCCTGTAAGCTATTTTCATGCTCTTCTTTGTACTCAACTTGTACCCACCACCACCCTCCTGCAAAAGCACAACACAACACATTGCCACTTTATTTCCTCCCTCCCTCCCTCCTGGTTCTTTTATATTCCCTTCTCCGTCCTACAACATTTCCCCTCTTCTAGCCCCTTCCTTCATGCCTTTCCCCACCCCTGCCCCACTCCTGGAACTTCTCTGGCCCCTGACCATCTTGACTCAGCATGCAAGGGGTTGCTGGTGCTAGCACTCATCTAACTAGAAGCCTGGGGTTATATCTGGGGTTGGTGGGGCAAGCCAGTTAGGAGGCACTGTGGCACTGAGGACTACCTGAAAGTGGGTCCCTTCCCACTGGTGGAGGAACATTGTGATGGAACATATAGCGTGTTTCCTCTTCTCTCCAAAAATGTGATAACCAATCAAGCATGGCTGCTCAGAATAATAGTTGGTCATCTGAAATAAAGTGTTAAAAATGGTAACAGTTGCTTTTTCTGTATTTCCTTTCCTCCTGCTACCTTTAGGAAGCCTCAGCATGAACAGAGGAAAGAACAGGAGCCCAAAAGACCTCACATTAAGAAGCCTCTGAATGCTTTCATGTTATACATGAAAGAGATGAGAGCGAATGTCGTAGCAGAGTGTACTCTGAAAGAAAGTGCAGCTATCAATCAGATTCTTGGCAGAAGGGTATGACACAACCGTATTTGTGTATGTGCATGTTCTGTGTTCAGTATGTGCTGTCCAACAAACCCTTGCCCCGGTACCCACCTCGACAACGTAGTCACTGGCTACTGGGAGCTATGTGATGCAGTTTAAAATGAAAGCAAGTAGTCTTGTTGTGTCATAAAGCAGGGGCCCATCAGGTAAAGCATGTGTTTTGCATGCATAAAGGGTCAAATTTAAGTCCACAGACCTCCATTTACAAGGCTCTCAGGTAGGAGAACCAAAAAGACTCCTGACTGTGACCTGCTTCTCAGAGAAGTCAACACTAGGCTAGACCAGAAGTGGGGAATCTCTGATTCACATAGCTGTCACCTTTTCCCTTTTCTTGCGAGGAATCCTATTCAGAATAAGGGAATTTCCCTTTAAAAAGGGGGAACGTTGACAGCTATGGATTCATGAGACTTCCCAGGCTGGTGGCCACACTCACCAGCCACACCCACCAGCCCCACACCTGCAGTCATATATGACACCAGGTGTGTGGCAGGTAAAGGCAGGTGTTGGCCAAAAGGGGCTTTGCAGGCTCTACCAATTGGCAGTGCTCGCAAAGCTCTGTTGCACAGTGCTTCCAAAGAGCCCAACAAGCAGCACAAAAGACCTTTACAAGTGTCAATCATTGGCATCATTAGGATGTCAGATGGGCTAGTAGGCTGTCCTATATACCTATCAAAGTTCGTTCGTGGAGATGGAGGGGAGATAAGATTCTGACCTGCCACATGAAAGCAGTCCTCCACCCTAGACGCACCAGTAGTAAAAGGCAGCTTCATATTTCATGCAGATGTGCTAGCCATGGTCATAAGACTGTCAGTGGCAGTGGAACATGAGTGGGGGAAATCCTGTTGCACTTATGTCCTGTTTGCGAGCTTCCCATACACATCTAGCTGTCCACTGTAGTAAGAGAATGCTACACTAGATTGGCCTTTGTTAGCCACTTGTTTTCATGCTTTGATTTGAACAAATGTATACAAATAGCCATGGTAAAATATGCAGAAGTTGTGCTGGAAGAAAGAAGTACATTTTGCAGTACATGTTTCCTTTTCTTCTGCAATATTTTCATGTGATACCTTCCTTAAACTATTAGCCAGTACTTTTTTTCTAAAAAAAAGTTTAGGGGTACTCTCATTTTCCTACTCATATTGAAATACTGCCCCTCAATGAGGCCAAACTTAGATTCACAAAATGTTTAGGGGTATGCATATCCCTGCGTCCCGCAGAAAAAACCCACTGGTATTAGCAATATGACTACTATTTTGTTGAATTTGCAAGTTGAGACTTTCATTTTAAGTCTGAATTTTAATTCTCTTCTGATATTTCTTTAGCTTTCACTATGCTTGCCAGTTACTTAAACCCTTGGCTTTTAAAATGAGACTTGGCGTCAGAGTGATTAGGGCTCTATTTGCAAAGAATACTATAATGTTTATTGCTTGGGTTCTATCAAAGCACGTTCTCTGTGTTTTATTATTATGCTGTGTAAATATACCATAGGACAGAATATACCTTCTTTGGTTTTCACAAACACTGAATTAGCTTAAGCTCTTGTCTATATTTTGACAGCTTTCTGCAAGATTTACAAGTCCAATTACCTCTCGTCTCCCAAGGTAGCTCCTATGTCCTTTATTCCATGATTGGTCTCAGTGTTTGATAATGGCTTACAAAGGATAGCACCTAGGCAGGAATCCAAGTGCTGCCTTTCTGGGTAGACAGCTGTAGCTGTACTCTAGAAAGTACACTCAAATTTAGTTCCATGGAAGTACCTCTTCAAAACCTTTAAAAAACTTTTCATGCCAAATATTTTGGTATTTAAAGGACAAAAGAGTGTGAATGTACTGTCTTGCTACACTTGTGTTGTGAAACAAACCACTTTTGGAGTGTAGATGTTTGAAGATTATTGGGCAGGTTGAAAGAAACTTCCACACCACATTCAATAATATGCATACATTTCAGAACCCATGGCATGGGTCAAAACAATTGATAGTCCTCCTAGATCAGGGCAGTCCAACATTTCATACAAAGTGGACTGCAAGAGTACTTTGACACGGAACCCAAAGGCTAAAATTTGACACTCTCCAAGCCCTCACACTGTCTTCTGGAAGCTAAGTGAGGTGCCATGCTTTGGGAAGAAGTCACGAGGTTCTGGTAGGATCCTGGAGCCCTCCTTCCTCCTTCCCAAAGTTGGGAAAGCACTAACTAGGACCCTGTCAGAGCCCTCGTGCTTCCTTCCCAAAGCCCAGTGTCTCACTTACCAAGCTTTGGGAAGGCACCCCGAGGGCTGGGGGCGGGCATCAAATGTTGTCAAGGGCCACCAAAAAAGGTATTTCAGGCTGCACGTGGCCCTTGAGCAGTATTCTGGACCACTCTGTCCTAGATGAAGGCAGATGTAACATTGTTAAAATAGTGTTGATAATTTGGAAGCATTGTAGGTGTATTCAGTCCAAATTTCTCATCGCGCTCTAGCTTTGAGTTCTGGAGGATGGATGAAAATTTGCTACATAAGCTGGTTGTTCACTGTACTGGCTGGCTATTGCCTACTACAAGGTTCCCCAGTCCCAGAACATTCCTTAAGGAAAAGGTTTCCTTCTAAAAGTTAATGAGAAGGTGATGGATTATTTATTTTCAAATGTATATCATGATTATTATTCTTTGTGCTTCAGCAGGTTCAAGGTTGTATGCAAAGTTAAAATACATAATTAGCTAATAAACAATTTAGGGTGGTAGTCAACTAAGTTTTACTCAGAGTAGACCCGTTGATATTAATGAACATGACTGAGTTAGGTCCATCAATTTTGATGGATCTATGTAGTTGAATTACCATGCCAGTCTAAACCACAACAGCAATAAAACATTTTTACTTAAGAGCACTGAGTGAAGGATGGGGAGAAAAAAATGCATGTATGCTGCTTTAAGAAATAAAAATATAAGAAAATAATAATATGTATATCCCACCCATATGACTGGGTTGCCCCAGCCATTCTGGGCAGCTTCCAACATATTAAAAACACAGCAAACATCAAACATTAAAAACTTCCCAATACAGGGCTACCTTCAGATGTCTTCAGAAAATTGTTTATCTGTTTGACATCTGATGGGCGGGTGTTCCCTTTGCCTTTGCCTTGTTCCCTGTAAGACAAGCCTGCAGGATCAGGCCAAGGGAACATCTAGTTAAGCATCCTGTTCTCACAGTGGCCAACCAGATGCCTATGGAAGCCTGTAGGCAGACCATGAGCGCAACAGCACTCTCTGCCCATCTGCAATTCCTAGTAACTAGTATTCAGAGGACAACTTGCCTTAAGTAAGGGTGTAGAGTGTGTCTGACGGCCAAGTGAGTATTCATTTTGTTGAAGTGCATGTCTGTAGCTTCCATGCCTGGAGGAAGCCCTTTGCAGGGCTCAGCCAAGGGACCTGCTCATTTTGTATTTTCTCATTCTCCGCTCTTACTTTAGGCTGCATTTCTGTGCAGCGTTGCACATATTGTAAAGTTACCAGCCCTTCCCCCCGCCCCGAGTTGTAAATCCTACATTCTCTACAGCTAACCACGCTTGACAAAGAAGAACAGAGAATGGTTATTCCAACATTTTAGCTAGCGATAGAGGGGGCATTATGTTTGCCCACCACTTTATGCACCGTTTTTGGGTTTTCCCAGCCACCGAATGTTTAATTTGCTTGCTAAACACACGCTGTTCAAGGATGAGGGAAGCACACTGACTTCTCACTGAGGCCCGTCCTACGTAGGCAGAACTTATGGGGTAATAAATGGACTGTTTGCTCATGCTGCCTCCGAAGGACATATTTGAAGGAAAAGTCTTTCCTGTGTCTGTACACAAGTCGCTTTAGCCTGAGGTCAGCTGGCTCTGTGCATCTGCCAACACACAAGAGGATTTGACTATTGGCACATTACATCAAATATCACTTTTGTAGTATTTGCGATGGCATGCTAAAAACCAAACTTTGAACACAGTGGCAGATGGCGCACAACTGAAATCACCTTGTAGCTGGGGGTTGGAAGGAGGAGAGAACGGTGTTGTGGGAATCTTTCCAGACTTCTGTTGAGACTTCTTTCCAAAGCAACTTCAGTACACAAACTAAGAGAGAGAGTTCTGTTTAAAAGCGTTGAAATGTTGCTGCCGCAAAACCTTTCCCAACCCCACTTACCAAATAAATTAATACAGTGTTTTAAGCACTGTTTGTACATTTGTATAGAAGTATGGGATAACTGTGCTACATGTTTCCACAGCTCTCGGGTTGCTATTGCTCCTAAACCCTAACCGATCCCATCAGTTAATTAAATTAAATTAAATTAAAACTGACCACATGTGTAATTGCCCACCAACAGCAAACAATAAACAAGCAAAGGAGAGAGAGAAAATGAGGAGATGCTAAAATGTTGGGTAACAACCATGTCTTGCATAATGATGGCAAATTATTCGGAATATTACATTTGGGTGATAAAACATAGATGCAGAGATGATGATCTAACCTTTGTCATTCCCTCTGGAGGACCCCAAACCTTTTTATTAGAAAACTATCAGCCCCTTGGGAAGAAAGCAGCATACCTTCTGTGCTTCTGCTCTGTCCCCTGCTGGCTCCCTCCCCTGTTCCCTGCTGTTTGTCTCTTGGAAGCCCTAAGCTTCTACCCTCACTTCCTGCTGTGAAACAGCTGACAGGCAGCTGCGGGGGCTGGAACTGGCTGCTTCTTGAGAGCAAAAGCTGCTGTGGCTTGGAGAAGGTGTGTGTATGTGGGGAGAGAGAAAGTGCTGTTCACTTGTTCTAAAGATTGCCTTGCGCTGGAACAGCTGAAGTCCAGTCCTGAAATTAATCAGAATGGGTTTTGAAACATTAAACTCAAAAGTTCGCTGAAGACTATAGTAGTAACCGCAGCAATAAAAAATGTTGTTCCAGTCTCAGTCTGTGATGGAAATCAGGAAATATAAATGCTCCCAAAGGAAATGAATGACTGGAAGTGTGACAGCTCCCACTAAAGAATGAACATACCTGCTACCCTTTTGAGAGATGGAAAAACATGATATTCTATTGCCCCATCACTGGTGCTCAGATTAGAGCCAGTGATGCTTCTGACCATGCAAGGACATGAATGTACACAATGAGTAAGAGTAGCTGACTTTAAAAAGATTGTTATTTTTTTATAACTAGGGTGACTTCTTACTCCAAGCCCCTATCTCCTGCTTTTGTGTCCCACCTGTCAACTGCTACCATTAATCTCACTTGCAGAAAGCAACTAGCAAGATAGACTGCTTTTACCTGTCTGTCTGTTCAGATGGTACCCACTTCATGGTCTCAAAACTTTGCAATGGCTTTTGAGTCTCTTACGTACCAAAACTAAATATATTCTAGGTTTCAGGCCATTTTTCGTTCTAATAGTAACTTCAGAGCCTGTTGTCCAGATTTCTTTTTCTTTCCAAGTATCAGTTCAACATCTTTAGCAGTATGATGAAAAGAGAATTTTCCAAGTTGAATTGCCACGCCAGCATCATGGAAGTCAGTCCCCGAGCGGCGAGGCCTCCGCACCACGCTGGTTTAGCACAGGGATTGACCAAGTGGACGGCAGGGCTTGCAAGGTCCGTGGGCTGGATTAACGAGCCCGGTGGGCCATATCCAGCCCCTGGGCCTTAGTTTGCCGACCCCTGCCTAAGAACATTAGAAGAGCCCTGCTGGCTGAAAACGTCATCTTCTGCCAGTGGCCAACCAGATCTCTATGGGAAGCTCTCAGA
Organism: Podarcis raffonei; assembly: GCF_027172205.1. NCBI lineage: Eukaryota > Metazoa > Chordata > Lepidosauria > Squamata > Lacertidae > Podarcis > Podarcis raffonei. The sequence goes on from NC_070610.1 coordinate 57,116,634, forward strand.
CAGGAGAAACGCACAACAGCACTCTCTCTCCCCATGTGATTCTCAGCATCTAGTATTGAGAGGTATACTGCCTCTGACTTTGGAGGCAGAGCATAGGAATTGTGGTTGATAGTCTTCCATGGAGGTTGAGTCTATCTTGAAACACTATCACCGTGGGTATGCCAACAAAGTGGGTTAGAATTCATATGGATCTTACTACTTAAATCATCCTCTGTGTATAATATGGAGCTTCTCTTACCTTATCATTGAGCACTCTGTGTTTTCCCATGAACCAGAGAAATTAGAACAAATGCTGTCCTTTATTTTTAGCATGTTCTTGTACAAAAACGTAACATTCATTCTTTCTCTCCTTATTTGCAGTGGCACGCATTGTCCCGTGAAGAACAAGCTAAATATTATGAACTAGCTCGGAAAGAAAGGCAGCTACACATGCAGCTCTACCCAGGCTGGTCTGCAAGGGACAACTACGTAAGCCGATTATTTACACTTTCTTCAGCTAGCATTTGCAGTAGTTAAAAGTCTAGGTGAGGGTAGCAGCTGGGCCATGAGATGCACCGTCGGCCTTGTGTTCACTTTGAATTAAGTGCCATTTATTCTCTTGCCTTTCTTTAGATTGCTTCTGCATATCCCAAACTAATCTGGAATTGGCCATGGGTGTGTTCCTGGTCCAGCTTTATACCATGTGACAAATAACATCAAAACAGCAATTAAAGGATAGATAGCTTTGCAAACATTTGGAGCACTGTCCCCCACCTGATAACTCTTTTGACGCATGCTTATCACATGGTTAATAAAAACACAGACAATGAATCTCTTCTGAAGGTGGCTTGTTGGATTTTCCTGGAACTAATCTGAGCTGTATGTTTGTGCTTTGTGTTTAAGGCTTGTTTGTGTATGGATTTTATTTTATTAAGTAGGTAGAATGGATGTAAACTAAATTTCACACCTTGATTTGAAAAGAACAGTCATCTTCAGCTGCAGACGTATTATAAATTAATTATAAAAAAACTGTTTAGTCAGTGCTGCTTTAAAAAAATTATACATATTTAATTATGAAAAAAATTAACAAGCTAGACTGCTCATACCAAAACCCAGTGATGATACTGTTAATGTTGAACGTTTTGCCATTTACTCATTAAAACTTATCTGTCTGCATTTAAAAAAAATTCCATACCCATGATAGCCTAGAAACTATTTGTCTGGGAATTAGCTAAGATTGCGCCTTGATCACTCCTAAATAAAGAATTCAAAGAGAAGCCTAATCCCAGACCTAGTTCTTACTTTGAAAATGCAGTGTGTCACACATTCATAAAAAACCCTCAATCCTTTGTTTGCTACAGCCATAATCCAGTATGCCCAGTTAATGATAGGTAAATAGACTTGCCCCTGAGTAAAACTCCATAAAAGAGCCACTGAGCTTCAGAGCACAGAGAATCTCTTTTGCCCAGAACCTACATTCACTTAATAAAACCTTTTGTCTGCTCTTAATTTAAATCTCTTTTGAAAGACTTGTTTTATCATAATGAATTGTGTTAAAATGGGAGAGAGGAGGGTAGTACTGTAACCATGCAGCTACTAGGAGCTAAACCCATGTGCTGCAGAGTATAGACTGGTTCTATTGAGAGTTTATGCTGAAAACATGTGATAGCCAGTCCAACCTTTAAAACTGCGATCTCTTTCCAGTTGGAAAATGCTTTGCTTTCTGTCAAACACCCTGACCGAAATGTTTTGAGGCAGTCATGAGTATTTGCAAGAGCACAGATTTATATGTTACTCTTTGTTGCAGAAATGCATCATTTTGCAGCATTTCACATTACCACTCCTTATTACAGTTATATAGAGCTTTTGGCTTACAAATACAGGCCTACAATTTGAATCATGGCTTCAAATGTTGTTTTAGTCTATTACTCATTATAATATATGTAACTGGGGTCCGGTAGCATTTTTCTGAAACAAGTTTCAATGTGTCTGCTTCCTGCAAGTATAGTTATCTAGGATATTTTCTTCCTTGAAATGACTTCTACTAAAAGAAGTACTCTTCACACTTAAACAACTGAGTAAGGTTTAAGGCACTTTGCAGAGCCTAGAGCTCAGTTTTGAGGAGGGTCTTTTTACACTACACTGAAACTCCTAAGTTTTTTGTACCTGAATATAGGCAAAATTGTTAGAAGAATAATCCTTGAGGGATCACATAAATATGGAGATATTGAATTTGCTTTGGCTGGAAAACCCCAAATGAATATAATAGTTAAAAATAACATGGAGATAATCAGAAATGGCTTTTGATGTGCTATCACCCTTTCAGAAATGTTAAGCATTTTGAAGGAAGGTGATTTATATGATTGTAAAAAGTGTCTGCCCCCCTCCCCACTTTTCTTGCCTAATATAGGGAAAGAAAAAGAAGAGGAAGAGAGAAAAGCTACAAGAGTCTACTGCAGGTATGCTTTATGAGTAGAGCTTCATGTTAAATATGTGTGCTATTTGAAAAATTCAGCACTTCCTTTAATGCTTATTTCTGGTTCTATATATAGAATTCTTTGCACAAACACTTCTCTATTGAATAGTACATATTCTAATGGATACTACTGCTGTCTTTATTGCCTTTTCGGTCTACACTCAGTGGGGTGTCAAACTGTAGACTTGCTCTCATTTTGAGGGAATGTATGGAATCCAGCTCTGTACTGTTTGGAAGGGAATTGTGGCCTTCCCTTTTCTTGGAGGTCAGTACAGGCAGAAAGCTTGGAGATCACTGATAACACCTGCAAGCGCAGTTTAGAATACGTTCCAAGTGCTCTTCGCCAGAGGTCTGCACAGAAAGAAGAAGCACCATTTGTAGGACATCCAGCCTTTGCTGCTTCTTTGTACAAGCTCATGCTCTAATGGCAATGGCAGCTGAAGATTGTTTGCAGTAGCTGCAGAATTGCCACCATTAGCCCTACACATACAGGCATGGATGTTTTAAAAAGGAAGCAGTGGAGGGCTGTTTCCTTTGATTCCAATCTGCATCCTGGTCTAGCTTCAACAAGTAGTAGCTGGGAGCCACTACTGGTTGAATCATAGTCCCTACTGACTCTACTGACCTCCAGAAGTAGGGCGAGAGAGGGAGGGAACAGGAAGCAACAGGTATTCGGGTCTACACTTTCCCTCACTGTGAAGATAACTGGTTGACTGATTTGGTATGGGGATGCTGCACTGTTTCATATATTCTCCTATAGTTCTCAAATGTAATTAAACATTTTTAAAAAGACAGGAGGAGCTGGTCTTTACAGCTGCCTGGTAGGTTGGCTCAAAGCATCAGTGAGGTCCTTTCACTTTTTTGTATATTAAATAAAACAAAATGGCTGGTATAAGAACCATGAAAGGCAGAGGAAATCAATCGGCAATCAATATTCTAGTAAAATACCTTTTATTTGGAGTGTGCAAAAAATAAATAAATTCTTCAATGGAAATTTGTTAAAAGCAACAATCTTCTACAGGTGCAGCCCCACGAATGACAGCTGCCTACATCTGAAGCATGGTAAGAATATTTCTAAAGCCTTTCTGCTAAATTTATTATTATTATTTTTTTAAAAATTGTCTCTCTCACTTTGACTCTTGAACTATATAGCACATGGCTTTTTAAAGTGCTTTCTCCTCAAATGAATGCTCTCACAATTGATGGTTTTTATACCGGCTGTGTATTTTAGCCCCAACTCTTTTTGTTATTTAACTTGCATGAACCAAACTGATCATACCTCACTGACTAGCTGCAAGTCTGCCTGTAGGGCACAAAAATGATTTCACAAAGTCAGGGATGGGGAGCTTCTGGCCCTCTGGATGTTGTTGGACTCTGACTCCCATCAGCCCCAGCTAGTGGGGTCATGGGAGTTGGAGTCTAGCATCTTCTGGGGACCCACAGATTCCCTATCCCTGCATTAAGTAGTTGAACCATTTTGGCTGGCAGTGTACTGCACAAATCCTCATTAGAAGCAAGTTAGAATGGTTTCTAAGCACCCAAATTAATTCTCCATAATCGGTTAGAAGTATATTGCAGGCTGGGCAGCAGAAGGGAGCACTGGTTTGACATTCTGATGTTCTGTTTTGTTTGAATGTCATAGTTATGAATGCTATAAGGAAGTGGATCTTTATTTAATCTCTTTTGACTCCTATCTCCTATAAATACATGTGTTAAATGTTGGGTGTGGTAAATACCACAGTACTAAAAGGTAAAGGGACCCCTGACCATTAGGTCCAATTGTGACCGATTCTGGGGTTGCGGCGCTCATCTCGCTTTACTGGCCGAGGGAGCCAGCGTACAGCTTCCGGGTCATGTGGCCAGCATGACCAAGCTGCTTCTGGCAAACCAGAGCAGCACACGGAAACACCATTCACCTTCCTGCTGGAGCGGTCCCTATTTATCTACTTGCACTTTGACGTGCTTTCGAACTGCTAGGTTGGCAGGAGACCACAGTACTTACAAAGGGATTAAAGTTGTGGAGGTTAAGGTAGATATTGAAATAAATGCCAGTAATGGCTACGTGAAGACAGGAGTGCCTGGCGTGCTCTGGTCCATGGGGTCACGAAGAGTCGGACACGACTAAACGACTAAACAAACAAGCAATGGTTATGTAACTAAATGTCTGCTAAAAGTGCAAAGGTTAAGTTTCACATTGCCATGATTTTAAACCTGAATGATAGACTTTTCTACTGCTTAGTTTACTATCAAATGAGCTAATGTGTTGCATGGTGTGTTTGCAGAAATCTAGATATAAATTAGTTTTGATGCTATTGAATTTGGGATATGGTGTTAAGGGTTCAATAACATCACACAGATTTTGTTTCTTTGCCTACCTCTAGAAAGCCCTCTGCTGGCTCATTTGCAAATGGATGCTTTATATTTGCTGCTCAGACTGATTTTATGAAAGGAAATGTAATGATGACAGAAACTGCAGCCTATCCTTAAGCAGTTTTGGAGGTTTTGTTTTGTTTCATTTTTTTTTAAAATCCAAGTGATCCTTTCTCTACTTTTTTCTGTGGTGGATTTGGAACTTAATGATCCTACAGCAGTTCATCTCACATTTTTCACTGAAAGTTTGGATACTATAGAACAGGCTTCCTCAAACTCAGCCCTCCAGATGTTTTGAGAGTACAATTCCCATCATCCCTGACCACTGGTCCTGCTAGCTAGGGATCATGGGAATTGGAGGGCCGAGTTTGAGGAAGCCTGATATAGAACACAGTCACACCAATTCCATGCATAGAAATCGCAAAACATGAGGTTGGAGTGAGTGACGGAATGAACGAATGAATAAAAATCTTGTGTCTCTTTCAAGTTAAAGGCATGTCATCTGGATCAGTTATCTTGAATACCGGGAACATCACATTTCCCCACCAAGCTATTGCTTTTGGGAAAATTAGATATCCTTAAATAGACAGGTTTCTCTGAGGATTCAATACAACAGATGACCGAACCACTGCTCATTTTTTGTGTGCTATAAATTGATCATCTAAGAAGCCTTGTGAGTTTAGGAAACAAATGAGACTCTAGCCGAAAGCATCCAGCGCTCAGGAAGAAAGGCATTAAAAATCCTGGATAGCTCCTATGAGCTCCTTTCACTTGTCTTCCTGACCTCGTTGGGCTGCCAACACAACTCTCCTTACCCTTTCCTTCATTTCCTAGTGCTTGTCCCTCTTCTTAATCCACACTCCTCTAAATCCCCAAATCTCTTGTGCAAAAAAGTAGATATATGCAAATTGGCTTAATTTTCATAATCCTGTTGATAGAATTTGGGGGGGGGGGTTGGCACTGTGTACACACATCTGCTACTATAGCTTGCCCTAAGCAGAGAGCAGGACCAAGAAGTACCCATCATAGGAAATGGGCTTCCAGCAAAACAAATGCAGATGATAAAAGCATCCAACACACACGGCTGAATGTGACCTATTATGGGGGAAAGCCTCTAACATGGCCATTACTTAATAATTTCTCAGGGTGGTTTCACACTTGCCCCCCAAGTCCAGCTGTTGCATAATGTCATTGGAGTTTAGTCATTGGAGTTTTATTAAACTGTTTGTGGTGTGGGTGGGTGGGTGGGTGGGTGGGTGTTTGTTTGTTTGTTTGCTTGCTTGCTTGCTTGCTGTTTTATGACCTTTAGTTACTAATATGTCTTTAAATTATTAGTTACAAATATAAATAACTATTAGGAGGGAAAATGAAAATAAAACTGCCAGTATTTTATTTTCATTTATTTTAAAACATTTGCATTGTGAAAACAAGAGAAATGCAGTGCCCACAGAATCCAAGAGAATCTAGTCAGTTGGTGTAAACCACCCAGGAACACTTGGGTAAACAAAAAGGTTTACAGCATGTGCCAAAAACACAAAATAGTTTCTGCATACCTTAATTTCTGGAGGCTGTTTAACATGATAGGTGCTAGTAAAGGCCCTACTCTGATTGGCTGCTAAGTGGACATGTGACACCACGGGGAGGGGGCAGGGCTTACCTAATGACCTTAGTGACTGAGGAAATCCCTATTGTAGAGTTGGGAATGGTGAAGAAAAAGTCAACCAAAAGTATTTGGCACCTCTTAAACTGATGACTTCAACTGAGACTAGCAGCACAATCCTATGCATCTTTACTCAGAAGTAAATCTCACCATGTCCTATAGGGCTTATTTGCACCAAGTATGTATAGGACTGCAGCCTGCTGAGGAGAGCATGATAGAGGCTGATATCATAAAACACCTGGATTTTTAGACAATACTTTCAATGAGTGCAGTAATCATGGTGCCCTCTGGCTGCTTCAAGCATCTTGAAAATGACAGCACATTTTAGACAGCCCTTGGCCACTTTGTAAAAATATGCCCTTCCATCAGATGTTGTAGTAGTATGCCATGATTGAACTATGCCATGGATTATTATTTTTTAAATAAATGGAATCCAATCTGCATTTCCATGTTCTGATTTGAACACGGGCACAGGAGTTGTGAAGCAAGGAGGTTTGCTTCAAACTGTGGAATGAACCAAATTTATTCCATATCCCTAGTTCTTTAGAGGAAAAACTTAACTGCTAAGCAAAATTTCTCTAGCTGATATGAGACTATATACTAAGTTATCCAGAAGTAGTAGAGAAATTATGTGGTTTATGTATTTGCCTGCTAATAACTATTGCTTTGAAATGTCTAAGGATATATAATAGAAAATGAAAAAGCCGATGTGCTAAATGGTGGGAATATTTAAACATGTCTGGCTAGCCATACCTTCAGTTGTGCATCTCATAATGTCTTGCCACAACACACATAGCTTCCCTAAACATTGAAGTGTGTGTGTGTTGCTTTTACAATGGTACCTCGGGTTAAGAACTTAATTCATTCTGGAGGTCTGTTCTTAACCTGAAAGTGTTCTTAACCTGGGGTGCACTTTAGCTAATGGGGCCTCCTGCTGCTGCCACGCCACCACCATGCAATTTCTGTTCTCATCCTGAAGCAAAGTTCTTAATCCGAGGTACTATTTCTGGGTTAGCGGAGTCTGTAAACTGAAGCGTCTGTAACCGGAGGTACCCCTGTATTGAAATAAACAGAATTAAGTAGCCCAATAGGTAAAAATTGGATGATTATATTAATCTTGCATTCCCCTTTTAGAGTATGCCTTTTTTGTCCTGTTTGCATTTCCTAATACTTATCAGCAGTAGCTCTCATTGTAAGCATGGATTTCAGCTATGTGTAGGGGGGGGGAATCAGTCCTGACAAGTTCTCTAGAAAGCTATTGTATTTCTCCTGAACTGGGTGTGCTGCATCCTTACCTAGAAAACATGGCTCTTACCAGCTAGTATATATCCTAATTCCACTTCGTACTTGTGCAGGTGCCTTGATGGCCACCTATTGGCTGTTGTCTGTGATGTCGCCTCCCTTTCCTATCTCTTTCCACATGTGAAGTCACAGCAGAATTAACACTTCAGCTACACTTGAAGAAGTGTGCACGCACCCAAAAGCTCATACCAATAACAAACTTAGTTGGTCTCTAAGGTGCTACTGGAAGGAATTTTTTTATTTTGTTTTGACTACGCCAGACCAGCATGGCTACCTACCTGTAACTTCATTAATGATTATATATATGTTCTCATCCCCATGTACAATGCCCTCAGTGACAATGGCTATTATTACTGTTCTGGTAAAGTAAGGCAAACAGAAAAAAATTCAAGCCAAAATAGTGCAGTAATCTTTATCTATGTAAAGACCTATAAGGCAGGTTCATATAATACTCTCTTAACAAAGAAAGGCAAGCACTCTGCTCTATTTCCTTTATGTTTTCCCAGTGGCCACACACCCCTCTTCCTCTTTGACCCGCTACTTGCTAGCTGCTCTTAGCAGAAACTGCTGTCTTTATTGGCTGAAAGTGTCTCCCTGCCCCTGCTGTGCGGCTGTGATTTTTCCTAAGCCGTTTCAAAGAGGAGACCAAGCCCATTTGTCTAATTAGGGAAAATTAGTCTGCCAGAGAGAACAAGACAGCCAGCCAGCTAAGAGTACAGTACTGAGCAAAGCCTCCCATCAAGACCATTTTGAAGATAACACCATGTTGTACTTTGATTTAGGCCCAGATTGCATATTACTTTTTCTCACACAAAGTGAAATTTAAGCACATTGTGGCTGTCCTTCTATGGCAAATACATTTGATTGAAAAGCACTCTCTAGTGGCAAGAAGCTGGAATCATCAGCCCCATTATGATAAATTTGAGGATGCATTTAAATGAGGGAACAGTTGTGCAAAACCAATACATCAAAATTTCACTGCATGGCAAACTTCTTTAAAGTGCTAACATGTGAAGAGTCAGAAAGGGATCTTGCTCTGAGTCTTCTAAGAAATTGGCTGCCCCAGACTAGTTGTATATCTACAGAACAAGCCTTGAAAATCAGCCATGATGTGACAGGGGAAGTGATGGGGAAGATTACGTCTCTAACTGTTGGAAGGAAAAAAATATTTGTGATTTTCAGTTAATTGTATGAAATCCAGGTTTAGACTTGTAGCTGATCTCCAATCGTGGTAAGATTGATTGATTGAGGTTTAGTGACACCTAAAGCTAGTAAATTAAAATTCTGCAGCTGTTATCTCAACTGTTGGGCATGAATGAGAGTGCAAGTCTATTTGTTGATAACTGTTTAGTGTATAATATGATGACATCGCCAACTCAGTAAGATGTAGCAGCAAATGCATTCTATGAAACTCCCATTGGGTAGAGCAAAGGCACACCAGACGTACAGTCCAGCCTTCACTATCAAATTGTTAAGACTGCAGAGAGGTAACAACTTCAGTCTTCTTGTTTTGTGTATAACAGGGTGACACCTGGTGGGAGAGAGGGAGAATGAAAGGCTTAATTGGACTTGCTTCTTTCCCAGTTAAGTGTTGCTGTTGCAAACACGTGTATTTCATGCTGTCATCCTAGAACAGCGTCACTTGGCCAAGTAAAAGGCTAATCTAGTCAGTCGTGTGTGCCCTATCGAATGCATCTGGGAGGCTCACAAGGATGCCATAAGGCAGGGGTGAATGAAGAAACGGTGGCTCTCCAATTGTTGTTCTCCAGCCCTCATCAACCTCAGACAGCATAGCTAACAGTGAGGGATTGTGGGAGCTGTAATCCAACAACATCTGGAAGACAAGTTCCTGATTCCTTGCATAAGGCAACAACCCTCTATTATTGTTGAACTCTTGAGTCTGGTACCTGGTAACAAAAACTATTGTGTTAGCTTTTCCCAGTCTGGGGCTAGCAAAAATTGTTAAGACTACAACTCCCCTCCCACCATCCCTGAACCACAGGCCATGCCGGCTAGGAAAGGGGCTGGCTAGGAATAGGAACTGGAATGGAAAACATTTGAAGGACATCAGATTGGGAAATGCAGTACTAGGAACATGAAAGCTTCCTTTTGCTGTTAAGGCTTATAGTTGACTGTGATTTTGTCTAACCCATCTTGTAGCACAAATGTCCAGAAAAAACAAGGGAATTATAGTATCCACGGTTAGTGCTGAATCTGGATTTTACTCTTTGACAGTACAGATTGATGAAGAATTGATGGGTCTCAGATAAAAAATGGCTTTTGCAGCACCTGCTATTACTATGAGAGCTGTATGAACCCAGTTGCTTTCCAGTTGTCCAGACCTCAGTTTAACAGGACAGATGAACTCTAGGCTATTTCTGGTTCAGCCGCCTATAATGTCATCATGATCACATTACTTTTATCTCCGACCCGGAAATAACTGTGGTCAGAGCCCATGTAAATAGACCCGTTCAAACTGACTTCCATGGGAATATCATGTTTCACCGCCCCTTCAAAGACTGTCTGTTGGAAATTACATTTAACCTAAATTTCCAGATCTTAGGCAGTATCTTTCCACCTCTCCCCGGTCTCTGACTGCCTTGCAGATTTAGGGCCAAATATGTATACTTTTTAAGTAATTGCATAAATCTAAAACTCCATTTACAATGGCTTCATATGAATAGAGGTGGGGATGGAATTTGGGGGAGTCATGTTTTACAGTGTGGTTCTAATCCTTCCTAGAGGGTAGATTTGATTATCAGTTTTCAAAAAAAATTCTTTACCACTTAATATATTTGAAGTATCTATAAGTGGTGTACAAAAAAGGAGCAACAACAAACAACTTGAACAAAATGTTACAAAAGTAGAGTTACATATAAAAATGTTACACTAAAACAAAGTTACTAATATGTGTGCCCGCGCGCGCACACAACATCAATTCGTTTTCCTTCTGACACTCCCTCCCTCCCTCCAGGTTCACACCCAGGCTCCAAACAAACACCTAGCTCACCCACAAAAGTCACACAACAAGAAGAATTCCTGGAAACAGCAGGCATCACCCTAGTCTCTCAATCTAGACTTGCTTTTTATGGGCAGGGCCAAGGTGGATGGTACTTTCTCATGCTTCCCATGGCTGTGTCCCTTTCAGCTGCACTCTCCACACCCAGTGCCAGGTGCAGCAGGCTTGCTGAGTTTTCCAAGGGGCCCAAAGGATGGGGAAATGCCCCCCTCTCCACTCAAAGCTCTTTCTTTATTTTCTGTCCTGGCCTCCTCCTCTTTCAGCTTCTAGGTATTAGAAGGTTGTGCTGGTGGAATTATGCTTTTGACAACCAGGACTTTAGCTTGTGTGTCCTGCAAGGTTCTCTCTCTCTCTCTCTCCTCTGCCCCTCCAAACCATTTAAAATTTGCACAAAGCCACTGGACATGTTCATCTGGCAATTTGGGATATGGTGCCATCGGTATGCTGACACCAATACTCTCCATCATGTCTGCGAAGGTAATGATTGGGTATTTGAAGTCAGTGAAGGATTGGATGTGGGCTAAGAAACTGAAACTTAACCTAGACGAGAAATACATGGTGTAGCGACATAGGTTCAACCCGATTTGATGACGTTGCACTACCCTTAAAAGAACCAGTTGTTCAGTTTCGGAGTGCTTCTAGTTCTCATTTTGCTCCTGGTTTTTCAGGCGCTTACTTTGACCCGGGGTGCTTTCGTACGGCTTTGGCTGGTGTACTACCTACACCTGTTCCTGGATAAGGCAGACCAGGCCACAGTTGTGCATGATTTGATTACATCCAGTTTAGACTATTGTAGGGCTCTCTGTGTAAAGTTGCCTTTAAAAAGTATTTGGAAACTACAGCTGGTGCAAAATGGTGCAGCCAGTTGTGTGACCAGAGTCCTTTCTTTAGAGCATAAGACTCCATTGTTGTGCCAGATTCACTAACTTCTAGTCTGTTTTCAGCTAAATTCAAAATATTGGCAATTACCTTTAAACCCTAAACTGCTTGGATCCAGGTTACCTGAAAGGCTGCCTCCTCCAATGTGGCCTTGCTTTCTCAGCTCAACAATGGAAACTCGCCATTACATCCTGCTGCCATCAGAGTTGCAGCTGATTAGGACACCCAAGAGGATGTCGAACTGCCTGCCCCAAGATATCCACTGCCTACCCTCTTGGCAATGGTGTTCAGGCACCATTTATAATCACCTTAACTTAATCAGGCTGATTTTGTGTTATTTCCCTTATTAGATTGCTCTTTATATGGTACAATGACTATAGTTTAGCTGGTTTAACATTTTTCATATGATAGTTTTTAGATGTGAGCTGCCCTGAGTACTCTAGAAATATAGTGGAAAGTGGTATTTGAAGGAGAGTCATGCATAAGGTAAAACCTTAAAGTGAAACTTTTCCCTTTTTCAAAGTCTAATTAATTTTTGAACCGGTTTATTTGCAGTCATTTGTTGAAATTGATTGAAGCCCATGTTTCTCACGGGCGATGGGGTTGCACTGTTTGAGATATTGCTTCTCTCTAAAATCTGCCATGAGAAGTTAAAGCATTGCAAGTGTCACTATTGCCTCTCCCCCAATTACTGATCATTATTGGTAAAAGAATCCTGATGCACAAATCACTGATCATAATGTCAACTGGATTGTATGAAATCAGATGGGGCAAGGAAGGTAAATGCCATTTCCTGCTGATGATAACCTAGGATTGCCAACAATGGATGAATCCTTTGCCTTTTAAATTAACTAAGTAAACTGCATATGAATAGATATTTATCTAATTAAAATAATTCTGGTACACTATTATAAAGAAAATATTAGAAGATTAGCACCTGTATTGAGGTTATATTAATATACAGTTTAATTAATTAATAAATAATCAAATTTAATTGGTTGGCTGCCCTAGATTACAATCAGCAGGAAATCGCATCTGCCTGCCTTAGATTTATAGTCTTCCCCCATCCTGAAGCCTTGATTTGATACGACCAGTGTGTCCTTAAATTGCACCCCAGACTGATTAATATCAAATAGCCAGAAGTTTAGTTGGTTCATCTACTGATTTATAAAACTTGCAGCCCTGACAGAATGACACAAGGGAGTTAGTGATTCCTTGACATTGCACCCTATTAAATTAGTGAGCTTGGGTTTAGATCATCAGGGTTTAAGAACTGTGGGATGGAACTGATCACTGAACTCAGAGGGGTGCAATAAAAATGATTATGACTTAGGAATGCATGACAAATGAGGAAATGTTGGAAGGCGATGGTCAGATGTTGCTTAGATTGGGGGGGAGGCGGAGATTATGGAATGTAGCTTTTCTCAGATATTTTAAAGCGTGGGCACTGATCACTGGACCAGTTAATGAAATGCCAATGGGAAGTTTGTTTAGGATGCAACCAAGTACACTATAGAGCTTAACTATAAGGTGTTGTAGAAAGGAACAAAATGCCTGGGGGAATGGAAGGGCACCCTCTAAGAAGCTCTGGAGTAAAAGGGCTGTCATTTCTCTGTGGTTTTAATCATGAGGTTGCTGTCATGGCAGAACTTGGGTTTGATTCACTTTCCTGTCCCTTTTAAGCTCCGACTCACCCATAAACGTTAGCCTGAAAACACATTTATTCATGAGCAAATCCAACTGAAATAACGAAAAAATGTACTCCTATGTAAATGTCTCTCCGCTCGCTCACACACCCCTTTTAAAAATGCAGTGCAAAAAAGGCAAGACCTTGTTGGGTACTTTTTGTGGGGGGAGAGAATTAAATTTCAGCCTCTGATCTCTGCATGTCGCAGGTCTCAAATTATGCACCCTTTCTGGCTGCCAAAATTTCAGCGTTATCTTTTAACAGTGGACCGTTTTCTTCCCCCTTTCTGCCCAACTTTTATTTCTGAGGAACGGCTTCCTTCATTTCTCTGCAGTCTCTGCACTACACCATAACCCAGCATACTGGGATCTCGTCGTGGCTCGGGCTCAAGGCTTCACATATGCTAAAATGTGACTCGCAGCGCTTTGCTTTGAAGCCTAACCACAGCCAGGGAGCTGTAATTGCCGTCTTTGATTGCGCCGACTTCACTTGCGGCTTGGACTTTGCTTGGGCATGCCTGGCTTGGCGAGACTTCAGCTGCAGCCCTCCAGTGAAGCCTTAGATGTGGGAAGTCTTCAGTCTCTGTAGCACATACCTGTGGTTTCTTGAAAAGAATCCTGGCTTGACCTGTTTTATATCTGTAAGGCAACACCATAGCTGTTCCTTTAAGGCTCCAATCAACTTATTGGCAGGGAATGGAAGCCGCTTCCCCTTTGTAGCTCATGCTTGCAGGAGTCTGGATGTTTATTAATATTTATTGCTATAGGTATTTAGAGCAGGCGAAGGACTTTTAGTTCATGGACTTTAGCAGAGCTACTGAATTGATTCACTGTAAGATTTCTTGGCAAATGTGTCAGCACGGACACACACACGAACCAAAATCAGAGGCAGAAAATCTTGAACTCTGGGTAGCCTCCAGGGAAATTTTAACTATTGTATTTGCAGACCCCCTCCACTTTGGGGGAGGGGGTGGTCCGGTGTAGGAAAGAAGTAGAAGGTTCTTAAGAAAGTGCAACTGTGGCAGTTTGAAGGAAAATAATGACAATTAAAAAGGTCCGCTATCATGAAGGAGGCGGCCAGAGCAAGGCCACGCACATTATTTTAACCTCCTCACTTCAAAGGAGGTCTGCTGGTAAGAGGAGGAAAAGCGGGAACCATCTCAACAGAAGGGCATTTCATTTCCTTCAGCAAGGAGTGCATTCCTGGCTGGTAACGGGGAATAACTCTGAATTGCAGTGTTTGTATCGGGCTCTGTGAACTGCTGGCCTGGCGCCTCAAGGCCGCTCCTCAACAGGAAACACAATGTTTTAATGTAAGACTGAGAGGAAAACCTTCCCAGGAAGAGCAACCTGGACCAAACCTTTGAAAATCTGGGATGAAAAGGCCCAAAGTAAATATAAATCAGCAGGGTGGCGCTCTCTTGCTCTCTCCCTCTCTTGCCAGTGTTCCTCTGCTGTTTGCTTTGCCTCTCTCCTTTGTGCTCCCTGGAAAACCAAAGCCCTTGTCACATGGCTCCTTTGATCCCCATGTTTTCTGGAGCGACAGGAAGTTGAGGCAGTTTTTTGGTTTTGGTTTTTAATTTGGGGAGTAAGAGAGTTTTATGAGGAAATGGGAAGTAGGTTAGTCAGGTACAGACCACCTCCACTGAAAGCACTTTCCCAGAAAGCACTTGACTATGCTGTTTAAAAACATCAGGAAGATTTAACTGCAACAAACAGTAACGTAAAATCAGGGTCCTAGCAGGTGCACATCATATGAGCAAGTACAGAAAAAAGAAACTATACACTGTAATCTTAAACGCTGTACAACAGTCTTTGTGTTTCTATAGCAGTTTTATTCATGAAGCATTTTTGGTTCATTCCTCCCCTCGCTCATACGTACATGTGATTACACTTGATCGTAAGGCAGGTGCCATATATGTTGATGGGCAAAATAAAAAATATATGATTAGCGCTGTGGAAAGACAGTCAGTGCAACCTTCTGTGCATTTAAATAACCTGGAGAACAAATACAGGTGTTCATGTGAATCTATGTACTGCTTGTTGAATGTCCATGCTTAAGTTCTGATAAAGGTGTGCTAAAATTGTGACGTTTCCTGTTAAATTTAATCGGCCAGGCACATAGATTTGAAAACACTAATTTTTATTTTTTTTTGAAAAATGGAGTCAACCCCTCAAAATGCAACCGTAGCATTAGTCAACAGCTGGATAAACCATGTAGCAACATCACCATGCCTCATGCCTAAGTAGTAAGGCAGGCATCCCCAAACTCAGCCCTCCAGGTGTTTTGGGACCACAACTCCATCATCCCTAGCTAACAGGACCAGTGGTCAGGGATGATGGGAACTGTAGTCCCAAAACATCTGGAGGGCCGAGTTTGGGGATTCCTGTAATAAGGGAATATCCTGTATCAACCCATTATTGGAGGTCAATATGAAAAATTGCCAGCCAGCCATAAACCTGGCTTGATACATTTGCCTTAAGCGCTCCAGGTTTTCCCTAGGGCTGTATTGTTTTTTAAAGCAACAACAACAATAGCCTGAGGCTCTGTAAGCAAGAAGCACTGTACAAAGAGCAACAGCGCAGAGTGTAGGCTTTTTACTATGACGCTAAGGAATCCTCTCTTCCCTGTAGCAGTTAGGACATTATTGTGTTTCTGTCGTTACACAAAGTCTGTGGGACCTGTTGTTTCAAGCTATCTTTTGACTGCAGTCCTTCTGTGGGTGCTTAGTCTTAATCGTTGGCTATTGTTAGCAATGACCTTGTTTTGTAACCACTGTGAACAATGGAAAAAACAGGATAATTTCAGTTAGTGTGCTTATAAAACCCTAGTCCGACCTTCAAACTATATTCGCAGAGTATGTGGAGGAAAAGCAGAATCACACCTGTTGGCCCCCATCCCTGGTCATTTGTGAAAGGAACTATCCATGTGTGTGTTACCTGTACAATTGTGTATTTTATATGCACACACAAGTACCAATCACTGTGTGATCCCAGTCATGGGCACAGCTGTGTTCTATTCTTATGCTGGACATGTGGACATAGCTGTCAACTTTTCCCTTTTCTTGTGAGGAATCCTATTCGGAATAAGGGAAACGTTGACAGCTATGCATGTGGAAGTCAGGTAGGGACCCTGAGGTTCCATGCCCCTACTCTAAATGCTAAAAAGTAGTATAATCAAACAAACAAATAACAAAGTGTCTTGATACTTAAATATATACCCTAAAACTTTTCACCTTTCTGTTCCCTGCAGGTGGAAAGAGAAACGCTTTCTCAACGTGCAAAGCAAAGGCAGCGACATCAGGGCCCCTTCTCGAAATGGAAGCTTGTTAAAATCTCCAGGCATGTCCTTCATCTGCACAGACCACCATCAAGGAGTATGTCTAGGATGCCGACAACACTTGCCCCGATGTCACTGCTTAAAAAGACACTGAACCATAAAGACAATCACTGCCAGGCCCCTTTGCTATCATGGAGTCCCAAATCTTAACACAATAAAAGAGAGCAAGGAGAACATGTCAGAACTTCCCCAGTCAGCAGAGTAGCTTCTTTCCTTTTTGGTCTTCGCTCCGCCTTACACTCCTGTTTGTATCTCTCATGCGTTGTCAATGCTGAGTCAGCAGCAAATATAGTTCGGCTGTGTTTTTGTTTTGCTTCAGGCAGCAGAATGATGTAAAAAGCCAGCAGCAACTCCCATCCTGGCCCTTCACACCGAAATGAACACACTTTAAATTTGTCAAGGAAGGCACAACCCAGTTTATTTAAATGCTGCAAAAGGATCGATCTTGGATTTTTAGCTTTTAAAAAAAGAAAACTTGAATGCTTTTTATGTTTTAGTTATTTCCTTGGTGTACATTTTTTTGAGCTTTTAAAGAAGCATCCAAACGTCCCCCCCACCCTTTATTTTTTAAGAAAAGGAAATTCCTATCCTCTCCCCCACCCCACCCCTGCAGGAGAGGAACCAAAATGTTTGGAGGACTGTGGCTTTTTGTTCTGTTAACACTTTGTAGCATAACCATCCTCATTGTATATGTGTACTATGGAGTTAATACTAAACATAACCCATCAGCTGGTCACCAGCCATGTTCATCTATTTCATTTACTCAATATGTGTAAAGGCAAGATATTTCATCAGGTCTGACTACAGCGAGCTCTCCTCCTCCACTGACCCTGAATTTCCTTGTAAAGAAAAAAAAAAGCCCAGCACTTGAATTATTATTACTTCAATTGTTCTGTATTTGTATCTGTTTTTGTTAGCCTGTTTAGTGGGATTTTATGCCAGTTGTTGAAATGAGCATCGATGTACCCATTTTTTTAAAAAAAAAATTGTTAAAAAAAACCTTTTTGCCAAAAATACCTGTCAACCAATATATATTTTGTCATTCCAGTATGAGTTAATGTGCTGAGCATTTTTTTTTGTTTTTGTTTTTTTTAAAAAAATAAAAGCTTTGTAATAAAACTACAAAATACTTTATGGCTGCTTAAATGAGTCAGGGGAAGGGGCCATAACTCAGCAGGAAGAACATTTGCTTTGCATGCAAAAAGTTCCCCAGTTCAATTTGCAACATCTGCAGAGAGGGCTGGATAGGAGAGATTCCCTGCCTTGTAACCCTGGCGAGCCACTGAAAGTCAGTGCAGATAATACCTGAGCTAAAAGGACTAATATACCCAGACTCAGTGTAAGGCCACTTCCAATATTTATACAATGCTCTCCAAAACAAGTGCAAGAGGACCCGCTGGGAAAAAATAATCAGCTGTTCTGTGTGGCTTGGGTGCTTGCTTATTTGCTGCAAGGTTTCACTGAAATCAGGGGGCCTAAGTCATGGCCAAGTTTGCAGTCCTATACACATTGAATGAGGGACGCAGGTCTAAACCACTGAGCCTAGGGCTTGCCGATAGGAAGGTCAGCAGTTCGAATCCCCGCAATAGGGTGAGCTCCCGTTGCTCTGTCCCTGCTCCTGCCAACCTAGCATCAAAGTTCAAGTAGATAAATAGGTACCGCTCCGGCGGGAAGGTAAACGGCGTTTCCGTGCGCTGCTCTGGTTCACCAGAAGCGGCTTAGTCATGCTGGCCACATGACCTGGAAACTGTACGCCAGTTCCCATGGCCAATAAAGCGAGATGAATGCCACAACCACAGAGTCGTCCACAACTGGACCTAACGGTCAGGGGTCCCTTTACCTTTACACATTGAATGAGGCTCATCTGCCATTGCTTTTTAACAGCACTCATTTGTACCGTATGGGATGGTGCTATGTGCCTCAAGCTCCCCGATTCTATGTACATATATGTGGAAGTAGTATCATGGTGTTCAGCGATACTTCCTATTAAGTATGCTTAGGAATTCAGTTTTAGGATGCAACAGCTATGCTGCTTTTGCATAACACAGAGCATTATCAATAGGCCTTTTGTTCTCCCAAGACTTATGGCAGGAGAACAGAAGGAAAAGGCACACTGCTTTGCAGGTCATCTAACCTAGCAGAATACATTAGAAATGGTTCATTTTGTGCATGTGTCCCTGGGAAGTAAAGTTCATTCAATATGAAGACAGTTAAACAGATTCAAATACATTACGAAATGTGCAATAATTCTAAAAATGAAGCTGGGTTCTAAAGCAGGCTGCACAAGGCACTGCCTTGTTTGAGCAGTCTGTGGTGGCCTCTGTTTTTTCCCCAGCCCCATCCCCCTAGAAGCTGCCTTCTAGTGGTGGGCTGGAATTTGACTTTCAGGGTATGTCTCAGTGTTTCTTGGGGGAAGATGTGCTTAGTATTGCTGCTGCCATGGCACGCACAGCCTGTTTCCAAGCACCCCAACTCTTGCAAGGTCATCAGCCGCCTTGCCTTCTGCCACCTGAACCTTGTTCACTGCCACACAGGATCCGGCACTGGTGGTTCTTAAGGTCTGAGAGCAACTCTTGTAAGCCTGTAGAACTTTTCACTGCCACTTCTCAGCCTCGGACCTCATTGCAGCTTTTATGTGTCTCCAAAATTTGAACAATGTGCAGCAGAGTCTGCACGTTCATTTTGATGTTTATACCACAAATTGGAACAGCTGGCAAAGGATGCCTTGACAAGGCCTGAAAACAGCTGCTCTTATCTTAAGCATTCCCCTTCCCCCCCTTTAAGTACTTATGTGTATCCTACCGTTTTGTGCTGCTTCATCTTCTGAAGTCTGACATAGTACTGCAACCTGCTGCTGTGACTGCCTCACTTGAGAAGTTTCTACTGTCTTAGCTTAGGCCTCCTTGTTCGATATGTTGCTGATATCGCAGACAGCTGAGCAAGTTAAGGGTCTTGAGTTCTGGAACAGAAAGGCTGTTGGCTTTGAACAGTGTTTTGAGAGATTGCAGCCACTTTTCCTATGCACCAACTTCACAGCCTTTGAGGATCTGCTGTGCGCATTCAATTACGCTTGTAAAGCACATGTTTTACAGAAACTTGGTACAACATATGAGGACAAAAATGGTACTCTGATGCACAGGCAGACTCTATTTTTCAATTAGCACTTCAAGGGTAACCTGCAAGACCACCCCTTAACCGTGTCCAAAATTCAGGCTGAATACTTGCACTTTTCCACCCAAAGTTCAGTTCTTTACACATAAAATGTAATGATTCACTAGTTTTAGCATGACTTTTCTATTGTTTTAAGAGTGCTTTAGGCCCTTGAGAGAAGTGGAATCCCCAGCATCTTCTGGGAATGTCCCCTACCTGAAACCCTCAAGAGTTATATAGATAATATTGAGGCCATATTCACATCATACTTATAAAAGCACTATGACTTTAAACAGCCGTGTCTTCTGCCTAAGTATTCTGGGAGCTGCAGTTCATTAAGGGTGCTGAGAGTTGTTAGGAAACCCCCCTATTCTCCTCACAGAGCTACAATTCCCAGAGCTCCCAGGGAAGCGGGATTAACTGTTAAACCACTCCCTTACCTCTGTTCCACATGACTGGCTGTTGCTGGCAGGAAGCCACGGCTTTTCCTAAATGTTGTAGGGAGAGGATAACTATGAACAGCAAACACCACATTTCATTCTGCACCAATAGCGGTAGGAGAGAAACATTGCACCATCAGTCAGGTGCCCAACTCAGATGATCAGTGATAGTACCAATAGTCTTTTTGGATAGGTGGTGGTGGCAGGGGGAGACAAGCAAGCAAGCTTCAGTGAATGTTTAATTCACCATTAAATCTTGACAATTTAGGGCTCTGACGGGTATCCATTTATCATCTTGGTTTACAGCAGGCATAGGCAAACTTGGCCCTCCAGATATTTTTTAGAACTACAACTCCCATCATCCCAGACCACTCATCCTGTTAGCTAGGGATGATGGGAGTTGTAGTCCCAAAACATCTGGAGGGCCGAGTTTGCCTATGCCTAGTTTACAGCTATGCTGCTGACAGAAACCTTGTCACAGTACAACTTTCTAACCAGCCTCTGACTCCCACTTATTTTCCTGCATTTCTGTTCGCTCCAGTTCCTTCCTATCTATAGCCATAAAATAATGCAGATCCAAACACTAATTTTCTTCCTTTCCTTTGCCAGCCTAGTATTCTCCAAAAGAAAAGGGAAGGGTAAGGCAGGGGAGGTCTCTACAGACCCCCTCGGGTGTCAAAGTTCAGCAGAGAGGTCCCTCTTGGTAGTTACACCACCCTCAGAATCTCAGGGAGGTGATGGGCTGGGAGAGGACATCCACTGTGGCAGCCCCTTAGTCGTGAAAAACAGCTTTCGGCAAATGCAGAAGACCCAACTCTTTGACACCTGCCACCCTATTTTTGCAGACATCGTTTAAGCTGTTTTTAACATTGTATTTTAAATGTTGTAATCTACCTTGGGACCTTAGGGTGAATGGAGGACAACCTATTAAAATAGTAGTTGTAGTACTTAATAATAATAATAATAATAATAATAATAATAATACAGGGAAGGGATTAGGCAATATGAGGTTCTCTTTCGTGGGGATTGCATCTATATGGAGAATTTAAACTCTATATAGTTTAACCTGAACAAAAATATCCGTTTATCACTCGTGCAAAGCACTTTCACTCCTGTTGGCTTTGCATCCTTCCCAGACTCTTAATGTAATTTTAGCCAGCTATATGGGAAAAGTAGTAAATCCCAAACAGCTATACTTGCTGTCATGGCTTTCTATCCAGTTCTTAGCTACCGCCCTCCTCACATAGCCAAAAGCAGTCGTCTCAAACTTCATGCATAATTTCTGCAAGGCTCTAGTATTTTTCCTACCTGAGACTCTAAAGCAGAGGTGGAAACCTATGCCGTGAATTTAGTGGAATCTGCATAAGCTTTAGCCACACTAAGTTGTAGCCACACTAAGATGGGTGGCTTTTAAATGAAGACAAACGAAGGCTGGAAAGATCATACCTCAGTTTCCTTAGCAAGGGAGCCTCCCTCCCCCTTTTAAAATTATTAAGTAGCTTAGGAACTCTCGGCTGCTGTTCTAAGTCTCCTTCATCTCTATTTATTAAGTAAGGCAAGGACACACGTCCAGGTTTAAAGCTGAAAATCTATACAGAGACAACAGAATAAAGGAGATAATGGTGTAGGTATCACTCATTTGCACCAGTAGGTGCAAGCTTGCCTTTTATAAACTGTTACTGGTTTACATGCAAAAACTGTGTTTCCACTTGCATTCAGAACAATGCTGTCATAATGCCACCTACTGGCCAAGAAGGAAAAAGATAAATTAAAAGCAGTGTGCTGCTTATCAAGATGATCTGGGGAGTATTTTATTCGCATTCAAGTGTCCGCCTCTTAAACAGGATGCTTGTTACAAGTCTTATTAACTCAGACCCCATTTATTTGGCCTTAGAGACAGGGAGCTTATGAAAGAAAGGCACTTTGAGAATGTAAAGCTCTCAGAATCATAGATTGAGAAAATCATTAACCCGGGAAAACAATTGCCTCAAGACACACTGTGCATTTTGATTATATAGTAGTGTTGACTACTTCTTTTTAAAAGCCCTGATTAAGCAGCATTCCAAGTACATCCAAATGGCACAAGGAGGTTATCCTTAACTCTGGAAAAACATGGCCAAGTTCATTTGTATTTGTAAAATCCTTCTCCAGTCTTCTTCCCCAGCTTCTTCTCCTCTACGAGTTTATCCAGCAGCGGGCTTGGAGCAAAGAGAGGGTTGTCTGGCTCTAACAAATGCCACCCTGGTGAGAGAGGGGGAAAGGAGTAGCACGTGCCTGTTACGTAAAGTCTCAATTTGATCAGATGCTCGTTATTTTCAAGGTCTTCATTCCCAACTAACTCACCTGGGGTAGTTGAGAATGGAGGGGTAAACTGCATACTTCACCTGCTCAAAAAGGACTGGAGAGGAATTACAGGACTAAATTCTGAAAATCCAGCAACCTCTTCCACTTTATTCAAGACTAAGCACAGGTCTTAGTGACTCAGGTGATGTTATGCAGATTCCCATAGTGATGAGAACTATAGTCCAAAATCCATAGAACCACAGGTTCCCTGAACCTGGCTCTAGGAGCACACACACACACACAGCCCCAGGACCACTAAAACTCTCCCTAACATAGGGATTGTGCTGATGCAACTGTCATCTTTAGCACCTCCAAGGGAACTGTTGACAAAGATCCCTCGCAGTGGGGGGGGGGGAACCTACCATAAACAGTAGTTTAGTCAAGCTCACTCTTACCAGAAGCAAGACTGAGACAGACAATAAGGAACCCTCTTCTGTGATTCTCAGGAACAGTCACTTTGCTCCCATGTGAGAACAGCAACAGAATTCAACACAATTGAAGTTTCACAAAGCCCCGTTAGCAGTTTGCAAGAACAGGGGGCAGGGGACATACACCATATCTATTTTAACTTGTGAGCCACTTTGGGTTTCTCTTTCGATAAGGAAAGATGCATGTAAAATAGATACTGCATTTTTCGCTCTATAAGACCCACCTTTTCCCTCCTAAAAAGTAAGGGGAAATGTGTGTGCGTCTTATGGAGTGAATGCAGGCTGCACGGCTATCCCAGAAGCCAGAACAGCTAGAGGAAGCACTGTGCAGCGCTCCCCCTAGCTGTTCTAGCTTCTGGCTTAGCCGCACGAAGCCTCCGCAGGGAGCCTTCATTCCCATGCCCTACGGAGGCTTCGCGGGGCTATCCCTGGCTTTTGCGGGAGGTGGAGGAAGGGACAGAGTGCTCTGTCCCTTCTCCCACCTCCCAGAAAAGCCCCTAAGAGCCACGCTCCCTTTAAAGAGCAGCGTGGAGCGTGTGTGCGGCTCTTGGGGGCTTTTCCCCGAGGAGGGAAAAAGGCAGCCCGTCAGTGAAGGGCTGCTCTTCTCCCTCCTCAGGGAAAAGCCTGCAAGCTCCGCACACGCGCTCCTCGCGGCTCGTGAAAGGGATAGCTGAGCAGAGCCTGGGATGCATACAGGCTCTGCTCAGCACTCCCTTTAAAGAATTCCCCCCCCCCTTGCATTCCCCCTCTAAAAACTAGGTGCGTCTTATCCTCAGGTGCGTCTTATGGAGCGAAAAATATGGCATATATCATCAAGCTCGTCAGGAAAAATATACATACCATCTATAATATATTTACTGGTATCCAGACCAACATAGTCCAGGAGTTCGAACGGGCCCATGGGATAGCCTGCCCCGAGCTTCATGGCAACGTCAATATCTTCCTTTGCTGCATCTCCTAAGGACACAGTTAACAGGCAGGTTAACAAAGGTCAGCATCTGTTCTCCCTTCTTTCAAGGCCTAAAACTTGGTTCCAACTCACTAAGGCATTTGCACTCCGCACTCAATAAAGCAGCAGCTTTTAAGAAGGCTTTGCTGCAGAAACTGCACAACATCCGCATACCAGTTAATAGATTATCACTAAAGGTGTGGCTTCCCAGTGGTTTGGGATGGGGGCCACCTGATGTCCTGCTTTTAGCAGGGGTCAGTGGCTTCAGCTTGACTCACTCCTCCCATTTACCTACAAATGGAAGTGAGTGGGCACAATAGCAGGGTCTGCATGGCAGTAGGCACATGCATTGCGGCTGATGCAAAAATGCAGGCTCAGTGCCCAGCATACAGGATCCTGTGCGGTGTAAAGAGATTCCATGACAGGGGCTTAGGCGATTCTTCAGAAAGCTGTGTTAAAGTAGAAAGCACTCCCTGAAAATGGAAAGTATGAAAAATCGTATGCCAGAACTTCCATCTTACTTTGATTTTTTTTTTAGGAGGGTGTGAGCAAAAGGCCAAGGACCAAGCCATAAACTACAATTTAATACATAGAATTACACTGGCCTTTACCTCTCCTGCTGGAATGAATAAAACCTCTCTCAAGTCTGGCACAATTAAAGCAAAACATCGGGTTGCAATGAGATGCCAACCTTTTTCTCTTTTTTTACCACATTAGTTTTAATATATTTTCCAACAAGTTCTTAAAATCCCAAGTCTTAAATTTTTTAAAAGCCACATCAAAAACAAAAATCAGGATGCTACTTAGCCGAAGGGAGGGGGCGAAGACTTAAATTAAAGAATACATTTAATCAGACAAAGCCACATCCCGTTTCTCACCCATGTAAATTTAAAATGGATATATATTTTATGCATGCAGGAATGCAACATTTAACTGAAGCACTTTATATGGTGAGCTTTCAGATAAAACAAAAGTTGTTTCCATAATGCCACTCCTTTGCTTTTTGAAAAATCACTCTAATTT
The DNA here is from genome assembly GCF_027172205.1 of Podarcis raffonei. Taxonomy (NCBI): domain Eukaryota; kingdom Metazoa; phylum Chordata; class Lepidosauria; order Squamata; family Lacertidae; genus Podarcis; species Podarcis raffonei. The sequence continues at coordinate 57,141,678 of NC_070610.1, forward strand.
GTTCTTATACTGCCTTTGAGGAGTAATTAGCAGTATTTGTTGATGGATAAGCAAGAAGTATAGTTAATTTTGTTTCACAAGCTGAAGACTCTTTTATGAACTACAAAGGGAGCTTTTAATATTTAAAATATATTTGCAGAGATCCTGATAATGGAGGTCTTTCATCTGCAAGGGAAGGCTGCTTTCCAAATAAAATGTTTGAAATAACATTCTTAATAGCAGACAACCATGAAAGGGGGCTTAATCTGAACAGTTACAACAGAGTAACTTTCTCTTTAGCTTTTCACACAACAAGCGTGTTTCCTTTGAAGACGACAAGGCTCATTTCAAGGCAGGCTCTCAGGTATGAAAGACAAAAATAATAATTCCTTATTTCCATCAACACAGTACCAGGGCAAGAACTGTCCAGCACTTTGTGCTAGCAGTTAATTTGCCCTTGGCTCATTATTCCTACTCCCATCAAACTGCTTTCATCAACCCCATCTACCCTACAAGACACTGTAGCAGTAAAATAGTACACAGAGAAGAGAAATGGATCACAATGCCCCAAGACATTTTCATTGCTCAAAAACATTTGTGCTGGCCCAGGAATGTAAGAAAGACTGGCAAAGAGAGAACTATGGGTAGATCATAGGATCCAATCTCCCAAAGACCAGTCTTTTTAAAGCAAGTTTCCTATCGCTAACGGCATCAACTATGTCTTTTTGGGAAATTGTTTGTCCCCGGTGCAGCATTTGGAAACCACTTAAGGTATCTTAACCAAATTTTGTGCAATGGTTCCTGAGATGAAGGATCAGGCAGGCTTTTTGTCTGCAAATGAACACCATTTTGAATCAAGATGGCGGACTGGATCTTTTAAAATTGCACTGATTTTATGCACTGGTGTAAAACTGCACTTAATTTTGCTGGTTTCTTAAAATTCCCAAGCAATGCCAGATGCGAGGCTAATATTGATGGCATAAAGATGGGTTTGAAAGTGTGAGCACCATGCTTGCAAACAAAAAATCTCTGAGCAAGATTTCCCACTGCTGCAGCACGCCACCTGTACCTGGCATAGGTATTTACAGAACCGAATGTACAATTTGGATATTTTAGCCCAGAGTATACCCAGCCTGGGCAAGAAGAACAAAACTCATTATACATTATGCCTACTGATGTATTTTTTTTAATACTCACTTTTCAGTTCATGTATCTAGATTCTTTTTGGCTCCAATTTTGTACATAGAGTTAAAATGAAAAAGCTTAAGAAGAACATTGTTCATTACAATGCCTCCAACTGCAATTTGGCACCTCCCAGTTTAATTGAAATGGTAGTTAATAGGTCCAGTTCCAGAGATATCCTCTGTCCCAAAGCTCAATAAGCTAATTTTGGGTATGGGGCGGGGGTGTCTTTAACAAATGAGTAAGAGTTGTAATGGCAGATAAGAAACACATTGTAATCTATCAAAAAGACTGGAATGTGGCCATGCAGACTGTACTAACCAAGTGCCACACTGCTAGATAATGAACAAACTGGGCACACAGGGAATATAAGAGCAATGCTGCACTTACAATGAAAGAAAAGCAGAGTGACAGGGTGAATGAGGAAACACATGTCAGAACGGATCTGGTGTGGACTCTCAATTTGTGTGCATATGCCAAAAGGGTTTTGTCTAACTGAACAAAAAAACAACCATTTTCACACAAGTACCTACGTACTTCACAGAGGTAATTTCCCCACATTAACAGGAATAGTTCCAAGAATTTATTTTTCATTCTGATTTCTGACACGGTATGAAATGCCAGAGAAAATGATTGCTCGAGAACAACGTTCCACAGCACAACACAAATAAGCCGTTCATATCCCACAAAGCAGAACTCTGCTTATCTTTACCCCTCTCAAAGAGCCGAACTGCTTCCATCAGGTAAGGCACAAGGAGCCTGTTGACAATAAACCCAGGAGTGTCCTGTCAACAGAAAGACGGGGATTAAAGTGGACCCTATCAAGTTCTATAATGGTAAGTTATTTCAAAACGTGCCTACGAGGTTGAAAGCAAGAGGAAGGAGAATCAGCTACAGAATGCAATGGACAAGCGATGCATTCCTTGTTATGCCAAAAATACTATGTTAGCATTTACAGAACTCATTCCAATGTTCAAAGTGCTTCACGTGCATTAGCTTGTAACTCTGCAAGTTAGACTAGTATTATTAACCAATGTCTCTGTGTTGTTTCTCCTTCTCCTCCACTTCAAAGCAGATTACAAAAAACCAATAATAATAATAACAACAACCCATAATTAAAATGCATTTACTAAAGCAGAAACCAAACAGCAAGAATGCGAAGAGCCAAAACGAACAGTCAATAAATTATATTATGTAGCTCTGGCGGCGGCTGGTGATGGTGGCTGAAGCCGAGAAGCACTTGTCTAAGACCACTTACTGGCAGATTTAAATCAATGACTTCCTGAGCTTAGTCTTAGTCATTACAGAATACTAGCTTGTCTCATGAGCATCATGAATCTATTCTACAATATTTGTTGTTTCTACTATTCTCTTCCCATCCTTCCCCAAATCTCTTCTATTTGGCTCGGACTGGCCTTTCAGATATGAGCAGCATTTGTAATAAATCTAGTCAGTAATGGTGGTGGGTGGCCTCTGCGACTGGAAGAAGGCAGTGAGACCAACACTCTGTGGAACCACATCCAAGGGCAAGCAGAGCCAACTAATTCTAGTTTTCTCCCCATCCTCTTCCCTGTTCGAGTTCTACAAAGGCAGCAATGAAATTAAGGAGGAGGCAGCTGACAGCCAGAGCCACCCCTCGGATTGGTAAGAAGGCAGGCAGAGGGGGCTGGCAGAACACGGAGTCTTATAAAAAAATCATTTTTGGCAACCTGTTGTCCGTGGTTTTTTTAAAAAATAAAAAATATAAAGGATGACTTCATGAGCAGAGCAGAAAAATTCCCCAATGCAGCCAAGCCTGAAGCACTCTGAACTTACCTGGACCTCCCCCCTCCCACAATATAAAATATACTTGCCTTACAAGAGACCGGATTCTTCCCCAATGCTTTGCTGAAATCCATGAGGGACTCGAAAGTCTTTTGGCTGGTCATTGGCGTCTTGATAACCTAAGAACAAAACCATCAAAGGTAGGTGCACTGGGGTGGGTTTCTCTTTACGTCAACAACAAGTTTAACTTTCATAAAAGAAGCCATCCTGAGAGAGGGACCAACACAATACTTGCTCACACATTACACTGAACACAGGTACACGCTGTCTCTACACATGCAGAAGGGGGGCGATTATTGGTCTGTTGCTGTTCTTATTTTTATTATGTCTTCTGTGGTTTTTATAATGTACTTTTATGTTGTGAATTGCCCTGAGATCAACAGGTGAAGGACAGCATACTAATTTAATAAATAGTAATAGTAATAGAAGTATGTGCGTGAAAGAGCATACACTTTATGATTTCTACAGCTCTATTGTGTATGCAGACTACCCACTTGTTGAACATTATTATTGTTATTTATTATTTGTATACCGTCCTTTATCTGTAGATCTCAGGGTGGTTCACAATCCGTGGATCTCGGGGGTGGGGTTAATATGGAGGTTTGGTGTACACATACTATGCTTTCCCTAGGTACAAGTAATCTATATCTGTGTCAGCTACTCATGAGAAAGAGTCTACATGCAGTGATTTAAAAAATAAATCTGTAACTCTTTTCTGGATAAAAAGCTGCATTCTGTTCACATGTAAGATCTCACTGGTCTGTCTATATGGCTATGTTCATGAGGAGTTTCCTATCCCGGCATAGTCATTTTGAAGAGCTTTCCTTGTTCTTTCAGGGACAATCAGCCGGAAGTAAGTTCACCTGTTTCTCAGCAGCCCTGTTGTGGCTCCGGTTCTCTCGACTCTCACCATTAGAGGGAATAACAGAGCTCCACCTGAATATTCAGCACCACCTTAATTGAGCAGCTTTTATCCTCTGAACACTTGTGCTATCAAAATAGCACTAGAAATGACCAGAGCAGAACAACAAGTGTCGCTATGGGAAACCCTCACTTGGCGGGTGTGCCTAGCACGGACCCCACTCACTTGTGGGTGCCAGATACACCTTCTCCCCCAGGCCTTCCAAGGGTGCCGACATAATGTGCTAGCTGTTAATCAATATGCTGTTCTTTCTGCTCAATTTTTTTAAAAAAATTGTTTTTAAAAGTCTGATGTTTAAATCACATCCTGGTTTCTACTGTAGATTAACATGATTCTATCTGTGGTGCTGGGACGTGGGTGCCGCTATGGGTTAAACCACAGAGCCTAGGACTTGCTGATCAGAAGGTCAGCAGTTTGAATCCCCGCAACGGGGTGAGCTCCCATTGCTCAGTCCCTGCTCCTGCCAACCTAGCAGTTCGAAAGCACGTCAAAGTGCAAGTAGATAAATAGGTACCGCTCTGGCGGGAAGGTAAACGGCGTTTCCGTGTGCTGCTCTGGTTCGCCAGAAGCGGCTTAGTCATGCTGGCCACATGACCCGGAAGCTGTACGTCGGCTCCCTTGGCCAGTAAAGCGAGATGAGCGCCACAACCCCAGAGTCGGCCACAACTGGACCTAATGGTCAGGAGTCCCTTTACCTTTACCTTTATCTGTGGTGCAAAAACCTCCCCTGGGTTCATGACTGATCAAACGCGGAGACAGAAGGTCAAACAAACAAACAAACAAACATGGAGAACCTCTGCAACACACAGGTAGCAAGACACTCCGACCATGCTGCAACATTTTAGAACATTTTCAAAACCCTTTTACCTCCACAAGTTTCATCAAAGGCACCGGATTAAAGAAATGTAGGCCACCAAAGCGATCCTGCCTCGTGGTAGCATTGGCTATCTCTGTGATGGGCAATGATGAAGTGTTGCTGGCAAATATGGTATGCCTGTGGAGAAACAACATGCATTTGGCATCACTTGCAGCTGTCTGCTTTCAGAGAGCCAGTGTGGAGTAGTGGTTAAGAGCGGTAGATTCGTAATCTGGTGAACCAGGTTCGCGTCTCTGCTCCTCCACATGCAGCTGCTGGGTGACCTTGGGCTAGTCACACTTCTCTGAAGTCTCTCAGCCCCACTCACCTCACAGAGTGTTTGTTGTGGGGGAGGAAGGGAAAGGAGAATGTTAGCCGCTTTGAGACACCTTAGGGTAGTGATAAAGCGGGATATCAAATCCAAATCCAAACTCTTCTTCAGGACTCTACAGGCTATTATTTATTTTTATTCATACCACACATTTTTCCTACAAGTAGTTCAAGGTGGCATACATGGTTCTCTCTCTCTCTCCTCATTTAATTTCCACAACAATCCTGTGAGGTAGGTTAGGCTGAGAAGCAGTGACTGGCCCAACACCACACAATGAGCTTCATGGATGAGTGGGACCTTGAAAGCTGGTCTCTCAGGTCCTGGTCCAACACTTTACAGAAGTAAAGAGACAGAACCCTGGAAATTTACTGCTTGAAATTAAAATGTCCCATGTACCCAGAAACAACAAAACCTTACTAGCTGCAGTGTTAAAAAGTTACATCTTACATTTTATTTCATAGTCTTCAAAATGCTGTCTTTCTCAATCTCAAGTAAAGACTCAGTGACACAGAAGTCATAGCCAGATGTCCCTCCAACAAGCTTTTAGTTCTGATTAAGCGTCTACATGGCGCACTCTTTTAAAGTGCAGCCTTTAAAATGCCAGCACCACTCCAATACGCTTAATAAAATCTATTCCCATATTTGCAGCGCCACCTTGTGGGCTATATAATGGGAATAAAAATTAAAATAGTATGGTTCAGAAGCCATCCTGAGAGAGGGACCAACACAATACTTGCTCACAAGTAAGCTAGTGAACTCATTTTCTGTGGTGAACTAATTTTATAAGTCTCGGAAAGAGTCAGTCTGTTAACAGGAAGACAGGAGTGTGGTCCAAATGTACAAAAAAAAAGGGGCTTCTAGAAGTGGTAAAGCCCAATCAATTCCAGTGAATTATTAACAGGTTTAATGCAAGATTTACTCAACTGTGTGGTGCAATTAATAATATTAGCTGCAGTTTAAAGTTTGCCACCTGATTAATCTAGTACCCTTATGAACTGATTATGTGTGATGCTCCTTGTTCCAGTCACTAGGAATGCCTTTTTTCAGTTATGGCTGGTAGGCCAGCTGCAACTTTTCCTGGACATAGGTACTTTTGCCACTGCAATTCATGCACCGATAACCTCAAGACTGGACTACCGTAATGCAACTGTGAGGTTTCCCTAAAGGCTGGTCTGGAGGCTGAAACTATACAGGCGACTCCTCACTTGCATGTAACTGCAGGGAAATATGTTAGTAATTCAATTCTAACCTGAAATGGCGGGAGAGAGCTGGAAAGTCCCCATGGCCTGAGCCAAAGAGGATGTCCATGAGCCAGAAGTCCAGGAGGACGACGACTCCAAGGGGTCCAAAATGGCGTGTGGGAGCTCTTGCTGTTGCCACACTACTCAGCTCAACAGCTGTTGGGCAGAAAGCTGCAGGTATTGCAATGGGCAACCCACTTACACGCATTTCGCTTATGCACACGGCGGGGGGGGGGCAGAATGAAACTTCTGCATAAGTGGGGAGTCACCTGTACAGTGGTACCTCTGGTTGCGAATGGGATCTGTTCCAGAGGCCCGTTCGCAACATGAAAAGGCCGCAATCCAAAGTGTCGTATCCGCGCAGGTGCGCAGCACGATTTGGCGCTTGTGCACATGCATGAAGCGCGATTTAGAGCTTCTGCGCATGCAAGAGCGGCGAAACCCGGAAGTAACCCTTTCCGGTACTTCCGAGTCGCCGCGGGACACAACCTGAAAAAATGTAACATGAAGCAAACGTAACATGAGGTATGACTGTATTGCAAAATGCAGCAGCTAAGCTATTCGCTGGGCGTCCTGCTATGTATACATTACATCCCAAGAGGTTACCGGGTCAAGTTTGATGCTTTGGTTCTCCCCTATAAAGCTCTAAACTTGGGACTTGGTTAGTCAAAGGAGCACCTTACCCTACTTGGTCTGAGGCCCTGTCAGACTTGCGTTCGACCGAGCGACTCTTCCGGTCGAGTCCTCCAACGTGATTAACGACCTGAACCTTTGATGAGGCTCCACGCACGTTTCCCCCATTACACAGAGTATCCAGCACGCAGGGAAGGAGCCGAGATAGTATGAGCTACATTGCAAAGAGTGTTTTATTTCTAACTACGCAGACAGAAAAGAAATATACATGCTCTCTCTGTGAAAGCAGAGAGCAACTGGAAAACAAAGGAACAGGAAACCAGTAACATTACACCTGTCCCCTGTCTTCTGTGAGACTTCCAACAGCCTGGAATGTCTGGAATGCAAACAGAGTCTTGTGACTCCAAGCACTGCACAGTGGCACAAGCAGAAACCAAGCAGAAGCCCCCAGGTTGTGCTCCAGTCCTTGGAGACTTGCTTAGCAGCAGGTTGTGGACTCTCCTTCCTTGGAGGTTTTAAAGCAAAGGTTGGATGGCCATCTGTCATGGATGCTTTAGCTAAGATTCCTGCATTGCAGGGGGTTGGACTAGATGACCCTTGTGGCCCCTTTTCAATTCTGCAATACTATGATTCTATGGCCAGGGAGGGCTCCTCTGCAGTGGTACCCTGTCTAGGGATTGCCATCGAAGCTGATGCAAGCGCCAACACTGATGGTGTTTCAAAGCCTATTAAATGCATATTTATGTTCACAGGCATTTGTGGGCAATTAATTTCAGCGAGACCTTAATTCTACCCTGGATTGTCAGCTGTTATCTTTATCTCACTGAAATATTGTTGTTTTAAAAAATGCTACTGTACACCACCTTGAGACTTGATGCGAGAGCTGGCGCAGAATGCTTTAGTAAATAATAAATGTAAAACCTAACAGGCTACTATCTACTATGGAAGAAGAATAGGAGTCAGCAGACTTCCCACAAACATTCAGTAATAACCAAATAATTCTGATAAAGATACCACTTTAGAATAGGCCTATATTAATTCCCCCCCCTTCAGCCTCCTTAGCTGATTATTTTATCTGTCTAGAAAAAGATATAACGCTGCTCACTTAAGGGTAGGATTCTTCAGAAACTACAGTGGTAGCAAAGATTAAATTTCTTTGGCATGAGCAGCTGGAGGCCTGGGCGGGACTTTACATAAATAATTGGTTGGAGGTGGCTCTTTGGCACGGGGATATCTTTTTAATCTTTGCTCACAAGCGGAGAACTGCTCCACCTCCGTTCGCTTCAGAAGTTAGTATCTTCACTCAGTTCTCAGGCCTCTCCCCGTGAGCAAAAAAAAAGAATCAGGGGATCTTCAAATGATTAGCTACCACCAAATAATATATACAGAATTACGATGAGCTTCCAAACTTCCTGTAGAACTTAAATCTTCATACTGAATGCTTTCTTTTGAAGCATCTCAGTTTGCACTGCTGGTGAAATAGCTGAAATATTTATTTCCTTTTTCACTTTTAATTGAAGAGGCACCTCTTTGCCCAAGTTTTTGGGACAGCTCACCAATCAATCTTGGAATAATCACTGTCTGCTTAACGATCGTAGGTTTCACATACCAGCTCACAGTCCCCTCTCCCATTTAATCTGCTTTCAGTAAGTGGGGAGAGAAACCCTGGAACCAACAACCCATTTTGTGATATCCCAATAATCTGTCTGCAAATTCAAGTCCCCATCTGGAAGCATCTGAAAAGTCTAAATATACAGCTAAACGCCAATCAGTGGGAAAGGGTGGCTAGATAGAAGATTTCAGTTTGCCTCCCCCTCCTCTGTACAGGCCCATATTTTCGTGAAAACTAGTAGATAACAAGGACATTCTGCATTAGTTTTGTAACATTTTATGAACATACTCTGGTGCAAACTTATCCAATGTTTTGAAGAGCTCGTTTTTTACTGCCAAGTTTTCCACAATGGCTTCCACTACGAGGTCAGTGCTGTGGACTACAGAGACTGGATCTGTGCTCGTGGTCAGGTTCTTTAAGGTCTTCTCAATGAACTCAGCACCAGCCTGAGAAAAAAACAAAAATCTGTTCACGGAGCATTTCATTTGCCTTCATAGGAAGGATTACAATTTCAACGGTAAAAATGTGTTTCAACAAATAAAACAAATACAGTGCTGCACATTAAAATTAAGAGCTCCTGCTAGCTGTGCATGAATGCTGCAATCCCCCAGTCTCCTAGCACACCGCTGCTCCTAACACACCATATAGAATATTATCATTACTATTATTAAATTTGTATACTACCCTGTATCTGTAGATCTAAGGATGGTTCACAACATAAAAAACAGAAAATACATAATAAAAACAAAGACAACCCAATAATTCCCCCCTTCCAAATACATTTTAAAGGGCAGCAGATGTCAATCAACCAAGTTTAACCTAGTTAAAAAGGAACATTTTTGCATGACATCTAAAGGTGTATAACGAAGGCGCCAGCAGAACCTCCCTGGGGAGAACAGTCCACAAACAGGGAGCCACTAGCAAAGTACCATATTTACTTGAGTCTAACGTGCCCTTAATTTTCGCAATGTAATTTGTGAAAAAAGGTGGCCAAAAATGGTGAGCATTAGATTTGAGTAAATACGGTAAATTAAGAGAAAAGCAAATAGCCTCAATAACTGACTTGACAATGGAACAGAAATAATTCCGATGGCTACCTACTTGGGGACACAATGCAAGCTGCAAAATAAGACGTTTTCCTCAGTCCATACTGCCACATGGTATGCATGATTATGTGTTATTTACCAGTGTTCAGCCGGTTTTCCAGCAAGACTTGCACCACTTGCGCTCCAGGTTCTTGTCCGGCTTTTCATAGCCTGGAGCACAAAGCCGGAGGGGACACTCAAGAGCGATGTCAACCGCCCATTGCATCTCATCATTTCATATCGAGAGAGACCAGGGCTTTGACAGGATCACCAGCTTTCTCAACTGAAAAATTGCCCAGAACATCCAGGAACATATCCGGCTCCATCAGTCTCTGAGGGTGGGCCATCCAGATGGGCCCACCACCCTTACAGCGGGGAACTGCCACTGTCAGTCCAAACTTAACCAAATAATGGTCTGGCCATGAGAAAGGGAGTACATTGCCTTCCCACTATCTGTCAGTTTGCATTTCTTAGTGCAGAAAGTATTGATCTGATGTGTAGAGATCGTTCCTATTCTGATTAATACAAGACGATTCTATAAACTACTAGAAGCTTCTCTGTGTGAGAGAAGCAGGCAGAAGGGTCATGAGTTGTTTGGGTTATACCTTCTGGGAAGCTGGTTTGAACTGGTTTTCTTATCTCTTCCAATTAAGGTCATGCTGACTATAAATATAGGCCAGAAGGAGCCTGAGTTTTACTTTCTCTTTCTCTTCCTTCTGGTGTGGTGTTTTGTTTCTGTAAGCTACAGTGTTAAGTTTTACCCTTGTTACAAGTTTGTAAGTTTTTGTAAGTGCTGCAAATGGATATTTTTATGGACTGTGCCAATCCTGAATGCATCTGGATTTGTGACCATTACACTCATTTGCCTTCAGCACAAGTAAAGCTCTGCTGGATGAAGTACTATTGCCTCTGGTCTCTTTTTGGGAACTCTGCAACGTGTTTAAGTTTTTCCCTGCACACGAATGATGTCATCTTCATATCACTAGGGGCAATATGTAAGGATGGGAAGGGCAAGATTCAGTTCCCCAATTTGCTAAGACGTGTATATGTGCAAGTCCACACAAGCAAGTGGTTAGAAGGGTTGTAGACTGTTGGCAGCCCTAGGTACTGAATGCAAGCTCACCTTCTTACAATTCCCCAAGGGTAACGTGCAGAAAATCAGCCTACGTATGGAAGTTTGCTTTTGCTTGTTGACTGAGGTTGGAGGCAGGAGAAAGAGCAGAGTTGTTATAAGTGTGGAATTCACCCCAGCTCTTGAAAGGAATCTATTTAAAATATTATGCTAATCTAACAATTTTCTATCTAGGCATTACAGTGGTACCTCGCAAGACGAATGCCTAGCAAGACGGAAAACTCGCAAGAAGAAAGAGTTTTCCGTTTTTCGAGGTGCTTCGCCAGACGAATTTCCCTATGGGCTTCCTTCGCAAGACGAAAGCCCATAGGGAAATCTCCGGGAACAGCGGGGAAGCGCAGCGCGTCTTCCCCACTGTCCTCGGACCTCCTCCGAAGGCTGGCGGTGGGGCGGAGAGACCTCCTCCCGCCGCCAGGCTTCGGAAGGCTGCTCCGAAGGCTGGCGGTGGGGCAGAGAGACCTCCTCCCGCCGCCAGGCTTCAGAACAGGTCCGGGGACAGAGGAGAAGCGCAACGCGCCTTCCCCTCTGTTCCCGGACCTGTCCTGAAGACTTGCGGTGCGAGGAGGGTTTTCCTTCCCACCGCCAACATTCAGAATGCTGTTCTTAATGTTGGCGGTGGGGAGGAAAAACCCTCCTCCCACCGCAAGCCCCGGGAACACAGGAGAAGCGCTGCACGCCTTCCCCTCTGTTCCCGGACCTGTCCTGAAGACTTGCGGTGGGAGAAGGGTTTTCCTTCCCACCGCCAACATTCAGAATGCTGTACTGAATGTTGGCAGTGGGGAGGAAAGCCCTTCTCCTCACCGCAAGCCCCGCAAGCTCTGGGAACAGAGGAGAAGCGCAGCGCGCCTTCCCCTCTGTTCCCGGACCTGTCCTGAAGGCTTGCGGTGGGGAGAAAAGCCCTTCTCCGCACCGCCAGCCCGGCAAGCGGTTTCCATAGGAACGCATTAATTGATTTTCAATGCATTCCTATGGGAAACCGTGCTTCGCAAGACAAAAAACTCGCAAGAAGAAAAAACTCGCGGAACGAATTAATTTCGTCTTGCGAGGTACCACTGTACAAACAATCAAACAAGGTAGATTTGTCACATGCAACCATTATTTCCAATATTTATAAATAATAAAGATCCCACCTCAGGTTTGTCTGCAAACTTTTTCTTTGTCAGCTTTTTCAAACTATCCTCGATTCCTTTCTTGGATTTATTCAGTATTTCATCTGACTGGTCCACTAATATAACAGTGTGGCCAGTGGCTGCAGCAATCTACAGGAAAAACAGGGGAGAAAAATAATGATGAAAAAGGAAAGCAACCCATGGAAGAAAAGAGGTGCACTCCCATTACTAATATTTATTTATTTAGTACATTTATATTCTGGCTAACAACCAGAGTTCAAGGTATGGTTCTGTCCTCACATTTTATCTTCACAACAAATCTGTGAGGTGGATTTGTGGCTGAGATTGTGGCTGGCCCGGATCACTCAGTGAGCTTCACAGAACTCCAGTCCTAGCCCAACACTCTTAACCACTATACTGCTTTGGATCAGCAACACAGGAACCTGACTTATAGCAAATCAGACCATCACTCCAGCTGCTTCAGTACTGTCTACACCAGGCATGGGCAAACTTGGCCCTCCAACTGTTTTGGGACTACAACTCCCATCATCCCTAGCTAACAGGACCAATGGTCAGAGATGATGGTAATTATAGTCCCAAAACAGCTGGAGGGCCAAGTTTGGCCATGCCTGGTCTACACTGACTGGCAGCATCTCTTCAGGGTTTCAGACAGGGGCCATTTGCGATGCTACTCAGACATGCCTGGGATTGAACTGGAAACCTTCTGCATGCAAAACAGGCTCTACAACTGAGCTATGGCCCTTCAGTGCCAAGAAGTGCAGCTAAACATCTACAGAAAGAACCCAGCATTGTTCAGCAGCTGCCAACAAGGATAAAGAGCTACCTTCTATATGGAGCTCAGATCTCTGATCCTATCTCCTTATCAGACAGATTACCCAACCTTCCCCGTGTTACATCCTTGCAAACAAAATATACCCATGATGAAAACTGCAAAATTATAAAAGCAAAAAAAAGCAAAAGGCTTTCCTCCAGTTCATCATCTGGGTACATAAAGAGAATAATCAGAAAAGAAAATGCCATGTGTGTTTTGTTTGAGTGTTTTGAATCATCTTCAGCTCAACCTTATCCAGTTTTAGTGCCCAAACTCGGCAGCAAACTTTTGCAACAGTCTTCAGACTAGCAACTGAAACTGGTTGTACCCAAACGTGCCCCCTAAAGAACAATTCAATTTGAGAAGTGTTGGGCTTAGTAACAAAAACATATGCATCTGTGCACCTAGAGATCTCCTCCCTTCAGGCCATAAGAAAATCTAGGAGCTCTGAAGAAGTTCGAACATCTGTCATCGCTATGTGCCCAAAGTGGCAGTGATCCCAATTGGGAACAAGAATTAAAGCAAGCAGTCTTAAAAGGTGGGGTGAGGTAGTTACAGCTCTCTACCTTCTGGGAGGGGGGGGACAAAAAAGGGGGGAGGGGTGAAATTGATGAATTGTGAGGGAAGACCAAACATTTCCCTAGGTACCAAAGGGCAAGCAGTATCCCTGCAAATGGAAAATGTGCCTCAGCCAAACCTCACATTCCTTACTGGAGCAAAAGGCACTCAGCAAAAAGAGACAAGGGTTTTCAAGATGAACCTTCACCTGTCACACCCACAGAGACCAAACATGGTAACAGAACTCATTTCCTACTTTAGAAAAGTTGCTTTGTAACAGCAATCATCCCCCCCCCCTAAAAACCAGACATTCTCTGACATGGCAAGACCTAGTTCTAGAAGAAAATCTCTTCTCTGCACTACGAGATGTGCTTGGAAATTTAACATATATATTTAAAATAAAGGTTTCTGCAATAAGCTGGGTAGTGCATTTTTATGTTAGCAAAATACCCTTCCTTATGGGGTGTATATATGGTTGCCTTTTACCGCACCGCTTTTTAGTGTATACAATATAGCAAAAATGGTCATTTCACTTGCAGACCTTGAAGACTTGCATTCTCCTACATAAAAGAATCTACAAAATGGGCAAGATAGTAAGTTTTGGGAACAAGGCCAGCACAATACATTTTGCTGCCTGAGACAAAGAACAAGATGGCACCCTTATCACTGCATGTATAGAAGCCAACTGGACAGGAAGATGAATCTTATTTAAGACTGTGCTCAATGGGAAGCAGGCTAGAAGTAATTACAGGTGTTGGGTTTTTAATGTTTTTATAAGCAAAGAATGAAAAAGACATTTAAGTAAAGAACACAGAAATGTTACTATAAAACCAATCTGCAGTGCTTCTTGGATATGTTAAAATAGAAACTTAAACAGTATAGTAACAGTCTGGTTATAGAGTTAATTGCTATATTCCTTTCACTTCAACACATCTTGTAGAGAAAAACACACAAGGGCATTACAGGAATGGATCAGACCAATTATTATTTTTTAAAAAAACAAAACAGAGGGATTGTGCAACGCTCAAATCATTTTTTATTTGAAAATTCACTCAATTTCCCCACAAGACAGAGGTGTACTGTTGGAGGGGTGTGTGGGAAACATTTTTTGGTGTTCCCACTTTTGTGCTTTAGTCTGTTTTTATTACCAGGGGCTTTTTTCCAGCCCGAACTCACTTCCAGCATCTCTCAGGTAGGCCCCATTGTTCAGCGCGAGGGCCTTCTGGCAGTTCCCTCACTGTGAGAAGTGAGGTTACAGGGAACCAGACAGAGGCGTCAAGGCAATGAGCAACTATCTTAATTTTAAAAGACATCTGAAGGCAGTCCTGTTTAGGGAAGTTTTTAATGTTTAATGCTGTATTGTGTTTTTAATATTCGGTTGGGAGGCGCCCAGAGTGGCTGGGGAAACCCCAGCCAGATGGGCGGGGTATAAATATTATTATTATTATTATTATTATTATTATTAAACGAGGGAGGTGTTCATGGTGAGTTCTGGCACCTTTTTTCTAGAAAAACAGCACTGCCGTTAACCACTTTTGAGTCTCTGGAAAGAACAAGCAGAAGAGCAAACATTTGTAACGTTTTTCCTCTGCCTTTCCAAAAGGCGGTTTACAATTCAACAGGAAAACCACAATTAAAGAATCTCTGTGAAACCCAATGTGACATGTAGCTTGCAACAGCAGTATTGTCTACTCCTCTGCAGGATAATATTGTTGAGCAACACCCACAACCTAAGAGAGACAGGCGTCAGCTCTGGAAAGGCAGATTACAAGGAGAGCTATAAAAATCACATGGGACTGGAGGGAAGGTCCACAATCCTATCACCACACCCCAAAAAACCCTCTCCCTTATCACTGCTGACAGCCTCACACAGAGGGAACTCAGGTTACAGTGCTTTTGTATATTGTGTTTTATGGTCTACTATTTGCACAATCCCAGACTACTGAACACAATACTGGTTTTTCCCTTGGCATAGACAGGGTGG
Organism: Podarcis raffonei; assembly: GCF_027172205.1. Taxonomy (NCBI): domain Eukaryota; kingdom Metazoa; phylum Chordata; class Lepidosauria; order Squamata; family Lacertidae; genus Podarcis; species Podarcis raffonei. The sequence continues at coordinate 57,156,958 of NC_070610.1, forward strand.
TTTGGGAGCTCCTTTGCTGCTAGTGTTAATTTTGAAGTGGGAACCCTCAACTCCAGGCAACTGAGTCTTCTTGCAAAGGGCCCTCACAGCTGCAAAAAAAATTAAGCAACCCTATGACAAAACATAGGAAGGGGATTAAGTTGCACTACTCTTTATTAGTCTTTCTGAGGTAAATATCCCACATATCTGGATGGTTAATGCATTTTTCTGCAGGGGCAGAAAATTCTAATTTCTCTCTCCCACCCCCTGGGGTAAATATGTAATAATAATTTGAAATTTGATGCTCTCTCCTCCTCCCTAAGACCTTGAACACTTACCATGACATTTACTCAACCACATTCCACTCAGGCCACATGCATTTAGCTGCCTATCTGATATGAAATGTGCATCTTCCCATCCAAAACAACCAAGCGCAATTTTGTTTCTGGTCTTCAAAAAGCCATGCAGCCGAGGCACGAGAACCTGAACAAGCCTAGCCATGCACTCAAGTGGGCGGGAAGCCTCTGAGTTAGTAACACCTGCAACACACACACACACACGTGTGTACCGTACACACACGTGTCAGGGGCAAAGGGGCGGGGCACGTTTACCACGTTGAGAGACCAAGCTTCCCAGGTGTTCTGAGAAACCCTTACAATAATATTTGCATAACCTACCAATATCCTCCACTTATAAAGAGGCATTAAGAAATTAAACTCGAAAGGGGTTTTCCTGGCAAGAGGCTCCTTCGCCAGCACAGAGGAACAAGATTGTTGGGAGTTTGTGAGGCTTCGGGACACCCAAAATTCCTCGGTGCAATGCAAGGAGGGATTAAATTTTTAAGAATAAAAAAAAGAAAATGCTTTCTTGGCAAGTACTGAAGTACCGATGCAGCCGCCGCCCCTTTGCAGCAGCAGCCGCCGCCCGCGCAGCGCCCCTTCCGCCCCCCGCGCAGCTCACCTGGGCGATCCCGGCGCCCATGAGGCCGCCGCCGATCACCGCCACATGCTTCACCACCAGTTTCTTGGCGGCGGCGGTGGCAGACGAGAAGCGCACGAACGGGCGGGTGGCGAAGGCCATGGCGAACCGGGGAGGAGCAGGAAGGGTCGAGGGGGTGGGCGCCGCGGAGCCGCGCGCCGAGCAGGAGCCTCTGCAGCCCAGGCGGAGGAGGAGGAGAATGGGGAAGAGGGCGGGAGCTCGGGCCTTAAAGGCGTCCCCGCCTCCGCCACTCCTGCAGCTCTCTTCTGCATTGCCTTGCTTGTTTTAGGGCCCTTAGGGGGAATGTAGGTGCCCAGCTCGTTCCCCCGGCCCTATCCAGCTCCGGGCTGCTATTCAGACGTTGTTTTCCGGCAAAAGAAAAGTATGCACGCTCAAAATATTCCCCCGGGAAAACTCGTGGCAAAGGTCACGTCTGAAGCCTGCATTTAAAGCAACTGGCTCCCCACCCACCACCCGCCAGGAATCTTGGGATTTGTAGTTTGTACCGGTCCGTGCAGCGAAGGCTGTAGGTCAGGCATAGGCAAACCTGGCCGTCCAGATGTTTTGGGACTACAACTCCCACCATCCCTGTCCTGTTAGCTAAGGATGATGGGAGTTGTAGTCCCAAAACAGCTGGAGGGCCAAGTTTGGCCATGCCTGCTGTAGGTGATTAAGGAGTGCAGCTCTGTTAGGGGTCCATGCTTTGGCGTTAAAACTTTTCACGGCTGCCTTAGCAGCTGCAGGACAGTTTGTTACTGCCATATTCGGCTGCAGTGCTAAAACGTTCCAGGGAGAAAACCCCATGGAACGCAATGGTCCTTGCTTTTGAGTAAATGGCCATAGGGTTGCGCTTGTCAAGTCAGACGCATTTGCTAACTGGAAACGGAGTTTGTGAGGTCGCCCTGCAAGTCTGTCGTTGCAAACTTTAAAACTTGCTGCACCATTAAGTAGAAGATAAAATGGGCTCTAGCTTATGCCACAATGACATCTGGAGCCACAAAACTATTGTTTACTTTCAAAAAGTGAAAGCAAATAATGACTGTTTGCCATCTAAAAAGACCTACCGTAATATAATAATAATAATAATTTATTTCTACCCTGCCCATCTGGCTGGGTTTCCCCAGCCACTCTGGGCGGCTTTCAACAGAACGTTAAAAACAGAATAAAACTTCAAACATTAAAAAATTTCCCTAAACAGGGCTGCCTTCAGATGTCTTCTGAAACTCAGATAGTTGCCTATTTCCTTGACATCTGATGGGAGGATGTTCCACAAGGCGGGTGCCACTACTGAGAAGGCTCTCTGCCTGGTTCCCTGTAACCTCACTTCTCACAGTGAGGGAACTGCCAAAAGGCCCTCGGACCTGGACCTCAGTGTCCAGGCTGAATGATGGGGGTGGAGACGCTCCTTCACGTATACTGGGCCAAGGCTGTTTATGGCTTTAAAGGTCAGCAGCAACACTTTGAATTGTGCTCAGAAACGTACTGGGAGCCAATGTAGGTCTTTCAGGATGGGTGTTATATGGTCTCGGCGGCCACTCCAAGTCACCATCTAGCTGCCACATTCTGGCAGTACCATAGCCAGTACTAGCTGCAGAAATCCTATCCTCTTGGCTGTTAGTATATTGTCATGTGCTCCGCACTTCTACAGAAGGGTTAAGTTTCTTATGGATGAGAGTGTTTTGCGGGGTGCCTGAGTAACATTTGCAGAAACAAGGGGTGTTGAGAAATTATCTCCTTCACCCACATTACAGATTGTGCTAAACTTTTGCAAACTATACCTTTGCAGAATCGACTCTACAAAGTTATAGTGGGTTTTTTTTTGGGGGGGGTGGAATAGAGAACTTTCAAAGGAAGGAGAGATACATAACAGCATCATAAGCCAAAGGACAGCACTATTTGTAATTGGCATAAAATTAACAAGAACATGATGAATTCCAGGGCAGTTCAAAGATGAATATTGCACAAGGATGCCATTTCCAGCAAGAGGATTACATCCAGCATCTTAGGAGTGCACACTTAAAAGTTACAGTGCAATCAAAGGTTGCTTTGATTCTAAGTAAATCAGGCTGAGACGTTCAGGAAATAGCCATCAGTCAACTGAAATATTTTATACACTTTTAAAAGTACAGCAATTAAAAATTTGTAGCAAGAACATAAAGAGTTTTTCTAGATCACATCCAAGCTATATCCAGGCCAGTGTTCTTGTTTCCTACAATATCCAACGGGATTCCACTTGAAAACAGGGCAGCACACATTACAGTGGTACCTCGGGTTACATACGCTTCAGGTTACATATGCTTCAGCTTACAGACTCCGCTAACCCAGAAATAGTACCTCGGGTTAAGAACTTTGCTTCAGGATGAGAACAGAAATCATGCTCTGGAGGCGCAGCAGCAGCGGGAGGCCCCATTAGCTAAAGTGGTGCTTCAGGTTAAGAACAGTTTCAGGTTAAGAACAGACCTCCGGAACGAATTAAGTACTTAACCCAAGGTAAGTAAAGGTAAAGGTACCCCTGCCCGTACGGGCCAGTCCTCTCGCTTAAGAGGCCGGGGGCCAACGCTGTCCGAAGACACTTCCGGGTCACATGGCCAGCGTGACAAAGCTGCATCTGGCGAGCCAGCGCAGCACACGGAAAAGCCATTTACCTTCCCGCTAATAAGCGGTCCCTATTTATCTACTTGCACCCAGGGGTGCTTTCGAACTGCTAGGTTGGCAGGCGCTGGGACCGAGCAGCGGGAGCGCACCCCGCCGCGGGGATTCAAACTGCCGACCATACGATCGGCAAGTCCTAGGCGCTGAGGTTTTACCCACAGCGCCACCCGCGTCCCTTTTAACCCAAGGTACCACTGTATTATTATTATTCCCGGCACACATTGTCTGTGTGTGTGTGTGTGTGTGCCCACTTACATTAAACACTGCCAGATGATCCACTTGTCTATTATTATTATTACAATTTATTACCTGCCATTCACCCCAAGATCCCAGCTGCTAAATAAGTGTGCTATGACATTTGGGACTTACTGTCATGTGAGGTACCCTAAATTACGGAGTCACAGCTCAGTGGTAGAGCATCTGTTTTGAGTGCATAAGGTCCCAGTTTCAGTCCCCAGGATCTCCTAGAAGAGTCGGGGGAGACCCTCTGGAGAGCTGCTGCCCACCAGTGTAGACAATACTGAGCTAGATGGAGCAGAAGTTGGTACAAGACAACTTCCTGTGTTCCTATGCTAGGGTGCAACTTTTCCAGCCAGTCACTACAGCAACAGCTGATCCAGCTCAGCAGCTCGTTAGCATATATTTAAAATTATATGGTTGATTGAGAAATAATTTGAAGGCATATCTGTTTTGCAGCAGTTTGTAAACCAGTTTGTTTGTGGTTTCCTAGAAAGAATCATTGGAACAGGACTTTTTGTTAAGAGATCCCTAGCATGTCCTCCTTTCCACATCGCCATTCCAGTCCTCCTGCAAAAAAGCATATTCATTCCTCACCAGTTTCAAAAACAGTGTCCTCCCTCTATTTTTTGTATATCTGAAAGTTTCAGGGTTTCTCTAAGCCTTCTGATAACTCCCCTTATGTGCAGTGATGGTATTGTTTTGGCTACATACATTTACAGTACTCACTCGAAATATCTATTTGAGGGACCAATTAGAAACCAGCTAACAATAGATGCTCAAAGTATCTGTTTAAAAAGCAAAATCGGCTTCCAGACAGTATTGCTTTTAAAATAAAAAGGTTTATTTAGACAAAGATTCATACTGAGAAACAGATCTCAGGCTGTATTTAGAAAGATAGGCACCTTTTAAAAATAGTCAGCAATGATCTCAAATGCTAGTTTCTAACAGCAATTATATATTCCATACTAAAATTCTAAACAAGGCATTCGTTTTGTTTTTCATGGGGGAAAGGGAAGAAATAAAGCAGGCAAGGTAAACATCAGCAAGATATAGGCAATCCATGTAATATATATTATCATTCATGAGGCTCTTAACAACTACTAAAATATAGAAATACAGATCTTTGGATCCTGACAAAATTATAAAGTGCTTCATTAAAAAGGCTGCCTTATTACAAGAGGGCTTACATGCCATACAAAGAATCAGTTGCATTGCCAGCCATGTCGCCCCCGCCACACTCTGGCTGTTTAACAGTAGTCAGCTGAAAATTAGCAGTGCAATTTTAGTTTTTCCATTGAAGTTTCCAGTTAACTAAGAATGGCCCAAGGAGTCCGAGTCCCCTTTCCTAAAGGTTTCTCTGCACTGCAGGCTTTCTGTAGCTCATACCTGCACAGTGTTGATTCATAAGCTCCTATCCCGTTTGTCTCAAGTCACTACTTCCTGGAAATGAATTGGAAATGAACTCCATGATTATATCAAAGCAGCTTATCCTCTGCCAAAAAGGCCAGCCCAAGGCTTTGGCAGTATGGCTTTACCTCCCAGGATATGCATGTATTATTATCATACATGCATGTGTCTGGGGGAACTGTTATGTGCCAGCCATCTTCCTAGATGGCCCTTATTTAAAATTACCGTATTTCAGATGCACACAGATAGCACAGTGAAGGGATGCAATTGCCTAAATTCATGCTAACCACACACACAAAATGTTCCTGTTGTGTGTGGATCCATGCATTACCGTTTGTGCCTTCATATCCCCATTAGCAGGAATAAACAGAGGTACCAAGAGACAAACCTCGTGTACCTACAGGTGTATATATAATTTGAGCTGTGAGCCTCCTGTGGAAGTGATCTTCTCCCTCCTTGGACGAAGAGGAAAGAGATTCTGTATGGTTGAAGGCAGCAATGCTTCTGAATACCAGTTGCTGGAAACCACAGGAGAGGTGAGATTTCTTCTGCTGAAATCCTGCTTGCTGGTTTACCACAGACACCTAGTTGACCCCTGTGAGAACAGGGTGCTGGACTAGATGGGCCAGCAGGCTCTTCTTGTTGTTTTTAGAAACCAGCTGTGCACAGCACTGATTGTCTGGAATGGTGACATCACTAACCCACCTCCGCTAGAGTTTTCAACACTTCAGAAATGCTTCTATGTTTTTAGTATTAAAGGGGACGAAATGCACATTTAATGGAACAAATGCACACTCAATGCTTTGAAAGTTAAAAGAAAGAAAAGCAGTCAATCAGTCTGAAACATGAGGGAAGGGCAACCCTGAAGACTTGAATCAGGGGTGTGTAAGGCTGCTCTTTTCACAGTGAAGGCGGATAGAAGTCAGACTCACCCCACAGGAGCAAAAACCACAGCAAATCCTATTTTTATTATACATCTCTCTGTACCTTCAATGTGTCCATTTTAAAGGATGTCACGACTCCTGTATAAGAGAGAGATACCCACTGTTGTGGTATGTAAAACTGAATTTTTATGTTTTTCCTCCTTCATTTCTAAGCTAATGTAAAAAGCCACTCAATGCCTGACATTAACAGTCTCTGCACCAGTTGTCACTTGTCATCCGGCAACTTCGAAGACTAGAAGCTTTTATTCCTTTTCCGCATTCAAAAAGTTTCAACACATTTAATGGAAGAGCCCACAGGCTAAGGGGAAAGTGCTTTATGAGCCTGTGAGTACCCTGTGGGCTGCAGGTTTCCCATCCCTGCTCAGGGTTGGCGATTTTGTTACTGAAGTGCATTTCATATATAGCCCTGAATTTTCGTAAGAGTAATACAAACTTCATGCAGTGTTCTTGTCTGAGGTTCCTTCATCTCTTTAAGGCAATGATGTTGAATGGAAGTGGAGCTAAAGTCAGGCCAAATCTTCCTGCCATCGATGGCTTCTCCATGTCTTCGGGAAATTGAAATGTGAAATTTTGCAGGAGGCTCACAAACATCAAGAACAGCTCCATCTTGGCAAGTTGTTCTCCCATGCACACACGTTTTCCTGAAAAGGAAAGCAAAGTGGGTGAGAGAGATGAAAGGGGGGGGGGAAACTTCGCAGTTTAAATAAATATTAATAATCTCTGTGGGAATCCATTTTTAAAAAAGGAAAGAAAGAAATGCTACGAGGTCCAGGATGTACGCTATGATAACCAGGCTTTTATAAATCCATTAAGGCAGTTCCAAATTTATTAAGCACAAAGAAAAGAAAATGGTATAAAATAATCCTCTTTATTCACTATCAGACTAAACTGGTTTTGCTGGATCCTGTCCCATATAAGACAGCTAAATATAACTTAATAGACCAGAGATGGGCAGAAGGTAGCTTAGAATCTCCCTGTTGAACTCTGGGTGATTTGACTGGGAAGGGTTTACAACAATAGCAACAACTGCAACAAAAAATAACTTCCCAACTAAATTAGGCTGCTGAAATGAAGAAAGCAGCAGGAGGAGCAGACTATTGTGTGGAATGACTATGAGCTCCGTTCAGTTCTGGTACTGAAAGCAAATTCCTAGCATTAGAATGTGCTCAGAGGTAAATCCTGTTCTTTAACTTTTGAACCACTTTAAACCTTGGAGTTTTAGTAAAACAAAGCCTGAAGACTGTCCTCCCCTGTAATGGACTATAATAGACTGTGAGCGGCTCTGAGATCTTATGATGAAGGGCAGTATATAAACCCTAATAAAATAAAGTAAAAATAAATAGGAGAGAGAACAGCAAGCATTTTCCTGGCCTTCATAAATGATGAACATACAATACTTAATGTACACTGCTTTAAAGATGTCCTACTGCGGTTCGAAACCCCGTGGCGGGGTGAGCTCCTGTTGCTCGGTCCCTGCTCCTGCCAACCTAGCAGTTCGAAAGCACGTCAAAAGTGCAAGTAGATAAATAAGTAAATGGCGGGAAGGTAAATGGCGTTTCCGTGTGCTGCTCTGGTTCGCCAGAAGCAGCTTAGTCATGTTGACCACATGACCTGGAAGCTGTACGCTGGCCAATAAAGCAAGATGAGCACCGCAACCCCAGAGTCGGTCACAACTGGACCTAATGTTCAGGGGTCCCTTTACCTTTACTATCAAGAGATGGTGTCCCCACAATCTGCACCCCCATCCCTCCCTACACACACCAAACAGAGTTGAATTACCAATTCCAAAAGGAATAAATGTTTCTTTTTTGATGAGCTGGCCATTTTCATCCAGAAACCTTGCTGGGTGGAAATCATCCGGATTCTCCCATATGTTGGGATCTCGGTGCACGGACCACAAGTTTGGAATGATTATACTGCCCTTTGGAATAGTGTAGCCCTGGAGCACTTCAAACAACAACAACAACAACATATACACAACCAGAGAGGTACACAAATTAATAAATGGCATTACCCTTCTGGAGAGATTTTACACATAAACATATTAATCAAAGGAACATAAAATGCTTGTGTTTGGGTTGGGTTGGTTTGTGGGAAAGTGTTGCTTCGTGACTGAGAGAATGCACGCTTGTGTATTTCTACGTGCCATTAAAATGGTATTGTGGACTTCTCTAGGAGCGGGAAGGGGCAAATAAAACCCTCACCAAGGGCACAGAAAACGAAAAGCTTACCAAAAACACAGACCCTTTGTTATCAGAGCACTTTGTAAACACAGGGGTTGCTTGCTTTAAGTTTATCAGCTGCTAACAGATACCATCTGACCTAAAGGAGGAGCACACTCCGTGAAGCAACACTGCAAAGTCCAAGCTGCAGTTTACAGCAGCTGAAAATCAGCCCTGGGTGACTTGTCTAGTTGCAAAAGCAGCTCATTAATGAAGTATCTACTACATGTGCAATGCCTGGAGGTGCACAACAGTTCAAGCACTTAAGAAGAGTTTGGATTTGATATCCTGCTTTATCACTACCCTAAGGAGTCTCAAAGTGGCTCACAATCTCCTTTCCCTTCCTCCCCCACAACAAACACTCTGTGAGGTGAGTGGGGCTGAGAGACTTCAAAGAAGTGTGACTGGCCCAAGGTCACCCAGCAGCTGCATGTGGAGGAGCGGAGATGCGAACCTGATTCACCAGATTACGAGTCTACCGCTCTTAACCACTACACCACATTGGCTCTCTTACGCCTGACCACAGTCCATTCTCACTTCAGCTCTGGTATTGCTCTATAAAGCAGATAAATATGTGATAATGGGCAATTTGCCTGTAAAACTCCAGACTCTCCTGTCCCTGGCAACCCTGGAAAGCTGCTGCCAGTCTAGGATAGACCAAAAGACCTAACAGGATAGACCTAGTATAAAGAAAGCTTGTTCAAATTTCAGCCTTCCTTGTTTCTCTCCAATGTGAAAATCAGCTTTTGGCTAAATGAACTCGTACCAAAATGTGAGAGCAGCAGCCTATCAAAAACGCTTACCTGTAGTTTCTGAGGCCATTCGAGGAATTGAAAGAGGTACAACCACCGTCATCCTTTGAACTTCCATGATGGTTGCTTCTGTGAAGGGCATACGTGCCTTGTCCGCAAGGGTAGGAGGCCTATTGCGCCCAATGACCAACTCAATTTCTTCCTGGACCTTTTCTGTGCAAAACAAGAGACAGTAAGATGAGCACTGGGACTAAATGGCTAAATTAGGGTTGCCATGTGTCCTCTTTTCCAGGACACATCCTCTTTTTCAGGGGTAAAATTTCTGTCCAGGTGGATTTTGTTAAATTTGCCAAAATGTCTCTGGCTATACTTTCTGGATGAGACATAGACATAGCTGGTGGATGAAGGCTTTCCTCTTCTCTTCTCCTGCCCCTCTCAGCAATATATCACAGCTTCTATAGCCTACTTATAGTAGGGGTATTTAAAATGAGAGTCGCCTTCTTTTTGCTCTTCAAATTAGGCAATCCTAGCTAAATGGGCTTTATGCAATTTATTTACTTTACATTAGGTTTCTATGATGGCATCATGCACTTCTGGGATTAGCAAGCAAGGCTGCAAAAAGAAGAGAGAGATTACACTCAGACCTCTCTCTTTTAACAAATTAAATACTAATTGCATGTCAAACACTGCCCTCCAGTGTCTACAATCAGAAGTATTACTGCTGTGATCCTAAACATACTTGACTTAAGGGCACTTCCAGATTTTTGCTATTTTCAGGTGGGATTTAATCATATAATACTAGCAAATTCAGGTTGTGCAGTAAAAGTTTGCTGGGCTCTTGCACACATACAATCAGGCTTTTTCAATAAGGAAAGTGATGGGGAAATGCACTGGAAAGTATGGGATGGAAATTGCTTGACATGAGGTCAGCTATTCTGTACACAGAGCAGAACAAATGTTCAATAAGTAGCCAATGTCACCTAACATCCCCCCAAACTTTGCCCACACTAAGCAGGATGGATGCTCAATAAACAGATTGTCTGGAAGCGACTTTAGCCACGGTAAATACCGTATTTTTTGCTCTATAAGACTCACTTTTTCCCTCCTAAAAAGTAAGGGGAAATGTGTGTGCGTCTTATGGAGCGAATGCAGGCTGTGCAGCTATCACAGAAGCCAGAACAGCAAGAGGGATTGCTGCTTTCACTGTGCAGTGATCCCTCTTGCTGTTCTGGCTTCTGAGATCCAGAATATTTTTTTTCTTGTTTTCCTCCTCCAAAAACTAGGTGCGTCTTATGTTCTGGTGCGTCTTATAGAGCGAAAAATATGGTAGATGGAACTCTATGTGAATTAGATAAGATTAGAAAAGGTCTTTACAGTGAAGGTCATGTTAACACCTTTCAGAGAGCTTTGTGTACCACAGACTGCCATCACACCATCATCTTTTGACATTCATGCCACTACGCATCTAACAAACACTCAAAACGCAGCTGTCTGTTTTCTGGAAGAAACTAAGAGAATCAACTTTTGGGAAACAGAAAGCATTAAATGTACGCCAAGCAGTAAAATTGACTGATTTTAGCTGCTCATCACAGCTATGTGATTTAGAAATCGAAATGGCTATGGGGTGGAAAGAGAATGAATAAAAGCTGGAATATATTAAAAACATTTCGTTTTTTGAGTTGCTTCGCAAGACGAATTTCCCTATGGGCTTGCTTCGCAAGACAAAAACGTCTTGCAAGTTTGTTTCCTTTTTCTTAAAACTGCTTGAAGAGGTGCAGTTGCGACTTGACCGTGCTTCGCAAGATGAAAAATTTGCAAGACGAAAAAACTTGCAGCACGAATTCATTTCGTCTTGCAAGGCACCACTGTATAATAACTTATTAAAATGAACCCCATCTGCAGCCATCTACTTGAAACTGTCCAGTTTTTTTTTACAGAATTGGGGAGTGGGTTAGAGAGTGGTTAGAGAATGGTTGAGGGAGTTGGGAATGTTTAGCCTGGGAAAGAAGAGACTGAGAGGAGATACGATGGCCATCTTCAAATATCTGTCACATGGAGGATGGAGCAAGCTTGTTTTCTCCTGCTCTAGAGGGTATAACCCAAACCAATGGATTCAAGTTACAAGAAAGGAAATTCCAACTAAAGGTTAGGAAGAACTTTCTGGTGGGAAGAGCTGAACAGTCTCCCTCGGAAGGTGGTGGACTCCCCTTCCTTGGAGGATTTTAAGCCAAGTTTGGATGGCCATCTGTCATGGATGCTTTGGCTGAAACTCCTGCATTGCATGGGTTGAACTAAAGGACCACTGGGGTCGCTTCCAACTCTGCAGTTCAATGATTCTATGTCCAGTACTCATTGAACTTTAGGCGTCAGTGGGTGGGGGAGCTGTCATTTTGAAGTTTGCTTTTTGTCTCTTTGCATACCTCAGGATTCACAAAAGCATGCCCATAGCTATCTGCTTTTTCCTCAGTGACCCTGTTTTGGGTTCCTATAAGAACATAATAAGAGCCCTCTTGGATCCAACCAGAGCCTCTTTAGCTCGGGACCCTATTCACCCAATGGCCTGTTAGAATTCTTGATCTATGATTGCAGTCATGGGATTTTTGTCTATCACATGGCGGTATATGTTTTGACTCCACAGAGTGGGAAGTGAGGGAGACAGGATGTTAGTGTTACTGTGTTCCATGAAGTGGGACTATTGTCCTTTGTTCTTTTTCTCTTTGCTGTCTGATGCTGGAGAGAGAGGGAGCTATGTTGCAGTGCTCCGCGTGTGTTTATATGTAGATAAAGTAGATTAGTCAAAATGCTGAGTTGTTGAGGTCTGTCACGCGCATGATACACAAACTCTGCGGATCTCTAAATGTGCCAGTGTTGGTTGGCATCGGTCGCTGTGATGTTCGGACTGAAGAAAGCTTACGAAGCTCTGGAACAATCGACCAGGAGGGAGAGAACATGCCAGTCGGGCATGTGTCTCTGCCGGGGTCCTACTCGAGTGTAGGTTGAACTCCTGGCATGGCCAACCAGATGCCTATGGCAACAAGCCCCAAAGGAAGACCTGAGAACAACTGCTCCCTCCATCAGCTACTACAATTCAGAGGTATATACTGCCTAATAGATAGATAGATAAAAATGGAAAGCTGTCTTTACACTGTAGCATGAGAGAATAGCAGGCAGGCAGGCAGGCAAGCAAGCAGCACAGGTGGCCACTGGCCAAGGCAAGCTGTTTGAAGGAGGGGGGGAGGTGCCCTATATTAAACACAGTCGCAGCGAGACATAACAGAATGGGACAGACGCTTCAGAGAGGAGTTTGCCGGACCACTCTCTGAAACGCCTCCCACCCTCCTTTAAAAGGGAGCGAGGATTGGGGCAAGCTGTGAGGGGACGTGGGTGAAGTCTAAAGCAAGGGGGGGTTGGTCACCCAGGTGTGAGGGAAGAGAGTTATCAAAGGGGTTGGTGAGGAGGTGTGGTTGGCAAGCAGAGTGAGCAACAGGGGTGGTAGCCCTGTGTGTTGGTGTGTGTGTGTGTGCCTAGAGAGGGAGTGGGACATCGTTTTGACTAGTACCCATGGATAGCCTTTCAGCACCAAAGTACTGTGTTCCCTGTTAGAGGCAGCGGGTGATTGTTTTCCATGCAAGATTTGATCAGAAGGGTGCAGCTGTGGCCATATTATACACCCAGTTCTTCCGAACAATGCTGTGGAAACACCCCCCCCCCAAAATGGATAGCTTGCATAATAAGAGCAAACCCAATTAAGAATCAGCCACTGGAGAAAGGATGACATTTACTTTGTTCCTGCGGGTGAAGCGACATGTAAAGCAGACTCCAGAGAAGGGTATTGGATGTGGTGTCTGTGCCTGCGATGAAAAGGTCCGCAATAATAAAAAACAGGTAGTCTTCAGTGAAGCTGCTCTCACTGTCTATCTTCCTTTCCTCATCTGCGTGAAGGAGGTACATGTCGATGAAGTCTCGGGGATTCTGGCTATCGAGGGTTTCCCGGTGCTGTGCAATAATGGTCTTCAGGAAGGCTGTGATATCCAGCTCAATCTGCCTAAGCACTCGGAAAGGATAGATTGGGAGGTAGTAGAGCCAAGGGCAGATGTTGACCAGAATCATGTGACTGTTCAGGCTTATCTCCAGACCACGAGACATGAGCTTCAGCATGGTCTTGAAGCCGGCGTCGTCATAGTCAAATCGCCTGCTAAACGCCATCGAGCAGATGATGTTTGCCACGGCGTTGCCAATTATGGGGAAGGGGTTGAACTTCTCGTCCCCGTGCTTCAGGATCTCGGCTTTCACATACTTGAATTCTTCGATTATTTTAGGCTCCAAGCTGTGCTTTCCTAATCCAAAGTGACGGAGGGTTGAATGGGAGAACTTCCTCTGTTTCTTCCACACCGGACCGTAAGGGGCAAAAACCACACCTGGAGGAAAAGAAAGGGGGAAAACATTGGAATCGAGAGCAGAGTTTTCGGTTTTGTTTGTAAGATACCTTGAAGCTTTGAACTACAGGAAATCCTGGGTTCTCCCCTGTTTTCATTTCATGTGACGTGGGTGGCGCTGTGGTCTAAACTACTCAGCCTCTTGGGCTTGCCGATTGGAAAGTTGGTGGTTTGAATCCACAGGACAGGGTGAGCTCCTGTTGCTCTGTCCCAGCTTCTCCCAACCTAGCAGTTCAAAAGCATGCCAGTGCAAGTAGATAAATAGGGAAAGTAAACGGCATTTCCATGCGCTCTGGCACTTGTCATGGTGTCTTGTTGTGCCACAACCATTTTAGTCATGCTGACCACATGACTCGGAAAGCTGTCTGTGGACAAACACAGGCTCCCTCAGCCTGAAAGCGAGATGTGCGCTGCAAGTCCATAGTCGCCTTTGACTGGACTTAACCATCCAGGGGTCCTTTATCTTTACCTATTTCATATTTCATAATATTTACACACTGCTTGATTGTAAAAAACAACAACCCCAAAACCTCAGAGTGGTTTATGAAAAAGTTCATTGAATCATAGCATCGTAGAATTGCAGAGTTGGATGAAACCACAAGGGCCATCTAGTCCAACCCTCTGCAATGCAGGAATCTTTTCCTCAATGTGCAGCAGGAGGATGGTCAAGATTATGCTCTGGGTACCTTCCAACTCGATGATTATGTGATTCTAATACTTTGTGTAAAGGTAACCACATGTTGTTGCTGTTGTTGATGATGATAATTGGACCTAGTTACCAGCAAAATTTAAACAACAACTCCGGTTAAAGAATGGTTTCCACCTAGGCAATAACAAGATAACAGTAAGACAAGAAACAAACAAGGATAGCCAGTTTAGTCATTGCTCACTAGGATTATATTCAATTAAGCAGAAAAAAATACAAAATGGAAAATAGAAAATTATAGGAAGAGGCAACAGAACAACCAGAGTTATTGGAATTATAAAAACTTCTCATCTCAAAGACCCCCTTCCCTTCTCCATTAGAATACATTGGCTGAAAATAGTATTTAAGCCCTAGATTTTCAATGGCTGTTAGTTCTCAAAGCTCCAACATGGACCCCTTTTCACTCTATGCTCTCAAGGAGCAGCCTGACACCATGCTTCACTACAGGACTGGTATTTCTTGCCTTGCCTAGTAGTATGGGTTCTGCAGCAAAATTGCCACACTCACTTTCAGTATGCTTTTGAGATTCTTTCACTCTTTAGATCCAGATGTGATTGTACTGTAGGATTTGCTGCCTGCTTAAGTTGCAATTTTGCTGTCTCAAGCAGCATTTATATATTCCGTCCCTTTCATTTCATGTAATAAACCATAAAATAAATCTTTATTTATTTTATGCAAGAACTTCTTGTGGGCATAAAGTGAAGGGTAAACACATTCATGACAAACACACGCCTTAACGCTAGCAAAAGTCCCTAAAGCTCTCGGTAGTGTGTGCATGAATACACATGAACGCTGGGCACACATGTGGGTTCAGACACGTACACTGGAACATATTCATCCTCCATCTAGGCAAGCAAGAAGCAGGATCAGGGTTCAAGGATGCATTGAGGGTACAAAGTGAAATGGTTCAGGACTGTGGATTGGGCAAGCTCTGACTCCAATGTTCAAGTCCAAACTTGCAAAATAGTATTATTTACACACGGTTTTGATAACAAGTTATCAGGGTACCATAGGGACGCAGTGGCGCTGTGGGTAAAACCTCAGTGCCTAGGACTTGCTGATCGTAAGGTCAGCGGTTCGAATCCCCGCAGCAGGGTGAGCTCCTGTCATTCGGGCCCAACTCCTGCCAACCTAGCAGTTCGAAAGCACCCCTAATTGCAAGTAGATAAATAGGGACCGCTTTATAGCAGGAAGGTAAACAGCGTTTCCGTGTGCGGCGCTGGTGCTGGCTTGCCAGATGCAGCTTCGTCACGCTGACTACGTGACCCGGAAGTGTCTTCGGACAGCGCCGGCTCCCGGCCTCTTGAGCGAGATGAGCGCGCAACCCTAGAGTCGGTCACGACTGGCCCTGTCGGGCAGGGGTACCTTTATCAGGGTACCATATCTTCACATCTACTTGTGATGAAACTGTAGTTGCACTGTTGCCAAGATATCAACTTGCTCAATTGGCTTTGAGACCAAGCAAGGGTATGAATTTGGTTGCCCCAGCTGAAAATGCCACAAGGGGTCCCATTACACCACACCGACCCCTTTATCAGTAAGCTGCTGAAGAGGTATCACTTATGATTAGGTATGGGTGAATCTGCAAATTTCAGCTTCTCCTGGTTTCTCATTTTTCCAGTCTTCAGTTCTCCACATTTCCACATCAGTTTGCAATTTTTTTATTTTAAAAAAATCCACCAGCATTTTAGCACAAATTTATCCTGTTATACCTATGTTTATATGCAACTTTGCTTAATATACACAAAATATAATTCATTTCTGTATGTTATCTTCACTAATATATGCACAGAATATATGCAAATATAACATAATATATGCATATAATATATGCAAAGAAGAAGAAGAGGAGGAGTTTGGATTTGATATCCTGCTTTATCACTACCCTAAGGAGTCTCAAAGTGGCTCACAATCTCCTTTCCCTTCCTCCCCCACAACAAACACTCTGTGAGGTGAGTGGGGCTGAGAGACTTCAGAGAAGTGTGACTGGCCCAAGGTCACCCAGCAGCTGCATGTGGAGGAGCGGGGAAGCGAACCCGGTTCACCAGATTATGAGACTACCACTCTTAACCACTACACCACCCTGGCTCTCAAACCCTAGCTGTATACAGCTTGAGACCTGGACTTTTGAAGGAACACCACCTCCCACATCAACCTGCCTTCCTCAGAGCCCTTCCCGATACCATCCCTCTAATCAGTAGGGAGCAGGGTGGCAATGGGAGAAGAGGGCCTTTTAATTAGATAAGGCCCTTAACTTAAGACACATGCTGGAATCACATTCTGCTTACTTCAAAGCAACGTACTTTTATGCAATTTCATAGAATTGTAGAGTCGGAAGGCGGGCTCCCAGGGTCATCTAGTCCAACCCCCTACAATTCAGGAATCTCAGCTAAAGCATCCATGATCCAACCTCTGCTCAAAAACCTCTAAGTGTAAAATTTCCTTAGTATAAATGTCTCGGTGACAAGAGGAATGGATCCCATGTTAAAAGGCAAATGCTTCTAGTCATGTTAGCTTTGCAGCATCGTTTTTTGAAGTAGCTATTGAGAGCTACTAGGGACACAGGTGGCGCTGTGGGTAAAACCTCAGTGCCTAGGGCTTGCCGATCGCATGGTCGGCGGTTCGAATCCCCGTGGCGGGGTGAGCTCCCATCGTTCGGTCCCAGCTCCTGCCCACCTAGCAGTTCGAAAGCACCCTTAAGTGCAAGTAGATAAATAGGTACCGCTGTATAGCGGAAAAGGTAAACGGCGTTTCCGTGTGCTGCTCTGGTGCCGGTTCGCCGGAGCAGCTTCGTCACGCTGGCCACGTGACCCGGAAGTGTCTGCGGACAGCGCTGGCTCCCGGCCTCTAGAGTGAGATGAGCGCACAACCCTAGAGTCTGTCAAGACTGGCCCGTACAGGCGGGGGTACCTTTACCTTTTACTGAGAGCTACTCTAAATTCCTTTGCTCCTTGTACAAATCTCTGAAAGCTGCTATGGTGCTTAAAAGGCTAAATGTTGGGCTACCTGATAAGGCAGAGCTGCTCTTTTTTGGACTTGCACAACCAAGAATTGACTATGTTTCAGAAGACTATTATTCTTTTCCCAGGAGAACCAAATTCGGACATGTCTGATTATACAAAAGAGTTGCACAATATTAATTTGGAACTTTAGGGGAAGTTTATGTTTGTTTATTGTTTTGCAAAATTAGCAGAGAAACTATGAAAATGGGCAACAGAAGGCAAGCAAGGGATAAAGGAACAGAATGCAGACGAGGAGCAAACTGTCTCTTCATCTGGGCCATTTGAAGAACTGCCTCAATATTTTCAAACTCTACTTTCATCCTGCTAGAAACTTTGGCGGGGAACTTCCAAAGACTGTCGAAATTACAACTCCTGACTACACAGCGGGGGTGTATGTGTGTGTTTGCTGACTGTACAATAATCCCTGTTAGTGTATTTGGAAACTACATTTATCCGCAGCGCTTCTTACAAGTCCAAGTGAATTGTTTGGGCAGAACTGGGAGATTGCAGAGTTATCTGGTGCTCTTCTCCAACTATTTTAGACTGACAGGGAAGCTGCAAAAACAAACACAGCATCACATGGCAAAGTGACCTTTATTAGAAAGAAGAATCCTGAATAGGGATAGAACTCACAAACGTATCTCTCTCACCCCGTCATGTTATACTGCAGTATTCAACAACAGGTGCCAGTGGTTTCCCTTTGCAGCAGGTTATATGGGAAACCTGAAAGGCAACAGAAAATCTGCATATGCGATCAGCTACAACAGTCTGCAGCTTTCAACACACAGGTGTCGCTGGCAAAGAATTGCTGGAAACAACTACATGTGTTAATGCAGAAAAGATGCCGCCAGCAGCATCACCAGAGGCCTCTATGAAGTAACTTATCTTACTCTTACTAAAGGACTGCCAACTATCTGAGAAGTTAAGTACTCAGCTATCTCCTGTTAAACTTTATTGCTGCAGCAATAAAACCGCTAGCACATTTGCAAAGCTAAGCAGGATCCGATAAGGTTTCAAACTGGATGAGGAACTGCATGCTGAGATTTCTGTATTGCAAGGGGTTGGACCCTTGAGGTCCCTTTCTAACTCTGCCATTCTTGGATTCTAAGATTCACTACCAACAGAATAGGGTACAGTGCGTGCTTGGCTGTGTGTTTTTTGTGGGGGATGCCCATGACAGTTTGCAAATGGGTTCACAGGCCCAAGAAAGGTTAGCAACCCCAGTGCTACAGGGATTGATGCCAGCGAAATTGGCAATTCCCACTTATATGAGCATCGCCAACAGATGGCCAGAGTAAAATCAGATCTATAGGGTTCTGTATTTTGCTGAATATTTTATGTACATCCACAGACGCTTCCTCGGTCTCTTCCACTTTAGAACTCTACTGCCCCCTGAATAACTGCAAAGTAATTATCACAATTCCAACATTCTTATATACTGGCAACTAGTGCAGATCTCTGAGTGCAGGTGCTATGTGCTCACAAGGTCTCACTCCTGTCAGCAATTGAGCTGCCGCATCCTGCACTAACTGCAGCTGCTGGATCAAGTGTGACAGAAGCACAACATAGAGCACATTGTGGTAATCCAGTCCTGAAAGTCTGCTGGTTTTCCTCGCAACAGAGTCTTAGGCAAACCACATAGCACAGTCCAACAATAATGTTAGCCTACCTTACAGGGCTGTTGGAAGGATTACTGCAGGACAGTGGAAATATTAGGAAATACGTCCCACCATGTTCAGGGAGCTTAGCTGCATTGCTTCAAGTAGCCTTTGCCAACCTGGTGCCCTCCAGATGTTATAGAACACAGCTCCCAGCAGTGAGAGATGGGAGTTGAAGCCCAAGAACATCTGGCTTATGGCAATATATGCAAAGCACTCTGTTAATCCTAAGAAATACTCTCATCAAGCCCCTCAATCAAAGACGTATTTCACTCCCTCCTTGACCCCTTCATCACGGCATGTCGCCCAACTCTCATGCCCGGGGCCTGGCACTCCAAGGGAGCCCTGCAGCTGGGCCTGCCACTCAATAATCCTAATAGGACTTCCTTCTTGGTGTTTATTATTATTCAAGTTATATACCCCAGCCACAGGTGCCACATTCACCTGGCTGCTGCCATTCCGCTTAACGGGCCAACGTATGCAGCTGCCAGGAGTCATAGAATCAGAGAATTGGGGAGTTAGAAGGGTCCCCACCCCCTGCAATGCAGGCCTCTTTTGCCTGACGTGGGCCCCAAACCCACGACCCTGGGGAAGGGCTGCCAAATTGCCCCTTTGCGGATCTGACCCCTTCCCCACGCCGCCCTCTTTGCCTTACCTTTCCTCTTGGAGATGAGGGCCACTAGGGGCACGCTGGGCCGGTCGCTGAAGACCTCGGCCTGGTTGACAAGGGCGTCCCGCACGGCCTCGAAGTCGCTGAGTATGATGAGCGGCCGGCTGCCCACGAAGAGGCTGAAGATGCTGCCGTAGATCTTGGCCAGGGCGGTGAGCAGCAGATGCGGGGGGTTCTGCTGCTGTGGTTGCTGCTCCCTCCCGGCGCCGCCTTCGCCTTTGGGGAGCTGCTTCTGCCGGACCATGTTCAGAAGCCGCTTGCGCACCAGCGGGTTGCGCACCAAGGCGAAGGCGAAGTTGCCCACCAAAGGCCACGGCTTGGGACCCGGCGGGAGCCCCTGCAGCAGCCGGCGGCGGCGGCCCAGCAGCCACCACAGCGCCAGCAGCAGCCCGGCGGCCGCCAGCAGCGCCGAGCTAACGGGATCCTCCATCAGGGCGGGCTCGCCAGACAGAAGCCGTGCGCAACGCCGAACCTCCCTTGCGCGCGCTCTGCGGCCCCCTGGAGTCCCCTTCCGCGGATCCCGCTACATCCTCTTCGCGGCGGCGCCTCCTCCTCCGCCTCTGGTTGGCCGCCCGCGGGGAAGAGGAGGCGCAATCAGAACGCCCAGCTCCGGACAGAACTCCCCCGAGGCGCTGCGTCACCGGGGAAAGGGCTTCCCTGGCTTTGACCGTCCAGCTTTATCTCTCCGCTGCGCTCCACCCCAACCCATCTATATCTCTCTCTCTCTCTCTCTGCCCAAGACCCCAGCGCAAAGCTTGCTGCAAAAAGCTGGGTGACGCTGGCGACTTGCAGCGGCCTGCTGCAGAGTTCAGGGAGGGAGGGAAGGGAGGAGAAAGCGAAGGGGTCAAAGGCGAAGAGAAAGCGGAAAAGGAGGGGGACATCTTCCAGACCCATGTTTATTGCAGGACAGGTGCATTCTGCAAGCATTGTTTTGTTCTTGTTATTTTATGTATTTATATCTCTCAGGGTGGGATTGGAGTTTTATTAGTTGATTCAGGACACGTCCCTTGATTCTGCCATATTGCACCCATCTGCAGTAGTTTCTAGTTCATAAGTTTATTGTTCAGCCAACTAAACTTGTGGCGATAGGGCTAATAAACTAATACAGAACATGCATTCATAATATAAGCCGACATCAATGACGTAAGAGAGAGAAGGTGCCAAAGACATCAACAAGCTTAAATCTAGCTTGATTTCAGAGTAAAGCTCTCAGTCACCACAACAATTTACAGGGATTTTATCTAAATGCGTTATCCTGATATTTTTTGCAGCCAATGCATAGAGGGCCACTCTGTGTGTTACAGAGCTATTACTGTTACTCAAAAGAAACCAAGCCATTTCTGACAGGTAGTACCTGAAATCAGCTGTTTCAAACCCAAAGCAAGTGAACTGAAGTTTATCAAACACCCTTTCAACTCCTTTCCACGCCCTGTCCTGCTTCTGAACTCCACCTCATGGCCGCTCCCTCCTCTTATCATTTAACATATACAAACCAGCACACCCTCCATAATGTACAATAACACATTGTTGATAATAAGGATGCTCTACACTTAATTTTGTGATAGTTTATACTATGTGATGTGAACTGTAAAGGCCCTTGACAATAAACAATACAAGTCACCAAAACTGTTGACAATGTACTCTTCATCAGCCTTAGAAACCAAGGAGGCAACCAGGATAGAATTAACCATTTTGCGCCCCGCGTCAGACAGTGATACAATTTTGAGATGCACAGTGAACTTGACCAGGTCCTTAGTCTGTCTTGCTGTGCCTAATCTATCCATCCCATTTCTACTGTTACAGGGCCACTCCAATCCCTGCTGAGCGGTAGCAAGAAATTTCAGGGGTCTTGGCACTTAACCAGGGTTTGTGTTCCTCTGAACATAGCGGGGAGATTGTGGTGTTTTCAGTACCCAGGACTTCAGGCAAGTACTTGCCTCCATCTTTCCATGTGCCACTGGTCATATTATGCAAAATAAAGTATTGCATTATGTAGCAGGTTACAGAAAGCAAGGATTCTTGCGCAGAATTAACTTTAATAATAAAAAAGCACACTACAGTAGGAACCAGAGAATAATAGGTGATCAAGGAAGACTATACTTTTTAAATAAACACATTTCAAAATGCAGTTCTCAACCATTTTTTCAATAGGCACTTTATTCCTATAGCATTGTTTTGCAGTGAAGTTTTTCAGAATATTACAAAACATACCACACCGCTAATACTGGTAAGTGTACATAAAGTCTGCAATTTACAGAACAAATAACTTCAAAGGCTGTGAAAATCTATGGAAAACAGATTCATGAATGAAAGAAAAATGTTTGCATAAGGCCAGTCACCTAAATCAGAATCCTGCCATAATGTTTATCTCTCATTGTATCACTTATCAATCACAGCACAGGCATACAATGCTATTAGAATGAGATTTTAAAAGGCACCATTTCTTAATGTAGTAGCAAAGCACTAATATATGCCTTTAAGTAGTGTTATTTTTCTAGAAAAAGAGGTTCCTGAAATCATCATTGTTCTCTTATCATGGCAGTGGTGCCCACCTGAGAGGTGCTGGAACTGAGTTTTGGTTAGTTCTGGCTGAAAAAAGCCCTGCCTTTAAGTAGTATTACAGGTTTGTTCCAGCACCTGCCAGCTCTTGGCAGCTCTCTCCTTCTCTACCACACAGAAGTGTTTATACTGTGCTGCTTCTGAGATCTGCACACACTCACATAGTTTATTAAGAGATTGTGCAGTTTGACTGCATTTAACACTGCACAGGTCAGACCAGCTGGGTCAGGCCAGCCTGTACTAAGCTCTTTTAGACTGCAGGACTGTCAAGAATTGATCGGTAGATGTTGATCAGTTGCTGCTGCTAACTATTGTGAATGAAGGACTTGGTTGAAAGAGATATCTCTCTTTTTTTCTAGGATATATCCTCTACATCCATTTTTTATATTACAAGTAGAACGTCACAAAGCTACTGTCTGGATAGGACCAAGACCAAAAAGGCACATCTACCACACATATTTAAATTAGCTAAAATTGTACTGCTTTCCCCCCAAGGATCATGAATTTGTGATTTTGTGCAAATGCTGATAACTGTGTCTTAGCAGTGATAGCTTCGTAATAGGTCTACAGTGGACAGGATTTATTGAGTGGAAATACTCAAATATGTTTAAAACATATGTATAGTGTAGAAACAGACTATGTTCAGGGAAGTGTCTAGGGTTATTGCAGAGATAGCCAACATAATGCCCTTCAGATCAAGCATGCCTTTTTTGCGGTCCTCTGCAACATTTGATGTACTTCCCAGCCCTTGTGCTGCCTTTCCAAAGCTGGGTGAGGTGCTAGACTTTGGGACCCTGCCAGAGCCTCGCGCCTCCTTCCAAAAGCTCAGCACCTAGCTCAGCCAGCTTTAGGAAAGCAGTGTGAGGACTGGAGGGGGCATCAAATTTTGGCCTCAGTGTAACAAGGTAGTGTGTGGCCTGCATGTTTCATGTCAAAGTACTCTTGCAGCCCACTTGGTATGAAAAGTTGGGCTGCCCCGCCTACAGATGTTGTGGACTACAACACCATGATAATCTGCCATATTGGCTGGGGTTGTGGGGAGCTCTAGCCCCAAACATCTGGAGGGCACCTCATTAACTACCCTTGCACTATTGTTTCACTGCAGCAGGAGAAGGTCTTTAACCTTCAGTGTAATGGTGCTTTATATTATGTCATGATTTGCTGACAATGTTCCTCTTTTAAGAAGGGCAGCACATCCATTGATTTTCACAGTGGATGTTTGCGCTTGTAAAGGTTCAACATTAGTGAATGAAACATTACTGAGCAGTTTATGATCGTATTGAAGTGTTATTACAAGTTTGCAGTTCCAAACACACAGATATATCCCTGCTTACCACCTTTCCCTGCACAACTAGTATTTTGCTAGGGCATCTTTTCTAAATGTCATTTACCGATAATCAGAATGAGCAGACCTAAGTGTTTTTCATAGCAGGATACTTTTTAAAATGGAAACAGGTTTGCTTTGGGGCTATGGGGTGGGCGAGATAGAGCTCCTATAGCTTCATGACTGCTGGAGGAAAACAATGCCACAATTTGAGTGATTAAAAACACACACAGATGTTTTGAGTGTTGTTTGCAAACAAATGGAATCAGCTAAACAAACACACTTATCTGGACTGAGTTGTCTCAAGTTAGGAAATAGTAACTTTTTTTAAAAAAAAAAAAAGCCCCACTGGCCTGGGGTGGGAAACTACATTTACAATCCTGTGAGTGTTTAAGTAAGTTCCATTGAGTTCAATATGGCTTACTTGCTTGTGTGATTAGGATCACAACCTAAGGAACTAGTCTTTTCATTTATTTATGTGTAAGTAGAAACAAAGCCATCTCTATTAACCTGTTAAAGGTGGAATAAGGAGATTTTAAAATTTTGGTTTAAGGTAAAGGTAAAGGTACCCCTGCCCGTACGGGCCAGTCTTGCCAGACTCTAGGGTTGTGCGCTCATCTCACTCTATAGGCCGGGAGCCAGCGCTGTCCGCAGACACTTCCGGGTCACGTGGCCAGCATGACAAGCTGCATCTGGCGAGCCAGCGCAGCACACGGAACGCCGTTTACCTTCCCGCTGGTAAGTGGTCCCTATTTATCTACTTGCACCCGAAGGTGCTTTCGAACTGCTAGGTTGGCAGGCACTGGGACCGAACGACGGGAGCACACCCCGCCGCGGGGATTCGAACTGCTGACCTTTCGATCGGCAAGTCCTAGGCGCTGAGGCTTTAACCCACAGCGCCACCCACGTCCCTGTCAAAAATTTTGGTTTACCCCAAAGTAAATGTGCATGGATTGCAGATTTACCTCTGTTGAGTACAGGCCTGAAGAAATGCAGGCAATCCAATCCTACCCATGTTTACTTGGAAGTAAATCTGTGTTTAACAGGGCTTATACATACATTTGTGTAAATTAGTTTGCACAGGACTATCATACACATACAAGTAAATGTGTGTTGCACTAGCACTGGAGCTCCATGTTCTAAAAGAAAAACTAAAGAAATGTCTTCATCCCCACACTTTATTTATTACAGTTTTAGCAAGGAATCAGAAGGGAGAAATCCATAACTAGCAGAAAATAGCAAATCCTAAATACGGCAGTAACCAACCCTGGTATTTTGGGCTTCTTTTTTTTTAACTCAAGCTTCCCAAGCTATTCCGGTGATACCTGCAGGCAGTGGTTTTTTTCCTAAAAAAATTTTTAGGGGTACTCTCATTTTCCTACTCATATTGAAATACTGACCCCTCAATGAGACCAAACTTAGATTCACAAAATGTTTAGGGGTATGTGTACCCCTGCGTCCCCCCAGAAAAAAAGCACTGGAGGAAGTAATAAAGTATATCAGGTGCGTGATGTGGATTTAATGCCAAGGGGATGTTAGAACAGGATGCTAGACTAGATAGATTAAGCAGCCTCCAGTCCCTGTTAGAGAAAAAGATGGGCTATGAATGAATGAATGAATGAAACAAAACTGTGAGAATGCTCAGGCACAGTGTAAGACTGCAAAGTACCGTATTTTTTGCTCTATAAGACTCACTTTTTCCCTCCTAAAAAGTAAGGGGAAATGTGTGTGCGTCTTATGGAGCGAATGCAGGCTGCGCAGCTATCCCAGAAGCCAGAACAGCAAGAGGGATTGCTGCTTTCACTGCGCAGGGATCCCTCTTGCTGTTCTGGCTTCTGAGATTCAGAATATTTGTTTTCTTGTTTTCCTCCTCCAAAAACTAGGTGCGTCTTGTGGTCTGGTGCGTCTTATAGAGCGAAAAATACGGTAATTATCCAGTTCCTAGGAGTAAGCTCTATTGAATTCAGTGGAGCTTACTTTTGAGTAGACATGTAAAGGCTTGCAGTGTGAGGCTCTATTTACAATAAAGGAATAAAACACTCCATGAGTTTCCTTAACAAAAATGCTGGCTGAGAAACTATTACAATTAAAGAGTTTCAAGTGGATTGGTTACATTTTCCTTCAAAATGTATGTCAGCTTCACCATTCCTTCCTTCCTTCAGTTCAGGTATTTTATTTTCAGTATAAACAGGACTCTGTTTTTGTAGCTGATTGTATGCAGCAATGCCCTTTTTATGTATTCACATTGGTGTAAACATATATGTTGTCTTCTAAATCCAAAAGCACACACACAAATACCCTAGTGCTTATCTTGCAAATTTGCCCTTATGTTCATTCATGGCAAAGGCTGTTTCCAAAAGGGACAGCAGGGGGAGGTCTGATCTCTCCATCACTTTAATGTCCGCATTAAAGTGTGGAGGAAAAGGAGAAAAGTAAGAAAGATAAAGGATATTCCCAAGCCTTTCCCAACCAACACTCATGCACCCACCCCAACGCATGGGAGGGGTCTTGTGTATTCGCAATACCAGTAAACAGTGTGTGTATCCAACGTAAACAAGATGCTGTAGCTCCTTTGCTGATTGCTGGGCTGCTGTAATAAAAGGGAAGGGAAGGCGTCAGCAGGAACAACAGATGGAGAGGAAAAGGAAGAGGCTGAAGGGTTTGAGCACCCTTTCCATCAGCGTCTCTCTCCCCTGAGCAAAAGGAGAAGCGCCTGATGAGCAAGGAGGTGGGGAGCAAAGGGTGCAACATATAAGCCTGGGGTGATTTTTGCGGAAGGGGGGGCAGGCCTGTGCCCTTGGTGGGGGCCAAATTTGCCAACTCCTAGGTACGCCTCTCTGCGGTACTATACAGATAGTGCAACTTTAAAAAAATACTGGGAAAGGTTTACTAACTTTTCTCAAGCAACATTTACCAAAGTAAATTTTAGCTGCCCTTTTTGCTTACTTTAGCATAAAGAAAGCGAATCCCAGTCAACTTTTATCTGGGGAAAAGCAGGATATGTTAGAGCAGGGGTGGCCAACATTGTGACCTCCAGTTGCTGCTAGATTACAAGTGCAACTCTCACCATCTTGATTTTGCAGGGAGTTCAACATCTGCTTCTGTAGTATGATGAAAATCCAAGCTTTGAAATATTTATTCTGCTCAGAGTGTTTATATCAGCACTCAAAAAGTTTAGAGGATTTTTTTTATTAAATACAATGAGCTGGATCCAGACTAACAGTGTAATTCTATACATGTCCACTCAGAAGTAAATCCCATTGAGTTCAGTGGGCATTACTCTCAGGAAAGTATGAATATCAGATTACAGCCCAAGTTAATTGAACTTGGGTGCCATTGGAATAAACAACTTGAGTATGGCTACAGTCCTAACTTCACTTACCTGGAAGTAAGCCCTACTGAATTCAGTAGAATTTACCTCTGAGTAGACATGGCTAAGTTTGTGCCAATAGTCATGATGATTAGAGTCCAACTGACTTCAGTGCAACTAGATCCAACCCATAGGATCTGTTTTGACAGATCATAGGTAAAGGGTTTGAAAATCTCATCCAGATGCCACTATCTTATACTTACAACTGCTGGGTTTAAACCCACAAAATACTGCATATCTAGTCATAATATATTCCCTTCTGCCTCTTGAGCCAAACTAGAAAGACCTAAGAAGCACACACTACAACAGTGTTGTAGACAAAAAGGAAACTGAAATTATATTTAATGCAAAACATGTGGGCATACAGTGCCTTTTTTACTTGAATTAATAAACCTTCAAAGATTCAGCCACAAGAATATGCTCATTGAAACTGATTGACATTGAACAGAAATGCAACACTATGTGTGTCCATTAGGGGGCTAACAGGCACCACACACAGAGGCTACGTACACTGGATTACCGGTATATATCTAGGTTTAACATATCCAAGACTTCTGTTGCCAGTCATAATACTAAAGCACTCTCCCCGCCCACCTTTTCTTTACAAGATACAACTATGGCCAAAATCTTTAAATAAGCTCCTAAAACAGAACTTGCTATTTTAGAAATGTTATCAGAGGTACTTCACTGACATCACAAGAGAAATGCAAACCCCACCCGGGGGGGGGGGGGACATGCCCAAGAAATTTCAACTTTACTGCTGTGGCTTGTTTAAAGAATATTTAATTCAATAAAAATCCATAAAACTGGAAGGAAACAAAAGGAGGATCGGCTGTGACCACAATAATGATTTTGAATGTATTCTAAGATTTTTGTTTGTTTCTCATTTGTTGGTTCGTTTTTACTTCGGGATGTATATTATCTACTTCGCTGTGCCAGTTACAAATTTGACTTTATGTATATCATATTTCAAGCTTTTGAGCTATGCTTTTGGGATGCCTTTGCTTTGACAGCTGAAGGAGACTTCAGAGTACAGACTGGTATTTTTTATAGTTTTAAAGAGATAATGAAACTTATTTAAGCTCCTTCCTATCCTGTATACTTTCTTTTCTTACGATTGTTTTCAGTCGGTTTGTCAAGCAATAAAGTTATTGGAAATATTTGGCAAGAAAGTTAATACCAGAGGCCAGGCCTTCATAGCCTGTGACCATCTTGCCAAATGCAGCCTCCCAGCCAAATATGATGGTCAGCCAGGTACTCAACAGCTCCCCTGGTTTGGTTTTGTAGACAGCAAAACCAAGAGGATTATTTAAGCCCTCAGGTATCGAGCAGACATGTCTGTCGTAAGTTGTGCAGGCCTTTTAAGCAATATACTGAAATGAACAAGAGCAAAAAAGCTCACTAAGACCAGAATAAACATGGTCAACAAAAATTGCATCATTTTTAATATTCTCCCTATTTCCCTATTTGTCAGGTGATTAATCCTGAAGCTGTTTTCAAGCAGTGTACTACTGTAGTTTACTAGGCATTCCTTTGCTAACAGTTATCTTCAAGCTTATCAAATTACACTTGCCATCTAAGGAGATGGATTCATTTATTCTCCACTTTAGTATTTATCATCCAAAACAAGAATAATCAGAAACCAAGAAGCTCAAATTTCACTGTGAATTATGGAAATAGCTGTATAGCTGATTAAGTTCAATTCTAACTCATTTTAATTAACTGGCCAGTGCATTTATATACCATTTGAATACCAGATCCTTGTGCTTTAGTGTTGAAAGCAATTTAGAGAAGCATGCCAAAGTCCCTCTGAATAATAATTTTTTTAAAAGCACAAAATTGCAGCCCAAGTTTCACCAATTTTGAATGGGAGATAAACAGTCCAACTTTCTCTGATCTACACTTGTCTAGGAACCAGCAAGATAAAATGTAAATGTTTCAGTCACAGATGGTGCCCTCAAACCTAGGTGGTCTACCTTAGAAATTTAAAAGGTTAGCAATTTGATGTTAAAGTACAGAAACCAGGTTGAGGGCTTGAAGGAAGAGACTATTTTTGCAAGTGTAGCTTTCAATTTCTGGCTGAACCCCTAATACACATGCAATGTATTGAAAAGACACGAGGCCTTTTGTCCACACAGAAGTTTACCATGAACTTTGCCACTTGCTTTTGAAACATGTGAGTTTCAGTCCAGCTTGAGGGTTGCTTCAAATGTGTTAAAATGCATCATGAGAACCATTTTGTTGTAGCAAAGTTGCATGCAGGATAGGTGTAGATTGTTAATGTGCAAACATATGCACACATTTTGTTGATCTACACAGCTTGAATGCTATATTCATACAGAAATGCTCTCTCCTTTATACATTTTGCCATGTTTGAAGCTGCCCTGAAACAGGACTTGGGGTGACTGATGTATCAGAAGGAGTCCCTCTACATACTTTTCTTTGTATTTATCAGGACCGTGACCACCGTCTCCAATGCAAATCAAAATACGGTAAGTGAAGTTTGTTTTAGCCTTAAGTTTTAAATCTGATTTTATCATTTTATTAGCCACTGCATCTAATCGTTTACTGGTTAGTTATTAACCTTGTTAGTTATTAACACAAAAAAGTTATGTATGTACCTGTAACTGGCCTGAGAGCAAGTAAGTTAAATATTTCTAGGAAGGAAAAAATTACCCATAAAAGTAAGGTTTCTGGCTGAATTATCATACTTCACTATCTTCTGTTCCCACGATGCATTATTTGTTGTACTAAGATTTGTTGTTGCCGAAGTGATAGTCTGAAAACCAGAATTAGCTTAACAGCCTGGCCTGTGAATGGAAGAAACACCCAGACCTACACACTGAATTTTAAATTAGAATAAATTTTCCAGTCAAATTGTCTCATTACTTTTTTTTTAATGTCACTCTTTAAAGCATTATTTTAAAAAAAGTTATAGTAACTGATTAGACTTAAGCAAATTCAATAGTTATTTCTCTAGCTGCTCCTTTTACTGATTTTTTTTATAGAAAAGCAATTGGCAACAATGAAAAATACATTTAACTACTAGATATTATAATGACACTGTTTGATTCCTGTACAAAACAGAACAAAAAAAGTGGGCCATGTTAGCTTTCTTAAACATTAACTTAATAAATGTTTGGGTGTTTTCACATATACAGTTTTATATTACACAGAAACATTTTGTTCAACCAAAAAAAATCTGTAAACAATAAAGTAGCAGACTGGCCACATGACCATTTAATAAATAAATATAGTGTTAGGTAATAGTGAAACAAACACACCTATTGCAGTGAATACCCTTGGCACAACAACTCAAATTCACACCAAGGAAAAAACAATGTGATGTTCATCTGTAGATGTATCACATCCAGCTCTCAGGCCCACTGTTCCATAGTTTTTGCAAAAATCGCACCATTTCTTTTTAAGCCTTCAAAAAATCCTTACAGAAGATCAAAGCCAGTGAGTGACTGGAGGATCAGGAGAAGTTTTGTCTCCCACAGCATTTAAATGGTTCACTCAAGTTTAAGTATTATTTGCTATACATGTGTAGATGCACAGCCACGTACAATCACAAAAACAATGTTAACAATCCTGCAGGAATTTTATGACTATTTAAAATTACAAATTTATACCTCTGAGAGCCAACAATGTGGCTGTCTGCACTCAGTGGTATTTGCAGTCATTGCCTGAAGGAGTATCAACATTCTCTTTCAATTACAGATCCTCCATTTTTTGAGCATTTGCTGCAAAGTGCATATACTCAAAATGTGTTATGCACATGCACCACACATTCATGCAAGCTGACCAGCAGAAATTTAAATAATTCCCTTGCCTTACATATATGCATTTTAACAATAAATTATTTTTTCCTGTTGTTGAATGCTGACGATGTTAGTAGACATTATTTCTAACTTACAGTATCATCAGGTAAAATAGGTTTTATGGTCATATATGGATATATATATATAAAATTGCCACTTATTTTTTTAAAAAAATGTAAAAAACAATAGAGGGTAGCTAGAGTATATGGAAACAGTGGTGGCATTACAGGGTTATAATATATTCATTCCCGTAAGAGTGTATAAAAAGATCAAGGTTCACTTCTGGTTTCACCAGTTATGTAAAACAAGTCTTGCCTTCACTAGTGAGAATAGTAAGACCACTGCTTGCCAACTTCTGTTACTCTCTGCATATAGCTAGAAAGACCAGTATTGTGCCTTTTATCGTTTACTATGGTTTTGCTCTTCAAACTCCACGAGTCTAAAGCAGATATTTTGTTTCAGTGCTTCTGTGGGATGAGTGATATTTAACAACAGATGGTGTGATGTGTTCTTTGGCACCTCTGAATCTCATTAAGAAACCAATGTCCTAGCTTTCATCCTCCTCAGGAAGTGTTCTGTTGGCACCAGAGTGCCACTGAGTGCCAGTGTCTACTAGCGCTGAAGAGTGGGATGAAACTGTACAATATGACTAGAAAAATATACCAAGGGGCAATAATTATTTTGTTTGTGTCTACAATTGTCTTTTCTCAGATCAGTTGCACAAAGTTTGGTCCACTTCTGCAGTTAACAATCTAGTCATCTTAAGAGCTTTGGTTATAGCACAAATGTTTTGGTAGAAGTAAAGAACAATACATTCTCTTGTCTTCGTTTTCTTCAGGTGGATTTTTCATTGTCCTCTCCCGTTTTCTGAACTCGGGAATACTTTTTGCATGAAGACTTGAAACAGCTAGGGGGCCAAGATATTGGCCATGAGAAACAGCAAGGCACGGAGCCCTGTATATTCTTTTCAAAGAAATTGAATATTGGAAACCACCATGCTCGAGAGAGAAAGTTTGTCTGTGATGAGATTTTCAAGTTCTGCATTAAGAGGGGGGAGAAAAATATATTAAGATCCTGCTGAGACTGCTTTAAAAAGAGACATATTTAAACCACTGGAATAATTCTTACTTTTTCCTTAGAAAGAAAGCACTTCCATGAAGTAAAAAGCATATAAAACATAGGTATAATTCAGATAGGACAATCAGTTTCTCTCTGTCCTTCAGCTCCATATTGGTTTTCGTGCTGGAATTTTGTGATAACTGACGCCATTTGAAACAGAGGGCAGTAAAGTAAAACCAGGCAAAGTAGTATTATTTATTAACTCCTCGTATTACTCCAAGGAGCTCAGAGACATACACGTGGGATTCCTAGACAGCTCAAACCTGCTTAACCTCATATAGAAATTTTCTTTTGGTCATTTTTTGTGCTACTTACAGCAAATGGCTTTATTTGTTTTCCAGACTTACTACAATATTTTTGACCAGCATTCCATTCACGTAGTGAAAATACCTCTCCACTTACAGTTAACTGCTTCACAATTAAGTAAAGGAAGTTCCAGTAATTTAGAAAGGCATTCATTTAAACTGAACCAGATTTGTGATAGACTTTTTTTTTAAAAGCTTCACGTGTATAGTGTAGTTAAGGTACTGGATATGATTTACCAAAACAAAGTTGCAACAAATGTGTGCAGTTAGATGTTTATGGTGGGATTCCTGTGCACATTTACTTGAAATGATAACTGATTGAAAAGCAGGTCTTACTCCTCAGTGTGGGACTGGGATGTTAGTGCCTTAAATTCAAATAAACTTCACCATGACTAACTTTTTTTCTGGATTATACCAATATTTACTTAGATGTTGACCCATGAGATTTCCAGGGGGAAAGTAAAAATGCCTTTAAAAAGCCCAGCATAATTCAGCAATCTCATTTTAACATAATACATTTTGTAAAGCAGTACTATATATCTCAAGTACCTAACATTAATTTAGAAGCTGGTATTCCCGTTACTCACCTTTTCATTAGCCATTGAGTGATACCACCAGAAGAGCCTTGTGGTGATATAATAAGCAATGACAACATCTATAGTATAATGTTCATGTCCTACTAGGATGCAGATTATTCCAGCAACACTCATACACCAGCAGATCAAGTGATACCACCAAAAGTGACGAGGTGAATCTGCCCAAGAAGGAAAGCATGTTAAAGAGGTTTCATATGAGAATTGTATCTAGAGCAGCAAAACAGATTAATATGAATTTGAACTAATTTGTGAATGCAAATGCATGGATATGCACATGCACACATAGAGACATAAACTAAAATATTATATTCAGTTCACAGGAACAGATTGCCATATAATTTGATCCCATAGTGTAAATTTAACAGGAGATAAATATATGAATGCTGGCTAATCAGCTGATTTGCTCAATCTGCACTATGCTGCTGGCTGGGTTTGTATACAATACACATCTGACTAATGCTCCTAGGGGATATAGCAGAATACACAACTGCCATGCAGAAGGTCTTGGGCTTAATCCTTGTGTTATTCAATTAAAAGAATTTTCCATCAAGGAAAAAACCTCTGCCTGAGACTTTGGAGAGCTACTGCCCTTGGTGTAAATAGCACTGGACTAGATGGACCAATGGCAGTCTCCTATGTTCAAGGCCAATTGTATAATCTGCACCACCAACATTGCTTTATAAAGATGGGTTAGCAATATGGGCTCCAATCTGGCACCCAAAGAGTACCACCTAGCTCAACAATGATCAGATTTACTACCTGTTCCCCATATTCTTCCAACTTGCTGCAAGCCTCTTGTCACTCGTCTTTGCTATCTGACACTATGAGGAAGGAACATACTGGCAGGTAATGGAAGGAGTGTTACAGAACCATCACTACCATAACCCTTCATATAAAACTTCCTTATCTTTCTTTTTCAACCCATGGCCACTTTTTACATGGTAGCACACTAATCATAATTATATTTCAGGAAGGAAAGAAGATAGAGAAATTAGATCAGAGAATCATTCATTTCCTTTGTTTTTTGAAGAATAACAGCACCAGTATCTATTTCAAATAAATTTAATCCAATTTATATAATTAACTAAAAATACAAACAAACCAGTGCACTACTGCATTTTATTGCTCATTCCAAAAATAAATGTCAAAATGGAGGGAAGGAAGCTTGTACAGCCATCTCTGGCCAGGGAGTTAAATATATTGATAAACAGGGATGAGAACACAGGAAGCATCTTTCAGATTGGCAAAATGCCTGTTCAGAAAGATCAGTGAAGCATATTGCACTCAGCTTCAGAATAATGGAGCAGTATTTGCTCTTGCTTCAAACAGCATCCCCCACCCCCATAATCATACAGGAACAAGAAATTAGTAGATAATATCCTGATGTACAGTCCACACCACTTATTTATAAAACCCTGCCAGCAGTATTCCAGGGTTCACAGGACAATCTAGTGAAGAAGAATGGCTGTAATAGCCCCATGTCAGTAATAATTTCCTTCCTTTCCTTTCCTTTCCATTTCTTTTTCTGCAAAGGGCATATGCTAAATGCTAGATAGGTAAACTAAACAACATTAAATGGGATGATTAAACATGACCACAGTACATCTGTGACAACATCCTCACATAAAATAGTGCATGAAACGGCTATTTACCAACTACTCATGGAACATTATGTCCACATAATGTTCTCCCACCTCCACTAATGTATTAAAATGTAATATGTATATTACATTACCAGAAACTGTCACATATTCACAGAACCTACATAGGTATATTCATGTTAATGGGAACATGCATATGCCAATGAAAGAAATGTTTTCCAGTTTATATGGAACCCAGTTTTTGACATGCTTGTTCTTTGTAGCACCAGCCATGAGTAAGTCTTCTAGAACTACAAATTGGTGTAGTGAAGTGGGTAGAGTTTTGGACAATGACTAGGAAGACCCATCATTGGTTGACATTGGACCACAAACTCTATCAGCCTACGTGACCCCATAAGGTTGTTATGAGGATGAAGTGCACAAGGGACCTTCTCTGCAACCCCAAGTTCTCTGAAGGAAGCGTGGCATAAACGTGTAAATAAATAAGGGAATATTTATTTTATGAGACCTCGTGGCAAAAAGAAACAACAAGGAAGACAATGCCAAAGAGAAAGATAAGCAATTATTTCTGTCCCACACCAATTTATAGTAACTGAATTAGGCTTGGGAACACAAACATCTTTTCTTTTTTCTAACTGAAGGAACAGTTTGCAACAAGCCATCCAAATTACCGTATTTTTTGCACCATAACACTCACTTTTTCCTCCTAGAAAGTAAGGGGAAATGTCTGTGCGTGTTATGGAGGGAATGCCTATGTGTGGCATGCCTATGGATTTTCCTCCTCTAAAAACTACGTGCGTGTTATGGTCGGGTGCGTGTCATAGAGCGAAAAATACGGTAGATTGTGTTTAAAAAAACAACCAAAAACTAAGACCATGAGGCCTAGTTTGCACATTAGGATTGCCACACTAAGACCACCTAAAACCATACGAAACATTTAGGAAAATAAGAAAGGCTTTAGGTGTGGAGCAGTTCATCAAGTGAACTGAGTAACAGACAGGAATTCAGTGTAGTGCTAAGCAGATTGCTCTTAGCGCAAGCATTGCTGCTTGCATGGTTTATCAATTTGCTCTTTCCTCCACCCACATTCTGTTCTAGGAGTTCTCTTCCCTTACCCAAGTCAACTTCAGGGGACACCTGGGGGAAGAAGAGGGGAAACCCCAGTTGTGCCAGTGGAAGTCCTTGCCTGTGGTTTCCTGGTGGCATGCATTAATTCAATCCTGCCCATATTTTCCACTTAAGTACAAACTTTTCCTTGGGATAATTACATTCCCACAGGAAAACCTGGTAAGCTGCTTCACATGACTGATCTACCATGTAAGAGTCACCAAATGGAGCAATTTTAGAAGTATTTCATGCACTGGCCAAAATGTCAGAACTGGCCCAGATTTTCTGCTATTTTCAATCCAAAATCAGAAGCATTTGGTTAGATTGGTGCACATACAGAATACTGAAACTAGTATAAAAATCAGTGGAGTAGTATTGCTAAGCATTTATGCCAAAAATAAATAAATGAAAAATTGAAACTTACATTCCTTGATAAATAGGTAAGTGAGTGTTAGCACTACAGTGTGACCACTGAACAGGAAATCTCCGCATAAGATGTGTGAGCCTGTTATAGACAGTCCACCGCCGGAAATTAGTTGCAGGATCCGCTGAACCTTGGCTTGAGAATTTCCATTTAGCTAGTTTGTCATAGGGAGAACAAAATAAGAAGAAACACAAGATGAAGGAGACTGGAAGTGTTTGGTTGGATAAAGAACTCCAAGCCAACTGATTTGTAAAATAAATATAATTTGCATTTACTAGGTTTACCTTTGGAGCACACTGAAAATGCATTCCAGGCACAGGGAGAGTGGTGACATACATCGTAATGCAGCGGTAAAGGTATAAAGTTCCTATTATAAAGAAGAACCTTCGTCCCACTATTGATCTGAAAAATAATATTAAAGAGAGATTGTTCATGTAGTTATGCTATACGTACAACTCCATAAAAACACTATGCCTGCAAAATTCAACATATCTTTCCCACTCTTAATCTGTACTCCATAGCATAGGATAATGAGTACAACAGGAAAACTGTTACAGCCACATTCTTATTTATTCATTTATAAAAAATACTTTTCTACTGCAATGTCAAAAAATATCAAAGTGGTTTGCAACAATTATATATACATACACAATAAAAACCAAGCAAAAATTTAAAATCACAAACAAGCTAACTATTGCAGAATATGTTTTCTTAATTGTCCACATAAACCTGCCAGCATAGAAAAGTTTCCAGCAGATGTTTTAAAAGTTAAAATGGAAATTTCCTGCTGAATCTCTACTGGAAGAATGTTCCACAGGACTGGGCCAATGACACTATAAATTTTACAGTAAAGTTTTGCATTTTTCAAGATTTGCAAAGTTTGACTGTAATATGTCTATCATATGGGCACCAATATACTCCAAAAAGAGCAATTCATACTTGTGGAACTACTAAGACATGCACTTCTCTATTATTTAACCACCCAAGTGTATCTTATGGGTTCTCTTAACATTGTTGTATATCACTTTTAAGGTTAGATTCTAGGAAGGTGGCATATACATATTTTTGAGTAAAACAGCTATAGAGCAGTGACAATTCCTGCAAGACTTGATTGCTTATTTCCCATGCAACCAACTTTGGGAAGCTGCATAATTCATCATGTTACTAG
The DNA here is from genome assembly GCF_027172205.1 of Podarcis raffonei. NCBI lineage: Eukaryota > Metazoa > Chordata > Lepidosauria > Squamata > Lacertidae > Podarcis > Podarcis raffonei. The sequence continues at coordinate 57,194,001 of NC_070610.1, forward strand.
CTTCTTCCTGTATGTGGTTGTGACCATAGAACTACTCTCTGCATGAAGGGTTTGGCACTGATGAACTGGAATACAGATAATAGCACATATTAAATATTTGTTGTGCTGGTTTTAGGTGAATTGAACAATTCTACATGTGTGATCTCAGAAGTATGTCCCATTGAGTTGAACAGGAATTAATCCCAGATAAATTGCTATAAGACTGCATCTTCAATATAAATATGTTGCATCTTTGTTACAAATCCATTTGTTTTAAACATAATTATATAAAGAAGGAAAAACTGATAATCCAAAATGTTAGGCAACACCACTTACCATTTCTATAGCAGCATTACTGTATTGCAGACTTGCATGTATCTTTTTTCTAGTATCTCAGTCCTTTCTTTTGCAAGTCCACATGATTAATAATAATTATGATTAATAGGTAAAACTCTGAATTCTCTCAGGGAGGGCCAAACTAGATGTGTCCTTAATATGTGTAATGTTCACTACATATCAGTTTTTCCTAAGCTACCTGCACAGTTGAGGAAGCTCAGTTCTCACTGTAAAGGAATCACTCCCCCATTGAGACTGGAATGGAAGTCCCCTCATACAGTTTTTTTCTAAAATCCCTAGCCATGCCATAAAACAGATTTCTATTCTGATCCCTGTAGGTAAGTGATTAATTAGTTAAAGACAGACAAGTTACATAATTGCCTATGCATTTAACTGACATCTAGTTTGGTCTTTAATAAGAAGAAGAAAAGAAGCTGTGCAACTTACTTGTATCTGAGAAACAGCCACTGGATTGTCCATAATCCAAACAGTATAATTCCATTTATTTCTGATACAGAAAAAGCCCATTCTACACGATCAATATAATCAAAAAACTTATCTGGCAATGGAGGACTGAGCTCCTTGGGAGGCACCCTCTCATGTACCGCTGTGATAATGACAGTCGTTAGAATTAAGTTGAAGACAGCATACACAAAGGCAATGCCTGTTTTCCACCATTCTAAAGGAAGTTTGTTTCTAGATTCAGCGGGCATAGAAATCTGTATATAGTCTGGATACTTCTTAGTGCCTTTCCGCAAGCCATTGGATAAACCCTTTGGTTTGCTGTTGCTGTTCTTGTTCTCCTCATTGACAGTGAGTGTGGGTCGAGTATAACCATTTGCAGTTTCATTGTTCTGGACTTCCATGTGCTCTTCAAGCTTTGCTGTCTCTATGGTATCCATCAGGCCTAACACGTGCAGCAAAATTAACAAATTCTTGTCTGATTTCTAATATTATCTCCTGCTTCCTTTAAAGTCTGCCTCCCGTAATTCCAGCCAATCTTGGTCCTTTAATAAGCATGTAGAAACTGGAGATTTCAATTTAACTTTCAATTAAGGCTTCAGTTTTCCAGAAAGAGTCTCACAAGCTTTTCCTCCAGGGACCATCAATACATTCTCTGCAATTAAAGTTGACAAAGATGTAAAATTTGCAAAAATCGTCACAGTTACCTCTGCATGTATGTTGGACAGCACAGGTGGCGACCATTTCTAATGTCCAGTACAGCTTTCCTGGGAGATGGCTGGACATTAGATTTGAGCTCTTAATAGTTGCTTTCAGTACCTAGCAATTCTAAAATGCAAGTTGCTGGGCATCAAGCTTATGCAGAAGTCACAACTTCAGTACGATAAGGTCCTTCCTTTTTATCAGAGTTCTACAAGCTTGTGATTTATTATGTAGAATGCAGCCCGCCAGTAACCTTACAACAACCACACACAAAATTTATTATCCAATCACAGGTAAACACATCTCTAAAACATAGACCCATTTGAGCGCTAGGGGGCAGTTAGATAGTTGGTAGGCTGCATTTGACTTCATAGTTGTGCCAAACTACTGTAATTTCATAAATATGGGAATAAGTTGTGGCTATTCGGCAATGCCAGATAGTTACACGGTGTACACTCCTTTTGATTCTCTTTACTATTTCAATTTTCCAGTCTGAGCCCTGTCCCTGGGGCAGGGAGGAGAAGATGCCTTTTGGTACGTGAAAGCCTAATTCACTGGTTCAAGGCATCTCCATGTGCTGCAAGTCACTTAATTCATGAGTAATATCAGATACAGATAGGGCAGATAAGTTTGATGGGACAGATAAGACTTCAGCTTTTAAAGTATGCCCATTTACAAAGGGGAACAGAATGTCCTTAAGAATGGAGAAAATACATTTCTGTCCCTATGTCTTATTCTGCTCTTAAATGTCCAACCATTTCCCTTTTAACATGCTTGCCCTTAGATACAGCTGCAAAGTTCTTTTTGATCTTTGCTTTCTCTCTCCCCTATCCATTATGCAAGCCAAGCCTGACACTATCCTTTTGATCTCTAGAAACAGCACCAAATAATCTGTAGCCATTAGAAACCAAGTAATTTGTATGCTCCAAACACTGAAAGCAGTTGGGTCAAGATCACCAGGAACAATACACAACCAAGTAAGCAGTCAAAGGAATGAGTCCTGAACATTCTAGTCACTGAAGTTTATTTGTTCTGGCTCACCTTTGTTTTCACAACAGTGTAAACAAAAGAATCTGTCAATACAATATCACTCCTTTAGAAATAATGCAGTCAGTACAATAACTGTAAATCCAAATGAAGTTAAAAATAAAATGAAAATGAAAATCATTCAAAACACAAAGTGCAATTTTGAATGAGCAAACAGGCAGACATTGGCTTCTAATGTTCTAAAACCTTAACGTATGATGACTATATTTTTACGGACAGTAAGCAAAATCTAAGTTTTCTATTTACGTGGTGCTGTAAACTATGGTTAGACTAGCATTGGTTGGTCAAGTCATTGCCACAAGAGAGGCTGAAGTGTGCTTTGAAAGTTAAGGCAATATATAATTCTATGCCCTTCGGAACCAAAAGATATTGTGGAACATTTTCCTATGGTCAGTATTAAGGGCAACAAAGGAAAATCATGGGAAGGAAGGGAATGCAAGAATTTGTTGAGGCAGGTCACACTATAGCCAACAGACATGGGAGAGTCCTAGAAATATCAGCTGATACCTAGGGTTCAATCTGAGTAATAGTTGAGCATTGGGGCAATCCCTTGTTTCGGACAGAGGGGAGGTTGTAGTCCTCGCCTGCCCTCCAAACGCTGGGGTATCCTGTTAAAGGGATCAGGGGGAGTGGCCATGTCCACCCTATTTGATGGGAACACCCTATCTAATGTAAGTCTTAGGAACCCCCACCTGGATTGACCACATGTCGCTTCCAGCGGGCAGGCCAGAAGTATTTCGATTTCCCCATGCCCAAGCCAAACCTCTTTCATCTGTGTTCAGTAAAGTTGTGGCCTGTTTTTTACCCAAAACCCAGTCTTATTGGTCTCTTATTTATATGGGTTGGGGTACAGGAAGTCCGATGCCTTGTTCTGCAACAGGATCAAGTATTACAGACTACCCTGAACTAGCAAGGAGGATGCCTACACATTGTTTTAGGAAATGGGTTTAGAAAATACATACATATGTCTTTGAATGCAAGAATTAAGCGTGCCTTCAATTTTAACCCAGAAAAAAGAGAGAACGATAAACTAATTATTAGGTGTTTGAGAAATACTGCTTTAGATTGCAATAATTTGTGTGAAATATGTTTGCCTTCCAAGCAGCAGCTTAATCACCTCTCCCCCCCCCCCCGGCATCTCATCTGTATGTATAGAAAGAAACAAGTATGTTCATGTGTATAACCTGTAAGTTTGAGAAAGAGTGATCCAGGATACAGTGCCCACATAAAAGATGTGAATTGGGAGAAAGTCTACTATATTGTTTGTGCATTATTATTTATTTAAAGAAAACTGGCTCCTGCTTCTCCCTCCAGAATTCAAGTTTATTAGAACTGCTCCTTGTCACTGGCTCTCCTTGCTCACTAAACCCTGTTGCCCCTTCAGCAAACTCCGCTGCCTTATGAGATATCTTTGGGAGGAAAAAAAAACTAAGAACCCTACACAAATGCGGAGCTGAGTCCCTAAAACGGTAGGAACTAGTGTGTCTCTGCACTCCTTTCTTGCCTCACCTTTTTCTTCTTCCTCTGATAGCAAACAAAACAAAATCAAAAATCAAAATCAAACACAACAGAATTTCCCATGACATTTGAATGAGGAGACTGATGTGAGGGATCCATACAAACCAGAATATCAAAGCAAGGAATGCCTACTATTAAAACTCAAATTCAGTTCAGTTTAAGCTGTTTTCAAAATGAGAAGATAAACTTCACTGCTTCAGTAAATGAACATATACTGAAAGGAGATACCATAGTTTTATGTCCAGTAGTGCTTCTCTTTGGATATCTTATCCCTGTTGTTGTGATATTTAATAATGCATTCTACATGCTTCATAACTCTGCAGCACAACCTGCGGTTTTCCCAATATCATAGCTTAAAGTCATCATTAATTGGATTTGTTACGTCCTTGTGTTGTACTGTACAAAATGATTTTACCAGGTTTTTTATATCCACTGGCTAGTGTACAAAACTGGCAATGTCTTTTAAGATACTCAGTCATAAAGAACCAGAATACAATTGCATTATGCTTTTGCTTTGGCCATAGGCTATTTCAGGCCAAAAGGCTGATCTCCAAGTATAGCTTTCAAGACACAGGAGAGAACCATCAAATCAAGGCAGACAGCAAGCTTTTCTCAAATCAAGCACTTTACTTTGCAATATCATTTATAAACATTAGGCATAAAGCTCATTAGACAAATGATTGCTTCTTTTATGAGCAAGAGCAAAACACAGTGACCCATTATCACCATAGTTTCAAGCACTGCATTATAAACACAATACATTATAAGCAAAGCATGTTGAGGATGAAGGATGAAGCAAGTTGGGAAGTCAACTTTTGGTTGTGCACTGGAATAGAGAAGAAGTCAGAGTTCAGGGTGGGGATGAACTCCATAATTATCATACTTGGTAAAAATAACTGTCCATCTGGGTTGGACTAGATCAGAGGTTCCCAACCTTTTTTTGGCCATGCCCCACCTAAGCATCTCTAAAATCTACATGCTTCAGGCATTAAAAGAGAGTGAGTGAGTAATATGTACTTTCCTTTACCCAGCTAAAAAGTGTGAGTCAACAGTCAGCAAAAGGAAAAGTGTAATTAGTCACATGCCCCACCAAGAAGAAGTGGCTCAGCTATATTTAGGATGTGTCATTTATATTTATTATCACCATGAGAGGTTGTCAAGTGACATAGGAATCTGGAATATTTGTGTATTAATTATATAAGAGTTGATACCTAACTATAATTTGTTCCTAAATGAGGCAAGATGTTACCACAGAATACACAGCAACTAAAACATGGAGATAAAGAAATACAGTTACATTTTAAGTTAAGAAGCTTTACTATAGTTTTACTGTAGTCTCTCTTTCCATTTCTTGAAAATATAGACTCCTTGTCCATAGTGAAAAGTTTTAGCATTGGTACATAAATATAAAGGGATGGCAAAAACAACTATAGTAGTTAAAAATTAAATCCAAAGATACCTAGATTATTTTTGCTGTTCCTGACACGTGATTTATTATTTTGTGTGACGGGAAGCAGCTACACACGCTATGCTGATGTATGACTCGAATGTTTTGGCTCCCGAACACCACAAACCCAGAAGTGTTCCGATTTGCAAACCGTTTTTGGAAGCCGAACACCCGACGCGGCTTCCGCAGCTTACTATTGAGTGCAGGAAGGTCCTGCAGCCAATCGAAAGTTGTGCCTTGGTTTTTGAACGTCAAACAGGCTTCTGGAATGGATTCCGTTCAAGAACCAAGGTACGACTGTATTTTTATTTAACAATTTCCTAAAATTTATACAAAACTTGATTGTAATTTAGCACTCTTTATTCAAGAAACAAGTTATTTCCTGCAAAAATCTAAATCCCTTATCTTTCTCTGAAAAAAACACTTATGGAGGACAAAATTTGATTTAAGATGGCCAGGTGTCCTCTTTTCTTTTAGACCACCCAATATTTCAGGGCTCTGGACAAAGGACGCTGGAAAGAGTCCTTTGTCCATTTGGTACCAGACATACAGGATGAGATATGAAGTGGTCCATCTTTCCTTCTACTATTAAAGTCAAACACAACAGCTACAATTGTTGGCTGGCTGGCTCTTGAGCTACAACAGAAACTAATGCCCCTGTGAAAGGCGAAGCAATGTTGTTCCTATGAACACTATGGAAAAAGGAATATACATTTCCTCTCATATAGTATCTCTACAAGGAAGAGGAAATGACGTTGGTTACCTCCCTCCACATTTGGAGTTTGAGTTCACACATGCAGCTTGTTTTTGGTTTAGGTTAAAAGAAAGAAAAAACACTGCCAGTCACCTTATCCATAGTAAGAATCTGCCACAGAGTAAAGGGAATCATGCTCTACTGCCAGTACACCCTATTTATTTTGTTTGATTAAATTTGGGGAGGGGGTAGTGATAAAATGATTAATAGGCAGTAATTGAAGGAAATTTTATTTTGGAGCAGAACCTGGATGATCTGGGTGGTAAATTAAGGATGAACCAATGCTGGTGATCTGGGGAGCATATAAATTGAATAATATGCTGGGGATGATTTGGATGGGAAAATAATTGGGTTTCTTAGGTAAAATTTAAATGTTAGTAATTATCTCTAACATTTGCACACAAACGAGCATATGCAACTCTGTGTCCTCAGCTTGGTTGTGTCTATCCTTTTTGCTGATGCATAACTGGTCACCCTGCAGGTATGCCCTTTGCCTACACACTGGACCTTTTTTCTTAACTTGTTTGTTGCAATATTATGTCTATATTCAAAGCTGCTACACTTTCTGTATTCATGCATGCCTGACGCTAGAAGACCAACTGAAGTGTAAAGTAAGGCACAGGCACTAGTTGGAAAACACAACTGTCTTCTGCATTAAGAGGTCACTGTTGATACTACTGCAAGTACAGTATAAGAGACAAATGTGAAACATAACTCAGTTAAGACTGGTTGCTTTCTGGCTCCTCCTTTCCCAAAAATGCCTCATGGGTCATTCCACTTGGTCATAATTCATAACAGCAACTATGCAACATTACATAACCAAATTTAGGTATCAATTCTATTTTCCGCCTTCCATCCCCACCCATTTCTTTTTGCACTGCGTCTGTTAGGCAGTATAGCTGTACTGAAGCTGCCTTCAGTGCACTGGCAGATAAGTAATATATAAATGCAATAAATAAACAAACCAGTTGAGGCATGAAATATTCATCAACTTTAAAAAGCAACAACAACTAAAGAGCAGCTAGTTTTAGCACTGCCAAAACTGCCAGCACAGACATTTCCCACATTTATATAAAGTATTTCCCCCTCATCTTTCTACCCAAGATGATCTCCATGGCAAAGATGTCACAAAAGGAAGGCCAGGAAAGTTTAGACCTCTGATGGGTTTCAGGTTGTGAGTTTGCTAGTATAACATTTGGTGGCACTTGTTCCTGTGTGTACTTGCCTTATACCCCAAAAATGTATTGCTTTTATATTTTTAAAGTAGAAAGTGGGAGGGAGGCAAAAAAATCACAATTTGATAATGCATAGCACATACTTCTTAGCACCTCTAGCAGGCCAGTACCTAGTCAAATACTGGCACTTTGCAACAGTCATGTTATGTAGCCACAGCAATGACCACAAAAGCTAGGAGGAGTGCAGAGAGAATAAATGCCACGGTGCATCTGCATTAGCAAAACCAGAAGCCTTCATCTGCCCCAGCTGCAATAAAACATGTCTCTTGTGTATTGGTCTCTACACCCACAGCAGACGATGTAACTCTCCAATGGTTCGCCTTTACCCCTGATGAGACACCCTTCCATAGTCTCTTGAGACAGACAGATGCCAACAACAACAAAATGGTGAGCAGTCAACAGAAGGAGATGTTCTTTGCCACTGACATCATACCAAATATTTCTGCCATCATATAATCAAAGAGGAATGTAATTCCTTTGGGGTGAGGAGAAAGAAGAAAAGAAACCAAGTATACTTATTAAAAGAGGATTCAGCAGGCTGCACAGCAGAATCTCAGCAGATCTATGTGGCCCAATCACTGTAGGCTATGCATTAGGTTGGGAATCAGTAAACATACATACAAGTTTAAAGAAAGTCCAAGAAGCTTAAAAGGGAAAAAACATCCTACTTTTCCTTCTGACCTGACTATTTAAGATGTTCTTTGATCCAAATCCTAGGCACAATACAATGTCCCAAGTGACACTTTGAACTGCCATCATAACCAGTTCATGCTCAAAAGTTTTACATAATGGCTGAGCTGTACATGTACTCAGAAAGATTCTGAGGCAACTCAGGGCAAAGTTGGAACTGTTTATGATGTAATCGTAATTCAGATGTGTAAAAATTCCTATTCAGAACTTTTGCTGAGCAGAGATTTGGTGGGTGGTAATTTTCATCAGAAGTCTTACATTTCAGATTCTTTCTTACGTTAGTCAATGTTTCATTTTAATGGTCTGTTAGTAATGATGTTTTCCATCAATATGTTTTCAACTGTAGTATCAACTATGTGAAATAAATACTTTGCTTCTTATTGATCCCCTTAGCTTTTTCCTTGAACACTTCAAAGCAATATTTTCTTGCTGTCAGCCTCTAAAAAACCCAGGGGTAAGTGCTCCTAGATCAAGTTACTTTTTCTCAGCCAAACCCATTTCATAAAGTTGCTAGGACACTAGAATTCCCCTAAGTTTCTTGTAGGAAGGATAAGATCCAATGTATGAAATAGAAAATTACCACATGCTTTGCATATAGAAGATTCAAGGTTCGATTTCTAGCATCTCTATGCAGGGCTGGGAAAGAATGCTGTTTGAAATGCTGTGGTTAAAATCTAAACTATGGTTTGTTTAAATTAAGCTAACTTCAAACTGTGGTTTATGAAGTTGCCTTGTTTCAAACAAACCACAGTCAAAATTAACCACAATTTAGGAGTCTGAATTCTGAACTGCTAAATGAAAGCTTCTAATCACTTCATTGCAGTCACACTGGAAGAGGAGAGGGGGTTAGAAAGCCCTGGAATTTAAGGATCATCTAGGGTCATTCTCATCAAGATACACTATGGTTCAGCATGATACCTAAATGCAACCAGTGTCAACTTTGACTGAAACCAGTTCTCTATGGTCTCAGACAGCAGTGCCCACCTCCTGCTACCCATGATCATTCTAACTGGAAGTACCAGGGATTGAATGAAGATTTTATGCCTTCCAAGTATGTGCTCTATCGCAGAGCTATGGCACTTCACCTACTAGTTCCCATTTATGTGAAGAATGTTACGAAAAACCCTTCCTTGAAGCATCAGCCATACAACACTAGTGATCAAAGATTTCAGCAATTGGTGCACAGCAAACAGTACGGTATCAGGACTTCATATATCATTTATTATAGCCAGCCTCTTATTTTCTGCTGTTGGCCCAGTGAAGTTGGGATGGGTGGCTTTTTAACCTTTGTATAACACCAAAATGGTCCCAACTGCCCTAGCTAGACCACTGTAAATACCAGCACAAATAAAGGTGTTCATGATACTCATTTGACTCATTTGACAGTCTGGCTTTACCCAAAAAAGTCTAAGTTAAAGAGGTTTCTATTGACACAGTTAAAAACTCTCACTGAAATATGTTATATTATGTGTCATAGTTGCCTTTGACTGGACTTAATCATCCAGGGGTCCTTTACCTTTTACCATAGTAACTGGCACATTAACACTATTATTCACCAGTAAAATGATTGCAACATACATCAGTGAGGTCCCGGTTATTCAGAAGCAACATTAGACAATCCTAACCCATTTATCTCTATAATCGAGAATCACTATCACTTGCCTGACAGAAAAATAGACAACTGTGATCTAGCTGCTTTCTGGAATTATTAGCAACTACATTTTTTTAAAAAAAGTAAAATTGTAATTCTCTCATTATCATAGAAAGGAACATCAAAAGAGCAGTCAGTATATTATAAAAGCATTTCATGATGAGAAGGAGGCATGTCCTGGGCCACAACTCTTGTCAGTTTTGCTGGATTTTTAGCCCTATTGCTCCTTGACAGCTATATCTAAGATAGCAGGGATATATATATATATATATATATATATATATATATATATATATATATATATTGTTGTTTAGTCGTTTAGTCGTGTCCGACTCTTCGTGACCCCATGGACCAGAGCACGCCAGGCACCTCTGTCCTCCACTACTTCCCGCAGTTTGGTCAAACTCATGCTGGTAACCTCGAAAACACTATCCAACCATCTCGTCCTCTGTCGCCCCCTTCTCCTTGTGCCCTCCATCTTTCCCAGCATCAGTGTCTTCTCCAGGGAGTCTTCTCTTCTCATGAGGTGGCCAAAGTACTGGAGCCTCAGCTTCACGATCTGTCCTTCCAGTGAGCACTCAGGGCTGATTTCCTTAAGAATGGATGCGTTTGATCTTCTTGCAGTCCATGGGACTCTCAAGAGTCTTCTCCAGCACCATAATTCAAAAGCATCAATTCTTCGGCGATCAGCCTTCTATATGGTCCAGCTCTCACTTCCATACATCACTACTGGGAAAACCATGGCTTTAACTATACAGACCTTTGTTGGCAAGGTGACGTCTCTACTTCTCAAGATGCTGTCTAGGCCTGTCATTGCCCTTCTCCCAAGAAGCAGGCGTCTTTTAATTTCGTGGCTGCTGTCACCATCTGCAGTGATCATGGAGCCCAAGAAAGTAAAATCTCTCACTGCCTCATTTCTTCCCCTTCTATTTGCCAGGAGGTGATGGGACCAGTGGCCATGATCTTTGTTTTTTTGATGTTGAGCTTCAGACCATATTTTGCGCTCTCCTCTTTACTTTCTGATATATATATCAGAAAGACTGATATATATATCAGTCTTTCAAAAACAAAGCACAGGCTAAAATTGTGGATTCACACATGTCCAAATGATTCTAGATGCCATGCCTGGCTTTCATACAGGCATGCATACAATCAGAGTACTAAAGCAGAAAACAATCTCAAATAATGCTGCATAATTATGGACGTGTTTAAATAGAGATAAAGGAGAAAAGGAACTGTGGATGAAGAACTTTGACCCACTATAACATTTATAATATGGTATTACCACCATAATACAGAAACAATGCGTTTTCCCCAGCTTAATTAAAGGCACTATGCATATGGAAGCAGGATGCCACCTACATCCCTAGCTAGATGAGCATGTGTAATTAACTGCTGTGTGTAAGCCTGTTTGCCCCAATGCTAGAACACCCTCCGTCCGCAACAAAACAGAACAGAGGAGGGTGTTCCGCAAGGTCAAGGTCTTGCCGCTTGTCTGCTCTGCCCCAAGGCTGGGGAAGATAAGAATGCTGCACGCCAGAAAGCGTTCCTCTCACCAAGAGGCACATTCCAGTGGTGATGTCGCCACTTATGCTTTCTGCCACCTGAGGCAGCTGCTTCGCCCTGCCTCATGGGTGGGCTGGCTCTGATGACAGAAGATACATAAAAATGCAGCACAAGTATATAGCATCTAAACAATCTCATGAACTTTAAAAATATAATACGATCAACAAAATCGCTTACATACAGATTCACACTACCCAGATCTAAATACACAACCTCCACATACACAATCACTTAACAATCAGACTCTCCTTACACCACAACATTGCTCCACCACTCAATTCTCACTTTACTAAAAATGCTCAAAACATTTTATTTTATTGGCTGTGTTTAAGCATAACACTAAACTATATTTTAAGTTTGACACAAATAAGCCCAGGTGAACCTCAGGCTCACAATCTACTTACCCTCTTTGCTCTAGTGCAGTTGTGAGGAGTTTGGAGGTTTCTGCTTACCCAGCTTCTTATGAACTGGCTAACTGTGGTTAATGTTAACTGTCATTTCTCTGAAAGACGTTAATATTAACCAGATGACACAACAAGCTATATTTAAAGAAAAACAGAAGCAGAAGTTTCGAAACTCATCTCCAATGCCACACAAAAAGGGGTGGGGTAAGAGTCTGAAGCTCATTCACAACAAACAATAGTTTGTTTATTTATATTTGTATCCCAGCTTTCCTCTAAAAAGCGCACAAAAGGGCATACATGGTTCTCCGTATCTTCAATTTATCCTCACAACAACCCTGTAATGGTAGGCTGAGATACATTTTCCCCTAGGTCACCTGATCTCTCCAGTCCTAGTCCAACACTACACCACAGTGATACTCGTAGCACAGCATATTAATGTTTGTGATGAAGCCTGAGGTTCTACCTTCACTATTTGAGGCACTATACCTCTGTGTGGCTGTTGTTGGGAGTTGCAGGTGAGGAGAGTGCTGTTGAGCTCTGGTTCTGCTTCTGGGCATCTACCCAAGGGCATCTGTTTGGCCAATGTGAGAGAAGACTGCTGAATGAGACGGGCATTTGGCCTGATCTCGCAGGCTAAAGGAGGATGAACCACAATTACTGACAACATCCATAGAGACTAAGCAAACTTAGATTTAATGGCAAGAAATAGAAACATTATTTCCTCGGTCAGTAAGACTTACTTCTAAACCTAGGGACGCTCACATAACAAGCAACAGTCCAATACTGATTAAGCCTATTTGTTATGATCCACAGCTGACATAATAAAGAGCATCTAAGAATAAGACTGTTGGCCTCATGAAACAACCTCAGGCTGCACTACAACAAAGCAAATAAGGGTAATCTACAGGACTACAAGTTAAGAATACTGATCGGAAAATATAGCTATCTTGAAAAAATGGATTTCACTAATCCAGATTATTGTTCCTTGGGGGGAAATGTTTTGTCTGTCCAACAACATCTTGCCAATTTTTAATTTTTAGATAATAATTCAATGATACCCATTTCCCCCCTGTGATTTCTTCCATATCCCCCCCACTTCATATTGTTACAAGGCAACCCAATCTCTGAGCAGTGCGAGATTCTAGAAGTACCAGCACGCTTACCAGGCTCTGTGTTTCCTTTTGGAACAAAGAGACACAGTGGAGACTGTGATGTCTTTATGATATACGATTTATTTACACATGTATACAACCTGGACCTAGATGGAGAGAGGGCAGAGACTTCACACCCCAAGAGGGTCTTGTTCCTCCTATTGCTGCAGCATTGGATTCCAAGAGACCCCAAACATCATGTCTGATCTTCTCTGCAGCATAAAACAGACTGCCCACATCATGCTCTGCACCACCCCCCCTCCAGCTTGTAAAAGGGACTTTTTCCAATTTGATTACCTCATCTCCCACTGCAATTTTGCCCTTCCCTCCTAAAACTCTGGCCTTTTTTTTGTTAACTTTCTCATCTCATGGAGAAGCTTTCCCAGTTTCTCTCTGACCCAGAGAGTCTCTGTTAATGGCCTTCCTAAAAGGCCCAACCATTCCAGTTATTATTTCTTGATGGTTCTCTTGCCAGGCTGCTTCCTAGACACAGAAAAACTGGTTTAAACTCCAGCCCCCACTAGACCTTGGAATATAGGGGTGGCTTAAATTCCAACCCTTTACTGCATCCAGATATTTTAGGATAGTATTGCCTAGCCACAAACTTATAACACTGTTGAACGCTTTTCTGTCTATTATATTTAAGATTAAAAGGTAAAGGTACCCCTGCCCGTTCGGGCCAGTCTTGCCAGACTCTAGGGTTGTGCGCTCATCTCACTCTATAGGCCGGGAGCCAGCGCTGTCTGCAGACACTTCCAGGTCACATGGCCAGCGTGACAGGCTGCATCTGGCGAGCAAGCGCAGCACACGGAATGCCGTTTACCTTCCCGCCAGTAAGCGGTACCTATTTATCTACTTGCACCCAGAGGTGCTTTCGAACTGCTAGGTTGGCAGGCGCTGGGACCGAACGATGGGAGCGCACCCCGCCGCGGGGATTCGAACCACCGACCATGCGATCAGCAAGTCCTAGGTGCTGAGGTTTTACCCACAGCACCACCCGCGTCCCATATTTAAGATTAGGACACAATAATTGTTTAACATGTATGCAAGTCCTCAGCAGATGTGTCATCCACATTCATCTACGATTTGCTCAAAGATATTGTGACGTGCATGGATCTCCATGCTTGGATGAACAGCCATGGACAGTATAATTATTACTTTATTATGATTTATTAAATTTGTATACCTCCCTTCATCTAAAGATCACAGGGTGGTTCACAACATATGCAGGTAACATTTCCTTTTACAATTCCTATTTTCAAAGCAGCCATGAAGTGGAACCGGGCCTAAACAGCAGCAGATTTAGTGTACTGTACAAATCTATGTGAGCATAGGATTGTACCTGTGTGAGACAGTGGCAGAGCAAGCTGATCAGGCACCTGGGGCAACACGCATGCCCTGCACCCAGGGGCGGGGCCAGCTGTCCATATGGGCGGGGCCAGCCAGGGCAGGATGCTCCTTGGGGCCTCTGAGGGGTCTGCCTGCCTCCTCCCACTCAGCTGCGCACACGCTATTTCTGGCGCTCAGAAGTGTGCTATAATAGGCCTTGTAATCTTGGACAACTAATAAAGTATGGGTGGTTCACCTAAATTAAGTTTTTTAAATTAAAAAATGACTATATACAGAACAACTAAACTTGAAAACAAAAATTCTATAGCAATAACTGCTACCATGCACTTCTCTCCAACATGTTATTGCCTTCATTCAGGCAGCATCGGTTATGCAGTATGATGCCACATATCTATGCAGTCATTAACCACTCTTGCATGCAAAGATAAGCTATTAACCACAATTTACCATGAATGAGCAGCTATTCAACTGTTCCCACCCTTTGTGCTGTGACAGGAAGAAACAAAACCAGAGTGTTGGCACATGTTCAGCCAATTATCTGTTCGGTTTTTCTCTCCCAGTTTTTCTGAACAGGATAACCATAGTATACACATTAACCAAGAAACATGTATTTTTACTATCTTACAATCCATGTTTTATTTTATTTTTCTCTACTTAACTGGGAAATGTGCAAAAAATAGCAAGATGGTACAATTACATTTTCAAAAGCCAAATATTTTACATAGGTCAGAGGAACCGGTAAATCCAACTGATTTCAATTGGAATGTACTTTCAAATAAGTTGAACTGCAGTGTAGCTCAATCCTGTATATGGGAATAAGTCCCATAAAGTTGAATGGGCCTTACTCCCAAATGTGGTACCTTGGTTTACGAACTTAATCCATTCTGGAAGTCCATTATTAAACCAAAGCGTTCTTAAACCAAGGCGTGCTTTCCCATAGCTGTGGGGGACTCAATTTACACTTAACAGGAAGCGGAACATGTTCTGCTTCCAAGGCAAAGTTCACAAACCGAAACACCTACTTCTGGGTTTGCAGTGTTCTTAATCCAAGTTGTTCATAAACTAAGCTGTTCTTAAACCAAGGTACGACTGTATAGGACTGCTGCCTTCTCGGTAGTCACACTCTCCCCGTGGAATGCCGTCCCATCAGACGTCAAGGAAATAAACAACTATCTGACTTTTAGAAGAAATCTGAAGGCAGCCCTTTACAGTGGTATCTTGGATTACAAACACTTCGGGTTACAGATTCCGCTAACCCGGAAGTAGTATCTTGGGTTAAGAACGTTACCTCAGGATGAGAACAGAAATCGCGTGCTGGCAGTGCAGCGGCAGCGGGAGGCCCTATTAGCTAAAGTGGTACCTGAAGTTAAGAACGGTTTCAGGTTAAGAACAGACCTTCGGAACGAATTAAGTTCATAATCAGAGGTACCACTGTATAGGGAAGTTTTTAATGTTTGATGTCTTACTGTGTTTTAAGTTTTTGGAAGCCGCCCAGAGTAGTTAAGGCAACCCAGTCAGATGGGTGGAATAATAATAATAATAATAATAATAATAATTGTTATTATTTTATTATTACCAGCCCAATCCTATGCATATTTACTCAAAAGCAGATCCCACCAAGGTCAATGGCACTGACTTTGCCCAAGTTTCAGCTCATGGCCAGTATAGTTAAATAGTTCTCTGAGCAGATGCACATCTGAGGAAACAGTAGTTCATCTGTCTTGCAGAAACTTTCCCATCAATGCCTGTTTTAGTTCCTAAATAAATCTCACAGCATCTGCTGGGACAGTACTGTCTGTGATTCTTAATGCCCTTTGGAATAATCTGGGACAGTAGTGTCCATGGTACAATAAGCCTCCTAACAGGCTGAGATCTGCAAAGACAGCAATGTCTCTGTTAAGAGCCATTCTTCCAGCATCTGCTTGGCATATAGCTGTTCTGTATCCATATTAAAATGAAGTGTTATGGTACCCACATTTATATAGTGCTAAAATTATTGTGTAAAGACTATCTTACCTAAATGCAAATTAGACAAGCTAATACTTACCATAAATATTTTGCAAATAAAACAAATTAAATAAAAAATAATAGCCTATAAAAATATAATTCATAAGCTAGAGTAAATCATAGAAAAGTCCACATTCAATCCTGTAGACAAGCAAAGTCCATTAATATACATCCCTTTGTAACACAGATTGCAAACATGCAGAGGACACCAATAGAGGAATGCACAAGTTGGCAAAGGTGGTTTTCTGCTCACATTCTTTTTGAGCAGTTGGTGATGGCAGCCCTAGAACATTAAAGTGTCTACTTGGCTGCAGTCTTCAAACCACTTACTCCAGAGTACTCCCATTTTTGTAAATATGATTATTCTCAGTGGTTACAGCCATTAAGGGCCGCTTCTCATGTTACAATTTCATATACACAAACTGATCCTTGTTTTGCAATGTGAAAATGGATGTAGCTGTGCTCTTTTTTTGCCCAATACAGAAACTGAATCAAAATCAAGGAGAGTATTGTAAGGAGAAGGGAATGAGAGGCAAACACCTACATGGCAATTCTTAAACTAGAAGATGCATGCTGTTCCATAAAACAACCTTGACTGTAGATGGAACTGGAGTCTTAAGATTTATTTACAGAAAAAGAGACCCTAAAGCTAGCAACCATTGCAGTCACAAACTTTAATATAAACGTAACAGTTACTAAAAATGTAAACCAAAATTCTCAACTGTTTTATGCTTCAAGATACCTCCCTAAGGAAATAACTGCAGTTAAAAAATGGCTTAGAGTGCAAATTATATCCCATCTATAATGAAGTATGGGACACGGGTGGTGCTGTAGGTTAAACCACAGAGCCAAGGGCTTGCCGATCAGAAGGTCAACAGTTCGAATCCCTGCGACGGGGTGAGCTCCCGTTGCTCAGTCCCTGCTCCTGCCAACCTAGCAGTTCGAAAGCATATCAAAGTGCTTGTAGATAAATAGGTACCACTACGGCGGGAAGGTAAACGGCATTTCCGTGCGCTGCTCTGGTTCGCCAGAAGTGGCTTAGTCATGCTGGCCACATGACCCGGAAGCTGTACGCTGGCTCCCTCGGCCAATAAAGCGAGATGAGCGCCGCAACCCCAGAGTCAGCCACAACTGGACCTAATGGTCAGGGGTCCCTTTACCCTTTACCTTTTATAATGAAGTATGCAAACTATCATGCTTTCCTCTTTCAAGATTTAACTATAGACATACTTGTGTTTTAATAGGATTAAATACATTGAAAAGAAATGTTTGTTAGATATCTGCTTTCTTAATTTTGTTCAAATATTAATATAATTAATTATGTGAATGGAAAACAAACATGCAGTTTCCAATTTTCTACTATGGTTAAGAATCCAGAAAACATTGAGTTGGATGCAGAAAGTTTCTTCTGCTCACATTATTATAAACTCAAAGATGTTCTGTTACTTGCTGAAGCTTGAGAGGAATCTACCTATTGTAGCACTAAATGAATGCTTGGACAAGCATTCGTGGAGAACTGCTAGTAGCTAATTGACTTTTGCTCATGGTTCTTTGGATGCAAATTACTACATGCAACAGTTTCACATGATATACATATAATCTGAAGGAAATGAGAGATTTCAATATGTGGCCATTAAAAGTTTAAACCCCAAATGATGTATAATGATGAGAAATGTGGAATAAGAATACGTATGTTGAAGAGTTGCAAAAATCTTTCAGTATCAAGTGCTCAAGGGATTATAGGCTGGAATACAAAACAAAGCAATCAAAGTATAATTAGGATTCTTATGATATTTTAATTTATTTAAATGAAGTTTGTGAACTGATCATAAAGACTTTTATGGTCAGAGAGAGACTGATTTCTCAGCCTGATTCAAGAATGTGGCAGGCAGGAGTGTACTTTCAATGATTGATAGAAAGAAAGAAAGAAAGAAAGAAAGAAAGAAAGAAGTCTTCTGGGAACAGACTCACAACTGTAAACTCATCAAAGTAACAGGTCACATATTTGCTAGTTATAGATTGTCTTCTTTTCCTGCCTAGTCTTCCTCATTCAGTAGCTATGTGTAATCCTCCTAACATTACAGAGTAATCTATAAGATTACTCAGGACTGAATGGCTTTGGGTTGCAACCAGATGGAAGCTACCTTAAAAAGTAATACACCTGAATACTAAATTTGTTTACTTTAAAGACAGGCCTACTGTTGTCAATACCCTTCACTTCCAAATAAGTTTTAGATTTAAAACCTATATCTAAAAACCTGCTATCTCTATACCATATCCCTCAAGCGAAATACTCAAGAATACAAGTACTGTAACTTTAAGCAGTTATTTGCAAACATTTGTGCTTATAGTACCCACTACACAGCTGACAGAAAGACTATGAGGCCACTTTTTTGTGTGTGTGGGGGGGGGAGACATTTATCTTTTATTAACAAGACTTTCTACATCCATGAAACAGACTTACCAAACGTAATCTTACTAAGCAAAACAATGGGAATATGGAAAACACTTTGTTTTGTTTGCAAGCCGAAAAAAAATTGTTTTAAAACAATAATGGGAGCCAGGCTCAATCATGCTTAGCATAAACCCATTAAATTCAATGAAACTTCATTTGGACACAACAACCTTATGGCGCAAGGTAAACTCCTTCCACCCCTGGTTGGATTTTACAGAGCAGTGGGCTCAACTACATTGCAGCCCTGCTATGCATGGTAGTTGAGGTGGAAGATGGACCACAACACTGGCCTGGACCTGGTACAGCAATCAGATCCAAATTGCACGCAACGCTGTCACACAGATGCAGGGCCAGCTCTGGATCCAACAGATCCAAGGCTGGCTCAGCCCTGCCCCTGAAATACCACATTCAGCAGACAGAAGTGGGGAAGCTCCACTCCAGCAGAGTGATGCACAGGTAACTGGCTAACAGCGGCTGGGAGAGGTACACCTCCACCCAATTAAACACCCCCAGCCTTACATAAAGAGGATTCAAATTGTTCTGCCTCTATTCTATGCAAGATTGAGTCTGAATCCATCCCAAACTGCATTTCATACAGTAGTGGTCTAACCTCTGCTTTTAGATAATAAACCATGTAGTATAACAATGCGATGTGTACAAGCAACCTTACCATTTAAAAAAACACATTATTCCAAAGTCTCTAAAAATCTATTCAAGATAAACTGAATTACAGAACATTTCTACACATTTCTAATAAAGCTCAGTCAAAACCAGTGGGGCATCACCAAGTTCAAAACTACTTCTATGCAATTGTGACCCGCTAAAGAAAAGTTTACCTACATTTGAAGTTTTCACAATACATGTATTTTACGGCAATGAAATTGAGCCGGAAATGTTTTGTCAGTTTGTTTCATATTTACAACAAACCATCCTATACAGTCAACTTTTATTTAAGTCCCCAGAAACGTCCTTCTGCTTTGGATGCAAGCTGCACTACCCTGGGAGTAAGTCCAATTGAACTCAGTGGGATTTACAGCTGAGCTGACATGCAAAGGACTGCCCTATTAAAAACTGGAGTCAAGCAGATAGAAAAATAAAAAGGTTTTGGTGGAGATAAAGAAGTTTCGGAAGCAATATAAAGCATTTTCATTCACATATTTGGCACCACAAACCTCCCCCATCCCCCAATTAGATTTTTCTTGGGGGGGGGGGAGCGCCATGGAGTTTTCGTTCCTTCCAATATCCACAACTAACCCCTTGGCTGACGCACCAGCTCTTGAACTTACCTACTTAATTTGGAGAGGGGAACAGCCTCCGAACTAGTTCTGCGTTCCAGCACTCAGCAGGAAAGTCTCCTGCATAGCCTCCAACCAAGCTCCTTGGCATTTGCAGTTCCTTCTGGCCAGAACTAGAGGCAGGCACTCCCACCACTGGGCTAGGAGCCGCAAGAAGAAACAGCTAGAAGAAAGTTTCCTTTTCCCTTGCAGGCAGCTCTCCCCCCCCCCTTCTTTATTTAATCCCAGCCTCTTTACGCGAATGCCACACGCACCGTTACCTCGGCAGTGCAACAGCTGGAGAGGTTTCCTCTGCGCGAGGGCGGCTCCTGGGAGACGGAGCCTCGAGGCAGGCTGGACTGGCGGGGCCGTGGCTGCTTCTGGAGGCGCCGCTGTGTTTACAGCCAGTTTCATGCTCTCCGCTCGTCCCCTCCCTCTCCCTGCCTCCCTGCCACAGCCTCGCCTGACATCATTCATTCTCTTACATTCACACACACGCCCACTCCATTTCCAAACAGTGAGTCAGCCTAGCCCTGCTCCTATGCGAAGAAGGCTGGGCTAGAAAAACCGGTTGAGACCGAGGAAGGGAAATAAAAATAAAATGAAGGGAGGGAAAAAATTAATCGAGCGGGGTGGGAAGCCCTGCTCCACAGTCTGTCGCTAAAGGTGGGGATAGGAGGGATCTGCCACAGGGATCAAGGCACGGGTTGGTGCATGCACTGAACTCGCGTTGCAATTAAGAGAGTGGAGAGAGTTGGGGAGCGGATTCTGCAAGGAAACGAGCCAGCTCCTGTCTGGATAATCCTGCTCCTGATCTTCAGGCTACCTTAAACCGTTCTTCAAAAGAAGGAACTCCCTTTAGGATCAAACAGGGGCAGAATCCGATCGTTCTAACTGCTGCTGCTGTTTTCGGCGTTTCAAGGATCCTCTTTCATGGTTTCTTATGCCTCCGTGGTGCACTTTTCATATCAGCTGTCGTCCTTCAAACTTTCCCCACCCACTGCAAACATAAGAGCCAACTCCTAGGGACCGAGGTTCCTTCGCTGCCCCCCCTAAAATATCCCCCCCTAAGTTGATGGGCATTGGCATTCAAATAGTATGTGCACGTAGCGTTATGTGAACAATTATGCAGGGTGGGGCTTACCTGCACCCTCCAATATTTTATTCAAGTTGGCAGCCCTGCCCAGAAATGTGCTTGGCTGACTGCCAGCAATTTAGCTGAAGGGTTAAAGACTGACTTAAAAAGGCCACCTAGCCTTCAAGTAAGAGAGCACTGACCAACCTGCACTAAATTAGTTCAGGTTTCCCAGACCATCATGTATCCAGAGAGCAAAGTACAAGTTACAGCAGTGATGCTTGAAGTTACAGTACTTAATTGGAAATAAACCAAGGCTAGAATCCCTAGGCATGCTCAGGTTGCCATTCTAATTCGACTTGCCTGGGAGTAAATCCCACTGACTTCAATAGGGCGCCATCCGCACTACGCATTTAGAGCAGCCATGGCTTCCTTTCCACCCCCAATCCTGGGAGCTGTAGTTGGTTAACAGTGGCAAGAGTTGTTAGGAGACACACATTCCCCTCGCAAAACTACAATTCCCAGAGTTCCTTAGGAAGAGGAGCTGACAAGCTGTCAACATTTCCCTTTTTTAAAGGGAAATTCCCTTATTCCGAATAGGATTCCTCGCAAGAAAAGGGAAAAGTTGACAACCACTCTTAAGAGTTGTAGTTCTGGGAGGGGAATAGGCGCCTCCTAACAACTTTCAGCACCTTTACCAAACTACAGTTCCCAGGATACTTTGGAAGGAAGAGGAGCTGTGACTTTTCTAAAGCAGCATGAAACTGCTTTCAGTGTATAATGCAGATGAGGCCTAAGATTTCCTTCAGAGTAGGCATAGATAGGACTGTGTTGTAACCTGGGAGTAAGCCCCATTGAGCAATGGAGGTTAATTCCAAGTAAGCAGGCCTAATATCGGATTGCACATCTATTAAGTCCTAGTAAGACATTTTCAACACGATTATAGAGCAGGAGAAAAGATACTTACATAAGAAAGTCATTTTGAAAAATAAAAGTGCAAATGAAATGAATCAGAACTAGTCCTGGGCCTTGACAGTAGCCCAATATGCAGACCAGTAGCAATTCATAAAACTATTTCCACCACTTTTGTCTCCGCACCATGCTAAGTATCTTTGCCAAATGTTATTAAAGCCAGAGGAGCAAGGCTAGTGAAAAAACGGTGGCGACTTTACACAGAAAGGGGGGATGTGATTGCAACTGTACAAATGTGATTGGGCAGCGGAAGTGAGAAGCGTAACAAGGACCATCTGTATTATCTGTGAATGGAAATACATTTGGCAATATTTCACAGGTAAAAATGTTCACCTCGAGGAAGCTGCGCACGGAATTTCAATTCTGCACGGCTGATGTTTACTAACAACCGGTGGTCCCACCAGAAGTATGTCTTCTGTACCAAGGGCCTAAACCTGGAAGGAAATAAGAACATCATGCTTAGGTTTGAAAGCTTTGAGGTCAGGATATTATATAAATACCTGTGGTCAAGGGGAAATTTTACCTCAGAAAACTCCTACAAGTGGTGGTAGTCCTTGAGACAAGAATGGCTGCCCCATTTTCCGCGTGGCTTGGTAGGCCTAGCATTGAGCAGCCAGCTTGGCAGTGCCTAGGAAGTGTGGCTTGCGGTTGCTTAGCAACGGTGACAGATTTACCTCAGCCCCTTCTCCCAGGCCAGCCATTTTGCCTGTGTGGCAGATGAGCAATGCTGGTGACAGCAGCGTTAAAGGGAAAGGGCTGCAAGGAGAGTGAGGAGAGGCTTGAATTAAGTGTGCCCCATTTATCTGGAGTACATTATCCAGATGTAGTGGATAGGAGTGTACAGTATGGATACCCAAATTCCAAATTCCTATCACTCAGTGAATGGCCACCTGCAATCTTTGTCTCAATGAAGTTGTTTGGATGGTACATGAGATCATCAGGATGCCATCCTGAGAATCTGGGACAGAGTAGGAAATAAGAACAAAATAAATACCATAAGTCACCCTGTTTGTTTGGGGCTTTTTTGGACAACAGGTTCCTGTTGATCAAAACAGCCAAGCTATTATGTTCTTCGTGCAGAATGTTAATGAAATTGTTGCTTGCCACTTCTGGCCATTTTATGCCCTGCGTAAGGCTCAATATTAAGCAACAGCAATATTTAGCTTTAAATTCAAGTTACTTCATATGAGCCGGTGTGAGATAAACAGTTCTTGGGTTGCCTTTGGTCGCAGTGAATTAATGCTACATTGCCTTTTTAAGCACAATTCACCTTCCCCCTTAGGAAAAGCCCAAGAGCAGGCCTGTGCTAAAAGCCCTGCTAATAAATTTATAAAGTTACCAACACCTATGTGGAGCCAAAATTATGTAGTCAATATTCCACATACTGGTACATCAAAAGGCATGGGGATGTTTCTGTAAGTCAACGGTCCTTGAATTGTTTTTTATAGTTATAGGTATAACTTTTTACGGTCATATGACAAAACTTGCATATAATATAACCTGTTTTGTCATTTAGTGGTTTATAAGGCATTGAAAGGTATAACTGTAGTATGAGAATTTTAATTTCTCCCTCCCAAACTGAGATTATTTCACTAACTGATCACATACAGTTGATCAGCAAATTCCACTATATATTTCAAACAACAGTTGACAACAGATCAGTTAGCCCAGAAACAACGCTTGTTTTGTGATTTCAGGATTTTCAGGCCAAATAGAGCATGACTATAATATTAGATGCAACCCTTTTCATTTTATTTCAGTGCGATATGCTGTACAATGACTGGGAAGGGTTGCATTACTCTTTTTGTTTGTTACTATATTATGTATTTTTGTGTTTTATATTTTAAACTGCCCTGTGATCCTCAGATGAAGTGTACATAATTTACTAAATAAATAAAACAAATTCTGTAGAATAAGAAAAAAACCCACACACATTAAGAGCTTTTATTTCTAAATATGTAAGAAAAATTCTATTCTCAACAAAAGCCTATAAGTAGTGCATTTGCTTTTCGATGGGGAAATTTGATCCCAGTCTCCTCTTTTCTATTTTCTTTTTCTTTTCTTAAAAAAATCCTTCCCAGGGCAAACTTTTCTGTTCATCTGAGCTGAAGCAAACTCAATTTTCTTTTTCATTGCGGCATTTCTTTCATGAGATCAGCAGTGATATTATTGGAGATGGTATTACTATAAATGGACACAGTCTAGCTCGTGCATTAAAGTTGTGATGATTTCCAGAAAGATGCCAGGCAGTTCTTTAAGTAAGCATTGTGGCTAGAATGCAGGAGTCGCACCAAAGTTCGGAAGGAAAGAGATGAAAAATTGTGTCCCTTAGACTGGCTGCACTGTTGTCAGGAGTCTTTGTTTAGACCATTTTTACACTCTTGCTGTATACTTATTTGAGTAGTTTTTCTTTGTCTATTAACCAGTACAATGTGACTTCTGTGTTCCACCTCTGCTTTACGTCAACTTTTTCCACCAAATAGTTAAATTTTAAAACAAACTCTCACCTGAGCACCTCCGTCATTAATGGACTTTTGTCTTTATAACAGGCTTGTCAAGTAAGGAGATATTACCCCTCGACTTTGAAGGAAGGTAATGAGTCAGAGAGCAAAGACCATACAGGAACTGCGCAATTCAGTATGTGAAACTAATCCTCACCCCAGCATTCTAATAATACAATCTCCACAAACCACACAGAACACCCATTTTGCTCCCTCCACCTCTGCTTTTATCTGGTGGCTTAAAATGCAGAATCATGAGATCAGCATCAACAGAATTTCCACATTTTTGGGTTCCCTTTAATAATTATCTGCATGTCATACAGATAGTTAACAGATCTCCACTTCCATAATAATAAATGCTACATATGCTAAATTTGTGGCTGTCACCAGGGGAAACACAACAAAATATGCACATTAGAGAACTCAGTTCAATAAATTTTGCCTGAGATTGCCCAGACTCCTGCAGAGTTTCTGCTGCAACTGACTCCATCGAAATACTGAAGCTACATTTGCACCAGACATTTAAAGCACCATTATGCCAGT
The DNA here is from genome assembly GCF_027172205.1 of Podarcis raffonei. Lineage (NCBI taxonomy): Eukaryota > Metazoa > Chordata > Lepidosauria > Squamata > Lacertidae > Podarcis > Podarcis raffonei. Next base: position 57,219,120 of record NC_070610.1, read on the forward strand.
GTGGTGTAGTGGTTAAGAGCAGTGGACTCGTAATCTGGTGAACCGGGTTCGATTCCCCGCTCCTCCACATGCAGCTGCTGGGTGACCTTGGGCCAGTCACACTTCTCTGAAGTCTCTCAGCCCCACTCACCTCACAGAGTGTTTGTTGTGGGGGAGGAAGGGGAAGGAGATTGTTAGCCGCTTTGAGACTCCTTAGGGTAGTGATAAAGCGGGATATCAAATCCAAACTCTTTCTTTCTTTCTATGCCAATTTAGCAGTCATGGCTTCCCCCAAAGAATCCTGGGAACTACAGTTGGTAAGGGTGCTGCGAATTTTGGAGGCATCCCTATTCCCCTCACTCACCTGCAATTCCTAGAGTTCCCTAGGAAGAGGGACTGATTGTTAAACCACTTTGAGAATTGCAACTTCTTATTTAGAAAATATGGATACACATAATGATTGTGAAAGTGTGATTTCTTCTCTAGATTTCATTGTGTGTTTATTATTTGAAAATGATAACAAATATTTTTAAAAGTTTTTATATCAGAATGCTGGGTGTCTATAATCATGGATACAGGCATACATATGAAGGTATAAGTTGGAGAAAGTGGCTAGATGCATATTACTGTACCTATAGTTGCCAACTCCCTAGCTAATGTGGCTCCTGTGCCAGCAAGAGAAACATGACAGGAAATTCAGTGCTGCAGGTGTTTACATAACTGCAATTCCTGAATGGGAAAAGTTGAGTTCACTATTGAAGAAAGGTTTTTGGAATGAACACTATTCTTGCTTGGCTAGATGTTTGTTGCCCAATCTGACTCCTACTAATTGAATACTATTCACAGCTCTACAAACATTATGGCATACATTGATCAGAACAAGTATGGCTACTTTATCTAGACTATTTTATCTACTATAGTAAACTAATTCAGGTCTCTTTGTCTAAACTGTTTTGCTGATGTCATACATTGATCTGGTTTCCTCATCACGTTAAGCTAAACTATGTGTGGGTTTTCAGACTGAAGACTGTGTATGTAGCACTCCTCCCTTGGTGCTGCTGCACTATCTGTGACTTAACCACGGTTTGGCTTAGTGTTGTGTCTGAACCCAGGTTTGTGGTTTGTCTTGTTCCAGACAAACCATGAGCCATAACCAAAGCTTGTTCTTTGCTTGCCTCTTGCATTTTGTCTGATGGAGACAAACCACAACCACGTGTTTGGATGTAACACTAAGCCAAACCAAGGTTTAGTCATGGGTAGTGCGGCAGCAGCAGCAGCAGAGCAATGAGACCATAATATTCATTCCATAAAGCCATGCATATATTTGTTCATGCAAAACCATGATTTATATTGTATTTTGCATGTAAGAGAGAGAAGACAACAATGCAAAGGATTATATGTGCTCTTTGTTTTGAATGGGAGGTGTGTTAGTTTTAAACCAAATCCCATTAGAATAGGTTTTTTATGAGTGCTGGACATTCACAGTGTTCAAAATTGAAGTAAAGAGGAACTGTAGGTGTTTTAAAGCTTATATTGTTTGCTGAATGTCTTCACAGAATACGTAAACAAATGAACAGAATGAAACATATCTTTTAGTGAAACCACTAAAGACTCCATTACACAAACACAGGTAATGTCAATACAGCTTCATAATCCTTATTCAGGCCCTTTATACCTCTTTACTTGCATGGATTAACTAATCGATGGAACTATGTTAGGACTGTGACATCTGCCACACATCCAAAAGAAGGGATGTGACTCAGTGCTTTGCATGCAAAAGGTCCCAGCATAACTCCTCAACATCTTCAGGTATGGCTGGGAAGAGACCCCTGTATGAAATCCTGGAGAATCACTGCCAGTCAGTGTAGACAATACTGAACTAGATGAACAGAATGTCTTACTCAGAATAAAGCAGTTTCTATTATCACACTGGGAAGAGATATTGAGCGTGTGTAGGAGATTGCACTGGACCCCCTTCCTGATGCACAACTTATGAAAAAGCATGCATACAGTTTGTATGCATGTTCAGTGTATACTTTGGAAGGTCTGCAGCTCAGGGGTAGAGTGCATACTTTGTGTGCAAAAGGTCCAAAGTTCAGCCCCTGACCTTTCCAACTGGGGCTCAGAAAGATTCCCATCTGAAAACCTGAAGATCCAATGCCAGTCGGTGTACAACTTAGTCTAAGGCGACTTTCTATACAGTTATATCTACAGTTTCCCAAAGTATGTTTCTTCCCCCCCAACATGTTTTTATTAGCAATTTCAACATAACAACATATCAAAACATATCATATTGATTATTTCCCCCCCCTCAAACCCTCCCTCCCCCTGAGACTTCCCTTAGCTCATCTCTCTGATTTCTCAGCCCATATTACTCTCTGCATGTTATAAAATTATACAAATCCTCACATTATGTCTACCATGTTATCAATCGATAAATTTGTGTATGTTTATTCAAAACCTGCCAAGGAGTCCAATTCATTTTGTTGTCTTTTTAAGTAATTTGTGAAAATTTCCCATTCTTATTTAAAATCACAATTGTCCTTATCTCATAGTTTGTATGTCAGTTTAGCCAGTTCTGCATAGTTCATCAATTTCTCTTGCCACTGTTCTTTTGTCAGGGTTTCCTCATTCTTCCATCCTTGTGCTATCAAGATTCTTGCCACTGTTGTTGCATACATAAATAAATTATTTGTTTTCCTTGGCAGGTCTCGTCCTACAATCCCTAACAAAAATGCTTCTGTTTTTTTTTAACAAATGTCATTTTAAACATTTTCTTCAATTCATTATATATCATTTCCCAATTTTTTAAAAACTTCTCTACATTCCCATCACATAAGATAAAAAGCCCCTTCTTTTTCTTTACATTTCCAACATGTATTTGACCCGGTCCCAAAGTAGGTTTCAAGGGCAGGTCTGAAGGGGAAGACTTCCTTGCAAAGTAGCACCATGTTTATGAATTCAAGAAATACTACTGCAAACACTAAAGGTATCCAGTACTGTATTCTTTTCACACACAAATGCTCTTCTTTTGAAACTTTTGACTACTTATGGGAGTGGTTAGCTGCAAAGCTTCCCTTGCAGGGAAAGTAATAATTCAGTGTTGCTTTTCCATCCAGAAGAAATAAAAAAAATTGGGAGGTTAGGAATAAATACGTCTATGATATGCTGTTGTGGTGGTGAAAATACACTTTGTTTACTGTTTTTGGACACCCAGTATCTAAAGTTAGAAAATGACAGTAATTTCAACGCCACACTTTTGAAACTACACTTAACACGCAAAAGACTGTAAGCTATTTTCGAGGAATTCAGCCAAAAGCTTGAGTAATTAGCTAACCTTCCACTGTGTTGCCCAACCAACCCTACCCTGTCTCACCTTCTAAACCCAGGATTATCCCCACCCAAATGGTATTACCTCCCCTCCCCACTTCCTTTTGAGGCCAGACCTCCCATCTGTGCTCCGCTTTTTAATGCTCTGCAGCTGGCCCACCTGCATTGCATTGCAGGGCAGATAATCCCCAGAAGATTTTGAGTGCAAATGTTTTCTAAACAAATATATTCAAAAAGCCAAAGCTGCTATTTTAAATTGTAAGCAGGTTGAGCATAGAAACCAAATCTTCTTCTTTCAAGTCACACAATTTTCCTGCATTATATAATAAATTTGGGCAGGAGGGGCAGGAACCAGTAACTCTAACGCAATACCCAAACTAGGTTGGCAATCTAAGTAGTTAATAAATAAATACAAATAACCAGAATTCTTAAGCCTTTATTCTTTCCTTAAGAGGAACGTACCCTGAAACATCATTATGAACAGCACAGTAGATTTTAATTTAACTGCCAAAAGCCTGAATAAATAGAAATATCTTACCTTCCACATATGTTCCAAGTTGATTTATAACATATAATAAAAACAGTTTAAAAGCCAGTTACAAAACAGTACAAAAACAATGAGAGGAGTTAAAAATCAATCCAAAATGGACACCTATGGTAGAGACGTATTCAGCCAGCTAGGAAGGCTTATCAGAACAACAGTGTCTTCCATTGTTTCTGAAAAGTGCAGATAGTGGGTGCCTGTTGTATCTTGACAGCAATGTTGTTCTGATATCTCTGGAACTTTAAGGAGAAACTCTCAGGATAGTTGCAAGAGTTTTGGAACAGTCCAGGAAAAGTGTGGGCTTGACTCAGATGAAAATCAGTCAGGAATACATAAAACTAGGTGTGGTAGAATTACTACACTGGGATTATTAATATTGAAACTGAAGTCCATTTCTCATGTTGCCAGACATATTTGCTGCTGAATGTATAGCCAAGAGAGGGCTGCAACCAACTACAGCTCTCCAGTTAGTGTGTCTTTATGATACATATGTTTGCAAACAGATTTTCGTCACATCCGTACTTTGTGCCTTGAAACAATATTTGAAAAGCCATTAGCTGTACACCTAAAAATGGTATGTGTCTACATTCTACAGGAAACACAGTGCTGCAAGAATCTTGTGTACTTTAGATTTGTTAGCTGAGCCAATGCAAAAGAATGAGCTGGCAAATTGTGATTTGGTGATGACATTCAAGTGATTCATGTGACCTGCACTGTAATGAACATGCCCTGACTGCACATTGGCAGTCTCTTGACAGACAGCAACTCTGCTGGATCACAGTAGCAGGCCGGTACAATTGCTGGTGCCATCAGTTTTGGGTGTCAGAGTGTCTTTAAGAATGGTGTCTGTGCCTTTGCCTCCTATTCTAATTAGATAGGATGGATGCATCTCATCATCCTTCTTCCATATTTATTTTGCATGACAACAATGGCAGCAGAAGACATCAATACTGGTCTTGGTTTACTAAAAGCAATGTAGAATGTACTTCAATTGGAACCTATTCCAAGGACGGAAAGTGCTACAGAGTCTATTTAATGTAACCACATGTCAAAGCAGCTACAAAAAGAAACCGGTAGTTCCACATAAGCCTGGGATGCTGAGCTAAACCTTGAAAGCCTGCCAAAATGAAATCCCTGTGCTTTCCAATCCATTAGTACTTTTTATGGCAGTGTTTGTCCAGACACTATGTTTTGTTCCCAGAATTACCAGTGGGCCTGCTTTGTGAGCATCAGCTAAAAGTGTTCACTTTTCTTTCCACACATAATCCAACATTTGTAAGCCTTGGTTTCCTGATGTTTTCCAAGTGATGGTTGTTTGCTTGTGTTCTGCTTAATATTTCTAAAAGAACTCCAGAATTTACTTTAAAATCAAATAATTATGCACACATAAGCAATGCGCAGATCTGAATGTATAAATGCACACTTCACCAGTGGAAAGAAATTCCAGGGGCAATACTACCTAGGTTAGCTTTCTATTGCCTAGGTTAGCTTTCATTGGAAAAGAGCACAGGGGGCTTATAATTTTTACATTTTTGTATCTTACCCTTTGTCACAAGGTTACAGCATACAAAAAACAAAACATACATACCTAAAAGCAAATTAGGAGAAGCATAGGATGCTGCCTTATACTGAGTCAGACCATTGGCCCATCTAGCTCAGTACCATCTACACTGACTGGCAGCAACTCTCCAGGATTTCAGACATGGTTCTCTCTCAGTTCTAGCTGGAGATGCTGGGAATTGAACCCGAGACCTTTTGCATGCAAAGCATATGCTCTACCACTAAGTTATAACCCTTCAAATGCCAAATAACATTAATAAGGTGTCAGTTTTCCAAGCCAATATTACAACTTTTAAAAGCCTGATAAAAAAAGGCTGGGGCCTGAATCTGTACAATAATTCATATTAGTATATTTATTTGTGAATATACAAACAGAGCATAAGTGGAAGCAAGCCCTGCAGCTCTTCAGCAAGAGATGACTTCCAAAATGTGCTTAGTCTTCAGTTGATGTCTCTCTTTGCTTCTGTCTTTCCTTGTCTCTGTTCCAAGCTGGTTTGTTTCCTAACTGCATCCACCCACCCTTATGTCAGCTGCTCCCCTGGCAGCGGGTAGGCATCACTTTTTCAAAGTTGTGATAGCTAATTCTTGATCTTCAGAATATTTCCCAACCATTATGTCCCATTGGAAAAATATCAACCAATCTCCCTAACAAAGAAATAGCTCAGCTATAACAAAACTGTACTAACTCAGGTGGTACCAGATCCCATTTTGAAATAAATGTACAAGTCTCTGTTTATCCTGTCGCAACCTCACTGAATGTTGAAACCCACACCCACCCAGAACTTTTCAACATCCTCTCCCCCTCCCACCACAACATATACATTTAGGGAAGGGAGCTGGTCACTGCAGGAGGAGAGTCAGCCTGGCTTCCTCACCAGCCAGACTCATTGCTGTCTCTTAGTCCCCTTCCTCTCTACCCTCCCCTTCTGCCTCCGGTTCTGGACTGCTATCTACCACAGATTCTTCTGTCTCACTAAACCCTGTTACCTCGTTAGCTTCTAACACCTCCTCCCCCCAGTCTGCTCTCTCTTCTCCCTCTGACCATGCATCATTGTCTTGCCACCTTCTTCTCTCGCTCTGAGCCTTCTTTACTTGGGGTTTCCCCAGGTAGTGCCTCCCACTACTCCTCTGCGTCCAGCCAGCACATGACATCAAGTAAAGAGGCCTTAGTATAGGATGTGAGGGCAATCTGGCTGCGACATCTGTCACCCCATTGATCGCCAGGGTTGATTCGGCTCATCTGGCTGGCTAGGCGGGTGTCCCCTTCCTCCCTCACTGCTCCATGTGCGTCCCTCCCGAAGCTGCGCGCTCGGTGGAAGAGGACGACCATCCCAGATAGAAGGAGTGTACCGTTCTTCGGTCAAGGGTATACGATAGCTGCGCTCCCCTGCTAGAACCTCCAAACAAGCTCAAGGTCCATTTGTAGGAGAACGTAGGGTAGTCAAGCTTCCAAGACTCCAGACACATCCAAGTAAGGCACTGCATGTGGCAGTTTGCCATTCTTTAAAAAAAAAAAAGAGGCCTTAGTATAGTTCAAAGACACATTCCGGCCAGGCAAAAGCACCTGAGAAAAGTGTGGACCAAAGTGGTGCATGTATGGCCTGGAGAGAGATTAAAGGACCAGAAATAAAGGATGGGGTGGGAGCTGCATTCAGGTCCCTAGTCTGGGATTCCCCATGCCTCTGTCAGGCCTTATGATGACAATGATGATACAGACATAATAGGCAGAAAGAATTTTGAGAAATTTGAGGGAAGGGGGAATAATCAAGGCGTATACCTTTTACCTGTGGGTTTTTAAAAAGTTATTTACAGTATTTCAATGTAATATTTTGAAGAGCAGAGCAGATTCGGTCAGAAAAATAAAATGCTTACCAACTCTCTCATCTACAGCTGTTCATACTCTTGGCAGTACCACTTTGGCTATTAATTTGAATCGCGCTGAAAAGAAAGGTGGAAATTGTGGACAGATTTACACTAGGGGAAGTAAATAACAGTGGCGGTGAAAATAGGATGAAATCAGCAGGTGCAGAGGAACAAGAAATTCCAGTAAAACATTTTCTTCACATCACTGTGCTTAGAGTACCAAATGCATGATGCAGAGGTTCTCTGGAAACATGCAATCTGCGTGCCGCTGAATTGCAGTCTGTGTTCTGAATATTAATTTGATTCAAGGTAGTGCCTGAAAGGACTTCGGAAGGAAATTACAAATTATGGGAATTAGATATTACATAGAAATGCTTTAGCATCTATAACTGGGACAAATTCCAAGTAACTGCCCTTGCAATATAGGACTGCTGCTGAGTCATCCCACAGTGCTCTATAACAGTGCCTTATTTTTTATTATTCATGCTGGCATAGCCTTAAGAGTTTCAATATCATCAAGAAATAATCTAAGATATAAAAAGGACTCTGAAGATTTTCTTTGAGAAGAAATAAGGAGGCTGTAGGGTGGGTGGAACTGATTCAATTTATTAAGCCTTATTTCCTGTTTCATTTACCAACCTATCTAGCAGCATGCTCATCAAGATTTGCTGCTGCAAATCAGATTTTAGTATGCAAACACTTAAGATTGAGCTGTGCCAATAGCTATGCCAGCACAACACCACAAAATGTAATATTTGCCCATGCCAAATGTAAAGGAGATGGTAGAAGCATGGTAGACAGAGAGCCCTTATAGACTAGTTTCTCACTCCCAGGTGTATTCTGCAACATTTCATTGATGCCATATCAGCGCATTAATGATGGATTTATACAGGACCGCCAACACATCATTTCACTTGTGCAATGCTGCCCCAATGTTATTACATTTTTGCTCTCTGCAGGGATGCTGTTCCACTATACAGAACCAAAAGCGGGACAAAACCTTAGCACAATTGTGGTATAAAAAGTTACAGGATTTCTGCAGGAAGTATTGGGATGTACATTGATTGGAAACAAAGCAGTATGTCAAGTATTCAAAGCAGGATTGTACAGTATATAACTGCCCTGATATTATCCTGAGCACGAATCATAATGAATGCACAATTAAAAATATATGCTTGGAGGACTGTTGCCATGTCGGCCATGAGAGATTGCCTCAAGAGACTGCAACCCTTCAAAAGAAAAGAAAAAAGTCTTCTGGTGCAGTGTAATCTATGTGATTTAAGGAATAAATTAGGAGTGTGTAGGGAGAAGAGTGTGGCTCTGTCCTAAAATAGAAAACTGTTGCATGTTTTTACAAAAATCAGATGTGCCTGGTGGTTTGCTGGGTTTGTTGCAAGCGTGAAGGTGGTAAGAGCAAACATTTACCCTGTTCGTAATTAAAAGGATTTTGAGAATTCATCTTTCTATTTTCTTTTTTCCACCTAGCAAATCTTGGATACAAAATTACAGAGCAGTTTCTGGGCAGCAAACTTGTGGGTGGCATATACATAATGCCAGCCAAGGTTAACATAGAAAGTCTCTGATCAAACTGTATCTCCTGGAGGGTGTGTGACATTTTTATAATATTTATGGAGAGTGGCGTATGCTCTGTAATTACTGCTATATATTGGTGTTGAATAATTATGTACCGTTTAATTAGCATATTCAGTTTGAATCTTTCCTTACAGATTGGTACTCCACAGTCTGCTATTTATATGGCAAATTTAGATTCCTCTTTGGTGATGAAAACGGCCATAGATTTTCTGAAAGCTGGATTCCGGCTCCTCCTCATGAATTGCATGGATGTTTTAAAGTAAGGAAAGTGGCAGGAAAATGCACTGGATATTTGATGTGACCTTGTCTAACCTCCCCACAAACAAATCAAAATGAAGGAAGTGAAGCTACTATATATTTTGGTCAGGTTTTTTTCTTTGTCTGTCTATTCTTTTGTGCATTTGGACACCTCTTAAGATATCTAACAACATTTTGCAAGGTGGTTCCTGAAATCACAAGTTTTTATCTCTGCTTGGATATAGCTGGATGCCATTTTGAATCAAGATGGCAGACTGACATTTCAAAACTGCACTGAGTTTAAGCAAATTTGGCAGGATAGTTTCTGAGGTCATGGAGCAGGGTATTTTTATTTATTTATTCTTAGAATTCCCAAGCAACGCCAGATATAAGACTGCTAGTTCTCATTAAACAGGTCACCTGGAAGTGATTTCTATCCAAAACTGCAGGCTTAACTTCCCTTCTCCCCCTTGGTCACACAGAGGATGAAAGGACAAGCTATTCTCCCATCTTTCTTGCCCATTCACAAAGGCAAGAAAGCTAACATAGGACAAGCCTGTGCAAGATCTTACCAAATCATTTCCCATAATATTTCTAATCCTGGATCTTTTACAGAGTTACTGGGTTAAAAGACACTCTGTGAGTTATCCGAGATCCACCCCAAAGCTAGAACAGTTTCATCTCCCTTCCCCCAGCCAGCGTCTTTGCAATATACCCACACTACACACCCAACTTGCCATAAATAAGGGGTAGTTTTCAAGTAACGAATCAGTTGTAAACAGTTACTGTTTCTTTTTTAATACCTCCTGTGGTGTTTGTGCATTCTTGGTCATGGAAATCTCCTATGAGCCACAGCCATTTCTTAGCATTGCAAGCAACTGCTGTTGTACTTTGCCATGGAAACACTCTTGACAGGAGATAATAACACCTGTGGTATACCCACTGTCCTATAGCTATGAGCCAAAAGTTTATTTTAGTTACCTTCAAGTACAACTGCTTCTCTCATTTCAGTAAATATAAGGACAAGCCCTTAATGGGCAGTCACAGTCTTCAGACTGATTATGCTCACATGGACATGCTCCCATTTTCATATGGTACTTATTTGAAACAATCTCCTGTTCCTCCTGAGTAAATTTCCATTAAGTAAAAACTTCATTTATTTATAATCAGGTAGCAATCTGAAGAGAGCTTTCTAGGCCACCGATCATTCATAGTGCTAACATGGGCAGTTGGTTAGTTTATTTGCACCATAAACAACAAGCTTAGCAGCAGTATGTGGCACCTGTGACAATTTTGGGGGTCCTGACACCCCAGAAAAACCTGCTGCTGTGCTGAATCCTTCCTAGATTGCACTGATTGCTGTAGGTTAAATAAATAAGGGCCAAAGACAGAGATGTAGTCAGAAGATGGGGTGGTGGCTGGGTTATGGTGACCCTGTGCCCTACTTTACAGAGGGCATTTGACACTTTTCAACTTCAATGGATTTTGAATGGGGACTGATTTGTAAATCCGGGGACTGTCCCTGGGAAACGGGGACGTCTGGTAACCTTAGTTAACTCTGACTTGCTTCATGTGATTTACTGCTGGCTCGCTCCTGCCAATCAGGCGCAGCTTTCTGGTGCTGATCCCAGCACTGTTGCTGTTCCCGCTGCTACTGGCCAGGTACTGTCCAATAAGCCCCTCAGGTGAGGAGTGGGGAACCTTTCTCAGCCTGACGGCCCCATTCTTCTCTGGGCTGCAACCTTTCTGAGAGCCCCATGCCAGTGGTGTGTGGAGCCAGATTCAAAAGTGGGTAGACCTACAAATGTACTCCTTCTACAGTAGGCTAGTTCTTACACAGTGTGGGGAGAGGAGGTGTGGCCTGGAGAGGATTCTAAGGGCCAGACAGAGAGGAATTGGGGGCCACATTTGTCTCCTGGGTCTGAAGTCCCACACCCTTGTCTCAGGATCTCCCAGTGTGGGAGGGGGTTAACCCGAGGACTCCCTCAAATCTGAGATAGCCCTGAACACAGCCCTGAACTTTTATATTGGTGGTATTCCATATATAAATTAAAATCACCATGATGATTACCGTTGTGTGTGATGCACAGCTCCTTCTTGTGAGACTCATTCTGCTTGAAATGTAGCCATCTGCAACAAAATCCAAATATTTATCTGCTTACTCACATATCAAAGCTGTTGGCAAGAAAAAGACCAATAAACTTTGTTCATATTTTCCCCCACCAATCTTTTAAAATAATTTAATGTGTTTCAGTCTCAGGAATAATCACTTAACTATCCATCTCTTTTAATGAGATTCTTCTTTCCACTATATAGTATGTCTGTTCTGATATACAGTTATTGCTAAGTATTATTCTGTTGTAAATTTTGACTGGCTAACTCTTCTGACCCTTCTAGGGTTGTCATTTCTCTCAGCAAAGGATGTAGGTTGGTGGTGAGTGTGTGTATAATTTTATTATTATTATTATTATTATTATTATTATTATTATTATTATTATTATTATTATTCTCCCTCCTTTTTCCCTGATGGGACTCAAGGCAGCTTACAGATAAAAACAAGAATCACTCAAAGAGAAAAGGTAAAAAAACCACACAATTAAACATTGATAGAATTACAACTGTATACAAATATAAAGTCTATTAAAACCATTCCAATAATTGCAATTAAAACAGCACGGCACTAGCCCTTTCATTAAAAACAGTCAGTTCCCAAAAGCCTGTTGGAAGAAGAAAGCCTTCAACTACCGGCAGAAGGAAAACAAGGAGGGAGCCAGTCTAGCTTCTCTAGGGATGGAGTTCAAAAGCCTAGGAGCAGCCACCAAGGCGGCTCTGCCTTCATCCACACCAAACATGCCTGTCAGGGTGGCAGGACTGAGAGAAGGGCCTCTCCCAAAGATCTCAAACCCTGAGCAGGTTCATTTGAGGGAATATAGTACAGTGGTACCTCGGGTTAAGAACTTAATTTGTTCTGGAGGTCCATTCTTAACCTGAAACTGTTCTTAACCTGAGGTACCACTTTAGTTAATGGGGCCTCCCGCTGCTGCCACACGATTTCTGTTCTCATCCTGAAGTAAAGTTTTTAACCCGAGGTACTATTTCTGGGTTAGCGGAGTCTGTAACTTGAAGCGTCTGTAACCTGAGGTACCACTGTACTAAAGATAGCTTGGATGCAAGCTGTGTAGGGCTTTATAGAAAATAACCAGTGCTTTAAACTGATAACAGATCAGCAGTTTGTGGAACTGTTGTACAAATTACTTAAATAGGACTTGGAAAAATGAAAGGGTCTATAATATTTAGATGTGAAATGCCAACTGTGGCTTATAGGGATGCTGCAGAAATCAAAGATGGAGAAAGGAAGAAAAAGTAAACAAGGTGGAATGCTATGTAAATCTCTTGTTCCATCAGAAGAATTATTTTTCCTTGTGTAATGGAATATTCCCTGCCTCTTCATCTGTTCTTGTGCACCTTCTAAGTCTGTTCCAGGGGGTTGGGGAAGCTCCTAGATCACTTTTGGGGAAGGGGTAGGGAACACACAGGGGAAAGAGAACGGGGACAGTCTTCTTGCACAGGCTGAAATCCTCACATTGAAGGGATATAATAAATTCGCCTTCCTCCAGCCCTCACAGATGCCTCATGGGTGGCACAAAACCCCATAAATTGCTGGCCTCCTCTCCTGGGTCAGCATCCCCCAGCCTTTGCAACACACTCTTCAGAGCCCTGCCAGTCCCTGACAAGATATTGCCTGCTTCTGCATCAGATGCATTGTGCCCTTTGTCACTTCCCTATCATATGGCGATGACAGGGCAGTTGCCCTGAGAAAGGTGAAGCAGGGAGGAGTCAGGAAAGGGATTGTGAAGTACCTGTGCTGTATCTGTATTATTTTCTTAATGTTGCTTGCTGCTTGGAGATTCCAGCGAAGAAGCAGGATACAAATCAAAGCAATCAATGCAGTTTTGTGCATTGTAACCAAAAGCATTATCTTTATACATTTCAACCCTCAAAAGTACACAAAGAGAAAGGAATTTTAAGATATTATTATTATTGGTTTTTAATTTATTTTACCTCTTTGTATTTTAACTTGTTTTTAAGTTGCTGTGATGCTTTTCTTTTTTGTACAAAGCAACAAACAAAGGCAATGAATAATATTTATTTTTATTTAAATATTTACAAACTGCACATCCATAGAAATTATAGCAAGGTGGTATATGGTACACCTAAAAACACAATCCTATAGTAACAGTAAAAACATCAACAACATCTATCAAAAACTGATTGGTGAATTTCTGTTGGCAAGGAATTCCACAGCGCAGGACCTGCCACACTTTAGGCTTGGTTCCTGGTAAAGGCTGACTAAATCTCAGGGATTTGAGAAACTACCCAAAGTGCACATCAGAGGAAAGGAAACAGACACAGTAGAAAGAAGGTCACCTTACACCATACATTTAAAGTGTTGGCTTCTCCAAAAGGATCATGGGTAGTTTGTCACAGAGCTGCAGTTCCCAGCACACTTAAACCACAGTTCTCAGGATTCTTTGGGAGAATCAAAGATGATACAGGATCTGGAAACCAAGCCCTCTTTTTAATGGTTGGGGGAGTTGGATATGTTGAGCCTGGAGGAGACTGAGGAGGTATGATAGCAATCTTCAAATATTTAAAAGGCTATAATAATAATAATAATAATAATAATAATAATAATAATAATAATAATAATAATTTATTATTTATACCCCGCCCATCTGGCTGAGTTTCCCCAGCCACTCTGGGCGGCTCCCAATCAGTGTTAAAAACAGTACAGCGTTACATATTAAAAACCTCCCTGAACAGGGCTGCCTTAAGATGTCTTCTGAATGTCAGGTAATTATTTATCTCTTTGACATCTGATGGGAGGGCGTTCCACAGGGCGGGCGCCACTACCGAGAAGGCCCTCTGTCTGGTTCCCTGTAGCCTCACTTCTCGCAATGAGGGAACCGCCAGAAGGCCCTCGGCGCTGGATCTCAGACGCTCCTTCAGGTATACAGGACCGAGGCTATCCATTGCAGTGCTGTTTTTCTAGAAAAAGAGGTGCCAGAGCTCACCATGAACCCACCCCTCATTCTCTTAGAATGACAATGCCACCCACCTGAGAGGTGCCGGAACTGAGTTCCTGTGACTTACTGACCACATGGAAGATGGAGCAATCTTATTTTCTCCTGCTCAGGAGGCTAGGCTAGGACCCGAACCAATGGCTTCAAGTTACAAGAAAGACGATTCCAACAACAACAACTTATCATTTATATGTTGCTCATCTGACTCTGCCACTCTGGCTCTGGGCAGCTTCCAACAAATTAAAACACCAAACACAGCATAACGTCAAACACTAAAAACTTCCCTATACAAGACTGCCTTCAGATGTCTTCTGAAAGTCAAACCTTTGTTTATTTCCTTGACATCTGATGGGAGGGTGTTTCACAGGGCGGGCATGACTACTGAGAAGGCCTTCTGCTTGGTTCCCTGTAACTTTCCTTCTCACAGTGAGAACTGCCAGAAGGCCCTTGGAGCTGGACCTCAGTGTCTGGGCTGAATGATGGGGGTGGAGATTCTCCTCCAGGTATACAACTAACCACCAAGAAGAACTTTCTGACAATCAGAGCTGTTCAACAGTGTAATGGACTCCCTCAGAAGGTGGTGGAGTCTCCTCTGGAGTTTTTTAAACAGAGATGGGATGGCAATCTGAGCTGAGATTCCCGCATTTCAGGTGGTTGGACGAGATAACCCTTGGAGTCAACTCTATAATTCTATGAAAGGCTATCCAAGTGGTAAAAGTACGCCTTAAATGTATGGTTTGACTGAAAAGGAAACAAGAAAAATTAAACCTCCAAATAACATAAGTGCTTTAAACTTGTTCGTACATTGTTGCATCCTAAATCCTAAATGCTTTGCTTCAACAGCATTGCCCATGTTGGTTTCTACCACAGGGAGTGGCAATAGTGAGTCACCTTTGTGGTAACCTACAGATTTGAGTGTGGTGGTAGGAAGAACAATACTGCTGAAGATGTAATCCTTTCCCAAGAACTATCTTATATAATCATGTCTCATATGACACCAGCTCCGATGGTTTGTTTGTTTACCTTCCACTTCTGAACCACTTCCCAGTATGAGTAGGAGAGGTGCCACTAGGAAGCTGAGCAGGAGAAATAAATAAGAGGCTATGTGTGTGTCCCTTTAGACTTTGTGCTGGGAGAGCCCCACCGAATGTTGTTTCCCGCAGACCTGCATGGAGGGACTTGCTCTGCTTTCAAAGCATCAGAAAAATTCTGACATCAACACTGATTCCCGCATTTCTCACCTATTTGCGTGTCTAGCAACCAACACATCTAACACCAAGGAGAAGGACCAAAGACTGCTCATGTTTAAGAGCCATGAAAGCAAAGGGTCAAGAATTAATGGGGGAACGGGACAAAAACTAGCACATCAGCTACTACCTGGGTACAGGCGAATAACTACAGGGTTTGCGTGAACAGCATGGTTATTATGGATTCTGTCCTGCCACAATCACCAAGTTGCTTGGAATGGAATTACTGTGATTCTGGTCCAGTGTTTGAACATCAAGAGAGCAGTCAGGTCCTGGCCGACCCATGAGGCGACGAGTTTCAACTGCCTCAAGTGGTAGGATCCATAGGGGCAATGGATCCTGATGTTGCTCTTTATTCCGCCTTGTCCCTGATGTTGATCTTTGCTCCTGCCTTCTTCCTTGGTGGGGAGAGGGATGCCATTTTGTGGTTTACCTCAGGTACCATAATGCATTGGGCCAGGCTTGCTCCAGTGGACCAATGCTCAAGCAGATAGAAAAGCGAAGAGTAGACTCAGGATTGAGGAGCATACTGGAGATAATTGCTGGTGTATTTTGCCACAGATTCTCTTAATGCAATAATAGGGCATTACTGGTGTATTTATTCTGCTTAATTGTTCTGTGATACTTCCCAAATGCTACCATATCACTGCTGTCTGGAAGGGCTGCTGCAAAACCCCCTCCCCCAGAACATTTGCAGTATTTAAAGTTATTGGATTTCAGCAGGAAATAAAAGGATACCCACTGATTGGAAATGAAGCCATATGACCACCCTAAATCCTTTGTAGGTGCAAAAAGTCTTGAGAGGGGAAGCACGTATGACTCCCCTAATACCAACATGAGTACAATAAAAAGGATGTCTGGAGATGCCCAAAGTTAAACTGGATGCTGTAAATCTCATGTGGTAAGGTAAAGGTAAAGGACCCCTGTATGGTTAACTCCAATCTTGGTGACTATGGGGTTGTGGGGCTCATCTCGCTTTCAGGCCGAGGGAGCCAGCGTTTGTCCACAGAGAGCTTTCTGGGTCATGTGGCCAGCATGACTAAACCACTTCTGGTGCAACGGGACACCATGAGAAGTGCCAGAGCACATGGAAATGCCATTTGCCTTCCCGCCACAGTGGTACCTATTTATCTACTTGCACTGGTGTGCTTTCAAACTGCTAGGTGGGCAGGAGCTGGGGCAGAGCAACGGGAGCTCACTCCGTCGCAGGGATTCAAACCACCAACCTTTTGATCATCAAGCCCAAGAGGCTCAGTCGTTAGCTTTAAATTTCATGTATGGCAAAATGGATAATTATATTTGTTGCCATGTGCTAGTAATTTCTTAGGGGGTAAAAACAAACCTTTGAAGACTGTACCAAAATTAAAGACACAAGTTTTGGTTTTCTTTGAAATACAAGGAGATTTTCCATTTAAGGATAAGATCATAGGGTTGAAATCTGGACGACTTCTCTTGAATCCCCACCCCAATGAATGGTGCAACTTTTCCAAAGGCTTCCTTGTATGTGGGTAAAACAAATTCTCGAACTGAAGGGATTTGTTGCCATGTTTAAAAGGTCTGTTTTCCTTGGTTATAAGTGGAAAGAAGCAAGCAAATGTTATGTAATAGGCACAGTAGTAATGAAAGGGATCTTCAAGATGTGGTGACTGTTCCTCTGGCAGGAATGAATAAAGGTAACAGTTGAGAGCATTCTTTCTCAATGTGTAAACACAACTGCTGGTTTCTTCATTTGGTGACCCTATTCAGGGTTGTGTCCACTGTCTGGGCTGCCTTGAGTGTACAAGAAAACCAATAAAACCCCCAGTAATTAAAGCTTCTTCCATTCTAGTGCAGAACAGAGCAATTAAGGGAGAGCAATTAAGCCCCTCTCCCTAGAATATTGCTAATCTCCTAGCCTCCCTGGAAAGGAAGCAAGATAGGGGACAGTACTTTCAAGGAATGAGCTTTTAATTAACATTGTAAGGTACCGGTACCTTTGGTGAATGGTACTTACTTCAGAGAAAACATTATAGAAGGAGGGAGGGGGAAAGGAACACTATTGGTAGGGAGGAGAAATTCAATTCAGTTGGCATTTAAATGTGAACGCCAAGATTGGCGCCATTTGAAACAGCACAAGAACTAAAACACACCCATCCTCCAACATTTGCACTTCTCTGAATTTTGCAGGGCAGGGTTTGTTCTTGGCTACAGCTTGCATTTAGTGAGGAGGGGCCTTGACCATGAGCGTTCCAGTTGGACAATATGTTGAGCCAAACCTTGGTTTAGTTTAGTTTAGTTTAGTTTAGCACAGCAGCAGGAAGGACACGGGGAAGAGTCTGCACGTGTTGCGTGATCCAGCTCATCGGCTGACCTTTTATAAGGCATCTTCCTATATTCCTATTCAGCTAGACCTGAGTACTGAAAGAAGACCTCAGTCTCTGTCCTTTGTGGGCTGGGCAAATATTTAAGCAACGTTCTAATTTTAACAAGGGTTGTTTAATACTCTTGAAGAACAGATTCATAAGGTCGCCTTGTAGCAGGACTTCTATTTCTTGTTTTCCGTACCACTGCTAAAAGCGAGCAATTGAAAATTGGCTTCCCAAATATATTTCAAAGAACCCATCTGAAGTCTTTTCAGGGTGTGATCCAGCAGATGCAAGCACAGAAAAGAGAACTCTGTATTTTATACACTGGGCATATCAAATAGCTCTGCACACGCACACCCTCACCTGATGACTCTGAAAAAGAAAACTATGTAGGGCCGTTGTGAAGAGAAAAGATATATAAATAGTTCACACCATCTGAGCTATAAAAAATCTTACAAAAAGATCATAATTGCAATGACGGGAACTGCAAAGGAAATAGAAGGAGGGCTTGCTCAGAAAATTAATATTAAGATGCTATATAGTAATCTAAAACAAAAAAGAATACAACAGAGAACAAACAGAACTACTATATGCTTATTAGAGGAAACAATGTGCAATTTCACAAAGTATATCAAGAGAAAACAGTTCACAGACTGAGGATGTTTAAATGGCAATCATCAGGTGAGCTCTCTTTATATTAACAGCAAGTTGAGGCAGAAAGAGGAATAGAGGGCAAATGTTTGGGCACCTGCGTTCTAGCAATTCTGCCAGAAAAAGAAAACATTTGGTCTTCTGATTCAAAGCTTTCTTTGTTCTTTAGCTTTTTACTAGCTTCTTTGATACCCCTTTGCCCTCCCTTCTTAAAAATTACTGGCAGGCTTCATCCCCCCCCCCACTCTGCCCTAGCATTTTGAAGTATGATTCCACATTATAATTTTATGGAGTACAAAAGCTCCCTATTAACATACTTTTCTGCAGCACATTGAAGGATTGCAATCTAATTTCAGAGAGATATTTGATTAAAATCTGATCAGTAAAATCAACAACCTTCGAACATACTGCATAAAGGTATACAAATAGTAATTTGCACTTTGAAAAATATATATCTTAGGAACATAGGTAACTGCCTTAAACTGAGATCACTTCCAGGTTGACACTATTTTCAGGTGGGATTCAATTAGCACATGTGGCATAGTGGTTAAGAGTGCTGCACTAGGGCCGTGAAGCTCTCTTTTTCTAATTTCCCCAATCTTACATTCACTTCTCCACATCAGTTTGCACTTTGTCTCTTTTTAAAAGCATGTCTTCACCAGCATTTTAGTGCAAATTTCTCCAAATATATACATTTTGTATGCCATTTTCCCTAATATACAGGACACATTTTTGTAAAGCATTTTCCCCTGATATAATGCATTTTCATATATTATTTTTGCTAACATATATATTTATAAGCATCCTTTACCCTAGTATATGCATTTACTTGACTGAAGAACCACATCACAAAGTTCAGAGAAGTGTGGATTTCAAAGGATGGCTGAGTTTGGGCCCATATGTTGTTTTAGAAATGTGAATTAGGTAGGTTCACCTTTGAATGCAAACTGAATTAAATTTCGCTCCCCTCTTTAGCTGTGCAGTATGAGTAAAAGCTGACTTTAGAACGCAGAGGCTGTTAGCTGTCCCAGATCCCTGGAGCCAAACTGTTTGCCTGGTTTCTATAAGAAACTTTAAGAAATGATGGTGATCGATTCTCCACTAGTGTTCAGAGGCTGAACGTGATGACATTCAGATCCTTTCCAGCTTCACGTTGGACATGCCTGCATTTACTCCCCTGTTATCTCTATTCTTAGAGATACGGATGCGTTTCCAAATCTCTTTAAAAGGGATATGAAATAAACTGTTTATCCTTCGAAGATAAATAGGTGTTCCAGAAGTGTTCTGCTTTATGTTATAAAGAAGTACGGAAGTCAGCAACAAGATGTTCCAAAAAGTGAAGATGGAAAGGAAGGTGAATTAAGGGGCAATGGGGATGCAAATGGTGGAAGATTGGACAGGGGGTGGGGATCCAGTTTGAAAGGAGGAATGATTGCAAGCATTTTTGGCTTTGGAATGGAGAACGGAAAAAGAAACAGAGAAGTATTTTGAAGAAGCATGCAACCGACCACAACTAACCAATATTTTTTGTGAACATTTATCCTCCGCAAGGAGCTATTCTACACAATGTTGCTTTTTTTTGAAGGGACGGTGAGTTCTCAGTAGGATCTCCTGCTACCTGATTCCATTGGGACTAGTTATAGGCCAACACCTGCTGAGGGCTGTTGCCCACGGCATGTTTTTAAAAACAAACAGTCCCTCTCCAGGGTCTTGTCGACCAGGCAGTTTCTGTTATGTAGCCAGTATTCACCCCTGAGAGTTGGTACTTAAAGATCTAACCCCAAACAAGTTATGGACTCTTGTTGCCTTAGGAAGGACTGTCAACATTCTGTGTGTGTACATTTCGTAGACTCCAGAAACAAAAGCGGAGCACACAGTGAACCAAAAAGAACACAACGTGAAAAGACTGACAGAAATTGTTTCAGGTGGTGACAAATTTCTGTTTTTGCAGAAAATTTATTTATATATGTCTTGACTAATTCCAGCATACCAAAATCTGGAAACATCCTGCGGAAACAGTATTTTTTTCCTAATGGTTTGGGGAATAAAGATAATGGTAGACGGTCTGGATAATAGTCCGGTGAAGCATCCAAGGAAAGTCAGCTTGGAATGCAGGAATGCATAGAAAACCGTTTGTTTACATTGTGACTCATTACATCTGCCATTCTGTGACTTGCATGTAAGAGCAAGACAGAAAGGGTGGGGAGAGGAGGGGACTCTGCACTCTCTGGTGGGGCAGCTGGAGGAGGTCCAGGAGCCACGCGGCTCATCCGAGGCTGCTGTCTGTGCTGAAGCTTCAGGCAGTCAGAAAGCGATGACAGGAGCCAACCATGTTGCAAATCCTATGGGGGTGCTTGACCTGGAAACTATGATTAATTCCAGGCCAGGAAAAGGAAACAGGAAAGCTGAGGACAAGCAAGGAGAAAGAAACAGGACATGGCAGGCTGGGAAATGCTAAAAAAGAGGCCGAAGGCAGGGAGGGGTGAATCCTGCTTCAGCTCCACCCCAAACTGAAGGGAAAGTTAGGGAAGAGGTGGATAAAAGATGGTTGTTGACCTTCTTTCCTCCCTCCCGGAAGAGAGGGAGGCTTCAATCCTGTAGGTGCTGCTTCTCAAGAGCCTCCACCACAGGGAAAGCTCTTCAGAAGCAGCAGGATGCAGGGGGTTTGATCCTGAGGAGGTGCTGCCTCTTCTTAGGAGCCTTCCCTGAGGGGTCTGGGGTGACTGGCGCATCATCCAAATCAGAGTTTTCTTCAGACCAACACTTGGGACCTGAAGCAGTGAGCAAGACACTGATCACCTCCCACAAGTTGGATGGCAATGTTCTGAAATGAGAAGCCTTCCTGCTAAGTATGCCAGTAGGTAAAAGTTAGGTTCTTCTTTTGACACTGCATTGGAATGCAGATGGCCCCTTCTCCAGATACAGTGTTAAGTACTTAATTCGTTCTGGAGATCCGTTCTTAACCTGAAACTCTTCTTAACCTGAAGCACCACTTTAGCTAATGGGGCCTCCTGCTGCTGCCGTGCCGCTGGAGCACGATTTCTGTTCTCATCCTGAAGCAAAGTTCTTAACCCGAGGTACTATTTCTGGGTTAGTGGAGTCTGTAACCTGAAGCGTATGTAACCTGCAGCTATGTAACCCAAGGTACCACTGTACTAACTCTCAGTTCCTTAAGAGAGTTGTTGAATATTCTTTTAACACTGACGGGAGGCAGACTTGGGGGCCCATCCACCGTTGCTCTACAAATCTGAGGGAGAATGAAAGGTTTTGCTTCCTGCTATAGAAGCCGATTTGCTTCGAGTATGCTCTGCTTGGGTATTTATTATGTGAAACAAATATAACAAAGACATCACGCATCTCCGCTACTCTCTCCGCCAAGGAAAACTAAGTCCTGCAGTGATATCTCCGGCTTCTTACCGCCTGGGGAAGAGGGGCTTGCATAACTCCATGAAAGTAGAGGAGACAGATTTTTTATAAAGATTCACATATATACGCTATGTGATCATTTCAGTTTGTTTCTTCTTTGATGAAAAATAGATCATGCACATTGATGAACAATAAATTGATAGGAGGTGAATTCAGCCTGATCTGCCCTTGGATTATAGCCTCATAAATTATTGTTTGAAAGATGCTTTGATCACATCTTTCAGCTTGACCCTTGGCTAAACTTCATTCCTCTCAAATGCTATGTTTTTCACAGTTATGAAAAATAACATATTACGCTCAATATTTGTACAAAGCGCTTCATGCTGGAATTCCAGACGTATAGGGGCAAGGTGGAAAAACATCAAGCTGGTCTTTAAAACATGACTTTGAAAAGGAATATTTGATTACTGAAACTGCTTGAAACTTCACAGCTAGAGAATTGTTGTGGAGGCAGGTTTTTAAGTTTTCTAATTTAACTGGTTCTAATTCATTGGCTGTGAAGTTACTATTATCCAACATGAGCCATTTGGAACTGGCAGGTTACAAATCGGAGAGTACTGTCAGACTGTCACTGTTTTGTAGGAGTGGTTCAAGAATGTAAAGTGGTTCCATACATTTAAAGCAGTATCCTACCACTTTAAACAGTCATGGCTCCCCCTACCCCCCCAAATCTGGATATTGTAGTTCATTAAGGGTGCTGAGAGTTGTTAGAAGATCCCTGTTCTCCTCACAGACCTACAATTCAGAGTGGTTTAACAGTCAATCCCTTTTCCCAGGGGATTCTGGGAAATGCAGCTTCGTGAGGGGAAAGGGGGTCTCCCAGCGACTCTCAGCACCCTGACAAGGTAATTATCATTTATTTTATGATGAAGTAGGGAGCCTCTACCCTGTGGGCCAAATACAGGACTTCAGGCCACTGTAACTGGTCCTTGGGATGGTCATTGTGCCATACCACTTACTAAGCTCATTCTGTACTCTCAAATACTTTTGCCTGGTTGGAAAGTTTCCTTGAACTATGATGAGGCTTCTTGCTTAACTGGAATGAGAGATAGAGAAGGGATGTAGAAACATCTGGCCTTTGCACAGCTGGAATGGAGCCCACGGTACAACAATAAATCACAGTCATTGCTCCACTTCCCTATGCCTCTGACCCTGCCCAGCACTGGCATACACTGTAAACCCCTGGTAGGTCTCCCACAGGAGAATGCAGTCCTTGTGCTGGAAAACATATCCTAGGCCAGTTTATGATGTCTTCCCACCCAATATTAATGAACTTAAAAGTGGGCTATAACTTTTGTTTTCATAACCAGCAAACACAAAGTTAAATCACTGGGTGCACTCACAATTGTGAGGCCTGAGGAGAAATGTAGAAGTTCAGTGTGTGAGCTCTGATGAGTCACAAAGACCTGGGTTTGAATTCCACTTCTGCTCCCAAGAAAAGGCCAAAAGGGTGGGGGAAGATATGCTCTTCCTTTAGCTCCCCTCCCTTTCCCCTGCCACAATGTGGTCTTCCTGAGCCTCTCAACAAATCCTTTGCATTACTGGGATGGTGGTTTGATACACTGAAATATACTCAGAGTCGCAAAGTGATTTCATGCTCTTTATTCAGCTCATAGTGGTGAGGAGGGATGAATGAATGTCAAAGTATCTGCTTTATATACATTATTTACACAATGGGCTGCACATGATTGGCTAATTCCGGAATTCTACTGTAAGCCAATCAGGTTGTGGATTCACTTCTATCTGGAGCATGATTGGGTAGTTCCTGCCAACCAATCATACTGCTGCATTGTTCTAGGACCAATCAGACTGCTGCCTTTTGGATCCTATTGTTCTAGGACCAATCAGACTGCTGCCTTTTGGATCCTATTCAACTCAGTACATAACATACACATTCTCCAAACACCAAGCCCACCCACCCACAACTTGCAATGGCTTTGGTGGTCAAATGTGGACTTGGGGTGTGCAGCACTCAATTTCCCCCCTTTTGTTTTGAAGTTTCATAGCCATAAGGAATTTTTTTACATGGAAACATCTCTGTCTTACAGTTTTTAAAGGCTTGCCTTGGGTTGCTCCAGGTCATCCTCAAAAGAGGACTTTTCTAAGAAGGGTATGGCAGAGCCACACAGTGCACTGGCACCACCAATCCAATGCTTGTTAGTGGACCTGCATGGCCCTGACCTCAGGCTCACCCCAGAACCATTCAGATAAGCAGCAACAACACCAGTGTTGACTCCACTCTACTCTTGTCTTTTCCATTTCAGAAGGTGTTAGCAGAGATGGAAAATGACCTTTGTCTTAAACAGACCTTAGATAGACCTTTGCCAGAGAAACTTTCCAAACAAAATGGAGACTTCAGACACAAGGTATGGGGTCCCACAATGGTGGCAAACTGATCTCTGGCAACGTTTGTGATGGACTATAATTTTTTTCCCTTATTTATTTTGTGGAAGGGAACTTGCATCCTCACTTCTCTATAGTGGACAGAAGCTTCCTTGGGCATAATTACTTGGATTACTGTGAGCAGAAAGGAGGGGTTATTGTTACTGCAGCTCATCCTTCATGCTGCCCTTACTCCCACCCTACAGTCTTCGGTCTCCTCTAAGCACTGAGTGATGACAACTGCTCTGTATGCATTCAATACAAGAGCATCACAGACCACCAGCAGACCACCAACCGAAATATTAGAGCAAAAGTGTCTTCAGAGCACATTTAAAGATGTTTTTCCACACCTACCTAACAGCACATTTTGTACTTATTCTGTTACACAACCTAATCTTGGAAAGGACCTCACATTAATTTATGTCTGTCTGCAATGGAAAATACTGTCAAAACTGCTGACCTGGGAGTGGAAATGAAAGCAGGCTTAATTCCTTTGGTTTTGTTCAAACCAGTGGCCTGCTTTTCCAACACTTTGAGGATAAGTGAATATTTTTGAAACTTAGAACATATAACTAACATCAACATAGAAGGAAACATTCTAAAGAATTGAAGTAAGTATATATTTCACATTCTTTAAAAAAAACCCTCATATTAAAATATTCCTTTCATAGTATTCAACTAGATTTTACTGAGAATAGGCCCAGTGAAAGTAATGAACAAGTTCGATTCATTTATCTCAATAGATCTGTTCTGAATAAAGCTTAGTTGAACACCACCTGAAATGCTTGCCTCTGGACCAAAAATAACCTCAGCCTTGTGGGCTAAATGTGACCCTCCACAGATGTACCCAGAGATCAAAAGAATTTGTTTCTCTATGTTACTACAGCAGTCCAAATGATATGTGCTCAGAAGTGGATGGAGGGAACAGTACCAATGGCGGAGGAGTAGCCGATGAAATTGATGGAGTATGTAGAATTAGCAAACCTAACTAACAAAATAAGAAAGCAGGAAGGAAGAGTTTTTAAAAAACATGGGGAAATGTTTGTAGAATATCTGACGAATCATTGTAAATGGGTTAAAATGTTAGGGTTAGAGTAAATTCAGCAGAATAAATGAAGCAGAGATCTAATGAGAAAGGAAAAAATATATATGGAGCAATTAGAATATGCAGAAGCAATGAATAACTAAAAGGAACCATGGAAGGGGGGAGGAGAAGTCAATGATCAATGTATTGATGTATTGGTTAAATATATATATAGTGGTACCTCGGGTTAAGTAACGTACTTAATTCGTTCTGGAGGTCCATTCTTAATCTAAAACTGTTCTTAACCTGAACCACCACTTTAGCTAATGGGGCCTCCTGCTGCTGCTGCACTGCCGGAGCATGATTTCTGTTCTCATCCTGAAGCAAAGTTCTTAACCCAAGGTACTATTTCTGGGTTAGCAGAGTCTGTAACCTGAAGCGTATGTAACCCGAGGTACCACTGTATACACACACACACACACACACACACACACACACACACACACACCCTCCAGGCCTCTCATTGTGACTCTTTCCAGGCAACACTGCTTCCCCCTCTCCAGGCCATACACCTCACTGGCTGTTCTTTGCATCTTCCTTGAGTGTTTTTGCCTGTCTGGAATATGCCCTTGAACTCTGATAACGCCTCTTACTTGCCTGGATGGAAGGTAGAGAGGAGTGGGTTTGAATGTGTGTAGAAACCAGCCTACTAGGCAAAAGGTCCACTGCTGCTCCCACTTTGGCTTCTTGCCCCATCTCCCATTGGCATGTGGCCTCCATAAGGTTGCCTAGAACAGAATGTGTGTTGTAGCCCTGTGCTGCCGGCCACAGCAGAGCTCAGTGGAGGGAGAAGCCAGCCAAGTCTCAGGGGGTACTTGCCTGGGGGCAGAGTCCATATATAAGGTCCAGCCCAGCCCTAAGGTCAGGAGTATCTCAGTTATATGATATGGTGGTCAAGAATGCTGAGGGTCCAAGGTCACAAGAAGCAGCAAGGTCTGGTAAGGAACGACAAATGTTGTTTCCAGCAACTGACTGAGGCTGGAAACCCTTCTTAAAAGGCTGGAGCCAGCTGGTTCTCATCAGGAGCAAGAAGGTTTATCAGTATCAGGTGGAGTTACTTCGCCTTCTGCTCCTTCAGGCTGCTGCTCAACAGGTGAAGCCAATTCCTGACCCATGACAATGTGGCCCTTGGGGTAAAAATGGTTCTCCACCCCTGCAGTCATCCATGAACTACCTTAAGCAGCTGGGCAGGACGACTCACCTCTCCATCACCTGATACCATTACAGCATCAGATAATTGACAGATGAGTGACTCCGCCGACCTGTCAAAGTTAGCCCACGAGGGTGGGGAGATGAAGGTCTGTGTGCTGGTCCCGAGGGTTAACTGTGCGGCGAGGTCCGAGTTCAGTCCGAGGTCGAGGGTGCGGTATGGAGGCTGTCCGTCAAAAGCTGAAGCTGGGTCCAAGGCAGGGAGTCAGGTGAGGTCAGGAACTCTGGCAGAAGAGCAGGACAGGGTGCAGGCTACCAACAACATTGCTCCCGCAACCTGGGACTGGGGCTGGCTGGCTTTTATCTGCCCTGAGGCATTAGGGCAGCCCCGGTCCACAGGTGACTCGCCTCTCCTGGCCTGGAAGCGAGCACTCCTTCTGCGGGAACTTAGTTCCTTCCGCCTTTCTGCCCTGAGCCTCTGCAGCTCAGAAGAGGTTGGAGGGTTACCGGACCCAGAGGCAACCTCAGCTTCCCCTAACGGGGCTGAGAGTGGAGCACCTGCAGGCAATGGGTCCTCCATCACTAGAGCAGAGCAGCCAGAGCAGACTCAGCTGGTGCCTGCACCTGAGGATCCAGCACAGGTGAGGAACCTTCAGGCTCATGCCCCAGCCCCGGCTCAGCTGGTTCTGGAGGAGGGGACTCCTGTGCGGGCTGGGATTCTTCAGGTTCAGCCTCCGAGTCCGAATCCCAGACCATCACAGTCTGGCCCACTGGTCCAGAAATGACCCTCACTTCTTAGAGATTAACAACCTCTCTGAAGTGAGCCTCGGATTAAATTTAGAAACTACCTCTTCCAACACCTCCCCCCTGCCCCACAAAGATATCAGATATTTTTTCTGAGACAGCTTCCAATGATTTACCTATCCATCTCCCACTTGTTCTGGTCTGTCTCCAAGTGGTGCCCACAAGGCAAGATATTTCCAGCACCTTGGAAAGCTCCAGTTGAACAACTTGCTCTGGTGAAGGTTGGAGGTGAACTGAGGCCTTAGAAGTCCCTGCAAATGCCCCTACCCTCCCTAAACTCCAGCTCCGTCAGTCAATGCAGTTTTGTCTCAGTCCAGGGGTACTGCCTGTATACTCCTCTCTCTTGCAATGATATTCAGGGGCAGTTTCTGGAAGTGGGGGGCGTCTATTTTTCAACAAAACTAAAGGCAGCTTCTCTTACTTTGCCTAAGCCTCTGGTTTCTGAATCCCCAGATACATGAATGGCCATGGAAACTTGCAAGTTGCAAACACATGCCTGTAGGCCCAGCCAAAGTTTAATACTTCAAAGCCCCATAGATTTCCCCCCACTGAAATCAATGGGGCTTCAAGTGATTAATTTTGCATGGGTGGTGCACTATTTGGTGTTTGTGGTGTGTGGGTGAGGGGATACTGCTGAGTGCATTTCTGTAAGAATGCAGTCTTCTAAATTTCTTTAGATGTCCTCACTCATCACTGTTTCTCTTTTTTCTTCTCCTGTTGACAGTTATTATTAATCATGATCACTTTCAGGATTCAGAGGCTCAGAGACAATTGCCCGGACCCACAATTTCAATGGGATGAGTCAAAACTAGGCAAAAAGCTACTTTCCATATTCCAAAGGTTATCTAAAACCATCATTAAAGGTAAAGGGACCCCTGACCATTAGGTCCAGTCGTGGCCGACTCTGGAGTTGCGGCGCTCATCTCGCTTTATTGGCCAAGGGAGCCGGCGTACAGCTTCCGGGTCATGTGGCCAGCATGACTAAGCCGCTTCTCATGAACCAGAGCAGCACACGGAAACGCCGTTTACCTTCCTGCTGGAGCAGAACCTATTTATCTACTTGCACTTTGACGTGCTTTTGAACTGCTACGTTGGCAGGAGCAGGGACCGAGCAACGGGAGCTCACTCCGTCGCGGGGATTTGAACCGCTGACGTTCTGATCAGCAAGTCCTAGGCTCTGTGGTTTAACCCACAGCACCACCCGCGTCCCTAAAACCATCATTACTTATCCTAAAATGCTGCATTTACATAATTAAAACCCATGTAGGCTAATTTTAATATTGTGTCCTTATGATCTGTTTTTCGTGCGACAAGAACACTAAAATACATTGCTGTGATTGTTGAGTTTTACTTAATAGTGCAAGAAATCTTAAGGGACATTTGCTATAAATAAATGGAGATAAAACTCAAGAGGCCAGCATTATACCCCTCTAGAAATAGCATCATAGCTTTTCTTTTTTAAAAAAAAAAAGTTTGAGTGACCTCTAGTGGAGAACACATACCATGACAGAAATAAAATTGCTTGCAATCTCTCCTGCTCTAAGATGGGTTACCTTTTCAACACATCTGCAAAACAGCTACAACATGCAAATGGGAAAATATATGCAGCTTCTTCCTTATAACATCTAAAATAAGACGATAGCCCAATTGGGAAAAGCCTAAGGAATAAAGGTGTTTTTAACACTCCTTGAGAGCACCCCCTGCAAGTGCCTCTGATATGGCTGGAGAGGAATGTTCCAAAGTCTGTCCCAAATTTCCCATACTTGTGCTCCCTTGGATAAGACTCTGGCTTCTAATATTGTGAGAGGGGAAGAGAAAACATCTCTGTATCATTCATTTTCTTCACATTGTGTAATGTTTTGATCACTGCATCTTATTTAGACCCTCTCTGGGGAAAGTGTGAACAATGGAGAAAGTGGATAGAGAAGTCTCTCTCTCTCTCTCTCTCTCTCTCTCTCTCTCTCTCTCCCTCTCATAACACTCTAACTTGTAGACATCCAAGGAAGCTGAATGCTGGAAGATTCAGGGCAGATAAACTGAATTTCGAATCAAGGATCTGAGAATAAAGCACAATGATTTAGCAGTGCACTACAATATCCTAATAGGGCTGACTACTCAGATTAGACCCGCTAAAATTAATGTACATAATTTACCTAACCTTAACTGTTAATTTAGATTGATGCACTTTAATACATTTTAATTACACTTTTCACAATCGGCATGGTAAAAGGGCAAAGAATGAGAGAAGTTTATCTAGCGTAAGAAAAATGGATTCTCAAATATCAATAATTTTTGAAAGCTTGTTTTCCACTGCTAATGAGCTATTTAATGACTGCTGTAAGGGATGAAATCTTCAGGAAAACAGGCTTAGGTGTTAAGAAAGAACTTCCTGTTAAAAAGCCGCTGGCCAATGGAAGTGGTTGTGCAGTTAAATATTGATTGCTTTTCTTTGTGGAGACTTTGAGCAAGGCCTACACTGGTTCATAAGCGAATTTTCCTTTAAAATTCTGCCGTGCTTGCAAGAGGCTGGTGAACCCCTGAAAAATCTTCCTATTTTTCATTGGCAGGGGGTTGGACTAGGTGACACCTGGGATCCCTTCCAGATCTACAATTATATGATTCTATGGAAACAGGCAAATCTTTCCGATTTCCCTGGAACAACTACATATCTCTGAAAGCGCTTCAACAATGGGACGTGCCGATACATTTGCACCACACCATGCTCAGCCCGCTCAACCTCCCCAGGAGCAGCTGTGGTACAACCGACCAGAGGTGCGGGGAGTGGTGCACAGGGCCGGATTTAGGTTTGATGAGGCCCTAAGCTGCTGAAGGTAATGGGGCCCTTTATATGTCCAGCTGTCCTTTGTCAACAACCAATTGTCACTGTTTTTTGTGTGTTGAATATATGCTATATGGTAATTTATGGACCTAACAGCTATCTAAAGCCATTTGCCACTGTTACTGTTTTATTGTTTTTTATCTTGTATTTTGGAAATGTACATCATTTTGTTGGTTTTTTAAAATTTTTTGGGGCCCCCAAGAGAGTGGGTCCCTAAGCTATAGCTTGTTTAGTTTATACTCCTCAGAGTACTGCGAAAGAATGATGTCAATCAACATTTGATGATCTCCTTCTACTGGTCCACAATAGAAAGGGTCCTTTCATACTGCATCATGGTGTGGTACGCTGGTTTGACATCAATTGATAGGAAGTGTCTACAGAGGGTGGTGAATACAGCACAATATATTATGGGTTGTCCCGTGAATCCGCTGGATGACATTGCGGAAGAACGTTGCCTCAGGAGAGTGAGGAAAATTCTCAGGGATGATTCACACCCTGGCCGGCACTTTCTTGATCTCCTGCCCTTGGGCAGAACATATAGAAGCATGATTAGTCGCACCAACAGGGTAAAGAACAGCTTCTATCCGTGGGCTGTTAGGCTGCTGGATGAAAAGATAACAACAGGGCAACTGACTTTCAGGTTTGGTGGGTGTGCGTCAGTAAACAAGGGGAATTAAGACTAAGAGACCTGAGTGGTGGGTGCTTGTATAATCTCACTGTATACAAGTTGTACAAGTGACAATAAAATATTTCAGTAAATCCGGCACTGCGTGAGCCCGCTCAACCTCCCAGGGAGCAGCTGTGCTCCAACCGACCCCACCTCCCTGCATTGTATGATCCGCTACTGTCTAGTGGTGCGTGAGGCATGGGTGTGTGGGAGGCAATGCAAATTATATTTTGAAGGCTATTAAGAACTGTTGTCTTTGTCCATGGAGTATTCTTGGCAGGGATACTGGAGTGGCTTGCCGGTTCCTGCTCCAGGTGGATCACGTTTGGTCAAAACTCTCCACTATGACCTGCACGGCACAGCTCATAGCTTCTCTAAAGCAATGACAAACCTAGACAGCATCTTAAAAAGCAGAGACATCACCTTGCCAACAAAGGTCCGTATAGTTAAAGCCATGGTTTTCCCAGTAGTGATGTATGGAAGCGAGAGCTGGACCATCAAGAAGGCTGATCACTGAAGAATTGATGCTTTTGAATTATGGTGCTGGAGAAGACTCTTGAGAGTCCCATGGACTGCAAGAAGATCAGACCTCTCCATTCTGAAGGAAATCAGCCCTGAGTGCTCACTGGAAGGACAGATCGTGAAGCTGAGGCTCCAATACTTTGGCCATCTCATGAGAAGAGAAGACACCTGGAAAAGACCCTGATGTTGGGAAAGACTGAGGGCACAAGGAGAAGGGGACGACAGAGGACGAGATGGTTGGACAGTGTTCTCGAAGCTACTAACATGAGTTTGACCAAACTGCGGGAGGCAGTGGAAGACAGGAGTGCCTGGCGTGCTCTGGTCCACGGGGTCACGAAGAGTCGGACACGACTAAATGACTAAAGAACAACAAATTAAGAACTGTAAGGGTGGGATTTGGCACTCCTGTCTTCCACTGCCTTCCGCAGTTTGGTGGGATATATAAATGCAACCGAGGATGCTCAGCTGCCTTCCTCCCACCTCCGCCTCTCCTTCCTCCACCACCATCAGCAGCAGGCAAAAGAGAGCAGCGCCGGCCAGGCTAGAGGGGCAAACCCGGAAGCACTGGTCCCCATCCGCTATTCCTCCTCCTCCTCCTTCCCTTTCATAGGCCGGAGCCGTCGTAGACGCCGCCCTCCCCCGCCTCGCGCATTTCCCGCCCCCGCCCTCGTCTGGCAAGGCGCGCGCGGAGAGGCAAGCGCTGTGCGGCGTGGCAGTCAAGAGTTGCGCGCCCGCGCGCATCCTGGGAAGAAACCGGGAGCGCGCCGCCGTGCGCGTGGCCAGAGCTCTCTCTCTCTCTTTCTCCGCCCGGCCGCCTGATTTTCGCTCCTCCCCTTTCGGTCCCTTCTCCTCCCTGGCTCGCGCCCCACCTACTCCACCCGTCTCCGTTTCACCAGGCAGGCGCAGGCGCGCGCGCAAGAGCCTCCCAGCGCCAAGCCGGCATCTCCGAGCAAGCAGCAGCAGCATCCTCCCCTCCCCTCACGCCTCGCCTCCTCTCTCTCTCGCTCCCTCCCCTACCCCCTTCAGGCCCCGCGCCGAATCCTAGCTCTCAGCGCGCGCGCCTTGCCTCTGCGCTCGCCCTTCCTTTTTCTGTCCCCGCATCTCCTCCTCCTCTTCTGCCAACATCCCCGGCGTCCCGGGCTCACTTGCAAATGGATTTGCCCGCGAGCCACTGCAAAAAAGTCAAGCTGAGCAACAAAGTGCAGAGTTGGGTAAGTCTGGTTTTTTTTCTTTTTGAAGCTAGCTGCAGTTTGGCAAAATAGCGCACCTGGTGAGAGGAAGGTGGCCCCTTCCCAATGAAGAAAACAGTCCAAAGAGGAAGGGGGGGGAGAGGGATGCCGCCCTGCCGGGATGCGGCTTTGCTTGAGCAACCTTTTGGCGTGCTGGTTTTTACTGCTGGCTGCCGGAGGCTCGAGTGGGGCGAGCGCAGCGGCTTGCAGCGCCTCTCTCTTTGCGTTTGCACAAGATGGGGCAGGCTTGGGAAGTGGGTGGAGTGAATAACGCAGGCTGCTTGGGATACGAAGCCTTGCTCGCTCGGCAGGAGGATCGCATTTCAATAGATTCCACTGACGTGTCTGCATTTTTTTTTTTTTGAGGGAGGAAAAAAGAGAGGAAGGCAATTCATCTCCTCGCTACAAATGTCTCTGGTATAGCCTGTCTTTATGAATGAAGTTAAATGTGCCAGTTCTCCGTTGCTAAGAGTGGCCTTATAGTGCCGTGTTTGCTTTAAAAGTTGTGGGTGGCAAGCATAACTGTGATGCAGAGGAGCATGTAACCTCATTCAGCATCATCCCCCCCTTTTCCTCCTTTTTCTTCATGTCTATTGGAGGAGGAAAGGAGTGGGATCTCAAGAGTACAATGTGAGCATTCATAAATCTTGGGCAGCCCCAACACTGAAGTTCTTTGTGGGTTGCCTGTTGAATGAGAGCACTGTGGAAGGAGGCATGAACAAACTTGGGTTTTAATTGCAAAGGTGCCAACAGGTCAATTTACAGTGCTGGCCAAAGGCTAGGAAACTACTGGGGGCAGTGGTAGAAAGAGGCCTTTGCTAGAAAAGAGGTGGTGGGTTTTGATGGCATAATTAATAGCTGTAATTATTGGGTGGGGAAGAACTATGTTGCTTTCTTAATGCATGATTCTAAAAGCTTTATCATGATACTTTTCAAATGGAAGAAGAAATTTAAAAGGCGTCCTTTACCTACTTCATATCAAAGATTATGCTTTAGAAAAAAGACTAGTCTTGTGATGTGTGATAAACATTCATTGTGAGACCCAGAATCTGGCCATGTGAACATAGGAACTGCCCGATACCACCAAACCAGTGGTCCATCTGCCTCAGTATTGTCTACACTGACTGGCAACAGCTCTCCAGGGTTTCAGATGGGGAAGTTTTCCCCAGCCCTTCCTGGAGATGCTGAGGAATGAACCTGGGACCTTCTCCTTGCAAAATAGATGCTCATCTACTCTGCTATATCCCTTCCTAAAGGGCTGTCAAGGAGGGTGGGGTTGGGCAGTTGAGGTGACGCAGAGAGCATGTTATTGGTGGTTAGAATTCCTTGATGGTCTGCCTTCAGTTGGTTAGAGCGTGGCGCTGGTAAGGCCAAGGTTGCAGGTTCGATCCCTGTTTGGGACATCTGCATATTCCTGCAATCCAACTCTATGATTCTAAGGCCAGAAAGAAGTCTGAAATGAGCCTTGAATCACACCAACCTCAGTTTCCCGCTTGAGTTCCATAGCTTCTTCTGATATGCCTCCTATAGGGGCACTTTAGCTAAAAGGAAAAATGTTCCTGATGAAAATGTGTAGCCCAGAAGAGCAGCTGGAGTGCTCTTAGTTTACATAACCCTTAGCCAAATCATGTCTTAGCACAGGGGTTGCCAACCTTTTCAGACCTGTGTGCTGTCAGTGCCACTGGTGGAGGGGGGGAGTGTACTGCCCCTGGCAGTGCGATCCTGGCAGGGTGCAATCGCGACTGCCCCCTGCCTCAGGACACGCCCCAGCCCTGCCCCCTTCTCTCCCCCCCCCCAGTGCCGAAGCATGGAGCTCCGCCACTGGTCAGTTCTACTCCTTCTGGTCACTTTTCTCCCCATCCCCTGACCAGATCAGTTTCCATCCCTCCAAAAGGCAGAAACAGAGACTGTGCATGTGCTTCACTTTTTCAAGGAATCTGGGTAAAACGCGAACCCAGCAGAATTGACCTGAGCCTTGAAAAGCCTAAAATAATTCACAGAGGAAGTGGAAAAGAATGACAATCTTGCTACTATACCTTCAGCTCCATGTACTTTTTGAGGGAGAAAATGTCAACTACTTCCATCACCTCATGACCAAGGGGGCATTTGGATGGAGACTTTGTGGGGGCTAGAAAAAGACTCTAAGGGTGCTGTGTTGGGGAACTGACTTAGTATAAGCATGTGGGTTCCTAGAAAGAAGTTCATGACCACTTCTTGCCTCTCCTGGTCCTGCTACTGTCTTGCAAACTGTGGCAATGACATGGTTTGACTTACTGTACCTTTGAAACCAGACTCGTCATTTGTCTCCTACAGACAAACCATGAGCTCTAAATGAAGATCAAGCCACAGTTACATCTCATAGTTCATCATGTGACAAACCATGAAATCAGAGGCTCTAAGCTCAGGGTGGGGAACCTTTTCGGCCTGGGGTGCCAGATCTTTATTTCACCCCCTGCTATGCCAACTTTGACCAGAGGGCAGCAGCACCCTTAGTTGACATCAGGAGACTGATAGTTGGGTAGCTCTGCCCACCTGTCAAAGTGGACCCATGGGGGAGGGTTCTGCTTCATCTGCAGGAAGCATGTTGGCAGAATAGCAACCAGCTAATGAGTGGAGGGTTTGGTCTTGCTTTCTGCAGGGGTCTGGTTCACCTTCAGTTCCCCACCCCTGCTCTAAGTCACACCTTGGTTCTGCCCCTGTTTCTGTAATTTTTTTAAAAAAGTAAATTTTCTTAGCTCAAGTGAAACAAATTATTCCACTCAGCGTTCAAAACTCACCCTGCACCAGTTGCGTTGCACGACAGGCAACTGGCCTTTTGCAAGCAAGGGGAGAGATGTCTGGTTGCCAGGTTTGGTGGCTAACATTTCCATCTAGCTGGCTGGTGATGCTGCACTAGTTAGCTGGTTAGTGGTGCACCAAAAGACATGTCTCTGTTGATGCTGCCCTGCCCTGCGAATCAGCTGATCTGTGGGGCAGCGCAGCACCAGAAGATGCACCAATAGGAGGCTGGACCTTTGATCTGATCCAAGAGGACTGGTTTTATGTTTTTATGGTAATGTATTGCCCTTTATTCAAAGTTTCAGATAATCAAAGTGTGGCTATTATAACAGCTTGTCATGATTTCTCATCCTTCTTGTAAAGTAATAATTCCACCTCTCTGTCTTTCTGCACTAGGGGTGTGTGTGTGTGTGCGCGCGCGCATACATGTGTGAGTTCATAACCTTATTTATTTACTTTGAACACTTCATGTACCTCGTAATGTAGCTTGCTTGAGCCAGAGGCCGCAATAAATTTGTTAGTCTTCAAGGTTGCATAAGTCTCTTTTTTAAATGTTACTTATGGAAGACACCTGACCCAACACTCTTCTCTGGCTGTGCCCTGTAGGACCAGATCAGTACTAGAAGACATACTCTTCTTGACAGTCTCACTGCTACTTAACAAAGTTGTCATTGAGGACTCCCTGGTAAGCTTTGAAAATGAAATTAGCAGGGTTCCTAGGAACACGGTTGGTTGTGCTCATACCACACTAAAGGGTATCCAGTACTGTGCAGTGTAACTTTATCATGCTACTCAGTAACTTTGTATAACGTCAGTATAAATGGCACTGCTCCTTTTTAGCAATGCATGACTGCTATAGGTAAGAGGTCTATAGATAATGAGCTGCCAAGCACTCTGGTACTCAGTGGTAGAGCACTCTGTTGCTGAGTAAACCCAGCACTATCATGGACAGCAGATAAGTTAGCTTGAGAAAAGCCAACAAAGCTGGATTTCAGCCCAGAAACCTAGTAAGTCAACATTCTATCCTTTCAGGCTTCAGACATCGTGAAAGTTCAGGGTGCTAATTCTGAAAAGGATGTTACTGACATTCCAACTTTCAAAGCAGCTCAGCAAAAGTTTGCACAAATGCTTCCTAAATCAAGACGTGATTATTCCTCCCTCTCTTTAATTTCTTTTTAGTTTGGACTAAATTTATTTCTTAGTATTTATAGGGCTGGGAGGTGGGGATATTCTAACTGTTTCCCTTCTGTTTTCTAAGACGCATAAGTACCTGTTAAAGGCAGATGCATATACCCACCCTTAAAGGCTGCTGTATGTAAGGAATCCTCTCAAAAATTTTAAGTGTGGGGCAGTTTGGAGCAGAGAAGCCATTTCCCTCTCTTCCCCCAGCATAGGATTGCAGGCATGTGTTTTTTGGGTAAAAGTGGAGTTTTGCATATTTCTTCAGTACGCACAACCTTGCCTAACCTTGGATCATGCTTCTCTTGATAAATGTCTGATTCTGGTTTGTTTAAACGCTCTGAACCTGGGCAGGTGACCTTAGCGGGGATGATTTCTGTTCAGTTTAGCTTCAGTAAAACAAGGAAGGGGGTGTTTAATTGGCCTTGACGTTGGATTGGTACAAAAGCTGCCAGTAGCAAGGTTCCAAATAGAACATAACAATTGCTTAGAGATTCTTATATCTTCTGCAAGTATCTGCATTGCCTGTTCTAATGTTTTTACTGGAGTTCAGTCCAGATTACAGCGAATAGATTAGGTGGGTGGTGTTGCCGAGGTGGATTTCCCCCCCCAGCCTTCCTCACCCACTTCTCACAAAATGTTAGTGTCATACTTTCACATCTGGTCTGTGGTATACTAAGAAAATATAAACCCTATTAGGGAAGAACTGTAGCTCAATAACAGAACATCTGACTCTCATGCAGAAGGTCCCTGGTATTTCCTGGGAATAGCAGTTGCCTGAAACCCTGGAAAGCCACAGCCAATCAGCATAGACAACACTGAGCTAAATGGGCCAATAGTCTGACTAGATATAACAGTGCATAGACAATAATAGAACCTAAAATATGCAAATATACTATATTGTTCTCAAATAATATATACGGTATGCAGTCGATATAGCAGAAGACTGATTGCAAGTCCTTTTTGACTAATTAGGTTTTTTCAGTCATGACCAAATTTCTTCAAATACATACATCACTGAGAGAAGATCATTTCTTGTTCTCCACAAGGATGCAAATAGGATATTTCACTCAAATTACATTCTCCGGTTCTTCCCAGGACCAAAACAGAAGGCTTTCCAATGTGGAAAATCTACCTCTCTTTGTGGTATTGGAATTTCTTGCCCTTTCTAGGAAGCTAATGACCATTTCTCTGTGTTTCAGTATGGACTGTTTCTAGCAATTCTTGCCAAACTTGAAAAACCCCCAAAACATAGCTGAGCAAGAAGGGGCTTTTTTAAAAAAAAAAAAGAGAGAAAAGCAATGGGGTATTTATGACCAGAGAACTGTTCTTTCTTGCTGCTTGGCAAGCCAGGTAAGTATTCTCTGAAGTTGGCAAGCAGGCGTAGCCAACTGAGTTTCTGGACCTTCTCCAGTTTTTGTTTAAGCAAACTATTATATCCCCTGTATTTTAACACTTCAGTTTGCTATCATGATGGTTCCTATGTCCAGGAAAGCAAAACTTGAAGATTATCTGCTGGCTTTTCTTGTTGCTGTGGAGATAATCTCATACTTCTGCTTCTCAAAGGAAGTTCCTATGTCAGCTGTTAGTGCAAGATTTTAGTTAAATGTTTTTGCCAACAATGCCTAATTTGTTAAACTGCTGTTGCTGTTTGGAGGTAAGATTACCTTTGTAGGTTCACAGTGCCTGTATGTTAAGAAGTCAGCAGCCAGCAGGAAACTTAGAATTTGTAGGCCTATTGTATATTTGGTACGTGTTGTATATGTGACAGTTATTCCCCACTTTTTAGGGCAGTGTCAGCAGAGTTTCAAGTGTCATGATTGTCAACTGTTCTTTGTTGATGCAGGTGCCATGGAAAGTTGGGATGCTTAGGGTTAAGTTATTTTAAA